>NC_056446.1:14932619-15565119 GCF_018296145.1 Oncorhynchus tshawytscha | reverse complement strand
TACAATTTGGCTACATAGGCTTCAGATCAAAGTCTACGTTGAGACCAAAGGGAGCAAGGGTCTTTAAATTAAAGATACAGGTAGCCTCTCATTTTAACAATACATTGTCAAGGTCACCCCCTCTCCTAGGGAAAGTGACGTGTTTGATGCCGATATAACGTAGGGACGAAATCGAGTGGTTCACTTCCAGCACGTGATAACACATTTGATTGGGATCTGTTTCCCTGTTTGGGGGTGTTTGAAGAATCTACATTTATAAGTGCCATTACATTTGTAGTTTCCATCCGTTAAAGACTCAAACAGACGTTGTGCAGGGGTAAACAAAAAACTGCCTCTCCCTCAACGTCATCAAAATCAAGAAGCTGATCGTGGAATACAGGAAACAGGGGGGGGGGGATCACGCCCCTATTGTCATCGACAGGAGTGCTGCATCAGATGACCTGGCCTCCACAATCACCCGACCTCAACCCAATTGAGATGGTTTGGGATGAGTTGGACCGCAGAGTGAAGGAAAAGCATCCAACAAGTGCTCAGCATATGTGGGAACTCCTTCAAGACTGTTGGAAAAGCATTCCAGTTGAAGCTGGTTGAGAGAAGGCCAAGAGTGTGCAATGATATCATCAAGGCTAAGGGTGGCTACTTTGAAGAATCTAAAATCTAAAATATATTTTGATTTGTTTAACACTTTTTTTGATTACTACATGATTCAATTTGTGTTTTTTCATAGTTTTGATGTCTTCACTATTATCCTACAATGTAGAAAATAGTAAATATAAAGAAAAACCTTGGAATAAGTAGGTGTGTCCAAACCTTTGAATGGTACTGTATATTTAAAAAATTGTCGGACGTAACATATCATATGAAATGGATAACGTAGTACACAAATTGATGACATAGTACACAAAAAGCAGGGGGGGGCGTTTTTGCATGTGAGCACCACTTTCAAAACTACTGGATGAAATTATACAAAAGTTCCTGAGCATCACTTTCACCCAGGTTGGTTACGAACCGGTTGGGAGGACACAACAGGCAGTTTGTTCTTCCATCCACAAGTGAAAGACAAGCACAACCTAGAATTGTTTGTATGATGAAACAAATGGGACTAGTAAAGGCTGCTGAAAGTTTAACTGTTCATCTTAATAGCTTAAGCCGGCACTAGTTTAACTTTACTGTAATTAACGTCAGTACTAGCTATCAAATTCACTGGTGAATACCTGTCTGGTAACACTTTACTTGACACCCGGTGTCATAACACTTTATGACTTGGACATAACCATGTCATAATATGTCATAACAGCTGACATTGTGTTATAACATGTCATAATGTGGTCATAACACTGTCATGACACATATATTTAGAACTGTTGTGACATCTATTGTATTATGTTATGGCTGGTTATGACACCTACATAAGCGTGTCAAAATCTACCACACAAGGCAAAACATTCCGTTACACCATAGTCTACATGTCAACAGTATGTCCATGTTATATAAATAAAAATATCAGATTCTAAAATTGACCGTATTAAATGATCATTGTAATTGCACATAAATTGATGTCAGACATGCCCCTACCCCAACGCTCTGTTGATGATGACAGGGAGGAATGTAGGAGCAGATTTCAGGAGAAGGACAAGACACTCACTTTTTGTTTGATGAATGGTATAAGGGCATGTACGTGATAGGCTTAGATTTCAGCAGGTAGCCTAGTGGTTAGAGCGTTGGGCCAGTAACCGAAAGGTTGCTAGTTTGAATCCCTGAGCTGACAAGGTAAAAACTTGTCATTCTGCCCCTGAACAAGGCAGTTAACCCACTGTTCCTAGGCCATCATTGTAAATAAGAGTTTGCTCTTAACTGACTTGCCTAGTTAAATAAAAATAAAGTATAAAGTATAAAGACATCATTGTTCCCTAAAGAAAATGAGGGAGATCTACACAGGCTGATGGGTAAGTAATGGCCAGGTTTCTAAATTCTGTCAACAATTTTACTAGGCCTATATGGTATGTCATCAATCTGAGAACAAAGTTAATTAAAACAAATTCACTAAATGAAGTGCCTAGAATGTTCCGCATCCCAGCCCCTATTGACCTAAATGTCCCCTCCATGCTGTTAGCCATTTATTTTTGACCCAGGACTTAACACTAATGTGAAATGTGCATGCATGTCTTTTATGGGTTTTGGCTTGTAAGTAGCCACATCATTTCCAAGTCTCACTCAACTAAAAGTAAATAAATGGATGTAATACTCTTTTTACAAATAACTTCCTCAAAGTAAAGAAAAACATTTGAATGTTTGTCTCCAACATCCAACTGAGAAGGTGTGTTTTATTTTTGCTCTTTAATACATAGGTCTTAAAAATAACTATTTATTTGGTGAGATCATTCAATTTGTGTGGTGAAATTTGGAAATGCAGCATTAACTAATATACAGAGGCATTCCCGCTCGGTAACACTGAATCAAAGATGTAAACCACTCGTTTGGCAGTCTGAAGGAAGTCTAATACCTGCATGGCAAACTCCAAACGTATTTATTCATTAAGTAAAAAATAAATCTGCTGGGATCAGCACTAATATATTTTTCTTTGGTTCTTTTCTGTTAAGACTTCAAGATTAATCGAATAATGAGAACGACAACTATAAAACGCGGGCCCAAGTTCTACATCCAATGGAAAATGTAAATTCATTCCAAAGTTTTTGTTCCAACTCTGCTGCTGCAAAAAAAGGGAGAGTGAGTATGCAGCTTCACAACCACTACCTGAACACCCTGAGCCTGGTCCAAAGAACGGGCATGATTAAGGAATGCTTTGGTAAAACTTTAACCTTAACAGTTATTTTGTCCTCCACAAGGTTACAGATGAAGATTTTCTTTCCAAAACACTACTTCCACAAATTGTTCACGTGTTTACTGTTCTCAGACTTTTTCTTAATAGATTTTAGATGTTTATGATTTTTTTTTTTACAAAATGCTATACATCCATTGTTTAGTTGGAATGGAATGTTGGTATTCCTGTATATTTGACTGTGATATGTGGTTGTCTCACCTAGCCATCTTCTCAAGTTGAATGCACTTACTGTAAATCGCTCTCGATTAGAGGATTTGATGAATGACTAAAATGTCAAATGTACATTTCAAATTAATTTATTGATTTGTATTTTTTATAAAATAAATGTCGATGTCACAAATGTAGCATTTGTAAATGTCTTTATTAAATATGTAGTTATTTGTTACATTTGACTGTGTAAAACCTAGCAGTACTACTTATTTCTCTGCGAATGAGGTGAATGTATAGAATTTTGCAAAAAAACATGATTATTTGTCTTTCTGAAATGAAACCATCAAGTTATAGATTTTAAACAAATACATTTCTTTCATTGAACAACCCCATGCCATGATTATACTGTATCTTGAAAAAAAACTCACCAATCTCTTTCAAAATGTCTTTAAACAATAAAAGCTCATTTACCAACATTTCTGAAAATTGATATATAGCATTTTGGAATGAAACTCTTCATATTAACACAGGCCTGAATAAAAGTTGCTGTAAAAAATATGAATGTAGGCCAAGTCATATACAGTAGCCAACTATTTTTGGAACACTGTAAGCAGCCCTACATGGATCAGTTCACAGCTAATTCTATATTTTCCTATGGCATTAACACCTTACAAGTCAGATAGGAAGGGTCAGATAATAAGGGTGTCACTTCTGATTGGCCAGTATGTCAAAGACTTTCATGACATTCACCAAACACAAAGTCAAACCAAATTAATCTTCTGAATTAGCCCTTTAAACAATGCTGCCACCAAGTGAGACATACTGTAAGTCCCCTTCAGATTTAGCAATACATACTTTATTTGCTGTTGCTAACCCTACTCTCCAGCATTTGGACGTTTTTCAACTGTGGCATGGCTATTGTCAAATATAATGATAAGCAACTTACATTACAGCAGCATCATACTGTTTATATATATTAATGTTCAAGGCTCAAGCAGTATTTTACTTCTATCCAGAACAATTGTAAATATGGCACTGAGCTTACTTCCCTGTACTATACAATGAAAGGCAGAATGTCACCTGTCTCACTTTAATGTGCTGTGATTTTTGCCTTTCCGATAATCTCGCTGTCTCAGAATCAAAGAATGTCCTAATTAGTGCCATTTAAGAGGACTTCATGACGTCTTTTGATGTAATATTACTGTCTGTCCCAATTAGCTGTGCACTTGTCAACCTCATTTTGTTATAATGTCTCAGTAGAAGAGGCATGCACTGTTGGCAACATAGATCTTTCTGCGAAACGTGCCCCTCTCTGTGTAGTATGTTTGCCTACTTAGTGTATGTTGTTAAGCCACAGAAATTAAGTGTATGTATGTGTGTTTGATAAATACAGTATAATATCATTAAATCTTGTGCAGCGTTTGGTGATTCTTAAACATTTGCATGAATCCCTCTGAAGAATGCAAAAAATACCAATCGAATGAAAAGTTACCTAGATCACAATAGTGTACTTTTAATGTCAAATGAGAAATGCCCTCTATTGGGAATAAATTACATCCTTACTTATCTGTTTCACAAAGCAGGGAGTTATGGCCAACCAACCCCCACACATTGTTTCTGCTGTTCTCTAGCTGCACTCTAGCAGGTAGGTAGTCAACAGTGGCCCTCTCAACCTGTGGAGGGAAACGGTTTTACTTAACCCCTAAACTATCCTTTGTGGCTTTTTCCACTGAGATGGCTATAAAAGCTAAATGTTTTTTTCTTTCCATTCTTTTCACGATATTTGTCCTGAACATTGCAAATATTAAAGATATTCCAGAAATGTAATGAATGATTCAGATCAATTGAAAATGTAATCTTCATTTCACTTCAGTACTTTGATAATTGTTAAACTTGTATCTGTGTTAGACCCTTATGCAGTAAATAGGTAAATGAAACCAAACTGTAAGATGAAAACTAACACATAGGAGCAGAAATTTGAGAAATATCTGAAGTAGAAAACTATCCTAAAAATGTTACATGCTACCTGTAGTGACTAAATTTGAGGGGTGACAATGTTATCCTAAGGACTACGGTGCCATTATTCACATTAGGCTGGAATTTACATAATCTAAGGCTGACACCTAGTGGCAATAAATAGAATGACTCATCAATCGAACGTAAACAAACCTAGGTACGTACGTTACCTAGTTATGAGCATCCTCCCATGCCAGCTGACTCGAGAGCTATCAATATATATGTGAAAACATTTCCAGTTACCTGAAAGCATTTCACAGAAAAAGAAATAGCTAACACATTTCAGTAATAATTTGCAGATTGCTAATTGAGCCATGCTTCTACGTTACACGTGATAAAAGTTACGTAAATCAAGATTCAACCAATCAGCTTCTGCTCTTCAAACAGGAAGTTGTGTGCATGTTTACGACGTTATTTTCTTCTCAGCGACTTGCTTTTTTCATCCCAAAAAGGCATCTTTCCACCTTCAGTTTGCAAAATGAAACAAAACTCAAATGTTCCAGCTTTCCTCACCAAGCTTTGGACTCTTGTGGAGGATTCTGATACGAATGAATTTATTTGTTGGAGTCAGGTAAATGAAATTGCCCCGCTAAGCGTAACAGAGCTAGCTAGCGAGTAAGCGCTAGCGCTGCAGGGTGTGAAACGAACGATTTAGCCAGCTAGCGATTTATCATCTGTTGCCTCATAGACCGAGTTATAGTATTTCTTCCTAGTCTTAAATGCAGGTGTCACTGGTAGCCTTCAAGAAGCATCATTTTGTTTAGCTACTGATTTCAAAGACGAATTTGCTATTGTTATCCGTGCTTGCTAAAGCTTGCATAGTAGCCTCCGCTACAACCCTCCCCC
Organism: Oncorhynchus tshawytscha; assembly: GCF_018296145.1. NCBI lineage: Eukaryota > Metazoa > Chordata > Actinopteri > Salmoniformes > Salmonidae > Oncorhynchus > Oncorhynchus tshawytscha. The sequence goes on along the minus strand of NC_056446.1, from coordinate 15,559,265 downwards.
AGAAGCTGACGTTATAGCTAGCGAGTGCTATTTGAAATATCTGTTTGAATGTTGGCTAGTGTCCTAATAAGAGCACATCAATAAGCATTCCGTCAGGCAAGAAAGTCCATGCACTGTTTAGTTCCTGAAATGTAACACAAAACATTCCCTTTCTAAAACATTCCCTTTAGTGGAAGTAGTTGTTGACATTGCAGTCTCATAACTATAATATTGCTTTGTTTTCTAGGAGGGGAACAGTTTCCTCGTCATGAACGAACAGCGATTTGCCAAGGAGATCCTTCCCAAGTTCTTCAAACACAACAACATGGCTAGCTTCGTCAGACAGCTAAATATGTGTAAGTCAGCTATTCTATAAACAGAGCTGCTCAGCTGTTCTAGTGGAATGCCCCCTGTGCAGCTGTCTAATGGGTGGTCTCTCTGCAGATGGATTTCGCAAAGTGATGCACATTGACACAGGCATAGTGAAGCAAGAGCGTGATGGACCAGTTGAATTCCAGCATCCTTACTTTAAACATGGGCAGGATGACTTGCTGGAAAACATCAAAAGAAAGGTGAGACCATCATGAGGAAACAAACAAATAATGGTAAACACATAAATGACCTATATCAGTAAGTGGTCAAACTGAATAAGGTAGACATTGAGTAATGGGCATATTTTTTTTCAGGTTTCTAATGCAAGACCAGAGGATACTAAGATCAAACAGGAAGACCTGTCCAATATTTTGGCCAGTGTTCAGAATGTTCATGGAAAACAAGAAAGCATTGATTCCCGACTCAACACATTGAAAAGGTATGCAAACTACCATGCCCTGGCAATTAAATGGGGGTATAAAAGTAGTAGTGATGTGTTGGTTTGGAGATGGTACTATGCTGATGCTTGAGTTTCTGTTTACAGAGATAATGAAGGTCTATGGAGGGAAATATCAGACCTGAGACAGAAGCACTCCCAACAGCAGCAAATCATTAAGAAGGTACAGTAAAATGTTCTTCACCCCAAATTACTTCACATATTCAGTGGAAGTTGAATTGGAAACAATTTTCTTACAATAAAACAGCTTAACCATTGAATGCATAATTGGCCTTAAGGCTATAAAAGTTTAATCTAACTTTGCTTGTTGTGGTCTTTGTTCATTGCAGTTGATACAATTCATTGTCACATTCGTACAGAAGAACCGGATTATGGGTTTAAAACGCAAACGGTAAGCCTTCATAGTATAACAATTCTTCCACCGAATGACATCATCGATTACAAAACATTATTAATACATTTTACTTCTCAATCTCCATTTTTCAGACCTATTCTACTGAACAACAATGGAAAGAAGCCTAAATACATCCATGAAATCTACGATGAACCTCCTCTGGAGCACAACAAAGTATGTGTAGAGGTCTAAAGGGATTTACCTCCTTATGTAAGGTATACACGGGGATGTCCATCCATTGACATCACACTAATGATACTAGCAAATACACTAGATATTTTTTTCTTGACAAGATTAAGGCAGGATCATTGCCCAGGAAAATTGCTTCAATTGTGAGTCAATGAAACTTGACATTGTCAGGGGGGAATTTTCCAATATGAGTTTATAATGTTATTTCAATGAAAAGCATTCTAAAAATGTATATTCTGAGCCCTCTCCCAGCCCTCTGTCAGTGGTTTGAAGAACGCTGATCTTACTGATGATGTTGTCATCTGTGACGTAACTGACGACGATGCAGAGATCACAGAGGGCCCCTCAATAATGGATCAATCGTAAGTCAACATCTACATTTTTGTTTCGTGTATATTTTCGTCTGTGCCATCTATCCTCATGCCTGTTCTCCTCTCCTTCATTCTTAGGGGGGATGTAGAAATTGTTGAGGTCTTCGACAGCAATACTGTGTCACCGACAGATGGCGCTGACAATCCAGGCCAGACCAACTCTTTGGTATTTGAACCAGAAGAGACCACCATAAGCACATATGATAGCCTTCCAACCAGCAGCGTCTTGCAACTCAACAAACCATCAGGCCTGAGCCTGGAGGATCCCATGAAGATGATGGACTCAATCCTCAATGAGAGTGGAGCTATTTCTCAGAATATCAACCTCCTCGGCAAGTAAGTGGACTTGACTTGCTTTATCTTCGTGGTCCGTAGTTCCTGAAGAACTTTAAAAGGCTCTCACAATATGTCCCATATTACTGGGTAGCATTTTTGCAATACTAAGGATATATAGGCCTATGGAATTTGTTTCAGCTTACAGTTAATAAGAAGCATCCATATGTTTTAACAGGGTTGAGCTGATGGACTACTTGGACAGCATTGACTGCAGTTTGGAAGACTTTCAGGCTATGTTGTACGGGAAGCAGTTCAGCATTGATCCAGATATTTTAGAGGTATGCTTTTCATTTTTAAATGTAATTGGGAAGTTGATAGGCCACAGAGGTTTATGTTAATGACATTTCATACAAAATGTTATTTTTACTCAGTTCTATGATTCCTCTTCAGTTGTTCAGTTCAAATTGCCCTGTGAACTTGCAAGATTTCAGCATCTGCACAGCTTAAGTGAGTCCTGTCAAACAGGCAATACACAAGCCTATAGTGAGGCTACTACCTGCTTCCCCTCTCTTTACTCAACATCAAGCCTTCCTGTCTGAATTCTTTTGTTAGGGAATTAATTTCACTCAATTATGTCATCTTTAGGAGAGTGGTAGTTCCAAAGGAGGCAAGTCTGGCATCTCTGCTGACAAGCAGCTGGTCCAGTACACATCCTGCCCTCTGCTGGCCTTCCTGGATGGCTGCACCCCTTTGGCCCCAGAGCCAGACAGCAGCATAGCCACAGAGCTGGGAGACAGCCTGCTGCAGCCCAGCACTGAGGTACCCACAGACCTCCTGGAGCCAGATGAGGAGCCTCCACGGAGCTCCCTGGTCCGCCTAGAGCCCCTGACGGAGGCAGAGGCCACGCTTTTCTACCTGTGTGAACTCAACCCAGAAGGGAGCGCCACTGACTCGACACAGCTGGATATTTAACCAAGGAGCAGAAAAAAACAATGATTTACTGTATTTATTTCCTTGTATCTTTTGGTACATTTAGGTCAGAAGTAAGACATTCCATAATGTAGCTGTTGATATGGTTTCTCCACTAGCAGTTGAAGGTAAACCCTGATTAAAGAAAAGGCTGCAATTTTGTTTCACTGTATTATTGATTCCTGTATTGATAGGTCAATGATCACATCAATCTTTAAATGAAAAAAAACAAGTGCCTGCGCATTTCCTTGTCCTAGAACTACAGTGCTCGGCATTTCAAATACTGCGGTCTGGTGTGTATCATAAGGTGTCGTGTTATAAGACTGTGATTTTGTGAGATTCGCTGTTAAGCTTCTATGACATTCAAATAAAGTGTATTTTCATTCTGAATGCGGTATGAAGTGGCAAAATTCAAGAAAAAGCATGGTTTGCCTTGGGTTACAATGCACTTTAATACATATCGAAAGGCAAAAACTATTCAGGAGAAATGGGAGTTGACATGTATCTTGTCTGCTAAAAACACTTAATACCTTAAATTATGCTACAGCATCTACAAAATAACGTATCCACTGTTTGAACATCAGTATTTTACCTTTAAAAGATAACTAGTGCAAATCATAAGTAACACAAGGTACATAAAACAGAGGGTCTTATTACAAGATGTGCAAGTTGCCCAAAAGGTAAAGCTGCAGGTTAGCAATTGGGGCGGATATTCTGAAAAGGAAACCACAGCAACATTAAGATTTACATGATGTTAGATTAGCCTATAATATCATGCAAATGGTTAATCATGCTTACTGATGGAAATGAACCTAGGATAACAATGTTAGCTAATATCTGGAACCCTGCACTTCCTCTACATATGCCTAACTTAAAGTGAAGGAAAGTGTAGCATAAACAAAGCAGTCTTACCCATTTTGTAACAAATTAACAGTTCTTTCTGAATGTCCTATCCAGAACCGATTACAGTTGAGGAAGAGTCCTCCCTTCTTTAACTGAACACATGTCCACTGACCATCTCCCCAAGCCCCAGCAACCTTTACAACCCCAACTCTGCAAAAGTAATCCTCATTCTTTAAATTGTGCAATAGGATAAAACACAGTGGATAACACATGTACTCAATACTTGCATGCATGCCGTTTGTTAAAAACAAAAAGGGTGGGTGGGTTATCCACGGGGAACACACACACAGAGCTTGTTCACCTTATACAATTGAGCAAATGATTGCGCCCCCCTCTAATTCTTTAGCTCATCAGTCGAAGTCTCGATTGACCAGGACCAGTGGGGCAGCCAGGGTCCACACATACAGGGCAATGCAGATCCAGCTGGAGGAGATTTTCACCCACACAGAGGGCCACTTGCTGGTCATTGTCTCATAGCTGGAGTCGGGGCTGGGGAAATCAAAAAGAGACCTTTTAAAATGAGTGACCTGTGTATATGTTCACAATATATTCAATACTTAAGCAGACTCATTGCCTAATTCTCATGTATAAAACCAGATCAACCAGGGAGAGTGAGAGATACACACCTGTACCAGTTGGTGAGGGTCATCATGATGTAGAGGGAGGCCAGGAAGAGCATAAAGTGGAAGAAGGAGTAGCTGTAGGTGACTCCGTCCTTCTCGTTGTCCAAGGCCCGGTTCTCGCCGTCTTCCACGTCAAAGTTCTCAGGGTGGGGGCCATCCTCGATCAGTGCAGACTCGTCACTGGTCAGAGTCAGTTTGTTCACTTGGGTGTTGGAGGAGTTTCGGATGCTAGAGGAATGAATGGATAACTTGTTATTGTTAGGGTCAATGGCAACTACACGAAGCTGATAAGTACATTTATTTTACCTTTATTTAACTAGACAAGTCAGTTAAGAACCAATTCTTATTTTCAATGACGGCCTAGAAACAGTGTGTTAACTGCCTTTTTCAGGGGCAGAACAACATTTTTACCTTGTCAGCTCGGGGATTCGATCTTGCAACCTTTCGGTTACTAGTCCAACGCTCTAACCACTAGGCTACCTGGTGATAAAATAACATTAGCAGTTCCTTCTTATAGGAAACTGCAGACAGTTAGAAAACAGGTCAAACTCTACCTTGAGTATAGAACACACATCAGGAACAGGACCAGCCCCACAATGCCCTGGGCATCCCACCACTGAACAACAGGATGGTCCTTGCCAGCTGGGGTGGTGTTGTTGAGGCCAATGATACCCAGCAAGCTTGGGTTGCATTTCCTGTCTGTGGATGGCAAAGACCAATACATTCACTCAAGTTGTCTTGATGAAGAGCTAGCCACTGATTGGTGTGTTGAAAAGGGAGACATTGGCTCATTAAAATCCTCACCTGGCTCATTGGTCATGGCAGACCAGGTGAGATACATGGTGTACAAAGTCACAATGGAAGACTGCAGCAACCCGGACCTTGGCTGGGACTCCTGTTGAGAAAAGGGGTGAGAACACATAATGACATGTTTATTATATAACATGAAGGTTTTAGGGATACAACATGGAGTGTAGGTGACATGCTGGTCCAATGCACTTCCTTACCTGAATCTGTGGCAGGATGGACATGACTGAGGCTCCCACACACAGCAGCATGTTGACAGTGATGAAGGCCTTGTTTTCAGTGCAGCCGTCAGTGTGGGTGTAGTAGACGTAGAACATGACCAGAGACACAAGGGACAGGATGTAGTTGATGGTTGTAGCAGACAGCAGAGCTGCAAGGGAGGAATGACACTGGATGGTTATTTCTGGACAATGGGGACAGAGGTTAGAGGAGAGTAGATGCTGAAGACTGCTTTAACTCAACCCGTCACCATTTCCACAAGGTATTCTCAAAGAGAAGCTCATGTCTCATACCTGCATACCAGCAGCGAGAGTTGCCCTCCTCCATTTTCTCCACCCAGGACTCATTCCAGGAGTGGGCAAAGTCAATCAGCAGGACCAGCTGGATCAGGATGAAGCAAAAAGCTCCAGCCATTCCTATGTAGAACCAAACTATGGGAGAGAAGAACAATGTGTGAACTACTTTCAAAGAGCTGCAGGATATGCTAATATTTCCATGAGACAGAAAAATATATTTGAATGAAAAGGAGCGTTACCAGTTGTGAAGGCACCCTCTGGAATGAAGAATGCACCGATGGTAATGGCAGTCGCAGCAGCAAACTTGAAGAACCAAAACCTAAAAGATAGCATAAGTATTTTAACTGTGTGACCTTTTGTTTTAACTTCCTTATAAACAGATACCCTTATTTATGAATTATATTCATGCCTTGCAGTATATAAGCTTACTGATATCATCATTCCCTATTCTAATTATAAATAATAATAATAATAAATAAGGCTTGCTGTGTCATTTTTACCCGTTGTGTACTGCAGCTCTAGGATCCTGGCTACTCTTGACCTTGACCATAAGGAGGGAGAAGAGCAGGAAGAACATGGACATGCCAAAGCAGACACGGTACACAGCCTTGTAGCCGACCAAGACATCACAGTTGACATGACCCTCCACACCTGGGATTGATGTACCCATTCCCCCATCACAGAATCCTGGAATCTGCAAGAGCCAAGATGCACAGGTAATTAGTCAGGCAAATAGAAAAATGTATAGAATTAGAGGTCACTGAGCGCACAAAACATTATGAACACATGGCTCTTTCCATGACACACTGACCAGGTGAATCCAGGTTAAAGCTATGATCCCTTATTGAGGTCACTTGTTAAATCCACTTCAAATCAGTGTACATGAAGGGGAGGAGACAGATTAAAGAAGGAGTTTTAAGCCTCGAGACAAGATTTACGTGCCTTTGAACGTGGTATGGTAGTAGGTGCCAGGAGAATTGGTTCGAGTGTACATGTTGTACATCAAACACATAACAACATAGTTTGGTACCTTCTTGAGTTGCTCTTCCATCCCTGGCATTAGCATGATGCATGCGATGCCCACACCCAGAAGGAGGAAGAAGGCATAGATAAGTCGGGTGACAGTGGAGTTATTCCCACTGGGGCAGCATCTGCACAGCAGGCAGGGAGCAGTGCCACACAGGCAGGGGATCTACAGTGAAGACAACATTATTAATCAATTAGCTAATAATAAGCATTGAACTGATGGTGACACAATCATGCATCTGCCTAGCTACCACTGAATGGTTGAACAAATATAATAATGGTACCAAGTCAACAGGTTATTCATTCATTGATCAAAGTTAATCAATCCACCTAGGGTTAACATAACACCAACACAGTTGTTTTTGACAAGTTGCTAACTATTATGGAAACCAAATCCCTGCCAAGAATAGAGATCTGGCCATGGCTGGTGTCAAACCTAATCAAGTGGATACCAATGTGGAAGAGAACGTCCAAACAGCTAACGTTACACTTTCAGCTTAAACGGTTTCAGGAATAGTATTAGTATAACCAAATAGATAGAAAAAAAACAGACCTGCCTGTTATTGTCTCTACATGAATTTAGTGTATTTTCAGGACGCACATTTCGCAAGTCACTACTAGGCTAACGTTACGTGGAGACGTCATAGCTGTTATCTGACATTTGACTGCGACGGTGTTGCAATATTTCCAAGTACCGGTAGCTAACGTTAGCTTAGCTATCAATGACAAAGTGGCTAACTATCTAGTTAGCTTTCACGTAAGGCTACATTGCTGTGTAGTATCCAAAATGTAAAACGTATACGGTAGAGAGAGAGCAATCGTTAGTTTTAATAAAACATGGTCGGGTTCGAACTGTCAAACCCCACATAGTTATGACGGTTGTTTGCCAAATAAAATAATACTTGTTCAATCATTTGTGTTCAAGTGTTGGAAATATTATCACAGGCCAATTTATTTCATTAAAAAGGCAATGCGCAAATCCCGACAGCTGAACAGGGAGGAACCACCCTGGCTTGCCTTCGTTGTTGCGCATTTGCTACAGAAGGTTAGCAACTGAGCTAGCGAAGCTATCTCGGAAGAAATGGTTGATTCGGCCCTTTTGTTTTTTATAACTGGATATGATGTCGACTTTTATTTTAATTAAGAAAATACTTACCCAACTCGCCATGGAGCACAGTCCAAGAACGGCCCCCATGGTGTTTTGCTGAAATACGACTTCTCTGTGAAAAAATATGGATGCTTCTCGTCTGTTTACGATCTCTTCTTCTTGAATGAGGTTTAACCGCGGTTGGCATCCAATAAATGATGCATTACCGCCACCTACTAGACTGGAGTATAACTCCCTTACACTTTGCTTAAAAACAAATAAATATACAGTACCGGTCAAAAATTTGGACACACCTACTCATTCAAGGGTTTTTCTTATTTGACTATTTTCTGCATTGTAGAATAATAGTGAAGACATAAAAACGATTAAATAAAACATGGTATTTTTATTTTACCTTTATTTAACTAGGCAAGTCAGTTAAGAACAAATTCTTATTTTCAATGACAGCCTAGGAATAGTGGGTTAATTGCCTTGTTCAGGGGCAGAACGACAGATTTTTCCTTGTCAGCTCAGGGATTCAATCTTGCAACCTTTCGGTTACTAGTCCAACACTCTAACCACGAGGCTATCTGCCGCCACATGGTATCATGTAGTAAACCCATGGTATCATTTAGTAAACAAAAAAGTGTTAATAAAATAAAAATATATTTAATTTTAGATGATTCAAAGTAGCCGCCCTTTGCTTTGATGACAGCTTTGCACACACTCAGCATTCTCTCATCCAGCTTCACCTGGAATCATTTTCCAACATGCTTGAAGGAGTTCCCACATATGCTGAGCACTTGTTGGCTACTTTTCCTTTACTCAGTGGTCCAACTCATCCCAAACCATCTCAATTGGGTTGAGGTCGGGTGATTGTGGAGGCCAGGTCATCTGATGCAGCACTCCATCACTCTCCTTCTTGGTCAAAAACCCTTACACAGCCTGGAGGTGTGTTGGGTCATTGTCCTGTTGAAAAGCAAATGATTGTCCCGCTAAGCGCAAACTAGATGGGATTGTGTTTAGCTGCAGAATGCTGTGGTAGCCATGCTGGTTAAATGTGCCTTGAATTCCAAATAAATCACAGACAATGTCACCAGCAAAGCACCCCCACACCATCACACCTCCTCCTCCATGTTTCATGGTGGGAACCACACATGCGGAGACCATCCTTTCACCTACTCTGCATCATACAAAAGACATGGAGGTTGGAACCAAAAATCTTACATTTGGACTCATCAGACCAAAGGACAGATATCTACTGGTCTAATGTCCATTGCTTGTGTTTCTTGTCCCAAGCAAGGCTCTTCTTATTGATGTCCTTTAGTAATGGTTTCTTTGCAGCAATTTGACCATGATGGCCTGATTCACACAGTTTCATCTGAACAGTTGATGTTGAGATGTGTCTGTTACTTGAACTTTGTGAAGCATTTATTTGGGCTGCCATTTTTGAGGTGGGTAACTCTTATGAACTTATCCTCTCTAGCAGAGGATTCTCTGGGTCTTCCTTTCCTGTGGCGGTCCTCATGAGAGCCAGTTACATCACAGTCCTTGATGGTTTTTGCAACTGCACTTGAAGAAACTTTGAAAGTTCTTGACATTCCGTATTGACTGCCCTTCATGTCTTAAAGTAATGATGGACTGTCATTTCTTTTTGCTTATTTCAGCTGTTCTTGCCATAATATGGTCTTTGGTCTTTTACCAAATAGCCCTACCTTCTATTTTAACATGGAACACCTGTTAATTGAAATGAAGCTGGTTGAGTGAATGCCAAGAGTGTGCAAAGCTGTTATCAAGGCAAAGGATGGCTACTTTGAAGAATCTCAAATATAAAATGTATTTTGATTTGTTTAACACTTTTTTGGTTACTACATGATTCCATATGTGTTATTTCATAGTTTTTATGTCTTTGCTATTATTATACAATGTAGAAAATAGTAAAAATAAAGAAAAACCCTAGAATGAGTAGGTGTGTCCCAACTTTTGACTGGTGCTGTATATAAATAAAAAATCAACAAATACCGTACCATCTAATCCTACGCTCACTAAAAACTCCACTATTTGCATCTATCTAGTCCTATCTCAGGCCAACAGCCTGAAAGGACGGGACACCACCACTCAACACACCTTGTAACTCTTCTGACGTCAGGTCTCGTACATCCAAATACCTCTCTGCAGCTGCCACCATAACCTCATTTTTCTGCAACTTATGTTCCATCCCTGCAGTGCAATTGATAACCATTGTTTTAAACGCTAAAAATCCAATCTTACTGAAGCATATATTACTTGTTGGCTTATCCCTCTGTACTGGTACAGATCTACTACTCACACCACTCCTCTCAGAATCCCTCCCCCTTGACCCATCTTCCTCTTCTTTCTTTACTGCCTCAGCATATGACAACTTCTGCACTACTCTAAACTTTGAAACCTCAACCTGCCTCTTTCCTCCAGACATGTCTGATCCGCAGCCCCATGGGCATCCCTACAATTAACACATACCACTACTTTCCCCAATGCTGCACATTCCTTTGTCTCATGCCCTTCACATGTCTCACACCTAGGAACCTCCCTCCTACACACTGCTGCCACATGCCCATAAGCTTGACACCTGTAACCGCGTAATGTGTTTGACACACAGGATAACTTATATATTCTACCATCACTTTGTCAGGCCAAGACTCAACATCAAAACTCAAAAGAACAGACAAAGACTCTTCTGTTTCACCACTCACGCCACCCTGTCTGCATCGCACCAAACGACAAGAATCACAAGCACCTGGAATCTTCCCCTTCAGTTGGTCAACTTCATGTTTACCGCTACCCCAGTAATCACTCCTTTCAATGGCGCCCTTATCTTGAGAGCAAAAAAATAAATACAAAATTCACGTCTCTTGTCCCCATTCGTTTAAATGCGGATGGCCTGCTTCCTCTGACCAGCAGAAACACAAACAATTATCAACAACCTTCACCGATTCCACAGCACCCAGCTCATTTTTCACCCACCCTGAAACCACAAATGGATCAGCCAAAAAGCAAGGGTACACTTTTTCCAAAAATATCACTCCTACCTTCACGTCTCATCTTTATCCTGACCCTTGGTGCAAGCCTCTGGCTCCGAGAACTTCATCACACCTACCCCCTCTGATGCTTCGCCCTCCCTCAATCCATTTTTCCTCATGTCTTCGATCCAGTGTACAGCTCACTCTGCTTACACGTTCTACCATTCTGCTTTAACAAACCATTTCCCTTTCCCCACCATTTTAAACCAATTCAAGCTCACCCTTTTCCTCCCTCTCTCTCTTTGACCTCCTCTGCCTCTCTTTTTCCCTCCATTCCACCTCCGCATTCCAGGTATACATCTCCTTAGTAGAATACTGCACTTCTCCTGACATACTGTACATCTTGTGTTTGCCATGTTTCTTACCCGCTCATCATCTGTTTACGAACTCACTGACTTTCCCGTTTCTTTAACGTGGGAAACACCCCCATCTATGACTCATTTCCAGTGTGTGTGATCAGAGATGTGATCATGCACGAGTGTGAATAAATGCAGCATACTCAGAAAATTGGCACATTTGTTGCTTTGATTCTGTTTGTTTGTTCTAAAAACAATGCCCTCATTGTTGTTGAATGAACATTGTAACACAGTGAAGGAAGGCAACAGTATCCAGGGGTGGAAATATTCAAATTCATTGGCACACATTCCATTCAATTTCACTCCAGACAAAGGAAGTATCTCAAATTCAGCTCCCTCTTTGCTGGATGGCTCAACCTGTTCCTTGTCAGTTGATAGTTCTATACTGAGCAAAAATATGAATGTAACATGTAAAGTGTTGGTCCCATGTTTCATGAGCTGACATAAAAGATCCCAGCAATGTTCCATACCCATAAAAAAGCTTATTTCTCTAAAATCTCACAAATTTGTTTACAACCCTGTTAGTGCGAATTTCTCCTTTACCAAGATAATCTATCCACCTCACAGGTGTTACATATCAAGAAGGTGATTAAACTGAATTATCATTACACAGGTGCACCTTGTGCTGGGAAAATAAAAGGCCACTCTCAAATGTTTTATAACACAACACAACGCCACAGATGGCTGCAGGAATCAGAGCTGCTGCCAGAGAATTGATTGTTGATTTCTCTACCATAAGCCATCTCCAACGTTGCTTTAGAGAATTTGGCAACTACAGACCACGTGTAACCATGCCAGCCCAGGACCTCCACATCTGGCTTCATCACCTGCAGCGACATCTGAGACCAGCCACCCAGACAGCTGATGAAACAGGAGTATTTCTGTCTGTAATAAAGCCCTTTAGTGGGGAAAAACTTATTCTAATTGGCTCGGCCTAGCTCCCCAGTGGGTGGGCCTATGCCCTCCCAGGCTCACCCATGGCTGTGCCCCTGCCCAGTCATGTGAACTCCATAAATTAGGGCCTAATGAATTTATTTCAATTGACTGATTTCCTTATATGAACTGTAACTCAGTGAAATTGTTGAAATTGTTGCATGTTGCATTTATATTTGTATTCAGTAAATTTCCTATTCAAGTGAAGTCATTCACTTCTTGAACAGTAGATGCCAAATTTCCTGCTCAACCATGTGTCTCACCTTATACTTGTAGCTACTACAACCCACCCAACCAATAAAAACCCATAGTAGCAATGATTTAGCATGAACCCAACAGATTAGAAGGGGTTATAAAGCATGACACATTCTACAAGACAGACAGAGCTTTTCTCTACCCAAAATGCCCAGCTGTTGGAGAGAGCAGACAGCTCTGGCGAGGAGTGAGCTCAGACACCTTGTCACAACAAGGTCATCTCTAGGAAACCTCTATTAATAGACACTGGGCTGTTTTCAAAGGGACAAGCAGAGTTAATTCTGGAATCATGTTAATGGCAATAAATATATTTATCAATCAAGGGGGTCAAATGGACTCATTTAAATCTCTCTCGTGGATTCCATCACCATCACTTTAATTTGAGAAGAAAAATGCATCCCAATTGCATTCCCCCCCGAGCACAAAACGCTGCTCTGAATCATTCACTAATGGCCTCAGCAGTGGGAGACATTAAGATAGGGAAAAAAGATAATGTGTGGAAAATAAGTATGTAAATGAGTCATTCATTGCTTTTTGCAGTGAGCAACAGTACAAAGGGCTACTGTTCAAATTCACAGTCAGATAGCTTTGGTAGCTTTGTCACCTTCAACATATCAGATTAGGCTCATTTGGATAATCACATATTCTGGCTATGGAGTATTAGGAAGTCATTCATGAGTACCTTGGGTTTCACATGTAAATTAGTAAGTATGTAAGTAGTCTTACACAAGCCTTGGCTTGTGGGTTTCATGGGTTTCATGGGTTCCATGGGTTTCACATGGGCATCAGTTTATAAGCCAGGTACCTTGCCCTAATTTTGGCTGTGGAAGGGGAGCACAGTCTGATCATGTTGCCATTTTAATTGCTTTAGTTAGATTTAGAAGATACATTTCCTCCCTTATCTAATTATATATTCTTAACCTGTTTAGTTTGCATGAAAGCCTGACATAGGCCTACTCTATACAGTAAGAAGAGTGACAGATGGTTTTAAATCACATTTAATCTAAGTCAAAGCAGTGGCTATTCTTTTGCAACAGCTACTGCTTGTTCAGACAGTACATAAAACAAATTGCATTGATAGGAAGCAGCCTAATTCACGAAAGGGACTTCATACATTCTCAGTATATGATAGTTGTTTGAATGCAGTGATAAGTGAAATCACATTTGCAGATATGCAGTATGCATACTTATATTAGAGTTAGTTTGTTTTACCTCTCCAAGCTACTTACTATCGCATATCCCTGATGATTTAATAGAACAGGAAGGTCTGGGGGAAATGAATGCAATTCACAAAGAAGTACAACAAATCTTAACATCACAAGAGACCCAGACAATTTGAAACTCTTGAAATGGAACTGCGTCTGATACATGCAGTTCATTACACACAACTGTGCTGCGTTTGGCATTGTACCCGTTCAGTTGATCTGTGTTTTCTCCAGCTGAAAAAGTGTGTTCACTGTCCTTCCATGCAGATACGCACAATTATATCTAGGAAAACTAATTTTTCTCTGTGGCTGCCTGTCTACTCTGGAATTTAATGTTACATTTCACAATGTACAGAAAACCTCATTTGCTCATTTTATTTCTGGAAACAGAGCAATAATGTGGAGGCATACATGTGTTCAATGATGCATATTTATTATACAAATAAATGAACCACTAGACAAGTAAGGAATTCAAGCATTCATTTGGTAAACTGTCTTTATCCATCAGAAATATGCAATGACTGGAATTGCTATAATGACATTGTAGGCCAAAGGCTTTGTTTTTCATTGCATGACAGTTCAATTCAAACTGATGCAATGCAAATGCCAATACTACATTATCAGTTCCTTATCAGAGTATATGTCAATTTGAATGTCCATCAAACTGGTGATATAGGGTCGTAATTACATTATAATAGACTTCAAAGATACTGTGATAGAGGACGAAACAAACGTGCTCAAGTTAAACCCGCACTGGCCTCTGCGCGTTCCCGTGCGAAGTATGTCTGTGTGATGTCACCGTGTCGGGGATATAGTTCCTCTCACTAGAATAAAGAGAGTAGAGGAAATCACGATGAGGATGGACTGTGCGCAACGCGTCCTATCCATGGGTTGTCGATGGTGAAATATATATTTCGGGGGAGCGCATTTAAAGCACATTATTGTAACAACCATTTGTTCTACACATTGGGTAAGTAAGTGTCACAATATGTCGTGTTTTGGAAGGTTACTCGTCGTCAGGTTGTTGCCCAATGCCGACAAGTAACCTACAGGCTGCTGAAGCCTAATTTATGCGCAAGTTATACGGTTCTTAATTCAGCTGGTTATTGTTGGCATTACTTGCGGTAGAAATCTGCAGCCAGAGGATTTCAGTCATGTAAATTCCACACATGACAATGCCGTATATGCAATGTCATACACACTATAGACTACAATGTGCAGATGTTGGAGCAACCTTTTTGTCAATCGATCTATCCGTTGTAGGCTACATTCATTCCATTGTTATTGAACAATCATGTTGTTTGTCAAGCAGAAGAATATCGACGAATATCATGCTACTTGGATTGATTGATAATCAGGGTTATTAGCAATTGTTCATAAGGTCGTTGTATTTTAAGGACATATCCTCCTCTCATTCCAAATGACATTAGCCTTTGAAGGCTATTCAATACTTGAAACAAAGCTCACCTATCTCTAATTCAATTGTTTGTCCCTCTGTCTGAACACCTAGCTGATTTGATTTAATGCCATAAATGTTTCAATTAGCTTAGCAGTGCAATCACGAGGAACAATACTGATTCTATCAATCAGTGTTTCCTCATTTATTTTATATGATATATTATATTATATTATTCCCACTGATCAAATAAAGCATGGTCACATTTATATGGCTCTCATCTTTTGAATAAGCTGTTTGAGGAAGGTGACACTCAGCTAAAACCTTTCCGATGACAACTCAAACCTATGGTTTGAAACAGTGTTTGCTCTCCGTGCATCATGCAGTAGGATGTTGTATTTATGGTGATCTCCAAGCACTGGGTTTATTCCTGATTACAGCATGCATTCCATTCCAGTGTCCGACTCCCTAGCTCCTGCTGAGTAGAGGGTAAGCACCATGCTATTCCTTTCACTCCCACCATCAACACATCCACCAGTCAACACCTGCCCTGAGAGACTACATGACTGGCAGAATAATGAGCCAGCCTGGGGAAATGTGTTGATTATGACACTTGGAGGGAAGAGATTGCAGACAAATTCCAGTCTTAAATCTGTTGACTGCCTGCTCTAGTCTTTAGAATCATGTGTAACATGTCATTTCCAGACCCCATCGCACAATCTGTCTGACCTTCTCCACCATAATTATTGTATAAGTTTAGAATGACTGTAGTGTAGGTGTCAGATTACCGCCCAAACAGTGCCACTCAGCTTGGACCAGGCTGTTGTTGTCAACGGACTGCTGTGTTTTCTAAAGAGGATACTAAAAGTAGAAGTGAAATGTTGTTTAACACATATCCAGAGGGACAGCTGAAGTTGCATGGGGACGTGGCGTTTACACCCCCCTCTCTGCTTCCTCTGGTCAGCACTTTGTCAAATAGACTCAGTGCTCCTTCACCTCGCAACGCTATACCATTGTTATGACTCTCTGGAAAGGTAAAAAGAAATGGGAAGAACGCTGTTACCCTTTTCACCTTAGAGGTGGGGTTTGTATGTCCTGAGCTGGTAGCTGCCTATAGGCTTATATTCCTGCTATCTGGAGGTTGTCCGGTGTTAGATATGCAAATATAACTATTCATCATTCTTGTGGACCAGTGACCATCATCTGCCTGTCACTAAGGATCTTATGTCACAGTAGATCATTCCAAATTGGTCAGTATTGACTGTACTTTAAAAACATGTATTCAGGTAATGAGTTTAGGTGCCTCCCATTTGTATAATCCTGTTAATTGTCTGAGTTGATGACAGATAATTAGTAATGCTGTCTGCCTACTAGTGTGTGTAATTGCACACATGATGGGAATGAAAAGGGCAGTTTGGTACCACTTATTTCCCTGTTATCATGTTGTGTTGTATCTACACATCAAACGTTTTTCTCAGGAATGTCTGATAAAACAAATGCAGAGAGAAACTGTGCTTTTTATTGTATCAAACAAGGAGGGTAAGCTGTAACCTGATTAGAGACTCATCAGGAGTTTGATCGAAGACACCTCTACCTTAAATCTCCAGAGACCAACTGTCTTTTAAAGATGGCGTCTGAAAGGATTAAGGCTTAGTCAGGTAAACGCTGACAATAGGTGGAATTTCAATTTGGCCATCTTTAACTACAGTCTGCCTGCTACAGGAAAGCGGTTTTGTTGTGGCTCATGCTGTTTGAAGTTTTTTTTCTTCTGCTTCAGTGAGTGTCATCAAGGCATCTGTTTCTGCCTTTGACCGTTTCTGTGCTGGTATTTCACTAGCAATGCCCCAGGAGGGCTCCTCTTTCCCATCATTCCTCTCTTCTGCCTCGCTCCCTCTCAGCTTAGTCTGCCCTACGGTAATTAATAGACCTCGTCAACTTGTAGTCCTAAAAACCGTAAATGAGTTACCTCTGGTTGGTTCAGCCATTCCTATGGAGAAAATGAATGAGGAAAGAATATGGTTGGGGGATAAAGGTTGAAAATAAGGTTAACACAGGTTTAGGAGATTTTATACATTTTTGTTCTATGATTGTAATACCAGTCAGTTAACATGATCTTTATGAATTAGGAAGCATTTATGTGTTGTTTTTTTAAATTACATAAATGCTTCAAAATGCACAGAACGTGACTTTAGCTGATGAAGATTATCTCATAGAACAAAATGTATCAAATCTCCTAAACCTGTGTTTACCACATTCTCTGTTTTTTGTGTTTATCCCAAAAAAACGACAATAACTAAATTAACTTTCCCATAGGCTTTGTCCAACGAACCATGGCAGAGTTAGTGCCTACAAAAAGACGCCGTTAATATTTCTCTCTATTGGCTCTTGTGAAACCGCATCAGTTTTAGCACTTAGCCAAGCATGCTCTCGCTCCTCTCACTATTGAGTCAATAAAATTATCACAAATCTGGCCCATTGTGGGAGTCTAACATTGTCATTCTGGACTGCTCTGCCAGTGTCAGAACAGCCTCCAGAGGCTGCTGCACACACACACACACGTCCTTTTTGTGAAATATTGAAGACGAGGAAACTAGTTTTGGATGTATTGCTAATGCTTTATCCATACTACATTATTCTTATGTTGTGTACTGTAGTGGAGTGTTAAGTTGATCATGTTTTTGGAGTGAAAAAATAAATAAATAAATATATTTGAATTTTACCCCCTTTTTCTCCCAAATTTAATGGTATCCAATTGTTAGTAGTTACTATCTTGTCTCATCGCTACAACTCCCGTACGGGCTCGGGAGAGACGAAGGTTGAAAGCCATGCGTCCTCCGAAACACAACCCAACCAAGCCACACTGCTTCTTAACACAGCGCACATCCAACCTGGAAGCCAGCTGCACCAATGTGTCAGAGGAAACACCATGCACCTGGTGACGTGGTTAGCGTGCACTGCGCCCAGCCTGCCACAGGAGTCGCTAGTGTGCAATGAGACAAGGACATCCCTACCGGCCAAACCCTCCCTAACCTGGACGACGCTAGACCAATTGTGCGTCTCCCCATGGACCTCCTGGTCGTGGCCGGCTGCGACAGAGCTTACTATATGTTGCAGTGCCAGTCTTACATGACACACATGCAGCAACCCCAATGAGAGTACTTAGCTCTCACTGGGAGCATGTGCAATTATGTTATTCTAGTTTACATAGTGCACCGGTGCGTACCAGCAGAAGTCATTTTAAGACCACAACACAGGTTGGGTTCCTTGTTCCCAGGGCCACAGATGGTAATTCATACCACAGACATAGATTTACTTTAAAACACAAATAAACCACATTGTACACTACCAGTCAAAAGTTTTTAGAACACCTACTCATTCAAGGGGTTTTCTTTATTTGTACTATTTTATTTTTTACATTGTAGAATATGAGCGAAGACATCAAAACTATGAAATAACATATGGAATCATGTAGTAGCCAAAAAAGTATTAAACAAGTCAAAATATATTTTATATTTGAGATTCTTCAAATAGCCACCCTTTGCCTTGATAGCTTTGCACACGCTTGGCATTCTCTCAACCAGCATCACCTGGAATGCTTTTTCAACCGTCTTGAAGGAGTTCCCACATATGCTGAGCACTTGTTGGCTACTTTCCCTTCCCTCTGCGGTCCGACTCATCCCAAACCATCTCAATTTGGTTGTTGAAAAACAAATGATAATCCCACTAAGCCCAAACCAGATTGGATGGCGTATCGCTGCAGAATGCTGTGGTAGCCATTCTGGTTAAGTGTGTCTTGAATTCTAAATAAATCATGGACTGTGTCACCAGCAAAGCACCCCCACACAATAACAGCTCCTCCTCCATGCTGAGAACCACACATGCGGAGATCATCCGTTCACCAATAATCTCAAATTTGGACTCATCAGACCAAGAACAGATGTCCACCGGTCTAATGTCCATTGATCGTGTTTCTAGGCCCAAGCAAGTATCTTCTTATTATTGGTGTCCTTTAGTAGTTGTTTCTTTGCAGCACTTCTACCATGAAGGCCTGATTCACACAGTCTCCTCTGAAGAGTTGATGTTGAGATGTGTCTGTTACTTGAATCTAATAAACTTATCCTCTGCTGCAGAGGTAACTCTGGGTCTTCCATTCCTGTTGCGGTCCTCATGAGAGACAGTTTCATCATAGCACTTGATGGTTTTTGCAACTGCACTTGAAGAAACTTTCAAAGTTCTTGACATTTTCCGTATTGACTGACCTTCATGTCTTAAAGTAATGATGGACTGTTGTTTCTCTTTGCTTATTTGAGCTATTTTTGCCATAATATGTACGCTATTTCACCAAATAGGGCTATCTACCTTGTCACAACACAACTGATTGGCTCAAACACATTAAGAAGGACAGAAATTCCACAAATGACCTTTAAAGAAGGCACACCTGTTAATTGAAATGCTGGTTGAGAGACTGCCAAGAGTGTGCAAAGCTGTCATCAAGGAAAATTGTGGCTATTTGAAGAATCTCAAATAAAAAATATATTTGGATTTTTTTTAACACTGTTTTGGTTACTACATGATTCCATATGTGTTATTTCATAGTGTTGATGCATTCACTATTATTCTACAATGTAGAAAATAGTACAAATAAATAAAAACCCATGAATGAATAAGTGTTCTAAAACTTTTCACCGGTAGTGTCCATCTGCAAAAATTATAACCATATATGTTATATTTCACAGAGTACACAGTAGATGAAGAGCCCCACAGTCACACAGCTCTGAAACCTAATCCTTGTCTTTATCCAGCCTTGTGTAAAGTCTAGAGACTTGGGGCAATAAAACAACCAGGATTGTGTAATCTTAAATCACTGGATTTGAGCCGAGTCATCACAGAGGCTAAAGATAAACCACAAGCAATCTAGGCTGTACTCGTCATCCTGCTTTATATCCTGCGTTGCACTCTGTTGATGAAGCTGCGGTTGAACGAGATACTGTACGAGGAATAACAAATATGAAATAGACCACCTAGCTGTGATTGTTTGGCCCCAGCAGACCGCACAACTGCCTGGTAAGGTCTTCAGCAAGCCGGTTGTTTATTGTAGACTGCCCTATGTGATTTGATGAAATGGTACTCTCATTTACTGCTAGACAAACCACCTGTCTGCTCATGAAGTCACACATGATATATGGGCCGATATAAAGACAAGGGTTTAATTCACAAAGTGTTTTATTAACCTCTGGCAGGAATTATCTCGAATGTGAGGAAATTCATTATTTATTAAAGCCATTGATGATTAAAGCAATAGTTTGCAAATAAATTACTAAATTACATATTAGTTTCCTTAACCTGTAAGCAGTCTATGGACAAGTTATGACAGCAATCCATGCTTTGGTTTAGTTTCCCTGGAACTTTTTCCACATGCTAAAATTTTAGCATTTGTAGCACAAATCCCATTCAAGTCATGGGACTGATATTAGCATTTTTCACGCATCATGTTCAATGCAGCTAGGTGACTTTGTTGAGCTTCACAATCCATTTGAGATACTTTCGAATTATTTGGACACGATGTGCGAAAAATGCTAATATCAGTCCCATGACTTGAATGGGATTTGTGCCAAAAATGCTAAAACGTTAGCATGTGGAAACCGTGCCAGGGAATCTAAACCAAGGAATGGATTGCTTTCATACCTTGTCCATAGACTGCTTACAGGGTAAGGAAACCAATGTGTCATTTGGGTGAACTATCCGCAACCATTTTGACAGGGAGTTATGCTGAGACCAAGGTTTATTTTACTGATTAGCCCTGTATATACAGCAGTACATATCAATATTCATATCAATACTGGAAAAGCAAAACACAATCATAGAAAAACACATTATTCAGGTAAAAGGTCCTCAATCAGTCTTTTGAATTGCCCAAGAGGCACCATGTTATCCAAGAGTCTTGGATGATTGTTTTTCCTTTCAAGTGTAATAAACCTTGTTAATCTGGATTGTTTTAAGCTAAATTGCTGTGGAAATTGTACAGATACACTGCCTTCAGAAAGTAATCACACCTCTTGACACACCCCTTGACACCCACATTTAATCACACCCACATTTTGCTGTTACAAAGTGGTATTAAAATTGATTTAATTGTACTTTTTTTGTCAACAATCTACACAAAATACTCAAATGTAAAAGTAGATGAAAAATGTATGAAAAATAAAACACTAATATATGTATTCAACCCCCTGAATCAATACATGTTAGAATCACCTCTGGCAGCGATTACAGTTGTGAGTCTTTCTGGGTAAGTCTCTAAGAGCTTTCCACACCTGGATTGTGCAACATTTTCTCAGTTTTCTTTTCAACATTCTTCAAGCTCTGTCAAATTGGTTGTTGGCCATTGCTAGACAACAATTTTCAGGTCTTGCCACAGGATTTCAAGCAGATTTAAGTCAAAACTGTAACTCGGCCATTAAGGAACATACACTGTCTTTCTAAGCAACACCAGTATAGATTTGGCCTTGTGTTTTAGGTTATTGTCCTGCTGAAAGGTGAATTCATCTCCCATGGTCTGGTGGAATGCAGATTGAATAAGGTTTTCCTCTAGGATTTTGCCTGTGCTTAACTCCATTATGTTTTATTTTTAATCCTGAAAAACTCTCCAGTCCTAAATGATTACAAGCATACCCATAACATGATGCAGCCACCGCTATGCTTGAAAATATGGAGAGTGATACTCAGTAATGTGTTGCATTAGATTTGCCACAAACATAACACTTTGTATTCAGGACAAGAAGTTAATTCCTTTGCCAAATGTATTTCACTATTACTTTAGTGCTTTGTTACAAACAGGATATATGTTTTGGAATATTTTTTATTCTGTTAGGGTTCCTTCTTTTCGCTTAGGTCAATTAGGTGAGTGTTGTGGAGTAAATACAATGTTGTTGATCCGTCCTCAGTTTTCTCCTATCACAGCTTTTAAACTCTGTAACTGTTTTAATGTCATCATGGTGAAATCCCTGAGCGGTCTCCTTCCTCTCCGGCAACTGAGTTAGGAAGGACGCCTGTATCTTTGTAGTGACTGGGTGTATTGATACACCATACAAAGTGTAATTAATAACTTCACGATGCTCAAAGAGATATTCAATGTCTGCTTTTTATTTCATTTTTACCCATCTACCAATTGGTTCTCTTGGTTGAATCTGTATCTGAAATTCACTGCTTGACTGAGGGACCTTGCTGATAATTGTATGTGTGGGGTACAGAGATGAAACAGTCATTAAAAAATTATGTTAAACACTATTATTGCACACAGGGTGAGTCGATGAAACTTATTATGTGATTATGTGACTTTACTCCTGAACTTATTTAGGCTTGCCCTAATAAAAGAGTTGAATACTTATTGACTCAAGACATTTCAGCTTTTCATTTTTAATACATTTGTAAAAATGTCTAAAAACATTATTCCACTATTCATTCTCTTTAAAAGTAGCTTCCTCACCATTTTAGATAAGCATGCTCCGTTCAAAAAATGCAGAACTAAGAACAGATACAGTCCTTGGTTCACCCCAGACCTGACTGCCCTCGACCAGCACAAAAACATCCTGTGGCGGACTGCTATAGCATCGAATAGTCCCCGTGATATGCAACTGTTCAGGGAAGTCCGGATCCAATACACGCAGTCAGTCAGGAAAGCTAAGGCCAGCTTTTTCAGGCAGAAGTTTGCATCCTGTAGCTCCAACTCCAAAAAGTTCTGGGACACTGTGAAGTCCATGGAGAACAAGAGCACCTCCTCCCAGCTGCCCACTGCACTGAGGCTAGGTAACACGGTCACCACTGATAAATCCATGATTATCGAAAACTTCAATAAGCATTTCTCAACGGCTGGCCATGCCTTCCGCCTGGCTACTCCAACCTCGGCCAACAGCTCTGCCCCCCCGGCAGCTCCTCGCCCAAGCCTCTCCAGGTTCTCCTTTACCCAAATCCAGATAGCAGATGTTCTGAAAGAGCTGCAAAACCTGGACCCGTACAAATCAGCTGGGCTTGACAATCTGGACCCCCTATTTCTGAAACTATCCGCCGCCATTGTCGCAACCCCTATTACCAGCCTGTTCAACCTCTCTTTCATATCGTCTGAGATCCCCAAGGATTGGAAAGCTGCCGCAGTCATCCCCCTTCAAAGGGGGAGACACCCTGGACCCAAACTGTTACAGACCTATATCCATCCTGCCCTGCCTATCTAAGGTCTTCGAAAGCCAAGTCAACAAACAGGTCACTGACCATCTCGAATCCCACCGTACCTTCTCCGCTGTGCAATCTGGTTTCCGAGCCGGTCACGGGTGCACCTCAGCCACACTCAAGGTACTAAACGATATCATAACCGCCATCGATAAAAGACAGTACTGTGCAGCCGTCTTCATTGACCTTGCCAAGGCTTTCGACTCTGTCAATCACCATATTCTTATCGGCAGACTCAGTAGCCTCGGTTTTTCGGATGACTGCCTTGCCTGGTTCACCAATTACTTTGCAGACAGAGTTCAGTGTGTCAAATCGGAGGGCATGCTGTCCGGTCCTCTGGCAGTCTCTATGGGGGTGCCACAGGGTTCAATTCTCGGGCCGACTCTTTTCTCTGTATATATCAATGATGTTGCTCTTGCTGCGGGCGATTCCCTGATCCACCTCTACGCAGACGACACCATTCTATATACTTTCGGCCTGTCATTGGACACTGTGCTATCTAACCTCCAAACAAGCTTCAATGCCATACAACACTCCTTCCGTGGCCTCCAACTGCTCTTAAACGCTAGTAAAACCAAATGCATGCTTTTCAACCGATCGCTGCCTGCACCCGCATGCCCGACTAGCATCACCACCCTGGATGGTTCCGACCTTGAATATGTGGACACCTATAAGTACCTAGGTGTCTGGCTAGACTGCAAACTCTCCTTCCAGACTCATATCAAACATCTCCAATCGAAAATCAAATCAAGAGTCGGCTTTCTATTCCGCAACAAAGCCTCCTTCACTCACGCCGCCAAGCTTACCCTAGTAAAACTGACTATCCTACCGATCCTCGACTTCGGCGATGTCATCTACAAAATGGCTTCCAACACTCTACTCAGCAAACTGGACGCAGTCTATCACAGTGCCATCCGTTTTGTCACTAAAGCACCTTATACCACCCACCACTGCGACTTGTATGCTCTAGTCGGCTGGCCCTCGTTACATATTCGTCGCCAGACCCACTGGCTCCAGGTCATCTACAAATCCATGCTAGGTAAAGCTCCGCCTTACCTCAGTTCACTGGTCACGATGGCAACACCCATCCGTAGCACGCGCTCCAGCAGGTGTATCTCACTGATCATCCCTAAAGCCAACACCTCATTTGGCCGCCTTTCGTTCCAGTACTCTGCTGCCTGTGACTGGAACGAATTGCAAAAATCGCTGAAGTTGGAGACTTTTATCTCCCTCACCAACTTCAAACATCAGCTATCTGAGCAGCTAACTGATCGCTGCAGCTATACATAGTCTATTGGTAAATAGCCCACCCATTTTCACCTACCTCATCCCCATACTGTTTTTATTTATTTACTCTTCTGCTCTTTTGCACACCAATATCTCTACCTGTACATGACCATCTGATCATTTATCACTCCAGTGTTAATCTGCAAAATTGTAACTATTCGTCTACCTCCTCATGCCTTTTGCACACATTGTATATAGACTCCCCCCTTTGTTTTCTACTGTGTTATTGACTTGTTAATTGTTTATTCCATGTGTAACTCTGTGTTGTCTGCTCACACTGCTATGCTTTATCTTGGCCAGGTCGCAGTTGCAAATGAGAACTTGTTCTCAACTAGCCTACCTGGTTAAATAAAGGTGAAATAAAAATAAATAAAAAAATATTATGGGGTATTGTGTGTAGGCCAGTGATAAAAGAATTGCAATTTAATACATTTTACGTTCAGGCTGTAACACAACAAATGTGGGGGGAAAAGTAAAGGGTGTAAATACTTTCTGAATGAATTGATTGACTGATTATATAGGAGGGTCTTTGGGCCAAATAGAAGCCAAATAGATGAGTCATCATAAAGATCTATTTGTAGAGATTGCCAGTGCATGTGTGTGCATATACACAGTACAAAATATGAATATTTTATTCAAATCCGCTTATATCATCAATTATGCCATTGTATTCAATTGAGCAGAGAGAGCTGTTTTTATTTGATAGGGTCACTGTCACTCGGGCACATAATGGTGAGGCCATCAGACCTACCAGAGAGAGGAGTTACAGTGTTGGGGTGCCTGCCTCTTCTGGCAGGTGTGTGTAATGAATCGGCTTTCAGCATTTCCGCTCGCTGACTCTTGTTCTTCCCGACATTAAACTCCTCATAAATCTTCTCAAGGTGATTTTTCAATAAAGTGCAAAGGGAGGAAGCCTTTTCAAAGTCACAGGCTGCTTCCTGGGGGAGAGGGCCATGACTTGACAGTGAGTCTCAAAGATGCCCTTGGCAACACGACGGGTCACAGCATCAAGCTTTGAAACCAGCATCTAAGATATGCATTAATTGTGATGATAAATGGGGTCGTTTGATCTCTGAATGCTGATTGGCTGAAAGCCATGGTAATACCACAGATATGACACAAAATGTATGGTTCACTGTTCTAATTACGTTTGTAACCAGTTTATAATAGCAATAAGGCACCTCTGAGGTTTGTGGTGTATGGCCAATATACCACAGTGTTGCGTCGTGCTGTGGCACAGTATATTAGCCATATACCACCCCCTCTGGCCTTATTTCTTCAATATAGCCTTGATCAGTTTAACACACTGGTGTGATAGAAATGTTTGTTTCGGTATTGTATTTTTGTGGGGCTATTTTAGGCATCTGGGTGATTTTCTTAGCTATTATGACTTAGTTAGGACTTTTACAGAAATATTAAGTGAAAAATGCATTTTGTTCCTCAAATGCTCAACTTTAATAAGACCTCAATGTGTTGTGTTCTGTAAGTTGCCGACTCAGCCACGGGCAGCTGTTTTCCAAAGCTCTGTTGTGGCTTATTTCAAGATCAGGTACTGGCTTTCTTCACTTCAAAGCATGTAAGATATCCAATTGACTATCCAGTTCAAAGGATTTTAGTAAATCTTGGAGGGATTTGATCATATTTGTGTCCCAAATGCCAACCCAAAACCTATTACGCTGACCTGGTCAAACAGAGTGCACTATACAGTGGATAGTGTGCCATTTGGGAAACAGCCCATATGAAGCCTATCGGGAGAATGTTTCATGTTTGTTTGAGGAGGCAGGTGGCCAACAGGACAGGCATCCTCCAGGGACGGCCTTTCTCCCTCCGTCTGGAATGGGAGAACAACCATGGTCCCGCCTCTACAGTGGTCAGTAGAAGATGAATCACATTGCCTCTCTGCTCTGCCTCGTCTCCATCTCTCCTCGCTGCTGCTGCTCAGGCCAACTCACTTGGCTATAAATAGGGAAAGATTAAAACCTCTCATCCGGCTTACCTGCACAGCATCTTCAACTCGCCTGCTAAGTATGTTTCGGGTTTTTCCTCTCTCCATTGCTTGTAATATGTATTCTTTGAGCACTGGGGGTGTTTATAAAGACGTTTTATGAGCTCATCAGTGGCTTTAAGAATGACTCTGTCTGACCAGATGTGACACTAGCTACAATAATGTAGGATATTTATGAGAAATGGCAACAAGAATTTGCAGATGGTATGAACTGAAGAGATGCTCAATCAGGCTTATGAATCTCTCGATTGGAAATACCCTGGAGGAGCCCTACTCAGTGATTTGAAAAAGATAAGCTTTTCAGTGCATTAAAGTCACTTGTCAGTTTGTTGCTCTTACATATGAGTGACAGAGAATGTGCAGCCCTGGGAGCTGTGTCCTCTAAATCCCATCAGGAGATCGCCTGTCCAAATATAGCCCTATATGGAGGTGGAGGGCCCTCTTCTCTTCCCGGCTGCTATGGGAGACATTTACTTAATTACCCTCTCTATGCTGCAAAACATGGAGGCAACTTCTGTTGGCTTTGTTTCAAATGACATCTTTCCATAGCAAAATGACAAATATTAGTAGTTGAGAGGAGATATTGTGGGCTCCCCAACTAGGATATATTTCTGGGTAGAAGAGGTCCAATGAGCAGTGTAACATGATCAAATGGGCATCTGCTGTCAAGGCTTTATAGTAATGCTGAAATAACATTGTGCAGAGACACACTGTACTGTAGCCGTGATGCCTGTGATTCATTTAATTGCATGTTTTCGCAATGTAATGTGGTTTCTTATCAGTTACATCAGCTCCTACAACATTCAAAGAGATGACTAATTTTCTTCCTTAGCCTAATGGCTGTTATGTGCGCGCTTGTTTTTTTAAATTTCTGATCTGCTGTGCCTTAATCAAATGTTGTCACAGTATTTCTAGGTTATGTTTGGCAGTCATCCCTATTGCCTTGCTTGAGTCTCTCTGTGTTATCTGACCGCTCGCTCGGTCACATGCTGCCCTTTTGGACAGAGGGTTGCTGGGAAAAGCCTGTGAGCCTGCTGAGAGGGACAGACCGAGGACGGGCCGGCCTTCCACGCTGTCATTCACAGCGGGATCAACACAGCTACCACTGGGTTGGGTAAAGAGCCCATAGGGGCAGGATACAACACTCTTGGATGGACATTTCTCAGATATAAATAGGACACTGTCACATTTCTCTTCCTTGTAGAGTATCTTCCATCTGTGGAAAATCTTCAATAATACCTCAGTGGACAATTAGACAATGGTGCCAGATCAATGATGTCATGTTATGCTTTGCGCTGCTATATGACCGGGTAACAGTGGGAGTAAACAGTGGGAGTGGAGAGACAGGCTGTTCACTATGCTCTGTGAGCAGGACTCTTTTGTTTGTTTGGGGCTACAGTAATGAGAGTCCCTTGACCCACCTGAATAATGAACAGCCAACTGTTTATTCACAGTGACTTCATTCCCTTAAGTTTCCCACTGAACACGGCTCATTATCAGACGTTGGGAGCTCTCTCTTCTCTCAGTGGAGTGGAAAGAAGAGGGGGAACCCAGGGACAAGGTCCTGCTATGGTGGAGCCTCAGGTGTTTTTCATTCTGCATGCAGTTCATCCACCTATTACTGTATATGCCATTTAGCAGATGCTTTTATTCAAAGATGCTTTGTCAGTTGTGTGCATACATTTTAAGTATGGGTGGTCCTGGGAACTGAACTCAATATCCTACTATTGCAAGCACCTTGCTCTACCAACTGAGCCACAGAGGATCACGCATATCTGTCCATGTAAGCCTCCTGGCAATCGGACACACGGGTACTGTCGGCTAACCTTATCACAACAATGGCCTTTATGACAGCTGGTTGAATGTAGTTTATGGTGCATGATTTGCTTACAAATTGTATTTATCACCTAGAGATGAAATACTATAGAAGGCTCTGGAAACAGTTGGTTGAAATAGAAACGTGCACTGACGTTCTTTTCGTTCCCTTATGAGCTAATTGGCATGTTGACTCTGCACCCTGTGTCACATCTGAGCTGTTGTAACTGCTCCACTTTCCCTCACCTATTAATCCTCTTACCTCAATCGAAAGCTTATTTCCACGTAGATTAAGAGGCGGTGGGGCTATTGAAAGTGTGCTATATTCTCCATTTAATATGAGGAGGATCAAGAAACCTTGTGGCTGGCAGGGTGTGATGAGTGGTGGTGGCCGTCTGAGCTTGAAGGTCAGCCTAGCCCAGAGTAATGGTTCTCTATCAAGCCATTGTCACAAAGTAAATTAAATGGGGCTCCATGTGTCGTTTCTTGTTCTGACACAGGTGTAGGAACTTGGCCGTTACCCTTAACCACACTCAGCCAAGCTGCTCTAGGTCATCACTCCCCATTGGTCCAACCAGCACTGGTGGACAGAGGGAGACGGTTTACAGTTCAGCCATTCGTTTGGTGAGACAATTCAAGCCACTGAAATAACAACGCTTTGACAGGTTGTGAGGACAGGCCACATGACATAAGAAGCTTCCATTTACAACTAAGGACAGGTTTCCATTCAAATTTCAGAAAGACAAGTCGGTGGCTGAACCAGATATTTTCCACAAAGAGTTCTGCAGTGAAACATTCTCAGTAGTAGAGCAGCAGAGCCGAGTTAAGTGTGTTTACGACTTTGTGCCGAGTTAGTTTTAGTCTGTACAGTGTCTCCTGGGAAATGCCATGTGAATGGAATGGCATTGCGGCACAGTGGCTGTGCACATCTTATCCCCACTCCGTAGAGCAGCGATGATTCACTGAACTCAAACATGTTTTGCTTATCTTGTTTGTTGGAACGTAAATAGAACCCAAACGGCCTGAGGGTTACATGTCCAACACGTTTTTGACCTGATCGTTATGTTCCCACAGTTTTTTTTTTAACACGGTGTGTTTCTTTTCATGCTTCATAAAACGTAACGTGGAGTGGTCACACGTCATACATTTTTCATCGTATGCATGAGTGCTTGCTGCATATATAAGTATCTGTGTAGTCCTGTTGTTTTAAAGGGATGGCTCATTAAAGTCAATAAAATGGGCTTGTTTTTCAAATGAGTGTCCATTTTCAAATATTTAAGTCCATTACAACTGATTTGATATTTTGATGAGTTGGAACATAATCTGAGTTTTTAGCATGAATCACTCATCTCCCAGGGTCCAGTCCTAGGTCAGCCCTAGGTTTAGACCTATTTTTGCATATTTATGGACATATGTGTGTACTTCACAAGTAGTGTTACCTTCTATATTTAGCTTTGACGTGCCTGAAATGAAAGACGGCTCTACCTCCTCTGTTGTTGACAATAATAATTGCAAATGTTTTGGAGATATTCCACATTTCTGTTTGCATTTTGGAACTGTTATCTGGGTTTCATGTTTTTGTCAAGATTGTCAATCTTCATCTGATGGAGAGATGTCAGTCATCTGTGCTGTGCTCGGTTAGTATATTTTTCCTATATTTGTCCCTTCAATCCCATCCCCAACTTAATTGCAGAACAGATAACCTATCATTTCTGTTCTCGGAACATAAATAAAACCTCCCAGGATTTTTTTAGGGAACCATAGTAAAACATTCTCAGAACCTCCCTGCAACCTAAAAAATGAACATTCCCAGAACAGACGAAATGTTCACTTCCGTTTTCAGAACGTTTAAAAAAAACATTCCAGTCAAAAAACGTATGGCTTCGTTCCCAGAACCAATGGGAAACCAAAACCTACATTCCCACAACCTCCGAGGAACCAAATGTCCTAGCTGGGTAGTCGTTGAGCATTATCATGAATAGACATGAAAGGAAACGCATTCAGGAATGAGAAGATTTCTCTCCATCAGCAACTTCTTGTTGTCATACTGTACTGTAGCTGGAAAGTTGTAAAGAATTAGAAGGAGATAAGATGTTGTGCTACTCCAATACTGTTCAGGATTAAGACTGGATTAACAGTCTTTCTTTTAGAGGGGTTTGTTATTAGATAATGTCGAAGTAGAACCAGTAGAACCAGTCTGATCACTGTGTTCATCATTCTATTACACTTGTGAATCAGACTGGTGAATGCAGCAATCAGGCTGGTTCCACCAGGCTAGTGTTGCTCAAGTGCTGACTTCAAGATATTTGACTTCCTTACATACTTTCAAAACAATTCTTACCCCATTTTCTCCCCAATTGGTAGTTACAGTCTTGTCTCATCACTGCAACTCCCGTACAGACTCAGGAGAGGCGAAGGTCGAGAGTAGTGCATCCTCCGAAACACAACCCAACCAAGCAGCACAGCTTCTTGACACAATGCCCACTTAACCCGGAAGCCAGCCGCACCAATGTGTCGGTGGAAACACTGTGCACCTGGCAATCGTGTCAGCGTGCACGGCACTCGGCCGCCTCAGGAGTTGCTAGTGCGTGATGGGACAAGGACATCCCTGCCAACCAAACCCTCCCCTAACCAGGATGACGCTGGGCCAATTGTGTGCTGACCCGTGGGTCTCCCGGTCACGGCCTTCTGCGACAGAGCCTGGACTCGAACCCAGAATCTCTAGTGGTACAGCTAGCACTGCCTTAGACCACTGCGCCACTCGGGAGACCTTTCAAGGGAAACATGTTTGCTGATTGGCAAGGCTCTTATAGTCCGTCTTTAGTGGTCTAACCTGTAGTCAGATTCTATCCTTTCTGATTCCGACAACAATAGGCCTTTACACACCGACACCGTTCATCCCACATATGCATAGGATGCTTTACGACGCCCTCCTTGCTGCAGTGTGTGAGTGAGCTCAACCATACGGAGACAAGCTTGTGTTTCTAACAACAGTGGGCAGTGATGTTCTCATTCAAACATACACAAGCTGCTGCCTCCCTCTTGTCTCCTGGCACTGGGCTCTCGTTGGCTGCTTGGCACAGGGGCCTGCTGGCAACGCAGCCAGCTCCTTTTATTCCAGTGGACGTGGATGATTGAATGGCTGCACTGAGGAGAATGCCAACACCAGTTCCTGCTGCTCCCACTCTGTGAGGGCACTGTTGGTTCCACTGCTTCCCAGAGCCCTCTATTGGATGGGACCCAAGTCCAAATACAGCAGTCTCTCTGTAGGCTCAGACAGTTATGGATGCATGTGTTTAGCAGTGGGCCTTTAAACATGCAGGATCACTCCTCCGAGGGTCTCACACTCAGCGCACACAGGGCCTTTATATGGGCCATGCTGCTTAACCAGCATTCTGTCTTCCCAAAGCTGGCCACAGATGAAGCTGGCCATACATAACACCGGGGGTGAAAAAAGTACCCAATTGTCATACTTAAGTAAAAGTAAAAACACCTTAATAGAAAAGTCACCCAGTAAAATACTACTTGAGTAAAAGTATTTGGTTTTAAATAGACTTTAGTATCAAAAGTAAAAGTATAAATCATTTCAAAATCCTTATATATTTTAAGCAAATCAGAGGGCACAATTTTCTTGTTTTTCTATTTATTTACAAATAGCCAGGGTCACATCCTAACATTCAGACATCATTTATAAACAAAGCATTTGTGTTTAGTGAGTCTGCCAGTCTGCCAAGGCATTAGGGATGACCAGGGATGTTCTCTTGATAAGTGTGTGAATGGCCCTAACTCTGATTAACATCTCCCTGCTTGGCCCTGATTCCGATTAACATCTCTCTGCTTGTCCTTGACTCTGATTAACGTCTCCCTGCTTGTCCCTGATTCTGACTAACGTCTCCCTGCTTGTCCCTGATTCTGACTAACGTCTCCCTGCTTGGCCCTAATTCTGATTAACATCTCTCTGCTTGGCCCAGACTCTGACTAATGTCTCCCTGCTTGGCCCTGATTCTGACTAATGTCTCTCTGCTTGGCCCTGACTCTGATTAACGTCTCCCTGCGTGGCCCTGATTCTGACTAACTTCTCCCTGCTGGGCCCTGATTCTGACTAACGTCTCCCTGACTAACGTCTCCCTGCTTGGCCCTGATTCTGACTAACATCTCTCTGCTTGGCCCTGACTCTGATTAACGTCTCCCTGCATGGCCCTGATTCTGACTAACGTCTCTCTGCTGGGCCCTGATTCTGACTACCGTCTCCCTGCTGGGCCCTGATTCTGACTAACGTCTCCCTGCTGGGCCCTGATTCTGACTAACGTCTCCCTGCTGATTCTGACTAACGTCTCCCTGCTGATTCTGACTAACGTCTCCCTGCTGATTCTGACTAACGTCTCCCTGCTGGGCCCTGATGCCGGCTAACGTCTCCCTGCTGGGCCCTGATTCTGACTAACGTCTCCCTGCTGGGCCCTGATTCTGGCTAACGTCTCCCTGCTTCCGTCTGACCTGCCTCACCGGTGCCCCAGGTGTTAAGCTGGAGGCCTATTTAAAATAGCGACAAAACTAATCCAAGAATAGCCTGTGTTGATTTAGGGGGTTTTGATTAAATTCTAAATCTTGTGACATCCAGTGGGTGCTTATCACCTACGGCCTTGATCTACACCCACTGTAGGCGATGCACCATCTGTTGAAGGATGGCTAGATGTTTTTTTTAGGCACTATCTGTGTGTGTGCTGTGTTCTTGGAGGTAGGACATATTGCCTTTGGAAATGTATAGGCTGTCTAAATGTTATCGCTGTTGTTAAAAATACAAGATAGTGAATAGTCCAGGAGAGACTGTAATCCAATCTCTGAGTATCATTACTTAGCGTTAACAAAACAAGAGGGAATGGTTTACTCCCTGTTTAACATGCACAGCAGATTATTATTAGACCTACAATACTGTATTGATGTGAAATGCGCCCTCTGCTGGTCAAGTTGTACACTGCATTGCATGGTATTTCGTCTTACTACATTTGGTCTCATAATGTAAAACGCAGGGTTGTTTATTCAAAGGGGAAATGGAGCTGCAGGAAAGGTTGCGTAACACATAGTTGAGTATTGATCACAATATTGATCAGATGTATATGTCCCTGTAGTAATACCAATCAATGGCCTTTAGGCCAAGTTAACAAAGGTCCTGGATATTTAGACTAGAGCTAAAGGACCAAATGGCATTAGAACAGGGTATTGAAGCAGTGCTCTTAGTGAAAGCACTATGATCTGTAATAGTGCTCATATCAGGTTTCTGTCTGTAGAGCTTTACTACACTGTACAATACCTTACCAGATAGTTGGAGTTAAAAGCATGACACTTTACCAGACGAAGAAATATAGACTGATTCATTCTGAACATCATTTTTCCCCCAAAAATGTAGGCCTGTTACTGCTTATTGTTACAAGTGCAGCGTGCCCAATACATTGATTACAGTGGAAGCTGCCGAGGGGAGGACGACTCATAATAATGGCTGGAATGGAGCGAATGGAATGGCGTCCAACAGGTGGAAACCATCCGTTTGATGTATTTGATACCATTCCACCTATTCCGCTCCAGCCATTACCATGAGTCCGCCCTCCCCAATTAAGGTGCCACCAGCCTCCTGTGAGTGATTACCTCTGTAATATGCACTGCAGATATTCTGTTGTACTGGGATGTGTGACTGAGAGCTTGTGCAATGATTTATAACGCAGTGTTTATCAACCAGTCACAATATGTTTAGACATAAAATACACTATGGTGTTGTGTTCCTTTCCCTCCAGACTATGCTATGAGGACAGGGCCCAGCGATGACTGATGTGGAGCCTGTTGTCACCGACTTTGCAGCCACGGGGAGGACTGGCCGGAGGAACGCTGTACCTGATATCGTTGAGGCGGGGCCTGCTGACCTGTCAGACAAACTAGCAGAGCTTTCAGTTGTAGGTGGGTAGTGAAATGTATTTTTGAATTACATACAGTACTTGACTGCATACTTTCAGCAATATTTACAATAATGTACATAGGCCTCCATGCTTTCACTCTGTTAATGGTTAGGCTGAATTGCACAATTGAAGGTATTTTCATCTCAACATTTAGATGAACAGTTTTACCTGTTTACTTTAGATGTAGTATTGCACCTTTCCATAAATGATACAATCCAAACCTAAATATAAGGGAAAAGCATGGGAGAGCATCACTGAACAGAGAACAAAGCACTCTGTCATTAATAGATGGTTGAGTGCTTTTGTTAGGACCGGCCAGCCCAGTACCCATCACCATTAGCAAGTGTCTGTCTGGATAGCCAGCTTTCCATTAATCAAGCCGGGTTTAGTGGAAAGGGCATCTGGAAGTTAACAGTATGGAAAATGTACCACAGCTTTAACTGTTTAAATGGAAACTAAAGAAGGGAACAGCCATCTCTCTCTTTTTAGTAATAGCTCAATGGCTGTGAGGGTCATTTGGAAAGGGATATCTATCAGTGAGAGGTAGCCAATCAATGCATTGGTTCATAGGGGTGGGAAAGTAATTGTTAGTTGGAGGCCTCTGTAGATACAGTATATAACTGTATTACTCAGCGCTGCTTCTTTTCTCTTAGTGGCTACAGTGCAATGTCGGGGTCCATAGGTCCTCATGTTATAGAGGGCATGAACCAGATATAACATAGTTGCCTGCAATTTGCAGTATAAATCCCCTAGGCCTTGCCCTATGAGGATCAAAGCAGAGTAGTGTTTGATCGGTAGAATAAAATACTGTAAGTGTCTGGCTGGAAGCAGTCGGTATTTGGCCATTTCCTCAGAAGATTCTCATCTCTATGTGGCGTATTGCACTTTGTCAGTGTTCAAAACTGTATTAAAATGCTGGATATGAACAAAGCGGTTGAGTTGAGGGTCTATGCTATGATTAGTCTCTGTTGATATTCAAGGTGTCAGCTAGCGAGCTATACGTTATGTGCTGAGGTTGGTAATCTCATGTTCCTTTTATCTTGCGAATGCAACATATCACCCATATCTTACAAAGCAACACAAAAGAGGGGAGAGTACACAGCTTGGATTATAATTGGAATGCAGACATTTTCCACTACATGGGCCTTGAGGCATTTTCAATGATATGTTTCTGACGAAAATAATGAATGCTGTTCTGTGTGTTTCTCAGATGATGAAGGAGGAGAGGGCTCGTCCTCTGGAAGCCCACCGAAGAGTCCTACAGAGGGTGAGGAGAAGGCAGAGGGGACGTAATTGGGCCTTGGTCTCTGGCTAACTGACTACGAGAGAAGATGGAGAACAAGAGAGAGACTGTCTCTAACATGGACCACTTCTCCTCAAACAAACCCCATTGACCAGACAACTGTAATCGCCATGCACCGTGCTATGCAACATCAGGACACCTATGATGAAAACTTAAAGAGCTGTTGGATGATGAAGGGAAGGGAGAGCTCTGTCGCTAGGAGTGAAGTGGTTGTTTCTTTGTAGCTTTAAGGGGGTTTTCATTCAAGATTACCCATAATTCATTACATGTACGGTGAATGAGCCTGCATTTATGTCTTGTTCATCTTAGCATATGCAGTGAACTGGTGAAGTGGCTGACAGTTGGGCATGACTCTGAAAAATGTCATTTCATATTTGAGCGAGAGGGACTTGTACATACGTTGCATACAGAGGTGTTCCAATGAAAGCATTTTCTCAGAATGTTAACATGTAGTTGCAGGAATGTCTCTTTGCACAACAAAAGTATAAACATTCCATTTGGTGATGTAAGTACTATTTTTATCTTAGAATTGTGATTTATTAGTGTGCTACAGTACAAACCTCTACTGTGTGTTTTTTACTGTTAAAATCAACATTATTATCAACTGAGTTATTAGAAGTAAAAAAATATATGTATTTTCGGTCTGTAAATATAGTTTTACTTTATATTTGCTTCCTTGTAAAGATGCATTTCGATGTCCACTGCAGCTAATAAACATTATCCTCTACGTACGGCAATGTTGTGAATATTTTTCAGATGCTATAATTTAAAAAAATATGTTTGTTTGTTGTCTTTGTACAGGGGAGGCATCTCATTACACAGTGAAATTGATACCAACGTTGCTGCCAATTACAATATTTGTAATTGGCAGTAAAATGGTGATTACATTGTCTATCCTACTTTTCCTTAGTCAGCTGCAATGATACAGTATGTCAGTAGAGCTTTTCTTAGCCATGAAACCAGAATATTGTTGTGTTTGTCACCATTGACAAAATATGTATTTTTTAAATTTTTTATGTCTTATACTGTATCTGGCCAGAGGAGGGCACCAAACGTGTATTTCACTCCGACATTAATGGATCGTTCAGAATAAACTGGCAAATACACAGTACATTCTCTTTATAAGACCTTTATTGACATTAAATATACAGCAAATTGTTAACTGAATATAGATATCGAAACAATTAAATGAAGGATAAATATTTGTTCAAATATGGATTATGCATGTTACTGTAGCAACAAATCTCCATGCTATGAATTAGGCTACCCATGTTAACTCACTCTGTATCAAATGTCAAAGCGCTTGGAAACAAAGCACTGAACATCTTTAAGAGGGCCAAGTAAAAAATACGATTGTCTCCTAATAGTATTCATACATGCACATGCATACACATTCATCACATATTTAATCAGTATAGTCAGAACCCGATGTCATGCTATGAAATAATTACTGTAACCATAGCCTACTCAATAATGAAATACACGAATGTTCCATTTTTACTTTCCTTCAGATATATGATACTGAAAATGAATAGCTTTCTCTGCCTGAAACATGTGACCTAGTCGAATGCACACAGAGTGCATAATGGCTGTCCTCAATGCAGAATGCCCATGCGACTGTTTGAGTGGATTAATCCACTAACGACAAAGAATTATCAAACAAGCTCTGATTCCGGCTGAGTATTTTCACACACCTAGATATGACACATTCCTTTTACAGTCTGTCTTGCAGAGGGCAAGGAGAGTAGTTAGTGTTGTGCAGAACATTCCTCTAGTAAGTCACAAGACGGATCTGCAACTGCAGTCGATGCACGAGCAGTTGATAAATAATAGTTGTAATTTGCAATGAGTAGGCTGAGTCAAATCTTTGTAAAGTAAAAAGCGAAATATAGCTTTAGAAGCGCTCAACGCCAATCAGAAGATAGAGAGTATCTCCTAAGCCAATGGGAAGTAATTATCCGCCCCTTATAGGATGCATATTAATAAGCCCCAAACAAATAACGTAGGTGTACGGGAAAACGCTCAGACTCATCAGTATTAACTTTACCTCAGTTCTCTTATTGCACGGTCCTCTAACTCTTCATCATGGTTGATGCCTTCTGTGCCACCTGGAAACTGGTCGACAGTGAAAACTTCGATGAGTACATGAAAGCACTTGGTGAGTTTTTATAACTTTAAAAGTATAACCTAATAATAAGACAGTTTATTTATGACTTATATTTGATACATTACATGATGTATGGTCGTTCGCATGATCACACCTCTTATTAAATTTTTTCCTTAATTTCGCAGGTGTTGGTTTTGCAACAAGGCAGGTCGGAAATGTGACCAAACCAACTGTTATCATCTCAAAAGAGGGGGACAAAGTGGTCGTAAAAACCCAGAGTACTTTCAAGAACACTGAAATATCATTCAACCTGGGGGAGGAGTTTGACGAAGCCACTGCCGATGACAGAAACTGTAAAGTAAGTGCTACAATGTGGGATTTATGGTCAAAATTGGGGATATATGCACTGGACACTACTCAGCGATAGGCTTTGGGCAGTTGAAACCGCTCATAATTTTCACTGGGTTTGAGAAGCCTGTTACAGTACCCAGTCCAAATTTGTAAGAGTAATATGATCTGAATTATGTTTTGGATGTTGTATCCCTTGCTTGATAGAAGTTACAATAACATTGTAATTATATGTAAC
Organism: Oncorhynchus tshawytscha; assembly: GCF_018296145.1. Lineage (NCBI taxonomy): Eukaryota > Metazoa > Chordata > Actinopteri > Salmoniformes > Salmonidae > Oncorhynchus > Oncorhynchus tshawytscha. The sequence goes on along the minus strand of NC_056446.1, from coordinate 15,520,822 downwards.
TAGTTGGTGAGAGCAATATTCTGACCTATTTTGCCCCTCTGTTTGTAGTCCACTGTGAACTTGGATGGCGATAAACTTGCGCACGTTCAGAAGTGGGACGGCAAGGAGACCAAGTTTGTGAGAGAAATCAAGGATGGAAAATTGGTCATGGTAAGAACCTTACCGAGTTAATTATGAAATGTGAATTCCTGGGTAATATGGATGCTGAAACAAGGCGGTGGGGCAGCAAGCCCACTAGTAATACTACTGGTGGAGAGGGTATTTCTATGCTTGAAAGCCTTTATTCTGAAGTATAGTTGTCAATGTAGAGATGTGAAAATTAGTATAGAAAATGTTCATTGTCCTCATCAGTTCAGCATGATGACTGCAGTTATATATCTATTTTTTTAATGCAAGTTTGCAGGCTTACCTCTAATTGTCCATATTATGCATTTATCATATTATACAATTATCATATTAAATGGTAATTTCTGGTGTGACCTGGTGGGATGTATTTAGCTAAATAGAAACTGGAGTCTTATTTTTATCACCATAAAACGAGCAATATCTTACTTTTAATAATGATGAATGTTTATTTACACTCTATTTTTCATGTTTGATTTGCTCATTTCACAGTGATTTATTTGTTATTTTATCTGATCCACAGACTCTCACATTTGAAGACATTGTGGCAGTGCGTACCTATGAGAAGGCATGAGCTGGGAGACATAACTATTTAAATCATTTGAGTCCATTTTACTGGGAGACAGCCAATGTTTACTTCTTTTGTTTTACTGTATGCTGACCGTTGCACTTCATCCTTCCAAATGTTTTATGACATGGGCTGGAAATCTTTTTTTTTAAAGACATTTTTATATACATTTCTTTCATGATAGATCATCCTTTGTAAACATGTGTGAAACATGCTGAAATAAAAAAATTAACTCAAAAAGTATATATTTTTTACTCTGTTATTTAAATGACTGTTTGATACCCATTGACTGCACAATCTCCTCAAACTCAACATATTCACTCAGTCAACATATTTACTCACTCATGGATTGAGCAAGTCTGTCTCGGAGACTGTCAAGTTATCACGTGTGTAGGCTGGTTTGGTATATATCTCACAGAGAGTAAAACCCTCAAACCACTATTTGTCATTTTGAGGCTTTGTAGGCTACCTATCTGTAGTCCTACAAAACAATAATGTTATATATTAGTTCACACATGTAGTGTTATTAACTGTTATGTAACAAAATATGACCTAATCAATCCATTATAATGGTGTTCCAAACTTGCATTGAGATTGAAACAGTGCTTAGCCTTAATATGTAGGATCTTCCTGCATTGCAGGATGTTGTTCTCGTAGGTAAGATCCCATGTCGTGTCTGCCCCAATGTATTCATTTTATGACCATTCGATACAATGTATCAGCAGAAATCAAGCTCACATCCCTTGGAAGTCCATGTTGAAACAATGTTGCAAAAAGGGCTTTGGCGTATGTATGCCTGCGCCAAAGTCAAATATAATTTTAGTAGAACTGCGCCAAGCGACCTCAGCTCTCTCTCTGAAATGTAAACTAAACTAAAGTGCTCCCGTGACCGCAAAGTTTTCACAACCAGGAGCGGTTAAAGGAGTCACATGACCGCCATACTTCCTGTTCGTGTTTGCTGAGAAAACTTATACGGACGCATTTTCGCTCACATTTTATGAGCTTCATGTGAGAGTATGGGCGTCGTGTCCCTTCTGGTTGGGCTGCTGATTTACGCGGCGCCTCTTGCACCTATGGACACAAACCCACCGTCGCTGGACCAGACAGGACTGGCAAAAAGTGCTCTTCACTGACGAGTCACGGTTTTGTCTCACCAGGGGTGATGGTCGGATTCACGTTTATCGTTGAAGGAATGAGCATTACACCGAGGCCTGTACTCTGGGGAGGGATCGATTTGGAGGTGGAGGGTCAGTCATGGTCTGGGGCGGTGTGTCACAGCATCATCGGACTGAGCTTGTTGTCAATGCAGGCAATCTCAACACTGTGCGTCACAGGGAAGACATCCTCCTCCTTCATGTGGTACCCTTCCTGCAGGCTCATCCTGACATGACCCTCCAGCATGACAATGCCACCAGCCATACTGCTTGTTCTGTGCGTGATTTCCTGCAAGACAGGAATGTCAGTGTTCTACCATGGCCAGCGAAGAGCCTGGATCTCAGCCTGGATCTCAGGGTGAGGGCTAGGGCCATTCCCCCCCCAGAAATGTCAGGGAACTTGCAGGTGCCTTGGTGGAAGAGTGGGGTAACATCTCACAGCAAGAACTGGCAAATCTAGTGCAGTCCATGAGGAGAAGATGCCCTGCAGTACTTAATGCAGCTGGTGGCCATACTACATAGTGACTGTTACTTTTGAACTCCCCTTTGTTCAGGGACACATTATTCAATTTCTGTTAGTCACATGTCTGTGGAATTTGTTCAATTTTTGTCTCAGTTGTTGAATCTTATATTCACACGCTGTACAAAATATTTTGCCCCTTTTACTTTAAAAAAATGTAGGTAACTATTTGCATCAGCTTTTTAAGTAAATCCAACAAGGAGGATCTTTAAAGTATAATATACTTTACTTTTAGTGTATTACGAACTCAAATAAGTGAAGTGCAAACTGGATCTCAAAAATTCCTTTCATTCAACTTCATTTTATCAGGTTCAGAACAGTTTTTGTTTGTTTGACCTGCTTAAATCCCAGAACTTATGTTATAAGTTTGATATACTTAATGTAATCCGTTACAGAGCTAATATTGTACGTTTCATTTGCTGAATTTACTCAGTATAGTAATTTATATTCTGTTTTATCTACAAATGTTTTTTGCTGAGTTACTTATGGTACTCAGGTTAGTAAAATGTATTTTAATTGGGTTCCTACTACTCAAATATGTGCAGTTGAAGTAGGACGCTTACATACACTAAGGTTGGAGTCATTAAAACTTGTTTTTCAACCACTCCACAAATGTCTTGTTTTTTGTAACAGTATTTTTATTGGAATTTCACAATTTTCACCCATATTAAGAGATACAACAACAGAGACAAAGCACACAGAACAAAAACAAGAAAAACAGCACCCACTTACACATATCTACGTGCATATATATACACACACATACATATACCCATGATTATACACACACATACGCATACATACACACACGCACACACACACATACATACATACACACCCATACATACGTACACCATTTTCCTCTTCCCGCTCGGTGCTTCTCTCACCCCATCACCATCATTGTGTCTCTCAATACATACATTTTAAACAAACTTACAAACAGAAATTAAACAAAAAAGCTCAGTTTAAACCAAGAGGTTAGGTTCCACACATGGAACGTACAGTGTAGTTCTGAAATACATAGATCCCCGCCATTCTAAGAGAATCCTTGCAGCATAATAGCTGATACCTCAGGTTCTAGGTAATTTAGATAAGGTTCCCATACTTTGTAGAACTGGTCTGTTTTAGAATGCAATGTACATGTCAGATATTCCAGAGGCACCCATTCAAATAGTATCTTATGCCAATCTTTAATAGAAGGAACCTTATCACTAATCCACTATAAAAGGATGTTTTTCCTCGCTGCGAAGGTAAGGATGTTGTAAAGCCTCCTTTTACCGACAGAAGTAACATGCCTACTAGGGAGACCTAACAGTAAAGAAACTGGGTCCAATTCTAGATCAACCCCTAGGATCTTTTCAATTTCTTGCAGAACACCAGACCAGTATCTTTGTATTTTGGTACATGACCATAAACAATGTGTTAGGGTGCCTGTATCAGTTTTGCATTTAAGACACTGAGGGGAAGAGGAAGTGGGACTAAAAGCATGTCTGCGATTTGGGGATATATGCAATCTGTGTATTATTCTTAATTGGATTGCTCTAGTACGGTTACATATAGATATTGTTTTTGCATATCTCCAAATGTCCTCCCACATCTCTTCATCAATAGTAACAGACAATTCTTTCTCCCACACTTGTTTCACCCTCCGTGTGTTGACAGCAGAAAAGGACCTTAAAGTATCATAAAACAGACTAACAGACATTTTCATTTGTGGGAAAAAAAGCATTCTTTCAATGACAGACACATCAGGGTTACCAATTAAGGTGGTGCTCTTCAGAATATAATGTCTTACTTGTAGGAAGCGGAAAAAGTCCTGCTTTGGGAGTCGATATTTCTCGACCATCTGCTCAAATGACAACAAAATCTTATCAGCAAATAAGTAATTTAGCCTGCGTATGCCCTTATTAAGCCATAAGTTAAAGCCAGCATCCAGCAATCCTGGACTGAAATCTGGGTTGTTAAGAATTGGGGTAAGAGCAGAGGTTAGTTTGGACCTTCCCAGGAAGCGTTGAACTGACCTCCATACTTTGAGTGTGTTAAGTGTAACGGGATTATTGCAGTGATCTTCTACAGACTTGAAACTTCTGAAAAATAAAAGATCCTGTAAGGGGTATTTTGAAAGAGAAGTCTCAATGTCTAACCAAATAGAGGAGTCATCATTTGTGATCCAGTCAGAAATATAACAAAAGGTGGGCACACCATTGATAGAACCTGATATTGGGCAGGTCCAAGCCGCCCATAGAACTTGGCAGCTACAATATTGCCATCTTAAGTCTTGGCTTGCGTTTACTCCATATAAAGGAACTTAGCCATCCATTTACATCCTTTATTACCTTATTGGAGAGTAATACTGGGATCATTTGGATTGGGTAAAGTAGTCTAGGTAAAATGTTCATTTTCAAGAGGGATATTCTACCCAAACAAGAAATCGGGAGAGAGTTCCAGCGATCCAGATCCTGTCTTATTGTATCAAACAAGGGAACAAAATTGGCTTTGTACATTAGCTGGAATTTAGGAGTTACAAATATACCCAGATACATGAAACCTGAGGGAGACCATTTAAAAGGGAAGGGGGTAGAAGTATTAGGTACAGAGTGTAGGCTACCAAGTGGCATAGCCTCTGACTTAGTAAGGTTAATCTTGTAGCCTGAGAATTCTCTGAATAATTCAATAATATTAATAAGAGATGTAATTGAAGTCTCGGGACTAGAGATGAATATCAGGACATCATCAGCATACAAGCTTATTTTATGGTGAACATCACCAATGAGCAGCCCCTGTATAGCAGGCGTTACCCTGATGGCCTCGGCCAGTGGTTCCATAACGAGTGCAAAGAGGAGGGGGGATAAAGGACAGCCCTGTCTGGTACCTCTGTGTATAGAGAAGCTATTTGACCGTAGCCCATTAGTAAGGACAGCAGCCTAAGGATCATCATATAAAACTTTCACCCATTTTATAAAGTTGTCCCCCAGACCAAATTTATTTAGAGCAAATAATAGGTAAGACCACTCCACACGATCAAATGCTTTCTCAGCATCTAGGGAGAGCACAAGACCATCCACAGCACTTTGTTGGTAGGCTTGAATTACATTAAGAAGCCGCCTGACGTTGTTGCATGACTTACGGCCCCTAATGAAGCCAGTTTGGTCTCCTTTCACAATTAGTGGCAGTGAGTCCTCTAATCTTGTGGCTAGAATTTTAGAAAGCAATTTTCTATCCACATTCAGAAGGGAAATTGGTCTGTATGAGGAACAAGACTCTGGACATTTTCCCTTTTTGATAATAAGTGAAATGTTGGCTTCTCTCAGTGTTTGAGGGAGTTGGTCATTTGAAAATGAGTGGTTAAACATATCACGCAATGGCTCAAGGATCAGGCCATGGAACTCTTTATAGTACGTACTACAAAACCCATCTGGTCCTGGGGCCTTACCAATTTGCAGATTCTTAATTGCGAACATTATCTCTTCCTTGGTAATAGGGGCATTAAGGAGGGACCTCTGCTCTTCGGAGATAGTAGGGAGCTCAATCTTACAAAAGAAGTTCTCCATTAATTTGGGTGCATCCTTTGGCAGTTGAGGCATAAAGGTTTGTATAAAATGTCTTAAATGAGTCACTTATCAATTTATTTTCATATAAAATGATTACCATCAGAATCAGTAATAGTAGCAATTGACTGAGAGTCAGCCCTCTTTTTAGCTAGGTATGCCAAGTACTTTCCTGGCTTATCGCCATGTTCATATAGCTTTTGCCTGACAAATCTCATTTTCTTTTCAGCATCCTGTGTTAGGAGAGAGTCTAACGTTGATCTAATGACTGATATTTCCTTTAATAGGGCAGGAGTGGGCGTTTTAATGTAGTCCTTCTCTTTAGTTCCTAATTCACCCTCTAACATTTTTTGCTTTTCCCGCTTTTTCCGTCTCTTAGTAGCTGTGTATGACATAATCAGACCCCTGGCATACGCTTTACAGGTCTCCCAAAGGAGCGAGGGGTTATCTGTTGATTGAGAGTTAATAGAGAAAAATGCTTTAAACTCTGTTATAAAATATGATGTGAATGTATGGTCTTTAAGAATGGTTGTGTTCAACCTCTAATGTCTTGACCGTTTGAATGCCCCGTTGAGTTTTATGTCCAGGATCACCTCAGCATGATCAGATATGACTATGCTTCCTATCCTAGCAGATAAAACAGACTGCAAAGACGTCTTGGGCATAAAAAAATAATCTATTCTAGTCTGACATCCATGAGGTGCAGAGAAAAAAGTGAACTCTCTGTTGGAGGGATGGAAAGCTCTCCAGACATCCGCATACACCAGATCATCACAAATAGCTTTAAGTGACTTAGCTTGATGAGAGAGTGAAGCTATACCGCTGGGAAACTTATCAATAAGGGGGTTCAACAAGCAGTTAAAATCTCCTCCAACCACTGCAGTGTCTGAGTTTAATTCTGAAAAGTCTAGAAATGCCTTAGTGAGGAAATCAGGGGGGTGAGCAGGGGGAAGTAAATATTCATTATGGAAATGTTCTGCCCTTGCAAAGTACCATTAATTATAACAAAGCGACCAAATTTATCTTTCACACAATTCAAGACCTTAAGTGGTAAGTTCTTTTTCACCAGAATTGCTACACCTCTACTTCTGGATGTAAATGATGAGAAAAACACTTGACCAAACCCTCCTTGTTGTAATTTCAGGTGCTCCTTATCATCCAAATGAGTTTCTTGCAACAGGGCAATATGAATATTTTCTTTTTTCAAAAAAGACAGTACTTTCTTCCTTTTAATGGGGTTATGGCTCCCTCTAATGTTCCACGTACATACACGCAGTCTGTTATCTGCCATTGTATCTTGACCATTCAATTTCCAGACTGGATCCTACTGTAAAAGTGGGGTGGTACCTTTTTCCATGTGTTGAACTCTCCTCTATCTCACTGAGCATAAACAAAAAATATGAACCCTGAACTCGAACTATACTAAACCCAAAAATTAAACATGTAAAAATCCAAAAGGGGGTTTTCCCACTAGCTAACATGCAGGGGATTTCAACTCTCCAATGTAGACTCTTAAGTCCGCATTGCCGCTCAATAGCCTCATCCTTTATATATATATGGAAAAGAAAATCAATAGAAGAAGATTGAGGCTCTTCCACCTAAAACCAAGCCTGGGCACCAATATGGATTCACACATATCTCAGCCTGAGCTATAGCGGCTATTACTTTAGCAAGAAAAATAATAAAGATACGAATATTACTGAGCCGGAGTACGTGAGGACTCACACCACTGTTTCATGATCAGATTCAATCAAAAATAAACAAAGTTATTCAATGCTGTGGAGGTGCAGCTTAAAGTTATTTACCCGAGAGAGTCAATAAATGCAGCAGCCTCTTCACGTGTGTAGAGCTTTTTAGGTGATCCGTTGACCATCATCTTCAATGTGGCCGGGTACAACAGTGCGTAGTCCATCTTCATTCTCCGGAGTCGAGCCTTCGCCTCATCAAACGCTTTGCGTCTTCGTACAACCGCTGTGGAATAATCATTGAAGAATGAGACCTTTGGACCTTTATGTTGACTACCATCAGAGCCGATGTTTCTAGCCGCATCCATGACGCGCTGCCGTCAATGTGCTCCGCCATTTCGCGCACCTGTTTCTCAAGTGCTTTTATCTTAGCGTCCATAGATGTAGTTGAAGTTTCCACTGCAGCAATTCTTCCTTCCGCCTCAACAACACGTTTCACAACGCTCTGTATTTCAGCTGAATGGCCTGCTATTGCTTCCAAGACCGTTCTTATCTTAGCATCGATCACTTTAGTAATGTTATCAGTCATCTTTTGAATCATCAGGTCCATTGTGCCTGGATCCGCAATGGTGTTAGCTTCGCTAACGTTAGCCTGCTCCTCATGCACATCCACAGGGGTGGTGGTTTTGGTCGACTTCTTAGTAGTTCTATTGGGCATGTTGTCGGAGATTTTTGCGAAATAGTCGTCAAGACTCATTATATGGTAACTTATTTAGCCAATTCTACCACTTTTTCAAGCTAGGAGATTGTAAGAATATAAATTTACGAATGCCACGAGAGCTCGCTGAAACACCGTGTTCTCTCTACGGTGCCATTTTGTCCCCCCCACAAATGTCTTGTTAACAAACTATAGTTTTGGCAAGTCGGTTAGGACATCTACTTTGTGCATGACAAGTAATTTGTCCAACAATTGTTTACAGACAGATTATTTCACTTATAACTCACTGTATCACCATTTTTACTAGGATTAAATGTCAGGAATTGTGAAAAACGGAGTTTAAATGTATTTGGCTAAAGTGTAAGTAAACTTCTGAATACAACTGTATTCACAACTATACTTAAAAAGCTGATGCAAATAGTTACCTAAATATACTTGGGATAATTTACTACAAATGATTATTTATATACAAGGGAATATGCAAAAAGAAACAACAGTGTTCAACTTCAAACTTCCACATCTTTATTTTAATAAAATAAATGTTATCATTTATCATCAGTCTATACTGTTACAAACCGCCTTTATAGCACCTCCTTTTGACTTAAACAAGTCAAAACATGTTGGTGTATATTCGTCCAGCTTCTGCATAAAGGTGGACTCAAGAGAAACAGTTGTAATTCTTCTGAACTCGTCCTTAATCTGAGAGAGAGAAAACATCTTCTGAACTGATAAGTATAAAAGATGAACCAGAATGCTATTGGGAAACCCCTCCCAAAGCTTGTGTAGAGTGAGAATGTTCAGACTATTCTTTAATGCATATTGAATTGTAGATTATAATATTAGGTCAAGACAACAAAATATTTAAATAAATACAAAATTATACCTACATTGACTATTTTCCTTCGGCTGTATTTTGTACCCGAGTGGGTTCAAACAGGGTTGGCCATCTTTCATTGAAGTCCTTCAAAGAAAGGACCGCCGGATCCCTACGGAATTAAAATAAAATCAATATTTTTTTTGTGTATACATAAGCTTAAAACATTATTACTTACACATCCCATATGCTATCTCCTTTTAAAATAAGGAAGACACACATTGTCAATACCTGCCTGGGTGACATCGCATTGTGTAAAACACTAATAGGGCCCTATAAATTCCTTGTTCTTTCCCCCCCCCAAATACCGTTTTATTTTCCGGAATTCCATGTTAACTTTTTGTTGCCTAATGTGTTCAATCCATTTGGGTGATAAACAAATACAGTATATATCTAATACCTATTCTTCACACTAATGTTGGGTTACTGTAATAAAAATATCCTGTGTATCCTGTCAGAGGGGTACCGTGTATTCTGTTTAGATTTCTGGATTCCGTCGGAGTTTTCGGCATTGCGGAAATCAGAGCCCTTACAAGCCCTTATATGAGCTACAATGACAACACAAATATATTGTAACGACCCTGGGTTTATAAACGCGGACATCGACCCGGCCGCACGAGCAGGCTTTTGTGGCACAGTCGATAGCGGGCCCGGTCGAGGATTCGAGACATGCTTCCTGCTGTTTCATTACAATATTTACATACCATGCCAATGTATTCTGGAAAAGATGGTCTGTCCATTACCCAGGAAGGTCTGAATACCTATACTCTAAAGAAGAGGAGTTGTATTAAAATCTATGACAATGTCAGGAAAATAAAACTCGAATGACTTCAGCTTTAGATAGCTAGCAGAAACATCGCAATCCTAGCTGACTTGGAAGAGCTGCTTGTTATCCATCTTACTAGCCAGCCCAGTTATTTCATTTAGCTAGATAACTACTGCACAAGGTCAACGTTTGCAGTGCTGCCTTGAACATGTTGTGAAAATATGAACAACAAGGTTTCCGCAAGGACAAGTGTAGCTAGATAGTGTAGTTAGCTAGCTACGTATGGTGCTTTCCTGTTTCTGCCTGGCTAACTTGACTAGCAGGCAAATATTACATTGCAGGGGAACCATGTGTTCAGTTCTACTGTAATGTTTGCTAACGATGCACTTTTTGGTACGCTAGGTAGCTAATATGTTACATAGCGATTTCGGTCAATATATAACGTACACAAAAATGACAAAGGTTAGAAACAGCGCCGAGGCGAGTAAATGCCCTGCTAACTTACTAGCTAGTAGCATGCTAGCTAGTAACATTTCGTCGAAAATATGTGTAGAGAGATCCAAACTTCATTCCAAGTTATAATTTGGTCCTTACCTGCTGCATGGCCTTTCCAGAGGAGAAAGATCAAGAGGAGGTCCATTGAGCTGGTTCACAATATAAGCACAATATAAGTTCAGAACTTGATCTAGCAGGTTAGTCCAACATAATAATGATATTTTGAATATCATATTTTTAAGTTGATGGTTGTTACTTAGAAATATTCGTTCAAATTTAGCAGCATATTACCTTGGATTTTACAACACATACATTAAGTACTACATAAAAAAATGTAAGTAAAACCAGAAACCTATTATTTTAAGTAAAAATCATTGATTTTCTTTTGCAATATTTACTAAACCCGTGGGTCATTTTTTAAAGTGTACAAATATTTATACATGTTAAGTTTGCCTTTAATAAACGCAGTTGACAGTGAGAGGACGTTTCTTTTTTTGCTGAGTTTATATTTATCAAAACTATATTATACCATCAAAATTGCAAATACTTTAACAAAAGAACATAACAGCCTGCGAAAGATTAAGGCAACCATAGGCCACTAATCTCTTGAATCCAAGCAGACAGAACAGAACGTTTAAAAAAACAAATCCCAGTAGATCAACACATTTTATTTACAGTCGCTAAATCATGAGGATCAAAATTGGAAGTACAAGTATTCAAATGTGTAGAATTATGGGTAATTACTAAAAAGGTTTAATATACATTCCAGCAGCATACCACCCTGCATCCCACTGTGGGCTTGCTTCTGAAGCTAAGTAGGTTTTGTCCTGGTCAGTCCCTGGGTGGGAGACCAGATGCTGCTGGAAGGGGTTTTGGAGGGCCAGTAGGAGGCACCCTTTTCTCTGGTCTAAAAAATAATTAATTTCCCAATGCCCCAGTGCAGTGATTGGGGACATTGCCCTGTGTAGGGTGCTGTCTTTCAGATGGGACTTAAACGGGTGTCCTGACTCTCTGTGGTCACTAATGATCCCATGGCACTTATTGTAAGAGTAGGGTTGTTAACCCAGGTGTACTGGCTAAATTCCCAATCTGGCCCTCATACCATCACAGTCACCTAATCATCCCCAGCTTACAATTGGCTCATTCATCCCCTGTAACTATTCCCCAGGTTGTTGCTGTAAATGAGAATGTGTTCTCAGTCAACTTAGCTGGTAAAATAAGGGGATTTTAAAAAATCTAATAGACAGTGTGCAAGATTAATTCATCAGTGTCATCACAATTTCATGTATCCAATACAAATGCTGGTTTGCTTATAGTTTTGTAGACTTTCCTTTGGTCCACAGAAACCCCATCCACAATATAAATAAGGAAATGTCAATACAATGGAGAAACCAATGATTTGAATGTATAGGCCTCAATCCACACACAAGCAAAGTTCTGTAATGGAAGGTAACAATGTTGAAGATAATGATTTAGGACTAACCCAACTTCATTCTCTACATCTCTGCCTGTCCGCAATATTGTAAAACATCATAACAAGATTATACAGTCCCCATTGCCTAGATTTATCCATGTATTGTGCATGGTATGACACTGATAGTGTGATTTAGAATTTTGTGTATTTGGCTTAAGCAGCAGGAGTCGCATGTCCCCATCCTGCCTGGTGTCAACGGTACAAGCTGGTGGCGGTGGTGTAATGGTGTGGGGAATGTTTCTGGCACAAGTTAGGTCCCTTGTTAGGTCCCTTGATACCAATTAAGCAATGTTTGAAGAATGCCATGCCTTGTAGAATCCATGCCCTAAATAATTCAGGATGTTATGGAGTCAATGGGGGGTCCGACCCGGTACTTGATGGGTTTACCTAATAAACTGGCCACTGAGTGGTGTTACCTATAATTAATAAATCCTGACTAGCATGAATTACATAATCCCCTACATGTAATAAAATAGATTGATATAACATCTCTGACCTGCATTTTGACCCCCCCTACCATGTGACTGATGAATACACCAAAGTGTGTTCTCCTCTAAGGGTGTCCCAGCCTCAAACCCTGGTCTTTTTGGAAACTTCATGTGTGACTCTACCAGCTCATCCTGTCAGCTTCCAGCACATGAAACAAGTTGCTCCACAGCCAGAGTTTATGATCTGGACAAGGTTTGTAGCTTTATATGGTATGGAAAACAACATGTGGTGTTAATGTGGATTTGTTTTTTCCTGTTTCATATACAACGCTAATGGAGAAGTAGCCTGTGCACCTTTTGAGAGGTTAAACAACTAACAAAAGCATATTGCTTCCTCCTTCCTGTCATTGGATAACTAACAATGATATTGTTACTGGTGGAATCGTTGTAAAATAAGCAACCAATCAGTGATTTGCTCACTGAAGCATGAACAATGTCTGTATAGTGTATTGTTTTGAAACAGCTCTAGGCTTTGTCTCGAACCAAAATGTAATAAGTAATTTCCACAGCAGCCTAATAGGCCATAAATCATCCATACAATAACTTCTGCTGATATTAAAACCAAGTGCTATAAAGTCATTATGCCAACGTTCAACCAGTGGGGACAACTCCGCATCAGATAGGTGTGCATATGAATAAAGAGCCATGCATAGCAAAGGCTACTAAAAATGCACTAAATGCTATGCTAAGGCCTGAACATTTTAATCACACATAACACGAAAGGACTTGTACTGCATGTGTATGGTACTAAGCTAGTTCATTTCACAAATCTTCAGTTAATCGGTTAAGCCTGACATTTTATTGGCATGTATAATGCTTGTTAAGCATAATTAAGATGCTTTGGTGAAAGGCCCTGCCACTGCACCTAGATTCAAATGTGAAAAAAGACAACTCCTGGATTACAGGGATTTATGGGTAACACATTAGCAGATCTTTGTTTTATTTCATGAATTCTGCCCTGGGCTCTCTCTAATAAGTTATTTGAATGAGCTTATTCCCCTCACCAGAGACAGCCATCCACATGTCCCATCAGGGGAGCTGTCCACAGACGTGGTGATCCAAGTCATCAGCAACATGACTCAAACCATCAGGGAGTTCCTCCTAGACATGCCGGTGTACCCCGCCCTCAGGAACCACGACAACTGGCCCCAGGTATTCTATCTATTACACTGAACTCTATCAGAGAAGTAGTTGGTGAACCAGGCGAGGCAATCATTTGAGTCTGCCAATAAGAATGTGGTGATTGACAGAGTCAAAAGCCTTGGCCAGGTGGATGAATACAGCTGCACAGTAATGTATCTTATCGATGGCGGTTATGATATCGTTAAGGACCTTGAGCGTGGCTGAGGTGCACCCATGACCAGCTCGGAAACCAGATTGCATAGCGGAGAAGGTACGATGTGATTCAAAATGGTCAGTAATCTGTTTGTTAACTTGGCTTTCGAAGACCTTAGAGATGCAGGGTAGGATAGATATAGGTCTGTAGCAGTTTGGGTCTAGAATGTCTCCCCCTTTGAAGAGGGGGATGACCGCGGCAGCTTTCCAATCTTTGGGAATCTCAGACGATACAAAAGAGAGGTTGAACAGGCTAGTAATAGGGGTTGTAACAATTTCGGCAGATAATTTAAGAAAGAGAGGGTCCAGATTGTCTAGCCCGGCTGATTTGTAGGGGTCCAGATTTTGCAGCTCTTTCAGAACATAAGCTATCTGGATATGGGTGAAGGAGAAATGGTGGGGGTTTGGGCGGATTGCTGTGGAGGGTGCTGGGCAGTTGACCGGGGTAGGGGTAGCCAGGTGGAAAGCATGGCCAGCCGTTGAGAAATGCTTATTGAAATTCTCAATTATAGTGGATTTGTCGGTTGTAACAGTGTTTCCTAGCCTCAGAGCAGTGGGTAGCTGGGATGAGGTGCTCTTATTCTCCATGGACTTTACAGTGTCCCAGAACTTTTTTTAGTTTGTACTGCAGGATGCAAATTTCTGTTTAAAAAAGCTAGCCTTAGCTTTCCTAACTGCTGTGTATATTGGTTCCTAACTTCCCTGAAAAGTTGCATATCACGGGGGCTATTTGATGCTAATGCAGAACGCCACAGGATGTTTTTGTGCTGGTCAAGGGCAGACAGGTCTGGAGTGAACCAAGGGCTATATCTATTCCTGGTTCTACATTTTTTGAATGGGGCATGCCTATTTAAGATGGTGAGGAAGGCACTTTTAAAGAATAACCAGGCATCCTCTACTGTCGGGATGAGGTCAATGTCGTTCCAGGATACCCCGGCCACGTCGATTAGAAAGGCCTGCTCGCAGAAGTGTTTTAGGGAGCGTTTGACAGTGATGAGGAGTGGTCGTTTGCTCGCAGACCCATTACGGATGCAGGCAATGAGGCAGTGATCGCTGAGATCTTGGTTGAAAACAGCAGAGATGTATTTGGAGGGTGAGTTAGTTAGGAGGATATCTATGAGGGTGCCCGTGTTGATGGATTTGGGGTTATATCTGGTAGGTTCATTGAATAGTTGTGTGAGATTGAGGGCATCAAGCTTAGATTGTAGGATGGCCGGGGTGTTAAGCATGTCCCAGTATAGGTCACCTAGGAGCACGAGCTCAGAAGATAGATGGGGGACAATCAAATCACATATGGTGTCCAGGGCACAGCTGGGGGCAGAGGGTGGTCTATAGCAAGCGGCAACGGTGAGAGACTTGTTTCTGGAAAGGTTCATTTTTAGAAGTAGAAGCTCAAATTGTTTGGGTACAGACCTGGATAGTAAGACAGAACTCTGCAGGTTATCTTTGCAGTAAATTGCAACACCGCCCCCTTTGGCAGTTCTATCTTGTCAGAAAATGTTATAGTTAGGAATGGAAATTTCAAGGTTTTCGGTGGTCTTCCTAAGCTAGGATTCAGACACGGCTAGGACATCCGGATTGGTGGAGTGTGCTAGGGCAGTGAATAACTTAGGGAGGAGGCTTCTAATGTTAACATGCATGAAACCAAGGCTTTTACGGTTGCAGAAGTCAACAAATGAGAGAGCCTGGGGGGTGGGAGTGGAGGTAGACACTGCAGGGCCTGGATTAAACTCTACATCACCGGAGGAACAGAGGAGGAGTAGGATAAGGGTACGGCTAAAGGCTAACAGAACTGGACGCCTAGTATGTTCAGAACAGAGAGTAAAAGGAGCAGATTTCTGGGCACGGTAGAATAATATTCGAGGCATAATGTACAGACAAAGGTATAGTAGGATGTGAATACAGTGGGGGTAAACCTGTGCATAGAGTGATAATGAAAGAGATATTGTCTCTAGAAATAGCATTTAAACCAGGTGATGTCACTGCGTGTGTGGGGGCTGGAACTAAATTGTTAGCCGAGGCAGGTTGAGCAGTGCTAGAGGCTCTACAGTGAAATAAAACAATAGTTACAAACCAAAACAGCAATCGACACGGCATGGTGACGTTAGGGAAAGGCATGCATAGCCGGGTGATCATACAAGTCCAGTGCGTGGCTTCAAGCAGCTAGCGGCACGGGGCTAGCAGGCTAACAGAAATGGACGGATCAGCAGGGTTCCGTGTGGTAATCCGGGCCAATTGGCAAAATATGTATAGTGGCTGAAGAAATATGTCCGAAGAGCCTCTTAAATCAGCAGTCCAATGTGCTTAAAATAGCTAGCAGGCTGCAGATTAGCGTCTGTGCGTTCAGGGGTCGTTAGCTGCTATAATTCCAGGTGAAAAAACATTTAAAAAAATAAATCATAATAAAAATGTTTAAAAATAAATAAAATAAAAATATGTTCAGAGCTTGCGGTAGGAATCCGGAGATATTTAAAAGAATAAGTCAGACTAGCTCTGGTTTGAGTCACGCTGTACAGACTGGCGAGAGTTGTCCGGGATAAAGGTAGCTGATGACCGCTAGCAAAGGATAGCTGACTGCTAGCTAGTGGCTTCGGAATGTATTCGATGGGCCTCGTAAGCCAACAGTCCGTTGTGCTCTAGACAGCTAGCATTCAGGGGACGTTAGCTGCGAAGTTTGGAAGGGGAGAAGGCTCAGAGCTTGCGATAGGAATCCGGGGTTATGGAGAGAAAAAAAATAGGTCCGGTATGCTCTGGTTGAATCGCGTTGTACAAACTGGCGAGAGCTTTCCTAGCTAAGATTAGCTGATGACCGTTAGCTGGCTAGTTAGCTGGCTAGTTTATGTTGGAGAGATTCCAGTAAGAGGCAAAGAAAAATATGTTAGAGAAAAAGCAGGTCCACACCACATTGGGTGCTATGCCATCTTGGATATTAGGTGAGTATTGTGGACTTACTACAATGTTGTTGATCCATTCACAGTTTTCTCCAATCACAGCTTTTAAACTCAAACTGTTTAAAAGTAACCATTGGCCTCATGGTGAAATCCCTGAGCGGTTTCCTTCCTCTCCAGCAACTGAGTTAGTAAGGACGCCTGTATTTTTGTAGTGACTGGGTGTATTGATACACCATTCAAAGTGTAATTAATAACTTCACCATGACCAAAGGGATATTCAATGTCTGCTTTTTACATTTTTACCCATCTACCAATAGGTACCCTTTTTGAGAGGCATTGGAAAACCTCCCTGGTCTTTGTTGTTGAATCTGTGTTTGAAATTCACTGCTCGACTGAGGGACCTTGCATGTGTGGGGTACAGAGATGAGTTAGTCAATCAAAGATCATATTAAACACTATTATTACACACAGAGTGAGTCCATGCAACTTATTACGTGACATGTTAAGCACATTTTTACTCATGAACTTATTTAGGCTTGTCATAACAAAGGGGTTGAATACTTATTGACTCAAGACATTTTCAGCTTTTAATTTTATTCTAATAAAAAATAATAAAAAATGAAAAACATAATTACACTTTGACATTAAGGGGTATTGTGTGTAGGCCAGTGACAAAAAAATCTCAATAGAATAATTTTTAAATTCGGGCTGTAACACAACAAAATTTGGAAAAAAGTCAAGGGGTGTGAATACTCTCTGAATGCACTGTTTGACCTCTTGACCTTCTCCATTCTCTATGAGGATATTTCCAGGGTGTCCTGCAGGGTTACTCAAATTCACTGTCACTTTATTGGGGATATAGTATAGGATTGTGTTCCAGCTTATCAATCACAGCTTGGGCTGCACCAACTGAGAGTAAAATCCTCCTTCACAAAAGGTATATTTTAGTCATTTAGCAGACGCTCTTATATAGAGCAACTTCAAGTAGTGAGTGTATACATTTTCGTTTGTACTGGTCCCCCGTGGGAACTGAACACACAACCCTGGTGTTGCAAGTGCCATGCTCTACCAACTGAGCCACACAGGACAATAAATTGGCAGTCAGGTAAGGTTATTGTGTGCTGGGTCAAGTTATTGTGAGTTTTACAATGGTTATCAATATATAATGTTTATGGACATTAAAAACAATGCAAAAAATAATTGCAAATTACCAAGAGGCCTGATCAGCAGGCCTAAAATGAGTTCTCTCATGTTCTAGCCAGACTCAGGGGGTTGAATACTTATCTAATCAAGATATGTTTTATTTTTCATGACTTTTTAGATTTTTTTTACAAATGTTAGAATTTATCTTCTGCTTTGACATTAGAGTATTTTGAGTACTGTAGATTGTTGACCGAAAAATGACAAATCAATTTTAATCCCACTTTGTAACACAATATGTGGAAACACTCAAGGGTCGCGAATACCTTCTGAAGGCACAATAGCTACATTACTTAGTAGAAGGAATATATATCCAAACTGAATTTGGTAAAAAGGGCTTTTATGTACTCTGCGCCATCGTCTTGGAACACCTTACAAAATACTTTTAAACTGGAAGAACTTGTCCCGATTGGTGTTTTTAAATCAGTGATGAAGGATTTTGAGGCTGATTCCCTGACCTGCCAATGTTTTTAATTTGCTGTTTTATACTCTTGTGAATTCAATGGTTTTTACTAGATTACTTGTAGTTTTTCATGTTGTCTGTCTGTATTTTTTTTGTAAAGACTTGGTGCTGCCTATCTTGGCCAGGGCGCTCTTGAAAAAGAGATTTTACTCTCAATGAGCCCTTCCTGGTTAAATAAAGGTTAAAGAAAAGAAAATATCTAGCCAGGTTTTTTTTTTAATGTTATTTTTTAATTTCACCTTTATTTAACCAGGTAGGCTAGTTGAGAACAAGTTCTCATTTACAATTGCAACCTGGCCAAGATAAAGCATAGCAATTCGACACATACAACAACACAGAGTTACACATGGAATAAACAAAACATACAGTCAATAATACAGTAGAACAAAAGAAAACAAAAAGTCTACATACAGTGAGTGCAAATGAGGTAAGTTAAGGAAATAGGCCATGGTGGCAAAGTAATTACAATATAGCAATTAAACACTGGAATGGTAGGTCGGCAGAAGATGAATGTGCAGGTAGAGATACTGGGGTGCAAAGGAGCAAAATAAATAAATAAATACCAGTATGGGGATGAGGTAGGTGGATAGATGGGCTGTTTACAGATGGGCTATGTACAGGTGCAGTGATCTGTAAACTGCTCTGACAGCTGGTGCTTAAAGCTAGTGAGGGAGATGTGAGTCTCCAGCTTCAGAGATTTTTGCAATTCGTTCCAGTCATGGGCAGCAGAGAACTGGAAGGAAAGATGACCAAATGAGGAATTGGCTTTGGGGGTGACCAGTGAAATATACCTGCTGGAGCGCGTGCTACGAGTGGGTGCTGCTATGGTGACCAGTGAGCTGAGAAAAGGCGGGGCTTTACCTAGCAGAGACTTGTAGATAACCTGTAGCCAGTGGGTTTGGCGACGAGTATGAAGGTGCGGAGGGCTTCTGTCCTGCATGGATTCTAAGCACCAGAAGACTGCTTATACAGGATATAACATGGAAGACTGACATGTGTTTTTTTTAAGCAAGGTTTGACTCCAAACCAGTCCTATCATGCCTAAGCATGCTATTTCTCCTGTCATCCCTCTGTAGGTTGTCATTTCTCATGTTCCAGTGGGTTACTTGCCCTATGCCAGGAACACCAAGGCCGTCAGAGAACTCTACAGTGAGAGACTTGTGAAGATAATTCGCAACTACAGGGAGATCATCTCAGGGCATTTCTATGGCCACACTCACAGAGACAGCATAATGTTCTTGCAGGATCAGCAAGGTGAGTCACTGGATAGCGTCAAGGCTCTGCGTTGGAGAAGTGACTGTCATCAAGGAGTAACTAGTATTGATTAACTTATAGTATTGATAGCATTCGATAGTATTCAATAGATCATATGCTGTTAACTTAATCATAGACTCTTTTGTAAAAGTACATTTTTTGTCTGGTAAGTGCCTGGGTCAGGATGAGGTTTGGACATTATTTGTATCCGTCATCAAATTCTGAACTCTACTTCCTACATACAGTATCATTGTGTGAACGAGGCATCATACGCTAAGTGACCTTTTGTACCTTTCCAACTATAATGACGCGTTTAGATCGTGTTCAACTCCACCTCAAATTACTCAGACAATCGACATCCACCAATGTGACCCATTCACCTCCTGTGGGTTCAGTGTTATCCTGACTGTCAGTGTTGGCTAGAATCCCCACAGCCACAAAAATGCTTGTATGTATAATTAGCTAGCTTAATGCAATGGAGGAGGAACTAAGGAATTAATGCCTTTAGCCATGTATTTATTTACCCAAATTATCATTTGTTTGCTTTGAAGGGGGGCCGGTTAGTTCCCTGTTTGTCACACCGGCTGTTACTCCAATCAAAAAGGCAGAAGAGCCGTACTCCAACAATAGAGCCTTCCACATGTAGCATTATGACCCATAGGACTACGGGCTGCTGGTAAGTAGGGAACTCAGTTAACTTGTGAACCACCATTATCCAGGGGTTTGGGACAATCTACTTTCATTTGGAAATATCCATTCATGGTGTATTATCCTCCTCATGTCTAACATTAACCCTCTCAAGGTGATGTAGTTAAGAAGAACTTATTTCATGATTACCATGCAGAGGCTGATTTCAGTTCTGCTTTGTCACTTTCCCTCCTATTATTTTCATAAGGTCAGCACTGATCTGTCCTTGGCTTGGTTTACTAAAGTACAGTTTCAACAGAGCAATCCCACTGTGATTCTCGCTCATACAGCATAGAGCTCAGACTAGCTTACATGTGATTTCAGCATGCCCCAAAGACGGGAGCTCAAACATGTAGCCGCCACAGTCGACAGTGGGGAGGGCCCAGCCTTTGAAAATCACTGTTAGTCTCTTTGTAGCTCTACTTCCTGGGGTAATCTGTTAAGAAAAGCAATGTGGAAAATGAGAACGAATCAGAAACATCTTGACAACACTTTCAAACGGGGTGCATTCAGTCTCAACAGCTTAACAAATCCCTAGACCAGGGTTCCCCAACTGTCAGTCATTTTGGGGGGAATGGAGCGAGGGGATTTTCAATGTTGGACATAAAAGACTGTAAAAAGCCCTGGAAATCAGCTCCAAATGATTATACATTTTGGAAGTCTATTCCCTAGTGTTTCCACGCATAATAGAGAGAGAAACACTTGATCTATATAAATGCAAGCAAGGTGGAAAATCATTATGTTTTAGTCAAATATTATATTGGTTTGGGCTTCTTGCTGTCAATTTGCTGCCTACAAATGATTTGTAATTATGTTCCAGCCCCCCTACCATCCGCTCAAGAAAAAATCGGCCCGCAGCTGAATCTAGTTGATGATCCCTGCCCTAGACCCACAGCAATGCTGTTCCTTCATGATTAATGTTGCTGTCATTCATAACAAATCTAATTATAATCAAGGTACTCTCTCAGAGCAAGGTTTTTTACATGGCTTTTCATGGTTTTGAAATAGTATTTTTCTCTCTCTGAAGGATATTTGGCAGTACTACTTGAATCTCATCGAAGCAAACCAAGAAAAAAGATCTGACTGGAAACTTGAATACGTAATCACTGAACCACTTGGATGAAAGGATATTCAACCACACAGCTTGTTTCAACTTGCCCTGAGTTTTGAGTTGGGGCAAAGTGAAACGTTTCAGAAGTATTTTTGCCATTTTATGGTGAGCTATGATGTGTGTGATGGGGCCTGCAAGCTGACTCAGGTCTTTGCGGTGCAGCCCTTGGACTATACCTCCTATATCATACATATTGAAAAGGGACACTAAAACAGAGATATTTTTATTGTGAACTACTGTAATGTAAAAACTCAGGGATTTTATTAATGCTGTACAGATATTTCATATTTTTTTTAACCTTTATTTAACTAGGCAAGTCAGTTAAGAACAAATTCTTATTTTCAATGACAGCCTAGGATCAGTGGGTTAACTGCCTGTTCAGAGGCAGAACAACAGATTTGTACCTTGTCAGCTCAGGGGTTTAGAACCTGCAACCTTCCAGTTACTAGTCCAACAGCTCTAACCACTGGGCTACCCTGCCACCCCAATATGTTTTCACATGACCATGAAATATAAATGTATAATGTAAAACTTTCAATTTAATGGTGACAATTTAAGCATCTCTGAGGTCGAAATAAGGACACGATACCAGATGAGAATGTTGATGATTATATAATCGCAAAACGCCAAATAATGTGTCCAACTTTTTTTGGACCTTTTATTGATTTCTCTTTGACATGTTGAAATCAAAGAGAAATCGATCGCTAACTGCTAAGTACATTGTATGGTTATTGCTTTTAAAATGTCTGGCAGTTATTGAATAAACTGTAAACTGTGCATTGCTTTGCTTACAGTATAAAGCAAATGGCCTCTAAGTGGTACTGTTGCACAAAAGGGGAGGGCATTCATGAGAAAAACTTTTTTTTTCAATGCACTTGTTTTATTTCCCAAAAATGAAAGATGGCACGACAATTTTCTCTGCATTTTGTAAGTTGTGATATTTTTTTCTCTGAGACACCATCAGTTTCTCATGTGCAGAGATCAAACTCTCTGGATCAAAGTGACCCTAGTTTGGAGATTGTTTTCCCAGCTGTCATGCTACAGTTATCCTCTTCACCTGCTCCCCAGTCCCCTCTATAGCTGTACTGTGAGAGAGGTTAACTCATGACCTCGCTGGAGAAAATGAAAAGCTAGCAAATGCCACACTAGACCAAACTGCTCTGCGGGGGAGGGGGGATCAGACAGCCCCAACCCTATTCAACCCTCTCCTCCTCTCCCCTTGTTCCCCACTTCTCTCCCCCTCTCCCCACAGTCCAGAAGGACTATCTGCCCTTGCCTTTTGGATTTGGGGATGAAATCTTTTCACTCATATGCCCTCAACTGGGTTTAACATTAGCATTCAGGGGCTGAGAGAGTCTGGGAGATTCACAATGCCTGGTGGAAGGGACTGTGGAAATGAGGTTAGTGGTTGGCATGGTGATAAAGACGACTCCGGGGTAACTGCAGCAGAACTCTGGCAGGCCTCACTAATGACTCTGTGATGCACTAATAAGCGTGAATCACTGGACTGCCAATCAGATGGGCTGGTTCCCCTCAAAGGACCAGCCACTGATGGAGTGAGCGAGAGAGAGATGGGTCAATATTTGCCCTGTCGATGTGACTCTGTTTGAGACAGAGGGTCTCTTGCTCTTCAGTCTTCACTACCCGCAAGCCTCCCTGAGTTGTCCTGGGTTCAGGCCAAGCTTTAAACAACTGTATAAATCTAGCAGGAGACTGTGATCCTCCTGCAGTGGGCAGTAGAAGTGAATGCCTGGATTGGCCTCCTCCACACCACTTCTTATACATGGCCTTCAGAAAGTATTCACCCCACTTGATCTTTTCAACATTTTGTTGTTACAATGTGGGATTAAAATTGATTTAAAAAAAAAAATGTGTCAATGAACTACACAAAATACTCCAATGTCAAAGTGGAAGAAAAATTCTAACATTTGTAAAAAACAAAACCATTTTTTTGTTTTTTAAACCCATCTTGATTACGTAGGTATTCAACCCCCTATGTCAATACATGTCAGCAACACGTTTGGCAGCAATTACAGCTGTGAGTCTTTTGGGGTAAGTCTCTTAAAAGCATTCCACACCTGGATTGTGCAACATTTGCCCATTATTCTTTAAAAAAAAATTCAGGCTCTGTCAAGTTGGTTGTTGATAATTGCTAAACAGCCATTTTCAAGTCTTGACGAAAGTTTTTCAAGACGATTTAAGTCAAAACTGTAACTAGGCCACTCAGAAATATTTCATGTCGACTTGGTAATCAACTTCAGTGTATGTTTGGCCTTGTTTTAGGTTGTTGTCCTGCTGAAAGGTGAATTTGTCTCCCAGTGTCTGTTGGAAAGCAGACAGAACCAGGTTTTCCTCTAGGATTTTGCCTGTGCTTAGCTCTATTCCATAAATTTTTTCCACTAACAGACTCCCTAGTCCTTGCTGATGACAAGCATACCCACTCTATGAATTGGGTTAGTATTGTGGAGTAACTACAATGCTGTTGATCCATCCTCAGTTTTCTCCTATCACAGCCATTCAACTCTGTAACTGTTTTAAAGTCACCATTGGGCTCATGGTGAAATCCCTGAGCGGTTCCTTCCTCTCCAACAACTGAGTTAGGAAGGACGCCTGTGCTTTTTTAGTGACTGGGTGTATTGATACACCATCCAAAGTGTAATTAATAACTTCACCATGCTCCATGATATTCAATGTCTGCTTTTTATTTTTACCCATCTACCTATTGGTTCTCTTCCTTGCGAGGCATTGGAAAACCTCCCTGGTCTTTGTGGTTGAATCTGTGTTTGAAATTCACTGCTTGACTGAGGGACCTTACAGATAATTGTATTTGTGGGGTACATACAGAGATTAGGTAGTCATTCAAAAATCATGTTAAACACTATTATTGTACACAGAGTGAGTCTATATATGTTATTATGTGACTTGTTAAGTCAATTTTTACTCCTGAACTTATTTAGGATTGCCATAATAAAGGGGTTGAAAAATAAACAGAATTGCGCTTTGACATTATGAGGTATTGTGTGTAGGCCAGTGACAACAAAATAAATCTCAATTTAGTTATTCTTCAATTCAGGCTGTAACCCAACAATACGTGGAAAAAGTCAAGGGGTGTGAATTATTTCGGAAGGCACTGTAGACCCTCTGAAATATGTTTTGGGTAGGGTGGAACTGAGGTGAGAGAGGGATGTGGCAAAGCCCATTAAAGACACTTTCCTAAATATCAGCAGTATTCTAGGCATCTTATGAGAAGCAAGGCACATTTTCTCAGAGAGACACCAAGCCTCTACATTTCAAACCAATAATCCACACAGACAATAATGACAGAAGGCCAAGCTCTTAAGCCGTAGTGGACTTAATGCCATTATATACCCCCTTTGCCCTTTTGTATCGCCTCACAGAGTGAACTAGGGCAATACTAAGAACTCAACAGCCTTCCTTGCTTATGTAATGGAGAGTATTGCTATATGTCTTTGTGATATCAGTGATCTATGTTTTAAAGATGTAAAAACTCAGAACACAAGCTCGACATGTCCATGTTTCACTGTCTGAATAGGATTTTGTTGAATTCCTTTTATCTGTACTGAACTGTAGCCAATTAAGTGGGCAATACGGCACGGCCAATGCTGTCACGTATGCTTAGGCCCTCTATGCTTCCTGAAAACCTTAAGAGCTGTAGTTATGAGGTCAATGTGAGGGACCCCAGTAGGTCAAGTCTACGCTAAACACCGGGCCTCATTATGGTCAAGCAGACTGTGATCAGTCGCCGCTCCTCACAGCGCTTTTGTTCCTGCTGGCTGGGCTGATGCCGCAAAACACTCAATCTGTGGATTACTGTCAAGATTTTGTAACTGGGCAGGCCCCTGGGGAACTGGAATCTGTGGAATAGGACTGTTAAATTCAAGGGATGGCGGCAGAGCAGAGAACACACACACACACACACACACACACACACACACACACACACACACACACACACACACACACACACACACACACACGGCACAGCAAAAGTAGAGATTACAATGTCTTACTTTGATCAGGGAGGCTTTTATTCAACATGGAGTGCAAGGACACGATGTTAGTTAATAAGGGAGTGATACCTAGTCTTACTATCCCTAAACTTAGAGCATCTGTTCAGTTACTTGGATTATCCGAGTCATATCCAAAGGCTCTGTTTAAAACGTTTTTAACAGCCAAACATCCTCTTTTATGTCTCTTAAATTACTTCACCGTGCCCACACAGTCTTTCCGTCTATGGCCATGGTGTTATGTGTTAGAGGCAGCTGTGCATTGTTTTGTTGTCCCGTTTATCTTGGCTGTGTCTCTAAGAAACTACAGGGTTGCGTTGTGGAGGAAAAGAGGGGTAGTAGCCAGTAATGAACGTGTTCAGACATTAAAAAGGGTCCTTTAGCTCAGATGGTAGAGCATGACACTTGTAATGCTAGGGTAGTGGGTTTGACTCCCGGAACAACACCTACGTAAAATGTATGCAAGTATGACTGTAAGTCACTTCAGATAAAAGCATCTGCTAAATGGCATATGAATTATATATACATGTGTGTGTATATATATATACAATACCAGTCAAAAGTTTGGACACACATACTCATTCAAGTGGCATTCTCTCAACCAGCTTCATGAGGTTGGCTGCTTTTCCTTCACTCTGCGGTCCAACTCATCCCAAACCATCTCAATTGGGTTGAGGTCGGGTGATTGTGGAGGCCAGGTCATCTGATGCAGCACTCCATCACTCTCCTTCTTTGTCAAATGGGCCTTACACAGCCTGGAGGTGTGTTTTGGGTCATTGTCCTGTTGAAAAACAAATGATAGTACCACTAAGCGCAAAACAGATGGGATGGCATATCGATGCAGAATGCTGTGGTAGCCATGCTGGTTATGTGTGCCTTGAATTCTAAACACGGCAGTTGGAACCAAAAATCTCAAATTTGGACTCATCAGACCAAAGGACAGATTTCCACCGCTCTAATGTCAATTTCTCGTGTTTCTTGGCCCAAGCAAGTCTCTTCTTCTTATTGGTGTCTTTTAGTAGTGGTTTCTTTGGAGCAATTCGACCATTAAGGCCTGATTCACACAGTTTCCTCTGAGCAGTTGATGTTGAGATGTGTCTGTTACTTGAACTCTGTGAAGCATTTATTTGAGCTGCAGTCTGTGGTGCAGTTACTTGACAATTTCTGAAGCTTGTAACTCTCATGAACTTATCCTCTGCAGCAGAGGTAACTCTGGGTCTTCCATTCCTGTGGCGGTCCTCATGAGAGCCAGTTTCATCATACTGCTTGATGGTTTTTGCGACTGCACTTGAATAAACTTTGAAAGTTCATGAAATTTTCCGCATTGACTGATCTTCATGTCTTAAATTAATGATGGACTGTCATTTCTCTTTGCTTATTTGTTCTTGCACTAATATGGACTTTCACCATATAGGGCTATCTTCTGTTTACCAACCCTACCTTGTCACAACACAACTGATTGGCTCAAACGCATGAAGAAGGAGAGAAATTCTCCAAATTAACTTTTAAAAGGTTCATTTAAATGCATTCCAGGTGACTACCTCATGAAGCTGGTTGAGAGAATGCCAAGAGTGTGCAAAGCTGTCAAGGCAAATGGTGGCTACTTTGAAGAATCTCATATATAAAATATATTTGAATTTGCTTAACACTTTTTTGGTTACTACATGATTCCATATGTGTTGTTTCATAGTTTTGATGTCTTCACTATTATTCTACAATGTAGAAAATAGTAAAAATAAAGAAAAACCCTTGAATGAGTAGGTGTGTTATCTTTTGACTGGTACTGTATTTATATATATAAAACTGTCTAGTAACAGTTGTGGTGCATGGTTGTAGTGTGCATGATAATTATGTGGAGATGTTGTGTGAACGAGTCTCATACCCCAGGTCTATATTTCACACCTTCAGTCTAATGAAGAGACAAGTCGTCAGCCATTTTGGTGAAGAGTAGTGCGTATCAGTGATACCTGTCCTCACATCCTCCTCTCTGTCACTTGATTTCAATGTCAGAATATCTGACATCGGGGCCTTACCTACTTTTAAAATGACTTTTGATGCAGCAACTAAAACCTAAAAGGATGCCATTTACAGCACAGAATAGCCAAAATACCAGTGGGTATATTCATGCAACAAGTCATTTGTGCTTGTAGACAATGAATGATGGAACATTTTGGATGATGTCAGGCAGGGTACATTGCAGACTCAGCTAAAATACAGCTACTTCCATTTAACTGTGCAGTAGGCATATAGGATCCTATTATAGCTAGTATGGCTGCAGGGCTGGGCAAGACCTATACGAACCCTTCAACCCTATGAGTCATGAGACGTATTGTATTATATAAAGTGTAGATGATCCGGGAGAGATACTTTTCAGTCACACCTCTCAATTGTGGGTCATCTTTAGGTTCTTCTTCCTCAATGCAAGGCCTTGGTGCTGAATCTGCGTCAACAAGGAGAGGAGTCGTCTGGTCTGTTACTTCTAGTAACCTATCTCCCTAACCGAGCCCTGTAATCCTCCTGGGGGAAATGCCCTTGGTCTGTAAATATTGCTTACTGTAACTTCTGCTGACTGGCCAGTTCACTCTGTCTCACTCCCAGCTTTGTGTTTTGTTTCCCCCCCAGAATGTTATTGAGACTAATATTGTTGGCTTTACAACAAGGCTCAACGCTGTTTTTCCTTCATCAAGTAGGGACTTTGATGAATCCCTTTGTAACTTAACTCACAGAGAGGTGAAACGAAGAGACGCATGGGCATACGGTCCATTTTTTTACATTACAGGAGATTAGACATTTAAATTCAAATGTTCAGCGTTGTAGATTCACAGGAACGGCGAGTGTTTTGCATTGTTTATATGTGGTGAAATGAAAGATAGCCATTGCTACTTCCTCAAGCACTTAGTAAATCAAAAACCTGGTATGAAGTTTAATATCACTTTTTGGCATGGCCAGATTCCCTTGTAGACAAACACAATGTTCTAGTCATAGAGCTAGCCTCGTGTGGTGCTAGCTCTCACACCCTACTCCTTCTCATACAGAATATAAAGAGAGTGAGTGGCACAGATTTTCAAAGCCAAACTTAGCACAGACAGCCATTGAGGGAGGCTTGGTGATTGTGCAATTCAGCCTGTTTCCCCAATATGGTGGTAGGAGAGGGTGTCTTGAAGGGGGAAATGAGGGGGGGGGTGGTCCTTTCGTCTCATGCTTCAGTGGCAATTTGTCAGCCAGCATGAATGGCCACCTTTATGAAGTCGGGGTTCAGATCTGATTGTACCCTGTCCTTTGTGGGCCGAGCATAGCCTGATCCCCATCAGCCAATGGGTATGCAGCTAGGCTATTACCTCACAGTCAGATGATGTCTATGGCAAGCACACTAAAAACTCCCTCTTTTCCCATTTGAGAGGAAGAAAGGTACTCTGGGAAAAGAATGGAACTCCATCGGGCCTTCCATGAGAACTTCTCTCTAGGAATACACAACAAAGTGTAGAGAACAAAAGACCCATTTCTGCAGGGACATATTTTACAAAGTGGCTTGTAGTAGTGAATGAGGGAGTGTTTAGAAGTGGGCCAAAAATACAGGGAAAATCACCATTATGGTGACTACTGCCAATTAAAATGTACCCCACTGTGCTGGGGCTGGAGATTCTCATGTTACACTAGGGTTAACGTATTGTCTGCAGACACAGAGTTCTGATTGTGGAAGTGGGAAGTGTACTGTATGCGTGCAAGAGACAGTGGTCAGCAGAAATATACAAAACGAAAATAATGTGAATTAAGTCGTCATTTGGAAAGAATCCAACTGACAGTATTTTTGCTTGACAGAGAGTGTGGATAGTTATTGAACCAATTTGTGCATTGTTATTGCTTCAACGGATTTAGACAAAAGTGAAGAACTGACACGATGTGATCATCACACTTAGAATTTTCCCAAACATTTTGTGAGACTATGGACAGTGGCTGTGAACAAGATTATTGATATTAATGAATAATGACCTACAAACCATTAGTAGAAATGACCAAATCCTTGATGAAGGAATATTGTCTTCTTGGGATATGCATCTGTCTGGCATCCAATGTTTCCGTTCATAAATAACAGACTAAAATCTTAGGATCACGTTCCATCTACCGCCCTGTGGCTTCGTCTAAATATGTGAACAGAAGGACATTTCTGATTGATTGAAGGACAGTCAATAATGATTTCCTAAAGACAGCCCGAAGCCAATTGTGTCTTTGCTGCACGTTTTCTCCCTTGGGGTTTATTCTTGGTTTGTGCTGGGCCTCAGTAGGCAGATTAGTTCAGGGTCAATGGGTTTGCCCAGGATGGAACAGGTTGGCCAAGGTCTTTGATCATAGTGGAGCCTGGGGGTCATGGCCCCTTTTATTCCACATGATGACAACGGTACTGACCCATGATACTATGAATGTATCCCAAATGGTAGCCTATTTCCTAATATGTGCACTACTTTTAACCAGGACACACAGTAGTGCACTATGTAGGGAATAGGGTGCCATTTGGAAACACACATAGGCCAACAGATGACCCTTCCTGCAGCTTAGTGCACTGTCGGGCACAGTGCTGGTTAATTTCTAAAGGCAGGTTTGCTCATTGCATTTAGGCCCTGCTAACTGCCTTTTGAATTCTTGATGTTCACCTTTGTTACATGCATTAACCAGGCTAGTTCGATATGGATATGAACCATTGCTCTGAGAAACAGTGTACAAATAGTCCTTGAAATAATTCACAGTAGAAATCAGTGGCGGTCAGTTCCGTTTCAGACGAGGGAGGATGATTTTTTTTGCTTGGCCTTATTTCTATTACAGCATATTGGATGACTGTCATTCATATTCCATTCACCCAGATAAATGTAACAGTGATAGGTTTAGGGTACTATATGATACTCAAATTTTCCCTATACCCATCATGAGGTTGCTGCAACCTAGCCAAGGAATGAAAGTTTACAACGTAGGTGCACACAGGTTGAGAGACAAAATTGATGTGACAGACAATGACACATGGACAGACCGGGACATTCAATACCGCCTTGCGCACTCTTGCCTGCATCTAGCTGATATTGGGTAAAATCATTAGTCCAACAGTTCAAACAAGAGTTTCTATTGGACAAATGATGGTATGTTTATCCCCATTTTGTTCCATTTGCTTCTGTTTAAGAAACACTTTTCAACAGAATCGGCGGAATGAATACACCCCTGATCACGCGTAAACACAGTTCACAGTTTCATAGCAGCCACGTTGTATTCCTTCTCGCATCTACAGTACGTTATGCACTCTCCTCCTTTCACCTCTTCCCTTTGCTTGTGGACTTCAGCTGTATGTGACCAGGCGAAAAAACCTTTCCAAGCCAAACCGCTGCACACACCCTACATCATTGTCACCATATTAGCTAGTAAAGTAACGTCATAGTCAGCATAGCTAATAGAACTAATGCATTATGCAGTAACGTTACGGTGATGTAGTAACGTTACAGTGTACAGTCAGTAAGCAGTTACACCGGCGGGCCCCAGTGGCATTAAATTAGTTGAACCAAAAGCTTACCTTGACTTGGAAGAGTTCCAGTGTTGTGTTGGATAGTCATAGCCAGCTAGCTAACATAGCATCCCTCTGTTTGAGCAGGGTGTTTCAGTAGGATAAACTAGCTAGCTGCATTTGCTTTCAGTACTAGATTTAATTCTCTGATCATTTGATTGGGTGGACAACATGTCAGTTCATGCTGCAAGAGCTCTAATAGGTTGGAGAACGTCCTCTGGACATTGTCATAATTACTGTGTAAGTCCATGGAAGGATGTGAGAACCATGAGCCTCATAGGTTTTGTATTGGAGTCAATTAATCTAGAGGAGGATGAAAGCTAGTTGTCCTCCGGCTACATCATGGTGCTACCCTACAGAGTGCTGTTAAGGCTACTGTTGACCTTCTTTGCAAAAGAGTGTGTTTTAATCAATTATTTGGTGATGTGATTATATTTAGTATAATTTTATCTAATAATTATACGTTCTTAAATGTTTTAACATTTTTCATTTTTAGGAAATTAACTGAGGAGGATGGTCCTCCACTTCCTCATCTGGGGAGCCTCCACTGGTAGAAATACTATTCTGATAACCTCAATATTATCAGGTTGACTTTCAATTCCCAAGATACTTTTTTACCCCACACTTACTTTACACTGTTGGATGCATGATACAGTATATTGCCATCTTCATTGCTATGGCATGATGAGCTAAATCTTGAATATGGGATTGTGCTGTTTATTGGAGAGGAAGTGATGTGTGAAGGTTACCAGGGCATACTTTAACACAATCAGACCTGGCCCATGCATTCTGCTCATGTGGAAAATGGATGTCTGCTGACACCTCAGTTTTGACACAGACAATCAATATGATGTGACTATGACCTTACAGTCATTTGACCACTGTATTGACTGCACATATTACCGATACAGGCCAACAAAACTAAGATTCATGTAGTTTGCGACAATTAACCCACAGGCTAGGTTTAGTTTTAAACTGGCTATTAAAACCTTCATTATGATCATCTTCATTGTTGTCATATTATCATTCAAACAATGAAAACTATCCATAGCTTCTGACCCAAAATGCAATAGGCTATGCACCTATGACAAAGTGTGGTAGACTGTAAGATTTAACTGCTACAACAGTGCCATCCTCTGGCATTGTATGTGCATTGCATCCTTCTGAAGAAAATCCTGCCAAAATGTTGCACTGATTGTGGAGTGTATGGGTAATCTGTTTATATGGTGGTGGTGTGCTTTTTACTTAACTACATAATTTGCCATTGGAAACGTGTGATGTGACCAGACTCACATTTTAAATAAATTATAAGAACAATAAACATGTCAGGATGGTATGTGTATAGCTTGATGGAATTGAATGTCATTCCTCATATCATACCTAATAGCGATGTTCCCTCCAGCAAGGAATTTAACCCCTCTGATCAGCTCATTGGGCTCTGCACTGTGGCAGCCCTCTGCTCCAGCCTCTCCAACCTAGTGTGTGTGTGTGTGTGTGTGTGTGTGTGTGTGTGTGTGTGTGTGTGTGTGTGTGTGTGTGTGTGTGTGTGTGTGTGTGTGTGTGTGTGTGTGTGTGTGTGTGTGTGTGTGTGTGTGTGTGTGTTTCATTGAAAGAGCACCTTCCTAACAATAGTATACAATAGTATACGTACATTACGAGATAAATGTAGATATACTGACATATAACCTAAAAATATATAATCATAATGTTCCACAGAGATAACCATGGTGTACAAACAGATTTTTAGGCCTATATGTTGTAACATAATCAGTGAACATAACATTATTGGTCTCCTGGACCTGAGCCCAGTTATGACAAAATCCCTCAATTCCAGGATTATTAATTGAACCTGTCGCCACTGATAACACCATGAAGGCTGCGTTTGACCAGATGTAAAATAGTGAGATTGGGTCAGTCCTAAACCACGGGCCGGCTCGCCATATGGCGTGTAATTTATCATGACTTATACAGCAGTTCAAGCATATTGTTCCATCTGAACATTAGTGCACACGCAACGACCATATTAGCGACGCCCCTGGGCAAACCTCCGATAAACCAACAACACGAGTCCATTAAGTGCCATCTGAATCACTGTCTGTCTGGACGAGCGAGCACATCCGGCCTGGCCGCACTGACACTTCTCAGCACTGGGAGCCAGCCATGTTTATCCCACTTACCCATTTCTCTGAACTTGCTGGAACAGGGAACTGGAAGAATAAAAACATGTTTTAATGAAAATAATTCATGACAATTATCGAGATTCTTTAAACGGCACTTCTGGTAATTTACTCCATTTTCAGTTGAAGGCATAACAGGCTACGTGCTCCCATGACTTGTTCAGAGAGTTTTCCCTCCAACATCTGGCTATGGAGATAAGCTCCTGGGCATTGCCTTGGTGGGCGCTCACCCGGTCTAATATTGAAGCAGCACCAGACCAGTGGTTTTCACACAAACACGCTTGTGGACCAGCCAAGGTCAGAGGCTGAAGCCCCGGGCCTATGATGAATTTATGTAATTCATTAGCTGGACTGTAGAAAAATCACAACTCAATCTGAGAGCACTGTCTTTGCATTCAGATATGCAATTGAATCACGCCACCACTTGATGTTCGAGGTGAATAGCCTTACACTATTTATTTGTTTAAATCATGTAGTTCACAAAATAGGCTAGTTTGCAACTCATGGCATCTTGCCATGCAGGGGTGGATTTGCTTCACTCACACGTACATTTAGGTATGGAGAGTTCACAGCATGCCAAAGAGCGTCTATTGTCAAAATCTGACCGTGTTCAGGCCTAATGGTGCTGTGCTGTTTAGTAAGTAGCCTGTTTCGTCTCACTATATATTTGGGATGGTTTGATCTTTTCATCTACACCCCAACGTAAACATCTAAAATAATGTGTGAGTTATCTTACATCGCCCTCATTTATACCAGTGAAACCAGTAGTTTCAAAGTACCCGGCAGCGCTAGTGCTGCGTCGACAAGGCGCTGTCCACTCACGTGGTGCTGAAACCGCCACCGGCAGCACAGGAGTTCGGTCGCTGTGGTGACTAATTTAATGACACCTTTGCGATCACGCTCTGTAACATGTGTCTTTTTCCCCATTAAGAATTTTGTAAATATCTAACTTGTTTTAACTGAGAACTCCTCAAGATAAATATATATTTTGGGGGAGATGGGGGTAATTTTCTTCAAGCATAGACTAATGTCATTCTAAATACCATGCATTAATACAAATACTGCAAACTGAGTTTAAGGTCATTTTAGGCTACCCATTTTTTTATCAAGGAATCAACCATCGAAAGATCATATGACATTTTCACAGCGCGTGAGCGAGCTCCTCAAAATGACAGCTGCACCTTCGCAACAAAGGTAATTTCCTATGCAGGTCCGTCCATTCATTTGATTTCCTCCACACACCCGTCAGAACAGAATGTAATTATCGGCTGCCCATTTCCACCTCCCGCGGGAGTCTGTTTTTCCTTCCTTTCACGATGCTCAGCTGTCAGTCAGTCCCCTGCTCTCTCTGGCCCCTTACGCTACATGACATTATGATCCACGCGCTGTGCCTTATCTCAGTGGTGGCTCGAGCTTGGGAGCAACTGAGTGACGGTCCCGCATACGGTACCATTGCTAACTAACACTGTGATTCACTAAACGAAATAACCAATTAATAAACCTCACACAAGCTTTGAAGAATGTGACTGAATCTGAAGAAAATACACAAGGTGCAATGCATAACTGGTTTCAGTTTTAGTGAATAGGAGAACATTTGTTCAAACAACATGCAGGTTGGCAATTAGAATAGCCTAAAGGTCTACACAGAGCTCACTGGAAATCTCGTTGAAAGTGGAATAGACGTTGAAATGACGTCTGTACCCAGTGGGAGGTTTACGCATCATTGTAAGGGCTCAAATCAGCAGCCATGAAGCGGATGTTAGCTAAAACAATCACATCGACTGGACCTCTGTCAACTAAGCCACGGGGTCCCAGTGTGTGTGTGTGTGTGCACCTGTGCGCATGTCAAAGTCTTCCTCATCAGTGTTCACCGTTGATTTTCGCTCTCAGAGCTTGGCAGAATGTGGGCAACCGTGTAGCACATCTTGTGATAATTTTTTTTTTGTCCAGGGGGAGAGAGCAACAAACGCAACAAATGTTGGACCGGACAGGTTGGTGTATTCAGTTCAGCGGGCACCACAAGACAATGAATTTGCCTTATTGAAACAAAGGCCATGTCGGGATGTTCCTGCAATCAGTTAAATATATCTATCAAACCAATTGTGTCGTCTATTTGTAGCAACATTGTATGCATTTTGATGCGAAGTGTAACAATAATGAAACAACCTGGGGAAAAGTAATTAATGTAAGAGTTTTGTATTTTTTTTCACCCGACTTTTCGTTGATTTCACGTTGAATTCGCGTTAGTTGAGGGAACATGTAAAGAGAAAGACAATTAACCAATAAGTCATAAGGACACTTATTTTTCCGTTCTAATTGTAGGCCATAGCCATATGAAAATGTATAGCCTCATGCAGATTTGGTCCCCCAATGCAAATGCTAAATGGCATCAACATGATGGGACTGCATAGGTTGGCGGTCGTTTCAAAAATGTATTTCATAAGCGACAGCACCAGAACAGCCTGAAATAAAATGAATAATGCACGCCACACAAAATTATGAGAGACAGATTGAGACGAGGATAGAGTAGAAATCAGCATAAATTCGGATGTAAAATCAGAGTGAGGAGCCCATATGCGGTCTGGTAGCAGCCAGTGAGCAGGTGTTTGGGTGCGATGAATAGAGAGAGGAGAGTGGGTGATTCTCCCCCCTCCACCATGTGATGACGGTCAGACTGACTGTATCACCGGAGCGATGGTTTTAGTCACTTTCAACAGCAACAAAACGGCAACAGTAGCACTTGACGTAAAGCCTCCACCACAGAACCGGAGCAGCACGGCGCTCAGAACGACGGGACATGAAGTTGGTCCCACATCCAAACAATTTTGGTACCAAACACACAGAATGGAAATAGACTGCAGGTTGGATGGAGTGAGGATGTCGACGGAATATGTCGCCTTGATTCTTCGACTGTAATTTCTAGCAGTCGGTGACAGCATCTCTCTGATTTTGAATTGAAATGCTTTCGGTAAGGAGAGTTATGACAAGAGTTGCTGCAGGGTGCCGCATTGCCTGCCCGCTTGGATAGTGTAACGCTTTTATGGTAATTGTATTATTGGCATTTTGGGTGGGGATGGACGATAATGGCTGTCTTACAATTATGTGCTTAGGCTTTCAACATAGCCACAACATATTTAGACCTATTTGGGAAGTCAGCCACAGCCAGTATTGTGACTGAATTGAGAGCTACAAATGTCGACGTATGAAAATAAACTTGGAAACAGAAGTCAAATGTACGGTACAGGTGGAAACCAAATGGAACTGTCCAAAAAGTGAACACAGTCAATGTTGCTAGCACCTTCCATCATACTCAGGGAAGCAGGACGATATCTGAAGTCAGGCTTTGATTTTAGGGTCCTGGTTGAGAAGGTCCAATAGACCTGTACGTGACGCATTCATTGTTGACGACTTTTTGGCTCTATCTACTGTAACATTTTTACCTACCATTCAAAATTGGCCGTGGACGTTGAAGCAAGAACGATGACTCACTTACAATCCGGTTTGTCCCCAGAAACACTGGAGAAAGCCAAGGTGGAGTTAAAGGAGAACCCCGACACTGCACATCAGGACATTCAGGAGGTGAGGGACATGATTATCACGCGCCCAGACATTGGCTTTCTTAGGACAGACGATGCTTTCATCCTACGCTTTCTCAGAGCTCGGAAATTTAACCATTTCGAGGCGTTCCGCCTCTTGGCCCAGTATTTTGAGTATCGTCAGCAAAATCTGGATATGTTCAAAAACCTCATAGCAACCGATCCGGGCATCAAGCAAGCTCTCAAAGACGGATTTCCGGGGGTGTTGACCAACTTGGACAGATATGGCAGGAAAATACTGATTCTCTTCGCTGCTAACTGGGACCAGAGCAGGTAATGTCCTTCTGATATTAGGGAGCTGTCTTTTCAGAACTACTCTAACACCACTTGACAGTTTGCTTGCTATCGACCCTCTATTTATTTTTCACAAATCTGTG
The DNA here is from genome assembly GCF_018296145.1 of Oncorhynchus tshawytscha. NCBI lineage: Eukaryota > Metazoa > Chordata > Actinopteri > Salmoniformes > Salmonidae > Oncorhynchus > Oncorhynchus tshawytscha. Next base: position 15,483,748 of record NC_056446.1, on the reverse strand, counting down.
TTATTGGATTTGTCAGAGCCTAGTCTTATGAACATAACCGAAACATAATCCCCACAAATTGAACTATGAACCCAAAGGCAATCCCTGTCAGTATCATGGATGTAGGCCAGGAAATTAGAAAAGTTTAGGCTGCACAGGCCAGTAGAAATGATATCATCACCCCACTAGTGAATGTTGAATTTAAGGACTAAATCAGATACAGTCAAATTACTATATTGCAGAGATTTGACTTTAGGGGCCCACTCATGTGATCTCCATAGTCACAATGACAATTACATGAGTCATTTAAAACAGCCTTTTCAGACCTCATGCAATAGCAGGATGTGATGAACAAGCAAAATGCCATCAGGAATGGCCATTAACTTAATCAATAACAGCACTCACACAAGTCAAATTGTCTCTCCAATCTGATTCTTTGTATTACTCTCCTGAATGAAAATGGTAGTCACTTTCTGTATATAATGCCAAACAAGGGTATGCTGGTTACATTTCATTTTAACTGGAATTACAGTACTAAGATTATTTGGTACATTTGTTATTACGTAATAATTACACAATAATCACTTAATCACTACTTTGTCTTATTTTTGTAATCTAGGCTACTCCCCTAATGCTTTTTCTCACATCTATAGGTATACATTTGTGGACATACTTCGAGCTATCCTGTTGTCGCTGGAGTCCATGATAGAAGATCCAGAGTTACAGGTGAATGGATTTGTCCTGATCATCGACTGGAGCAACTTCACATTCAAGCAAGCCTCCAAACTAACACCGAGTATGCTGAGACTGGCCATAGAAGGTCTACAGGTAAGTCTCAACATTTCTCTAACCTTTCTCATTGCCGGGCTCCACATCGCTCAGATGAAGTTCTTAGCTACTTTTGACACTTGTCTCCATTTACTGAGATTACCCAGATCACTCCAAATTCACATGGGGTTTGCTACATTTAATCATCTTAGTCAAGCCTGCCACAGGGATCTTGTCCTCTTGGCATTTTGAATACACCAGACACTTGTCAGTGCAGATCTCCGTTGTTCTTACGGAAGTATAGCACTACTGTTGCTAGTTTATATGCATTGAGCATTAGAGACAGGCTCTATTTCAACCCGCTTACCACACATGGTCCTGCGTACCTACTGGAGAAGGTGGAAAACGTCTCGGAATCTTCATGAGAAACTGTTTCGGATCAACTATCTTATCAATCTCTTGGTTATGTGACAAACTGTTCTAATGTAAAAGCCCTTTCACTCGATAATCACTCTTCTGTACTCTCAGAAATGACATTACAATCAAAGACTTGCATGAGAAGTAAATAATGATATTCATATTTTGATTGCCGGCAGTGTAGGCCTGTGATAGAGACTCACATTTGAACAGCATTCCTTTGACCCTGTTCAATCACTTCTAATGGAAGATAAAAAATAATACAATATCCCTGGCCAAGTGCATCCTTTGGTAGCTGGCCAACTAAAATATAAATACGATGTGTAGCCTAAGCCTAAAGCCTAATAACAACATGCATACAGACATTTTTTTCTGAACGTCCTTGTGAATGTCAGCCAATTCCTCTTGTAACCCATTATTCAAATTCCAGTGTATGACAAGTTTAGATAGGCTAGCCGTGTAGCTGTGTATAATGTACCATGTAGAGCACAGGCAGTTACCATCAGAGAGGTTTGTTGACTGAATATCAACGGAGGACCATGACGAGGCCGTTGCACATTCCATTGCTTCTCCAGACACAGAATAGACTGTGAATAATTGATCACTGCTATTAGTATCTCAGTCTCCCAATGTGCCCGCTACCAAATCATGCGGGAACAAACTAGAATGGGAAACAAAAGAAAACACACAGAAACATTGTATAACTAATGGAATCAGCCACATTTTCCTCCCTGTCTGAGTTGGAGACTGAAAAGCCCCAACTGAATCTGTTTCCATTCGATCGAGTTTATACTTTATCTACAGTAATTCATATATGTTCATCAGCTCTACAATAGTAGGTACTTCATAAGGTATATAGGATATTATTACATGGTATGGTATACCACTATGGATTTTCCACCTCAGACACCATGTGACCCCTCTCCTCATAATGCTAACGCCAGAGAGAAAAGCTTCTCCTATTGTAATCAATAGCGGTGACATCGTATCTGTGAGCCCACTTGACACTGAGCACTGCGACTATCTCTGGGTGTTGCGGCCCCCTGGTGGGTTTTGTAATGACATTAAGGGTCTCGTGTGTGCCAGCACACCTCATGTGTCACTATGCCTGTCATTAAGGGCAGAAGCACTTTCAACATAAGGGTTTCACCCTCAGCTGAGGTTAACACTCGTTGCCTGTATGGTTATTGATTTTTGAAAATACCAAGACATGTCAAGATGTTGTTTTTTCATATTATGTTGTGAAGGACATGTAGTAGCTGATGATCTATCCATCTTACATATCATTGGTACTTGTACCAGGTGCAGCTCACTGTTTGCTGCCCACCAGTGTGTGTGTGTGGGTGTGTGTGTGTGTGTGTATTTGTGTGCGTGTGTGCGTACATGTGTGATCTTCAGGATCTTGGTTCAGGTTGTTTATCATTTCTTGCCAGTACAGTTGTTATTGCACTTGGGTGGTGTGTTCAGAATACCATGAAGAATTTCAATACTACTGACAACAATGAAAATCGTTTAACATTACTACTGGCAACAATAACAACACTCTGCTGGCAGTTTTTTTTTTACAGAGACTTTGGAATAGTCTGAGGCTGAACAGAAAAATGGAAATTCAAAGAAAATCTGAAGATAGCCCATAAGGATATTTCAACTGTGTGGTAATTTAGTTCCTTATTCCCGAACTGACAGTCACATCTATTGTTGTTGGAATGGCTAATACAGAGAGCACAAACTCCAGTAGAGATTTCATTGTGTATTGGCAAAAGAGGCGAAAGAAATGAATACTTGTTCAGAGCGCAGATATTCTTGGCAAATCAATTCCAAGAAAAAGAAATGCTTGGAATGAGTAGAACACATCATGCTGGCCTTGGTTTCCCCAAGCTATACTTTGTTATCTCAGAGCCTCTGATGTTTCCTTTTGCTCCCTCTCTCTCTGTCTTACCGTTGCCTTTTGTCCCTATCAGTCTAGAGAAATAACTTGTGTTCAGCAGCCAATCACAACAGACCAGTCTTCCCCATCCCACCCCACACTGAGTTTCCGTGGCAACCTATCCATCCGCCATGCTATGTACTCTCCAGATGGGTTGTGCTGCTAGATGAGAGAAAAACACTTCTGCCATTCTCCCTCGGTGTGGGTGATGATGTGTACATTGTTTCTGTGGGTTTTAGACAGAGTGGGGGATAATCTATTTTTCAACCTGTTTACATTAAAGGTTCAATGCAGCTGTTTTTTTTATTTTTATATGTCTCAATATCAAATCATATCTGGGTAACAATTAAGTAACTTAGTGTGATTGAGTTCAATTAAAATGGTTAAAAATAAGGAAAAAAAATAGCTTTTTAGCAAATAGCAATTTCTGTCTGGGAGTGTGGAGGGGAAAATGAAAAACTAGCTGTTATTGGCAGAGAGGTTTGGAACTGTCTTTCTGGTTGGTCAATTAACTAATTTACCACCTGGTGATGTCACATTAGGCCAAAACTCAATCCCACCAAAACAGGATGTCATTTCAGGCATTCTTTTCAAACAGCTCTTACACTAAAATGTCATCATAATTTTCACAGTTTCACAGTATTATTCAAACCGCATAGTGTGCAAATATATATAACACACACGGAAATCAAGTTTTTGACTGCACTGAGCCTTTAACCTAATTCTGCAGATGTAGGGCTGTAGTCAGTCCCTCTGTCGATTTGGCCTGTTTCTCCATAATTATGTAACATGGTGCAATGGTGCTAATTCACATCTTAAAAGGTGACAGCTTATAACCATTTAGCCAGGCTAAATCCATCAGTTTTAATTATACATGAGGGCAACACATTTTTCAAAAGCTCTTGTGCAACAAGATTTAATGTGGCCAAATTCTCATTACTTTTAATAATGATAGTAGGACATTGTCAGTGAAATAATTGGAACTGCGAGAGGTTCATGCTTGGAGCTTTCTTCAGAGCTCAGTTTATTAACACTCTATAAAGTATTCATACCGCACTGACATTTCTTTCTAATACGTAGAAAGATGAATTTCACAAATGTGTTTTTTTTCTGCATATGGCTAATAGACTTGTTTCAGTAGCAGCAGACAAGGCTGTTTTGTGCATTGAGGCCCGACATTATATGCTGTTCTGTGTGAGGCTTGGGATTAGCAAAGTACTTTTGTGAAGTGATGTAGTATAAATAGGTTTTATGGCTTTATGCTTGAGAATGAAAGTGCTGGATAATTTGATGGACTATTTTGACCACACGGTTTATTCGATTTTTTTGGTTTGTTGTCGCTGGGATTTAACTTGGGCTTTGCCTGCTCTTTGAATGCCCTTGAGACTTGTTCGATTTATAAAAATATGTTTTCTCTGTATCTGTCTTTTCCCCTCGTTATCTAGCATCCATATCCCTCGGACTGCATATCTATTAGCTGTACCAGTCAGAGTCTCTCTTCTACATACTGTAGCTACTGTGCACATTACGTGTAGGTAGTACCGCAGGGGGAAAAAACCTTTTCCTAGACAAAGGCTTCTTTACAATCCACAGAGAAAAAGAAAGAAGACACGTTTTTGTATCGGTCAGTATCCTTTAGCCAACTCAGTGTTGCTGTATTGTTTGGATGGGAGCTATGAAGGTTTGATTCATCCATGGGCAGTAATGTCATTACAGATCGATAAAATACCCACTGAGCTTTGAAGGGGTTCAACACAAAGTGTTCGTCCTTTTCTACTGAAGTGGTGAAAAGGCCAGCAGAAAGAAGAACACTGACCGGATCCCTAATAACCATTCTATGAATACCTCATTGAGCTCTGATGTACTGCATCCCGTCGATTGTATGTTTTATTAGGCCCACCCACAGGATGGATGAGTTGAAAGCAGTAAACCGCTCGACATGGTTCTCCAAGCTTGTCGATAACGTGGGGATCTCGCTTTATTGTATTTATGTCGTATGAATCCAGTCATGAACTAGAGCCTTATCCAATGTGTTTATCCCCACAGTCAAAGTATCCCCAAAATCTGTGAAAAATTGATTTTACCCTCCCTCAGTCAAGTCTGTACTTTTATCGAGGGCAAGAAGTCTGTATAATATTCACAGATTTTCTCCGTTAACACATTTAGTGTGATTCAGAAGAAGAGAACCTTTCCTCATGAGAGGTCAGGGATTATTCAATGCTGTGATCAACAGTGCATTACACACTTGTGACAAGTCCAAACAAAGTACTCCCTCCATCTGGCTGTCTGACTGTGAATCTCCCATCTGGATGTTCAGCTCCACTGGCTCCTATCCCACAGCCCCATCCAGGAGACTCTCGGCTGGCTGAGGAAACAGCAGCAGACATACCTGGGACCAAGGCAGAGGAAAACTAATTGTTAGTCTGCTTGCCTCAGATTCCGATTCACTCTGGAGTTGTGTTGTTTCTCCTGCAGCAGAACTGTGCTGGTCTGGTCTGCAACAGGATTGGACGAGCCAATGAGTGGAGCTTCACCCCTCACTCCCACTGCTAAGTAAAGCAGGCCGTATCTGGCTTGTGAAGATAAAGTGTCTCCTGTTATTGACGTGACCTATGGTTTGTGACTGTGTCTCTCTTCTGTCTCTCCTTTCTCCTCTCTAATTACCCCGGCTGAATGTGTTAATTCCAGGGTGTATCTCTTCAAAGAAAACAGAGAATGTGCAATGGTGTTGTCATTTTAAATGTACTTAACGTGGCTCTCAATCAAAAGCCTTCCCCGAGGATAATGCTGCTGCTTACTGTAATCTGCTTTTAAACTAGTGCACACGAAGAGGTCTGATTCCAGGGAAGAGATAACAAAGTAGCATCTTCACTCCAGGCTACGTTTCCTTTTTAAAAAGGGCTCTGCTATATGTACGTATAATTTTTTTCATTTTCACCGCAGGATGAGTTCACTCATCCTTTATCAATGACTCCTGACAGGAGCAGAGCAGAATTTAGAGAGCTCGTCAAGCCAGGAAAAGATGGGCTCATCAGCTTCTAAAAAAAGAACAGGGAGACATGAGAGCCGCATGCCATAATGTTCAACATCGACAGTAGTGGAAGAAGCCCAGATTGAAAAATCAAATAATATTTACTTACATATTATAGGCTATCAAGTGGCGTTTTTAGCATGTAAATCTTGTTTTTTGGGGGGGCTCAAAACAGGTGGGGCTCTGCCAAGATTATATGATAGTCACTGTTGTAATCGGATTATCAGCATGTTTTGGTAGACAAATAACATGTCATCAGTGTATACCGTTGACTCCTTGTGGAACAACAGTTTGTAAGCTCCTCATTCTGGGATGTTGCCAGTATGTGTTCGTCAGTGTTCACTGATGAGTTTGACAGCTTGGCTTTATAGGCTTCTATTGCCATAAATTGCTCTTTGCAATGCAAGGGAATGCCCCATCAACAATCGATGCCTGGTTAGATGGACTCCCCTTGAACCTCAGCTCTAGTCTCTAGCTTTAGTTGCTTGGGAAAATCTGCGATGTAACATCAGGAAACTTCTAGATATCCAACAAAAGGAGGAGCTGTGACATCACAGCCACCAAGAGATCAAAGCAATGACATGTGTCTATTAACTAATATGTCCAAACACAAGCTAATAAGCTAATAAATCAATTGAAATGATCTTGTGATAAAAGAGCTTTGGAGCCATGCAAAATGGCCCATGTACACCAATATCCATCTGTTCATGTTCCTCGCTGCTGGCCTCAGATGATTTTTGGATGTCATTTGTCTTTTTAGCTCATCAGATTCAAGTTCTAACCTATAGGAGTCTAAGCCCTGTCTGAGCCCGGGGAAGATGTTTCTACTAAGCAATAATGAATTGTTTTAAGAAAGTCATACCAAGGATCATTTAGCTATTTGATTAAGAATTTTAAGACCACTTGAAGTATAAAAAAAATAACAAAAAAATGTATTTGATTAAAAAATATATTTTTGACCTTACTGCAATTAGCCCATACAATCGCATTGAATAACCGATTCACTACATGGAACAACAGATATGAAATAATACATATGGAATCATGTAGTAACGGTTTTCTTTAGTTGAAGGAGAGGCGGACCAAAACGCAGCGTGGTGGTTATTCATGGTACTTTAATAAAGACACTATACATGAATAAACTAACAAAACAAGAAATGTGAAAAACCAAAACAGCCCTATCTGGTGCAAACACAGAGACAGGAACAATCACCCACAAACACACAGTGACACCCAGGCTACAACTAATGACACCTGCCTCTGATTGAGAACCATACTAGGCCGAAACATAGAAATACCCAAATCATAGAAAAACAAACATAGACTGCCCACCCCAACTCATGCCCTGACCATACTAAATAATGACCAAACAAAGGAAATAAAGGTCAGAACGTGACAGTACCCCCCCCCCCAAAGGTGCGGACTCCGGCCGCAAAACCTTAACCTATAGGGGAGGGTCTGGGTGGGCGTCTGTCCGCGGTGGCGGCTCTGGCGCAGGACGCGGACCCCACTTCACCATCGTCTTAGTCCGCCTTCTTGTCCGCTTCCGTGGCCTCCTAACCACGGTGACCCTACTAAATGACCCCACTGGACTGAGGGGCAGCTCGGGACAGAGGGGCAGCTCGGGACAGAGGGGGGGTAGCTCGGGACAGAGGTGGGGTGTAGCTCGGGACAGAGGGGCGGCAGCTCGGGACAGAGGGGCGGCAGCTCAGGACAGAGGGGCGGAAGCTCGGGACAGAGGGGCTCTGGCGCCTCTGGGCTGAGGGGCTCTGGCGCCTCTGGGCTGAGGGGCTCTGGCGCCTCTGGGCTGAGGGGCGGCACTGGCGGCCCCTGGCTGACAGGCGGCCCCTGGCTGAGTGGCGGCCCCTGGCTGACTGGCGGCACTGGCGGCCCCTGGCTGATTGGCGGCCCCTGGCTGACTGGCGGCCCCTGGCTGACAGTTCAAAAGTTTGGGGTCACATAGAAATGTTCTTGTTTCTGTCCATTAAAATAACACTAAATTGATCAGAAATACAGTGTAGATATGGTTAAAGTTGTAAATGACTATTGATTTTTTAAAATGTAATATCTACATAGGCGTACAGAGGCCCATTATCAGCAACCATCACTCCTGTGTTCCAATAGCATGTTGTGTTAGCTAATCCAAGTTTTAAAAGGCCAATTGATCATTAGAAAACCCTTTTTCAATTATGTTAGCACAGCTGAAAACTGTTGTTTAAAAAACAATAAAACTGGCCTTCTTTAGAATAGTTGAGTATCTGGAGCATCAGCATTTGTGGGTTCAATTACAGGCTCAAAATGTCCAGAAACAAAGACCTTTCTTCTAAAACTCGTCAGTCTATTCTTGTTCTGAGAAATGAAGGCTATTCCATGCAAGAAATTGTCTAGAAACTAAAGATCTTGTACAACGCTGTATACTACTCCCTTCACAGAACAGCGCAAACTGGCCCTAACCAGGATAGAAAGAGGAGTTGCTCAACTGAGCAAGAGGACACGTACATTAGAGTGTCTAGTTTGAGAAACAGACAAGTCCTCAACTGGCAGCTTCAATAAATAGTACCCGCAAAAAAACAGTCTCAACGTCAACAATGAAGAGGCGACTCCGGGATGCTGGCCTTCTTGGCAGAGTTGCAAAGAAAAAGCCATATCTCAGACTGGCCAATATAAAGAAAAGATTAAGATGGGCAAAATAACACAGACAGTGGACATAGGAAGATTGGAAATAAGTGTAATGGACAGACAAATCTAAGTTTGACGTGTTCGAATCACAAAGAAGAACAATCGTGAGACGCAGAAAAAATGAAAAGATGCTGGAGGAGTGCTTGATGCCATCTGTCAAGCATGTTGGAGGCAATGTGATGGTCTGGGGTTGTTTTGGTGGTGGTGAAGTGGGAGATTTGTACAGGGTAAAAGGGATCTTGAAGAAGGAAGGCTATCACCCTGTGGACGGCGCTTAATTGTAGCCAATTTCCTCCTACAACAGGACAATGACCCAAAGCACAGCTCCAAACTAGGCAAGAACTATTTAGGGAAGAAGCAGTCAGCTGGTATGCTGTCTATAATGGAGTGGCCAACACAGTCACCGGATCTCAACACTATTGAGCTGTTGTGGGAGCAGCTTGACCGTATGGTACGTAAGAAGTGCCCATCAAGTCAATCCAACTTGTGGGAGGTGCTTCAGGAAGCATGGGGTGAAATCTCTTCAAATTACCTCAACAAATTGTCAACTAGAATGCAAAAGGCCTACAAGGCTGTAATTGCTGCAAATGGAGGATTCTTTGAAGAAAGCAAAGACACAATTATTACTTCAATTAAAGTAATTATTTCTAACCTTGTCAACGTCTTGACTATATTTTCTATTCATTTTGCAACCCAATTCATGTATGTTTTCATGGAAAACAATTTCTGAGGCTGGTAACTCTAATGAACTTATCCTCTGCAGCAGAGGTAACTTTGGGTTTTCTTTTTCTGTGGTAGTCCTCATGAAAGCCAGTTTCATCATTGCGCTTGATGGTTTTTGAAGAAACTTTCAGAGTTCTTGACATTTTCCGTATACCTTGTCACAACACAACTGATTGGCTCATTAAGGAAGAAAAATAAATTCCTCAACTGAAACTTTTGAAAAGGCACACCTGTTAATTGAAATGCATTCCAGGTGATTACTTTATGAAGCTGGTTGAGTGAATGCCAAGAGTATGCAAAGCTGTCATCAAGGCAAAGGGTGTCTACTTTGAAGAATCTCAAGTATAATATATATTTTGTTTTGTTTATTTTGATTTTTTTAACACTTTTTTGGTTACTACTTGATTCCATGTGTTATTTTGTAGTTTTGATGTCTTCACTATTATTCTACAATGTAGAAAATAGTAAAAATAAAGAAAAACCCTTGAATGAGTAGGTGTGTCCAAACCTTCAATTGGTACTGTACATGTTTGTGAGAGTCTCACCTTTCCACAGAGGGGTCATATTAGTATGTAGCCCAAACTGTTTGGACGCTACAGACAGAAATTTGCAGATTGCCTGTACCGACTTCAGCCAATTCTCCAGAAGCTTGTGGTGGTCATAGAGCAAAACGGAGAATACCATCGTGTTTGGGAGAGTCTCATCTTTCTTCGAGGGGCCATAATAGTTTTGTAGGCCAAACTGTTAGGATGCTACAGACAATCTTGTGAGAAGACCGATTTTCGGGATGTCTCATAGTCTGACAAACACCTCTCTAGCTCTGTCACCTTTCACCGCAGACGCGGAGGTGCGACGTCGGCAGATGTGGTGAATTGAGACGCATCCAATGCAGATATCTCTAGCTTAAACTGATGGATGTTTAGGGGATGTTTTTTTATTATGCCAATTAGATTGCTACAGACCTATATCTATCCTACCCTACCTTTCTAAGGTCTTCGAAAGCCAAGTCAACAAACAGATTACCGACCACTTCGAATCCCACTGTACCTTTTCCGCAATGCAATCTGGTTTCAGAGCTGGTCATGGGTGCACCTCAGCCACACTCAAGGTCCTAAATGATATCATAACCGCCATCGATAAGAGACATTGCTGTGCAGCTGTCACAGTTGTTATGAGAGACGGACCAAGGTGCCGTGTGATTAGAGTTCCACATATTTTATTCAGTGAAACTTTAAACAAAACAATAAACAACCAACGCCCGTGAAGTAACGTAGTGCTACATGCACCTACACAAAACGATATCCCACAAAGCAGGTGGGAGAAAGGGCTTCCTAAATATGAACCCCAATTAGAGGCAACGATTACCAGCTGCCTCTAATTGGGAACCATACAACCCAGCCACATAGAAAATCAATGACTAGAACATCCCCCTTGTCACGCTCTGACCTAAACACCATAGAGATCCGAGGGCTCTCTATGGTCAGGGCATGACAGCAGCCGTATTCATCGACCTGGCCAAGGCTTTCGACTCTGTCAATCACCACATTCTTATTGGCAGACTCAACAGCCTTGGTTTTTCAAATGATTGCCTCGCCTGGTTCACCAACTACTTCTCTGATAGAGTTCAGGTTGTCAAATCGGAGGGCCTGTTGTCCGGACCTCTTGCAGTCTCTATGGGGTGCCACAGGGTTAAAGTCTCGGGCCGACTCTCTTCTCTGTATACATCAATGATGTCGCTCTCGCTGCTGGTGATTCTCTGATTCACCTCTACGCAGACTACACCATTCTGTATACCTCTGGCCCTTCCTTGGACACTGTGTTAACTAACCTTCAGACGAGTTTCAATGCCATACAACTCTCGTTCCGTGGCCTCCAACTGCTCTTAAATGCAAGAAGAACTAAGTGCATGCTCTTCAACCGATCGCTGCCCGCACCTGCCCGCCCGTCCAGTATCACTACTCTGGACGGTTCTGACTTAGAACATATTGACAACTACAAATCCCTAGGTGTCTGGCAAGACAGTAAACTCTCCTTCCAGACTCACATTAAGCATCTCCAATCCAAAATTAAATCTAGAATCGACTTCCTATTTTGCAACAAAGCATCCTTCACTCATGCAGCCAAACATACACTCGTAAAACTGACCGTCCTACCGATCTTCGACTTTGGCGATGTCATCTATAAAATAGCCTCCAACACTCTACTCAACAAATTGGATGCAGTTTATCACAGTGCCATCCATTTTGTCACCAAAGCCCCATATATTACCCACCACTGTGACCTGTACGCTCTCGTTGGCTGGCCATCGATTCATACTCATTGCCAGGTCCAGGTCATCTACAAGTCTCTGATAGGCAAAGTCCCACCTTATCTCAGCTCACTGGTCATGATAGCAGCACCCACCCGTAGCACGCACTCCAGCAGGTATATCTCACTGGTCACCCCCAAAGCCAATTCCTCCTTTGGCCGCCTCTCTTTCCAGTTCTCTGCTGCCAATGACTGGAACAAACTGCAAAAATCTCTGAAGCTGGAGAGTCTTACCTCCCTCACTAGCTTTAACCTCTCTGGGATATGCCTCGCCAACAGCCAGTGAAATTGCAGGGCGCCAAATTCAAAACAACAGAAATCCCATAATTAAAATTCCTCAAACGTACAAGTACTTTATACCATTGTAAAGATAAACTTGTTGTAAATCCAGCCACAGTGTCCAATTTAAAAAAGGCTTTATGACGAAAGCACACCAAACGATTATGTTAGGTCAGTACCTAGTCACAGAAAAACACAGCCATTTTTCCAGCCAAAGAGAGGAGTCACAAAAAGCAAAAATAGAGATAAAATTAATCACTAACCTTTGATGATCTTCATCAGGTGACACTCATAGGACTTCATGTTACACAATACATGTATGTTGTGTTTGATAAAGTTCATATTTATACCCAAAAATCACAGTTTACATTGGCTATTTATGTTCAGTAGTTCCAAAACATCCGGTGATTTTGCAGAGAGCCACATCAATTTACAGAAATACTCATAATAAACATTGATAAAAGATACAACTGTTATGCATGGAATTTTAGATCCACTTCTCCTTAATGCAACCGCTGTGTCAGATTTTTAAAAAACTTTAAGGAAAAAGCACACCATGCAATAATCTGAGTACAGCGCTCAGACATCAAAACAAGCCAAACAGATACTGCCATGTTGTGGAGTCAACAGAAGTCAGAAATAGCATTATAAATATTCCCTTACCTTTGATGATCTTCATCAGAATGCACTCCCAGGAATCCCAGTTCCACAATAAATGTTTGTTTTGTTCGATAAATTATATTATTTATGTCCAAATACCTCCTTTTTGTTCGCGTGTTTAGTATACAATCCAAACTCACGAGGCGCGGGCAAGTCCAGGCGAAAGTTCAGACGAAAAGTCATATTACAGTTCGTAGAAACATGTCAAACGAAGTATAGAATCAATCTTTAGGATGTTTTTATCAAAAATCTTCAATAATGTTTCAACCGGAAAATTCCTTTGTCTGTAGAAATGCAATGGAATGCATTCAGCTCTCATTCCCCCTTCTTCACAGTAGAAGCATCAAACAACGTTCTAAAGACTGATGACATCTAGTGGAAGCCTTAGGAAGTGCAATATGACCCCATAGACACTGTATATTCGATAGGCAATGACTTGAAAAACTGCAAACCTCAGATTTCCCACTTCCTGGTTGGATTTTTTCTCAGGTTTTTGCCTGCCATATGAGTTCTGTTATACTCACAGACATCATTCAAACAGTTTTAGAAACTTCAGAGGGTTTTCTATCCAAATATACTAATAATATGCATATATTAGCAACTGGGCCTGAGTAGCAGGTAGTTTACTCTGGGCACCTTATTCATCCAAGCTACTCAATACTGCCCCCCAGTCCCAAAGAAGTTAAGCACCAGCTGTCAGAGCAGCTCACAGATCACTGCACCTGTACATAGCTCATCTGTAATTAGCCCATCCAATCTACCTCATCCCCATACTGTATTTATTTATTTATCTTGCTCCTTTGCACCCCAGTATCTCTACTTGCACATTCGTCTTCTGTACATCCTACCATTCCAGTGTTTAATCGCTATATTGTAATTATTTCACCACCACGGCCTATTTAGATAAAGGTTCTGAAAATTTTTCCCAGGTATGCGGACATCCATCTTAGGTGGCTAATGTCACTTGAAACGGATCAGCTGAAAAAAGCAGATGGCATCCAAACATCTGAGACCAACAGCATGGAACATGAACAGATGATCACAGTTGAGCTTCATGCTCTCACATTTTTGGAGGTTGTCCTCCCCAAATTAAGCAGAAGCAGAAGTATCTTGTAGTTTGAATAAATAAATACATGAGGGCAGCGGTGGTTTCTATTCCTCCCCCTTCCCCCTTCCTCACTTTCTCGACATCACACTAGGGGTACAGATCAATCCACTTCCACTACCAACAACCAGAGGAGGAAGACAGAGCGTCCATCATGTCTTCTGATTTGTGTTTCATGTATAATGCAGATGGCGCCTTCATCCAAGTCAAAGCTGTCGGATGGATCACAAAGCAGGAGGGACAAATATTAGGCAGGCTGATGCTGCTCTCAGGAACATACATGCTGTGGCAGCCTGGGAGATTTGGCCGGGTGAGGCGACTCGGACCTCTGCCCTCTTCCTGTCCACTGTCAGCTGTCTCTGTTCGTTGGTGTCAGATCTTGTGCCAGAAAACTGTGAGCGGCTCCGCTGGTGCCAGACTCTGGACCGCCCAGTGTCCTTGCAGCCAGGCCAAGGGACGCTAACCCAGCTGTTCAGCATCACCACGGCGACAGAGGCTGTCCATTTCTGAGACGGAAAGCGGCCCTAAAGCTCAGTTCTGTCATCTTTGCCATCAAAGTACATGACTCTTTTCTCTCTCAGACACATGCTAGCCCCACTGAAGGTGATGACGAGTATCCTGAACAAACAATAGACTCTTAACACCCTGGTCCCTGTGATCACAGTAACTGTGTGTAAAATAATTAAGGTGTAAGCATCCTTCTGTTCGGGTTTCCAGAACTACATGTGCACATGAAGCCATTACTGTCCTGTTTTTAAAAAAGAACAGCCATCTGCTTATTTGCAAACGTTCTAAAAATCCATCTGCATAGCCAAGAGGCAAGAGCTATCTCCCACGGCAAGAACACCCTCTGGCACTTCAACTTGTTGTCTGAAAGTGTGATAGAAAGAATTAGTATCCCCTGTATCTGTATTGTGATATGAGTTGATTGCCATGCTTAGTCAGTGGAGGTGTACGTTCTTGCTCGGTAGAAAGGTACAGCACAGCTTGCGTTAATGAAGAATTAACAGCGTGGGAGGGAAAAACTCCATAATGACAGTCATGTCTGTGATCTTAAATGTCGAGCCTGATGAACATCGATGAATAACGGACAGATTTAAGAGGGAGAGCTGCAGTAAGCTAGCGACACCATCATTAGCTAATTCGAATGATACAGGTCACCATTACACCGGTCTTAAACCTCAGTAAAGTCTTCAGAACAGATGGAAACCACACTTACATATGAAACTGAGGCATTACCAACTCATTAAATGTTATGTGAGACTATTGAGTTTCCCCCAGGCTGTGTCACTAGGTTACATGGTGCACTCTGGGTGTTCCTCCTGTGTCCACCTCACAGACAATCCCATAAATCATCAGATTACTCATTTACATAAATGTTTCCCCAGGGATCCAGTTCTGGTGCTCGCCAGCCAACCGAGATACAATCTCAGCATACTCCCTGTGTCCAAATTATGACATAGAGATTAGACCATTATGAGAATAGTGTCCAATCTATGAGAAATTCCCTGGCTGCCAGTCTCCAACCTGCATGGCAATGCAACATTGCCCAGAAGACAACAGCACTGAACAATTCAATGTTAATTCAGTATACAGTAGCTAGTAAAATAAACGGACTGGGTGATTTTCGATGAGCAACATTAACATAAACCCAACATGTAAACCCATCAAGATTGATGGAAAAGGGAATGGAAAAATCACTTAATGATGTTAAATTTACATTCTACATAACAACGTTCAACTCCACTCTCATTAAAACATACTCTCCTCTGACATACTGTAATTTGAATAGAATAAAAGTAACAACGCAAAATAGGATTAAGTTAGTAACCATACCAACAGGCAGAATAGTGAGTGTATTTGTGCTCTTTGTTGCCCACAGGACAGCTTCCCTGCCAGGTTCGGAGGAATCCATTTTGTGAACCAGCCGTGGTACATCCACGCCCTGTACACCGTCATACGCCCCTTTCTGAAGGACAAGACGAGAAAACGGGTAGGAGGA
Organism: Oncorhynchus tshawytscha; assembly: GCF_018296145.1. Taxonomy (NCBI): domain Eukaryota; kingdom Metazoa; phylum Chordata; class Actinopteri; order Salmoniformes; family Salmonidae; genus Oncorhynchus; species Oncorhynchus tshawytscha. The sequence goes on along the minus strand of NC_056446.1, from coordinate 15,467,871 downwards.
GAGTTTGTTGTTGAGGGAACATAATGAAAAATCTTTTTGACAGAGACCACCGGTTCAACTGTGTTGCTGTACAGTATAACCAATGAATGTATGTTCATTGTGTTCAACATCATTTATGGTAACCTTCTGAAGAGCTGTGCTCATATAAACAGTGTTCAGGTCAGCTTTTCACAATGGCGAACCTATACTCTCTAACATACTGTAGACTTTTGCATGCTGTTAGACTGTATATGCTCATTTATCTATCGGTGTCAATGTTGTGTTGTTGTTTTGTCCATCCCTCTGCAGATCTTCATGCATGGGAACAACTTGAACAGCCTTCACCAACTCATGCACCCTGAGATCCTGCCCTCTGAACTGGGTGGGATGATGCCCCCCTACGACATGGGCACCTGGGCCCGCACCCTTCTGGACCACGCCTATGATGAGGAGACCGAGTACTGCCCCGAGTCCTACACCCTGTCTGTCAAAGACCTTGAGAAAGACCTGTCTCCTAAAACCATGAAGAGGTCCGTCTAGACTCATGTTATTCACGTGTGTCAATGTGATAGATTGTGTGTTGTGTCTTCATACGAGATAAAAGTAGAGGTGTCTTCTAAGAAACGGACAAGTTACTCTGTCAGATATGTCATAGCTGATGCATTTTCTTCCAGGTATATCATAAAGTACAGTTGAAGTCGGAAGTTTACATACACTTAGGTTGGAGTCATTAAAACTTGTTTTTCAACCACTCCACAAATTTCTTGTTAACTAACTATAGTTTTGGCAAATCGGTTAGGACATCTACTTTGTGCATGACACAAGTAATTTGTCCAACAATTGTTTACAGACAGATTATTTCACTTATAATTCACTGTATCACAGTTCCCGTGGGTCAGAAGTTAACATACACTAAGATGACTGTGCCTTTAACAGCTTGGAAAATTCCAGAAAATGATATCATGGCTTTAGAAGCTTCTGATAGGCTAATTGACATCATTTGAGTCAATTTTAGGTGTACCTGTGGATGTATTTCAAGGCCTACCATCAAACTTGCTTGACATCATGGGAAAATCAAAAGAAATCAGCCAAGACCTCAGAAAAACAATTGTAGACCTCCACAAGTCTTGTTCATCCTTGGGAGCATTTTACAAATGCCTGAAAATTACACGTTCATCTGTACAAACAATAGTACGCAAGTATAAACACCATGGGACCGTGCAGCCGTCATACTGCTCAGGAGGGAGACACGTTCTGTCTCCTAGAGATGAACGTACTTTGGTATGAAAAGTGCAAATCAATCCCAGAACAACAGCAAAGGACCTTGTGAAGATGCTGGAGGAAACAGGTACACAAGTATCTATATCCACAGTAAAACGAGTCCTATATCGACATAACTTGAAAGGCTGCTCAGCATGGAAGAAGCCACTGCTCCAAAACCGCCATTAAAAAGCCAGACTACGCTTTGTAACTGCACATGGGGACAAAGATCATACTTTTTGTAGAAATGTCCTCTGGTCTGATGAAACAAAAATAGAACTGTTTGGCCATAATGACCATCGTTATGTTTGGAGGAAAAACGGGGAGGCTTGCAAGCCGAAGAACACCATCCTGACCATGAAGCACAAGGGTGGCAGTATCATGTTGTGGGGGTGCTTTGCTGCAGGAGGAACTGGTGCACATCACAAAATAAATGGCATCATGAGGAAGGCAAATTATGTGGATATATTGAAGCAACATCTCAAGACATCAGTCAGGAGGTTAAAGCTTGGTCGCAAATGGGTCTTCCAAATGGACAATGACCCCAAGCATACTTCCAAAGTTGTGGCAAAATGGATTAAGGACAACAAAGTCAAGGTATTGGAGTGGCCATCACAAAGCCCTGACCTCAATCCTATAGACAATTTGTGGGCAGAACTGAAAAAGCGTGTGCGAGCAAGGAGTCCCACAAACCTGACTCAGTTCCACCAGCTCTGCCAGGAGGAATGGGACAAAATTCACCCAACTTATTGTGGGGAGCTTGTGGAAGGCTACCTGAAATGTTTGACCCAAGTTAAACAATTTAAAGGCAATGCTACCAAATACTAATTGAGTGTATGTAAACTTCTGACCCACTGGGAACGTGATGAAAGAAATAAAAGCTGAAATAAATCATTCTCTCCACTATTATTTTGACATTTCACATTCTTAAAATAAAGCGGTGATCCTAACTGACCTAAGACAGGGAATTCTTTACTGGGATTAAATGTCAGGTATTGTGAAAAACTGAGAGGCAAATACATTTCACAAGGTGTATGTAAACCTCTGACTTCAACTGTATATGGCTCATGTAATAACCACAGGAATAGGGCAGAAATTGGACATAACTAGGGATTCCTAGACCTATAAGATACATGGAAAACACATGATTGATTTTCTACAGTAGGAGTAATCCTTCATTAAATTACACGGGAGCACAGAGCACAAAAAATATGATGTTTTGTGTGTTGTGTACTGAAGGCCTCTCACCAACATTATTCAGTGGGGTAGCTCCTAGACATAATCATAGGAAATGGTATACTTGGATATTATAATATGTATTCACTATTCAAAATGCGAAACTTGTTCAGAGAAATCGATCTCAGTGTTTAATTTAGGCGAGTGGTTTAGTTTCTGAAATCCTCCATAGCGGATAGTTTTGTACATTTTATAGAAATAATAAATTAGGCATGGTGACATTAGTTTGCTTTAGTGACAGTCCCTTGTCTCGGTGAGTTTCTTCAGGGCTGTCTCTCTCCACTTACTGGCTCATGAAATGAGCATTAGGCAAAATAGATGAATATGATGCTCTGATCTTCACTCAATGGAGTGCGCCAGCTACCTTTTGGAGCATGAACAGAAGTGATGGAGTTTTACCTTCGGCAATAAGCTCAGTTCCAATCCTGCTGCCCCACACAACCCTCTGACTGAACTTGTACTTCCTCCATGCACAGCACAGTATCCTTAGTAAAAAAAAAAATGTTTTGGTTCAGCAGATTTTTATCAGTGAATTGTACTGTGAATGACATTTCTGCTTACCAAGACAATACACTGATGCAGCAGTCGAAGCAATGAGAGATAAGGTACTGTATGGGATTTTCATTGATTCATGAAGGACATAAAAGCATTTAATAATGTCTTTATTCCCATTGTTATCTAAGCCCTCTTTTACCCTGATCTGGCCTGTATCTGTGACAGAAGCATTTGATTGGTGTATCATAGCATCTTGGCCAGGGGCCTGATATATGGCGAACGTAATGCTGTAAATCACCTGCAGCCATATGATCTGAAGTGACTTATTTTAGTCAGGGGCTTTCAGCTACCCACTTTACGCTGCGATTTATACGCTCCACAAAGGTCAAGCCAACATTTGCCTTATCCATTAATTGATTAAAAATAAATGGCAAAATTGGTTATGAGTCACTGTTGGAGAACCATATGCTCTGAATGATGAGCCGCTGTATCATGGCCACCCCATAATGACACAGCCATACTGAACTGTGTGAGTGGTGGACTGACTCCGAGGCAGATCTGTTTTACGTCACTGTTCACTGCTGCAGTGATTACATAGGACCCTGGTAGCAGCAGTAGCTTTATGTACTTGTAAATGTTAAGCTCACTGAGGCTGATAGGATCCTACTAGTTACTATTCCAAAGGCCATTTGAGCCCCTGTGTAAATACTGTACAATCATCTCTTTTATTTTGTTTGTGGGTGTTTTTTTGTTTGTTGCCACAGGTGATTGGTTGTTGAAGCTCTGGTTGTTTTCTTAGTAATCCTCATCAGTCATATGAATGTTTATCCGCCACGGCAGACACAGGAGACCAACGTATACCAGACGTCTGCATGACGAATGATCGCTCCAAAAGCGGCTTAGGTTTCTATGGGAGAAATACATCAGAAATAGGTTAGAGCAGTGTCTGAGGGTGACATTTTGTGATCAAATGACCTTTTCGGGCTCATGTACTATACAAGACAACAACATTTCTAGGGGAAGAGAATTTTTAATGTTTAGTTTGCACGTGTGTGTACGTTTTTGTGTTTTTGGGGTATTGCACGTGACCCGAGGCCTCCTTAAACAATTCATGCTGGGGGGATTTTGGGATGCATTTATGAAACCAATCGTCTATGACCTTGTATGATTCCTTTGTGTGCTACCTGCTCTGCAGGATGCAAGGGTTCTCTGGTGCAAGTGCACTTTTTCATCCCACTCCCTTGTACTAGGTGAGAAGTCCTCAGTGATAGTGCTTCAATGAACACAGGCCTCTCTGATGCCAGTCATCTTTTATTCATATCCACAGGTCCCAGTCGGTGGTGGAGCCCGGAGTGCTTAAACGGCCAGAAAAAGTGAAGAGCGAGGAGGAGAACATGCAGCCGCTGCTCTCGCTGGACTAAAGTACGGCGCGACAACGCAAGCAGACCAGGAAACATCGCCCTCAGACAGAAAGACAGACAGAGGGGAGACAATCCCCATGCTCCCTCCGACAACAACAAAAAGAACACAGAGACGTAACGATGCGAGGGCAGAGATCGGAGCATAAGGAAAACCTCATCATAAAGACGAGGCATTTTGAGAGATATTTCTAAAAACAAAAAGGGAAGAGAAGCTAATGGCGGAGGTCCAAATGTTATTGTCATAGTGCCAATTCAACACTGTAAATACACTTCTCATCTAAACACTAGGAGGATGGGGGAGTTATTGTGACAGGAAAACATGCAAAGACTGCTGTTAATATTCTGTATGTGCTTCTCGTGAAATATTTTGTGATAAAAGTGGTACCATAGGAGGATGATGGGAAATCACGCTTAAAGGGGATTGAAAGCTGGGGACTTTTGGTACAGTATTTAACATTTCCAAACCGGCAAGTGCAGCTCGGGATTTGTTCTAATAATGTTTTTTTAATGTTTTTATTTTTTTTACATTGAACCTTTATTTAACTAGGCAAGTCAGTTAAGAACATATTCTTATTTTCAATGATGGCCTGCCGGAGATCAGTGGGTTAACTGACAGTAACCATGAAAACATGACAAATGTCTCATATTTTGAAATGATTTAGTATCAGCTATTGGTTCAGCTCAGAAGAGGTAACAGTGTTGTCACTGTGTCATGTGATTCCAAAAATGTGTTCCTGTTCAAGGATTATCTTGAAACGATCTGCTTCCATAGGAGATGTTGCCCACTACTGCACACACCTACTTGAAAATCAATTTAGATACACTATTTAAAATAAATACATATTATTATTATTAGAACACCTCATATCTTATTTTAGGATGCTGGAAGTTAAGTTACAGTATAATGTATACATATGATATCAAACTTTTGTGATGTCTGCAGGGGTACAGTCAGTTTATGCCACTGTGTGATCTTCCGTTGCTAGCTCCTTTGTTTCTCCCTGCATGATGGTGAACCTCGAGGCAGTGTTCAGCTCTGGAGCCTCTGAGCCCTGACACAGTGCTGCCTTCCTGCTATGCCACTAACATGGATTCACTCTGGCGTGGCTGCCTGGCTGCCCAGAACTAGGCCAGACAGATCGACAGTCCTAATACCCAGTGATCACACGGTCCAGGCAATATCATCTCCAGCTCGATAACCGAGGAACTTATGCTCTCAGCTGCTGCAGACCCAGGAACCTCTTTGGTTTCTTTGGTTAAGGGAGGGCGCCGTAACAACTTGTCAGTGTCACCCAGTCTGTCTGTAGTGACCGTCAGGTAGCGATGTGTGAGAGGCGTTGCAATAACCCGATAGTTGAACAATGGTATTGTTGTCCGAAGCCTCATTGATCGGATGCTGCTGTCTGTGTGTTTCACCCAGGTTTAAAGTATTTCATGTTTTTGTGTGATGTTCGTCAGTATTTGAAGGCATCCACGACTCGTTTGGCCTGTGCACTATTCCGATCATCCTACATTACAGGATGATGATGCAACAACAGCAGCATCTTTTTTTTGAGGCTGGAACACACGTTTGAGAATTGAATATGTTAAGCATCTGTAATATTCTTCCGACTGTTTTCATGTATGCAGACTTGCCATTTCAACCAAAGCCCCCCTTTGACAAAACAACGTCTTTATTGTGTAATGCTTTACTTCATCTATGGCTTCAAGGTACAGTAACGACTTCTTATGACAGTTAATAATTGTTCATGAAATGAATGCATGTTATTGCTTCGAGTTAATCCTTTGGTTTCATGTTTCCATGTCAATTTGATTGTATATGCTGTACACTACCGTTCAAAAGTTTGGGGTCACTTCGAAATGTCCTTCTTTTTGAAATTAAAATGACTTCAAATTGATCCGAAATACAGTGTAGACATTGTTAATGTTGTAAATGACTGTTGTAGCTGGAAATGGCAGATTTGTTATGGAATATCTACATAGGCGTACAGAGGCCCATTATCAGCAACCATCACTCCTATGTTCCAATGGCAGGTTGTGTTAGCTAATCCAAGTTTATCATTTTAAAGGGCTAATTGATCATTAGAAAAACATTTTGAAATGATGTTAGCACAGCTGAAAACTGTTGTGCTGATTAAAGAAGCACTTTCTTCTGAAACTCGTCAGTCTATTCTTGTCCGGAGAAATGAAGGCTATTCCATGCAAGAAATTACCAAGAAACTGAATATCTCGTACAACACTGTGTATTACTCCCTTCACAGAACAGAGCAAACTGGATCTACCCAGAATAGAAAGAGGAGTGGGAGGCCCCAGTGCACAACTGAGCAAGAGAACAAGTACATTAGAGTGTCTAGTTTGAGAAACTGACGCCTCACAAGTCCTCAACTGGCAACTTCATTAAATAGTACCCCCAAAACACAAGTCTCAACGTCAACAGTGAAAAGGCAACTCCTGGATGCTGGCCTTCAAGGCAGATTGCAAAGAAAAAGCCAGACTGGCCAATAAAAATACAAGTTTAAGATGGGTAAAAGAACACAGACACTGGACAGAGGAACTTGGATTAGCTAACACAACGTGTCATTGGAACACAGGAGTGATGGTTGCTGATAATGGGCCTCTGTACGCCTATGTAGATATTCCCCCAAAAATCTGCCGTTTCCAGCTACAATAGTAATTTATAACATGAACAATGTCTACAATGTATTTTGGATTAAATTGATGTTATTTTACTGTACAAAAAAAAGTGCTTTTCTTTCAAAAACAAGGACATTTCTAAGTGACCCCAAACTTTTGAACGGTAGTGTATGTGGGGACAGATAAGAGAGAAACTCAAATTAGAGGTCTCGTCAAATCACAGATTATTCAAAGCAGACGTGTTGGGAAGAGTGTTTAATGTTTAAAAGTCCTTGAAAACAACTTGCTGAATTAAATTATGTAAATTAATCAAACATGAGCAACCAATAAATATGGACACACAGGTTGGTATCACTCTGCTCTCTTATTTACCTGTTTTGCACTCCTGTATACTGCATACTACGTTTATGCCGAATGAATATCCTATAATGGAAAGCCATACTCCTGACTCACACCAATTCCAGCTTGGCAGTAAGGCATAAGAGCGTGAGCCAAACCGTGTCAAGACCAACGTTATGCTGAAGGATAAACTGACCTTGTATTTATGGGCACTTTTATTAGACGGACCTCTGCTGTTGAAGTATGAGTTGCAGACCACTGAACGGGATACATTAGGATAACAGCGGGTAATTGAGAGACCTTCAAAGCATTCAGTAAGCAGGTCGCATTTAAATGAGAGCACCTCCACTAAACACGTGTATTGGCAAATTTGCTGATGAATACATGAAAAGCTCTGAAAGATATCAAAAGCTGTGGGATCAGGGTAATTGGTCGGGTGGAAAATTACCCCCAGAATACCTCTAGGCCGTGTTTCAGCAAAAATGCAAGCGGCTGGTGTCTGTGTAGAGAGCTAACATGAGGAATTGTCGCAGCAGAAGGATTTTTCCAACCTTGCCTATAAATCAAATCAATTGTATTGGTCAGATACACATATTTAGCAGAGGTTATTGCGGGTGTAGCGAAACACTTGTGTTCCTAGCTCCAACAGTGCAGTGGTATCTAACAGTGCGGTGGTATCTATAAACGGCAGTGGTATCTAACAACGATTCACAACAATACAAACAAATCTAAAAGTAAAATGATGGAATTAAGAAATATATAAATATTATATTGAGCAATGTCGGAGTGGCATTGAATAAAATACAGAAGAATAAAATAATTTATAAACATATGAGATGAGTAAAGCAGTATGTGAACATTATTTAAACATGATTAAAGTGGCCAGTGACTCCAAGTCTATATATATAGGGCAGCACCCTCTAAGGTGCAGGGTTGTGGAAGCCAGCTAGTGATGGCTATTTAACAGTCTGATGGCCTTAAGATAGAAGCTGTTTTTCAGTCTCTCAGTCCCAGCTTTGATGCACCTGTACTGACCACGCCACCTGGATGATAGTGGGGTGAACAGGCTGTGGCTCGAGTGGTTAATGTCCTGGATTATTATTTTTCTTCTTCAGCCTTCCTGTGATATCGGGTGCTGTAGGTGTCCTGGACGGCAGGTAGTTTGCCCCCGGTGATGCGTTGGGCAGACCGCACCACCCTCTGGAGAGACCTGCGGATGCGGGCGGTGCAGTTTCTGTACCAGGCAGTGATACAGCCCGACAGGACGCTCTCGATTGTGTATCTGTAAAAGTTTGTCAGGGTGTTGGGTGACAAGACAAATTTCTTCAGCCTCCTGAGGTTGAGCCATACTGAGCCACCCTGGGTTTACTGCAGTGTGTGTGAAGAAGAGAACACACCTCAATCCCTTACTGAACACACACAGCAGCAAACCCATCAGCTTTTTGAATTATTCATTGAGAAAGCCATCGTTATTCCCTCCGACATGACCATCACGGTGCAGTCTGTTTGGCTAGTTGGTTCACCCAGTCAGAGGAGGCCCATACTGACTGAGACAACAGACGTGGTGTGATTTATGATTTCACATGGCTTTCTCCACCTTGACTGAGTCTACTGGTCTTCCCCATTGACTTCAATGTATCAATGTAGCACTCTTTGTTCTATAGCTGTGTCACTCTGCTGAGAGCGTGAGGAGCCAGAGGTAGAACCAACAGCTTCCATATTGCCTTACCTTGCCCTGGTTCACTCCCAGACAGTCTCTTATGGAGATTGGAGGTCTAATCCTGGCCCGAGGTGGCCTCTGTGAGCTGCCTGCCTGCCTTCTGCGTGTTTAGGCTGTTGATGCTGGAGGGAGTTGTTTTGTGGAGGATGCTGTGGCCAAATAGGCAGAGATGAATCACACCTCTTTACCTCAGGTCTCTTACTCACCATCACACGCATGAGACTCACCCGCTCTGACTACGTGGCAAGGAGCAATATTCTCTTTAATGTATCTGTCTGCACAGTGGTTATATCAGGAATACTAACAACCCCCACAGCATCCTTGATTTCACTCTGTTTTCACCCAAAACTCCACGGTAGCTCTAAACCTAAAACAACAAGAGGTTGTTTTTAAAAAAAAGTCCCTTGTATTATTTATTGCAAGAGATGGCATTGCCGAGCATGAGGAACATTGTACTAATTTAGTGCTCTGGCTGACCCAGATCTCCTGGCTCATCAGCTGATGATGAGGCCTAGCGTGGCTCTCTCTCTTTGTGGTACCCTGTTACTGTAGCTCAGGGAGCATAGGGACCTCAGGACCAACATCTCTCCTCTGCTTGGATTTGATTTATTTCGCAGCTGAAGAACCATGGAGAATTCAGTATTTACAGTAAATAGTGCCCTGCTTTTAGGGGACAGAAAACATGCATTAAAATAACATGGTTTTAGCAGGAAACCAATGTAAGAGAGAGATTGACTCACTGGATTCTATTTTTGTTCCCTGCCCTGTCCTGAGTTGATTCGATTCCATTAGATTTATGAATGGCCCAGGCGTGGGCTGGGCTGACTGACTCCCCTTGTTGGGCCAGTTTGGGAGGAGCCTTGAGAGAAAATAGAAAGGACGGACCCAATAATCAAATTATACAGCGCCACTAAGGTCCTTTGGCATACAGTAGCCTCCACTCATACAGTATCTGTGGAACTGACTCAATGTTAAGAACAGCAATTCTCTGCACTGCATGATATTTAGGCAAACACACCTCAAGTACTCTGTCTTATTTGTAGTTCCCCTCTCAGGCCTGGGAATGGAATATACACCGTCCTGGGAGTCTTAAAGGCTATCTAGCTGGTAAAGTGTCATAAAAACACAGCAGCAATTGATGGAAGCACTCTACAGCAGCACATAAGGTTGCCTGCTTCATAACTGGGGTAAAATAAAAAGCAATAAAAATGCCAGGTAGGATTATTCCTCTGTTGCAGAAACAGTATTATCGTTGCTGTTTTATTCCCTGTCTATAAGGACTGCTGTTAAATCAAATCAAATCAAATTTATTTATATAGCCCTTCGTACATCAGCTGATATCTCAAAGTGCTGTACAGAAACCCAGCCTAAAACCCCAAACAGCAAGCAATGCAGGTGTAGAAGCACGGTGGCTAGGAAAAACTCCCTAGAAAGGCCAAAACTTAGGAAGAAACCTAGAGAGGAACCAGGCTATGTGGGGTGGCCAGTCCTCTTCTGGCTGTGCCGCGTTGAGATTATAACAGAACATGGCCAAGATGTTCAAATGTTCATAAATGACCAGCATGGTCCAATAATAATAAGGCAGAACAGTTGAAACTGGAGCAGCAGCACGGCCAGGTGGACTGGGAACAGCAAGGAGTCATCATGTCAGGTAGTCCTGAGGCATGGTCCTAGGGCTCAGGTCCTCCGAGAGAGAAAGAAAGAGAGAAAGAGAGAATTAGAGAGAGCACACTTAAATTCACACAGGACACCGAATAGGACAGGAGAAGTACTCCAGATATAACAAACTGACCCTAGCCCCCCGACACATAAACTACTGCAGCATAAATACTGGAGGCTGAGACAGGAGGGGTCAGGAGACACTGTGGCCCCATCCGAGGACACCCCCGGACAGGGCCAAACAGGAAGGATATAACCCCACCCACTTTGCCAAAGCACAGCCCCCACACCACTAGAGGGATATCTTCAACCACCAACTTACCATCCTGAGACAAGGCTGAGTATAGCCCACAAAGATCTCCGCCACGGCACAACCCAAGGGGGGGGCGCCCTGTTACACAGGGGAAGATGGACATAAGAGGATTGGGCCTAAACAACTGTCTTTATAGTCACTGTTGTGCCCAAGGTTCAGATAACTTTGTGGTTGGGTGGCATGACAATGTGCTGTGCAGAATACAACAGTTTAAGGACAGATTACTGAAGATTTGCTAAACGCTAGTTAGAAACTGTGCTAACGCTAGTTAGAAACTGTGCTAACCCTAGGTAGTAACAGTGCTAACGCTAGTTAGAAACTGTGCTAACGCTAGTTAGCAGCTTCCTTCAAACTGAACACAGATACACAAAAAATGTATCCATGAGTTCATCTGACTCTGGGGAAGTAGATAAAAGGGGCCTCATTGCCAAAATCCCAAACTATCCCTTCCATGACTGGAAGATATTAAAGACATCTATATCTATAATATGAAGTTAGCCCATACCAAAATAAAACACAAAGACCTTTAAATGTTAACATGTTTGTTTACTCAATTCGTAATGCTTACATTGCATTGTCCAGAGCCACGTTTTGCTTAAAGTACTGTATACTAAAAACTTAACAAGGTTGACAAAAAAAGCCGCCAAGAGAACATTGTTCTGAAAACAAAACAAAGAAAGGAAAAAATAAGAATTCATATAAATACTGCAAAGCTATATAAGTACTGTATTACCAGTTGGTTTATGCTCCATGTACAACATACTTTGAAAATATATTTTTGGGGGGATTTAAAATAAATAATGTGCTGTTGTTTAAATAAGAGTTTGGACTTCATTAAAACTGTTCAAAAACGAAAACTACAACATAAGAACAGTATCATTAAACATATCAGTGACATCCTGTTGTGATTCATTGCAGGACAGAGCTACAGCAGAGCAGGGAGAAAGTTGAGCAATAGTCTCACAAAGTAGGAATAGAGCACTGACAAGGTAACCCAGGGTAAAGGGCTATAAAAAAGGAATAGCCCCAAATAAAAAATGTCCCTTGTGTATATTTGGCAAGAAAATGTATCTACATTGAAATGAGTATTTGGGAACATATCTAATATTGTTGCTGTTACATAAGGTGTGTAGTTTGTTTTCCTCCGTGCATGTCAGGAAATCAACAGCGCGTTCACATCTCATAGCAGTGCAATCTATATCCACCCATTACATGTATCTCAACTGATGTCTGACAGGTCTGTTAATAGCTAATATTTCAAGTCCTACAGTAGTGCACCAGAGTGTTGCTGAAAACAAGGGACAACAACTGCAAAATGTGTTGTCTTTGTTCAAATAACAGTCATGCATAATACAGGCAATTAACAAAACTGAATCGTCTTAAAGAACAAAACAACCCAAAACATATTTCAATTCTGAATAATGTTTTTGAAATGACATTGTTACAGCTCACATAATCGGCACATACTCAGTGCTTATGAATCATGTATATCTGAGGTCTGTACTCTGTCAAGACATTCCACAAGTGAATAAATTCACTGAAATGTGCCAGCAGCACTGGCGTAAATCAAGTAAACTTAAGGTATTAAAACCTCGTACGGTATGGTTGTCTTTGTCATTGCTTTGTTATACCTAGTGACTGGGAAAGGTATGATGATATGACCAAGCTCATAATGAAGAGCAGTTAACCAACAAGTACTTTCCACCACCAGTAAACAAGTTTCCCTGACAAAAAAATACAATAGAAAGGTAAGACATAGTTATAATTATGAAAAAATAATATTCACTGCAGTTGTTGTTGATGTTTATCGTTGATGAGTGTATCTCATGGTGGGGGGGGACTCTGCCCCCAGCCATTAGTCAGATCCACACAAAACAACACACAGCTCACAGCAGCATTTCCTCTGGTGGAACAGGAAATGGAGCTCTGGAACTTCAAAGTCAAGTTTCTTTTATTCTCTGGCCTACTTCTCAACACTTTGTCGAGCTGTTGTTGCTGACTGTGGATGCACGTGTCCTTGGAAAAAGACAGTTTACTGTACCACTGCAAAATGTATGGATAGATAGTAGATAGATACCATACAGCAGGCTGAGACAGCTACAGTCAAAACAAACAAAGCCATTGCTCAGCCTTTACGCTCAGGGATTCACAGTATGGGCTCTCAAGTCACCATGTATTGTCTATACAGTTGAAGTTGGAAGTTTAGCCAAAAACATTTCACCTGACATCAATTCCTGACATTTAATCCTAGTTAAAATTCCCTGTTTTAGGTCAGTTAGAATCACCACTTTATTTTATGAATGTGAAATGTCAGAATAATAGTAGAAATAATTATTTATTTCACCTTTTATTTCTATCATCACATTCCAAGTGGGTCAGAAGTTTACATACACTCAATTAGTATTTGCTAGCGTTGCCTTTAAATTGTTTAACTTGGGTCAAACATTTCGGGTAGCCTTCCACAAGCTTCCCACAATAAGTTGGGTGAATTTTGGCCCATTCCTCCTGACAGAACTGGTGGAACTGAGTCAGGTTTGTAGGCCTCCTTGCTCGCACATGCCTTTTCAGTTCTGCTCACAAATTGTCTATAGGATTGAGGTCAGGGCTTTGTGATGGCCACTCCAATACCTTGACTTTGTTGTCCTTAAGTCATTTTGCCACAACTTTGGAAGTATGCTTGGGGTCATTGTCCATTTGGAAGACCCATTTGCGACCAAGCTTTAACCTCAGCCTGACTGATGTCTTGAGATGTTGCTTCGATATATCTATATCATTTTCCATCCTCATGATGCCATCTATTTTGTGAAGTGCATCAATCCCTCCTGCAGCAAAGCAACCCCACAACATGATGCTGCCACCCCTGTGCTTCATGGTCGGGATGGTGTTCTTCGGATTGCAAGACTCCCCCTTTTTCCTCCAAATATAATGATGGTCATTTTGGCCAAACAGTTCTATTTTGGTTTCATCAGACCAGAGGACATTTCTCCAAAAAGTATGATCTTTCTCCCCATGTACAGTTGCAAAGCGTAGTTTGGCTTTTTTATGGCAGTTTTGGAGCAGTGGCTTCTCCCTTGCTGAGCGGCCTTTCCGATTATGTCGATATAGGACTCGTTTTACTGTGGATATAGGTACTTTTGTGCCTGTTTCCTCCAGCATCTTCACACGGTTCTTTGCTGTTGTTCTGGGATTGATTTGCACTTTTCACACCAAAGTACATTCATCTCTAGGAGACAGAACGCGTCTCCTTCCTGAGCGGTATGACGGCTGCGTGGTCCCATGGTGTTTATACTTGCGTACTATTGTTTGTACAGATGAACGTGGTACCTTCAGGCATTTGGAAATTGCTCCCAAGGATGAACCAGACTTGTGGAGGTCTACAATTGTTTTTCTGAGGTCTTGGCTGATGTCTTTTGATTTTCCCATGATGTCAAGCAAAGAGGCACTGAGTTTGATGGTAGGCCTTGAAATACATCCACAGGTAAACATACAATTGACTCAAATGATGTCAATTTGCCTATCAGAAGCTTCTAAAGCCATGACATAATTTTCTGGAATTTTCCATGCTGTTTAAAGGCACAGTCAACTTAGTGTATGTTAACTTCTGACCCACTGGAATTATGATACAGTGAATTATAAGTGAAATAATCTGCCTGTAAACAATTGTTGGACAACGTACTTGTGTCATGAACAAAGTAGATGTCTTAACCGACTTGCCAAAACTATAGTTTGTTAACAAGACATTTTTGGAGTGGTTGAAAAACAAGTTTTAATGACTCCAACCTAAGTGTATGTAAACTTCCGACGTCAACTGTACTTATCGACCCTTCTGTTGTAGCGAGGACATCTAAGCTCAGATCCAATATTTTCTTTCACATGGCCTTGAAACATGGACTCCTGACATCAAGTCTCGTACTGAGCTGAGCCCAGTAAAATGCTGGACTCAGCTCAGCAACACCATTATCAGAAAAGGGCACACCTACTTGAAAATGCAGTGCCCTCCTTTATGAGACAGTAAAGCAAGTACTTGCAAGTAGTTAATTATCTGGTCCCATATTCACAGCACGCAGTGACTACATCATGTTTGTAACTCTACACATTTATTGGATGCATTTCCTTTTATTTTTGGTTGTGTTTCAGATTATTTCGTACCCAATAGAAATGAATGGTAAATAATGTATTGTGTCATTTTGGAGCCACTTTTATTGTGAATGAGAATATGTGGATGTGTGGATGCTGCCATATTACGGATAATCCTGAATGAATCTTGAATAATGATGAGTGAGAAAGTTACAGACGCACACAAATTGTAACCTCCACTCTTATGGTAATGGTGAGAGGTTAGCATGCCTTGGGGGTATGATATTTTTGTGTTTGTAACTCTTTGTCTGTAACTCACGCACAATTTCACGATTCATGCAAAAAGTATCCGTAATCATATGGTACCATTTACATTGATGTATAAGTGTTTTCTATTCTTATTTACAGTAAAAGGGACTGCACAACCACAACCACAAACACAACCAAACAAACAGAAAATGCATCCAACAAGTTTGTAGAGTCACAAGCTTGATGTAGTCATTGCGTGCTATGAATATAGGACAAAATACTTACATTTGTACTACTTTGTCCCAATACTTTTGCTCCCCTAGAATGGGGGGGACTATGCACAAAAAGTGCTGTAATTTCTAAACAGTTCAACCGATATGGATGAAAATACCCTCAAATTAAAGCTCTCAGTCAGCACTTTAACCTCATTGTCACTGTTGGATTTAAAATCCAAACTTTTGTAGTACAGAGCCAAAATAAGAAACAAATGCTTCACTGTCCTGATAATTACGGAGGGCACTGTATTTCAGCAGTCGGCTGCTGCGCATAGAAGCAAGCGCCATGATAGGAACATGACAGGATGATGAAGTCACCCACATCTATATATCACAGGATAACATCATAACGCCATCTCACGATAATCATTGTTGGTCATAAAAAAAACGTGTGGACAGTCATTGACTTGACCTGCTCTAGTGTTGCATTCTCATTACACACACTCCTCAAAGGAAGAGAGAGCGAGAGTGAGAGAGAGAGCGAGAAAGAGGTTCTTCTGGTTAACAACGGGAGCTCCCATGAGTAATTCTACCATACTCAATATCCCACAATCCTTTACCGACATGCCAAGCAGCAAAATACAAGCTGATGCAGTTATTTACATGGAAGCAATACATTAAACACACAATACATAAAACAACATCACAGTGTAAGTGATGAGTGATAAGGCCATGTTCATGTGTGTATGTAGATCTGGGCAGATGTATACAGTAGGTGTTAGCATGCCGGTGAACCATATTTTATAACGTCTGACAATGAGTGGACACGTTTACTGTAGGTGAAAACTCCTGGTCATCTTTGTAAGGGGGACTACATTTGAACTTTTTTTCATTAACTAATGATATTATGTCTGAATCTAAAATATATATTAGGGTCATTTTTAGGCAAAAACAAATATCTATCCTCTTTCTTGACCAAACTATGATGCACAAAGCCACACAATTAAAACAATATATTTTCTGAAGATCTTCCCCACTGGGCACAGACGTCAGATCAACGTCTAGTTTTGATTTACATTTGGTTGAATTGTCAACTAACGTGAATTCAACTTGAAATCAACGACAAATGTCACCATGTCATTAGACTTAGGTTAAAAGTTGGGTGAAAAGAATATGAAATGCCCTTAAATTGACGACTTAATCGAATCAGTTTCCCACATCGAATCCACTATCTTCACGTCGATTTTTTGGGGGGGGTTGAAATTACGTGGAAACAACGTTCATTCAACCTGTTTTTGCCCAGTTGGTCATTGTTTATTTGCAGTATCGTTTGTACTCTGGATTTGATGCGCAACTTCTACAATAGTGTCTCAAAATATGGTTTAGGATTTTCTGACACAGGTCAGGCACAGAGTGCAATATTAGCAGGGTATGACACACATCAACAGAAACCTACAAACATGGACATGTTCGGCCAAAGCGAGTAACATTGTTCATTTGTTATTGCACAGCATTTTCAGTGTGTTTCCTTCAACAAAATAGAATCAAAACATGAAATGAAACTCCTAACTCCATTTATATCCGAGTGCCATAGATGTATGGCCCAGAAATCAATGTACAGACAAGTATTGAAATCATTAACTTGATGAATGTTGTGATGTAACAAAAATAATGGTGTGAAGTAACCATTCGACAAACGTAAACGACAAGATTTAACATCAAGATGTACATTATATACAGTACATTGAACTTCAGCTAAAATACAAATGATATGCATGTGTACATTGCATTTGCTTGAAATGTACAGAAATGATCAATTCCATTTGCTGCTGAAGGTGATGTATCCATAACCTACACTCCTTTCATAATAAATACATCAGAATACAGAGAAATACAGAAAAACATAGATCACAAAGAATTCAACACTGAGCGCTACACTCTTAGAAAAATGGTGTAATCTAGAACCTAAAAGGGTTATTCGGCTGTCCCCATAGAATAACCCTTTGAAGAACCCTTGTTGGTTCCAGGTAGAACCATTTTGGTTCCAAGTATAACCCTTTTGGGTTCCATGTAGAACACTTTCCGCAGAGGGTCCTACATGGAACCCAAAATGGTTCTACTTGGAACCAAAAACGGTTTTACCTGGAACCAAAAAGGGTTCTCCTATTGGGACAGCCAAAGATCCCTTTTGTAACCGTTTTTCTAAGAGTGTTGAAAAAGCAGCAAAGCCACAACTAAAGGAAAGGAAATTAGGGGCTTAGAAACTCACGGGAGCTCGACCGGTCATAGAAAAATAAATAATACTGTACTGTCCATCCATCCTTCCCCTTTAGTTCCTGATGTGTCCTCCGTTTTCAATGAGAAGCCAGTGGGCCAGCAGTAAATACAAGCAGCGCCACCTGCTGGTTAAGGTTGAAGTGCAGACTGAGATGAGGGAGCAGCATAGGGGTGAGGAGCTCGTCTACTGTCCCACTGCTCGGGCTTTCTGCTGCTGCACCTGCTGCATCATCATGGACTGCATGGCTGGGCTCATCGACACAGGGGTCACACCAGGGGTGGAAGGTAGCAAAGGGTAGTGGGCACTCTTTCCACCAATAAAAACACACTGCAAGAATGTTTGACCTGTAAGGTACAGTGAGGAAAAATAAGGAATAAATTAAGGATTTGTTATTTTTGCATGTGTTTGCTAACAGGAAGAAGAAGCATGATGCTGTGGCCAATATCTTGAAAACTGCTGATATTTTGGGACTGTATCAACAGTGGACTAATTAAACAAATATCAAAAGACCGTTTTTGAGTGGCGTTTCCCTTTATGATGGACAGAACTTTCTCCATCAGTCATCTTACCCGACGTCTTCTTCTTGTCCGGGGCACTCTCCTCAGTCTGAGAATCTTCTGACGTGGGATAAGAACACAGAGAATCAGAGATAGAACATGTATGAGAGTGAGAGGACAAAGACTATCTCAAGGTACCCAATGTATATATTCTCCTTGTATAAATACACAATGTGATAGGTCTCTCTTCCCCCTACTGTAGATTTAATATATCCATTACAGAGAATATTAAGGGAATTTCAAAGCAGACCCTTTCAACCCCAATGGGACTTATCCAGGCCTGTGGAGACTACAGGGATGCAGGGAATGTGTGCGGCTGTGCTGACATGATAAAGGCTCACTCTCCTGGGGAATTCTGATCAGAAAGTCTATAGTAGACCACTGGGAAAAATGGACTGTGAATTTCAATGATACAAATGACCTTAAAAACTACTGTGATGGATGAAGAAAGTAGAATCATTTCCCCATTATAAAGAGATGTTTTTAATGTTTTTAATCGAATCAAATATGACACAGATTTTTTGCTTGGTCCTTAGGGAGAAAAACAGAGAATCCACAGCATAAATCCAAAGCGCAACACCGGTTGCTAAATAAGGAAAATGTGGCTAAATGCTGGAACCTTGGATACTCTTAACTAATAAGATGAATGCATTAACATCGCAATTAACTCAGGAAGGAGAGCTGTAGTAAAATGAAAGAAAAACCCTTGAATGAGTAGGTGTCTCCAAACTTTTGACTGGCACTGCATATCAAAGAACATGACATATTCTTTTTTAAATATATCATTATATATTTAAAACCCATATATAAACATGACATACATTTTAAAATATATGATCTTATATTTTAATAACATATATAAGTCACCCCCCCCTTGTTAAATGCATTTATTGCTTTGAAATCTATTCCAGAAACATTTTAGTTTTTTACATGTAGGAATACATTTTTTTCTAATTGCATTTAGTGTTAAGCAAACATATTATTACTTTGTTGTTTCTTGTATCTACTGTATATGATACTTGCCAAATCATTTTGAGATTAGATTGGGATGGCGTAGACTATTGTAGGTTTATGATTTGTGATCTATAAGTTTTAAAAACACACAAAATCACATTGTATTTATTAAACATGGTTTAGATGTTGTTGTTTTAATCCATGACTGTATATCGTTGAAATCCACGTTTATTTGGGCCTGAGTCCTCCAAGGATTTCCTTTGGGTATTGTTCATGCCTTTTGTCACCAGCAGGGGGCGGGGGAGCTCAGTGGTTTGTGTCCCCACTCCCCTCAACAACACTCGAAGAAGTGACAACTAACCGTTTCTCTTCCTGCCTCTTTTTCTTTGTTCTCTTAAACAGATACAGTGCATTCGGAAAGTATTCAGACCCCTTGACTTTTTTCACATTTTATTACGTCATAGCCTTATTCTAAAATGGATGACAAAGTTTTTCCCCCTCATCAATTTACACACAATACCCCATAATGACAAAGCAAAGACAGTTATTTTGCACATAAAAAAACGGAAATATGACATTTACATAAGTATTCAGACCCTTTACTCAGTACTTTGTTGACACACTTTTGGCAGCGATTACAGCCTCAAGTCTTCTTGGGTATGGCACACATGTATTTGGGGAGTATCCCATTCTTCTCTGCAGATCCTCTCAAGCTCTGTCAGGTTGGATGGGGAGCGTTGCTGCACAGCTATTTTCAGGTCACTCCAGAGATGTTCGATCTGGGTTCAAGTCCGGGCTCTGGCTGGGCCACTCAAGGACATTCAGAGACTTGTTCCAAAGCCACTCCTGCATAGTTTTGGCTGTGTGCTTAGGGTCGTTGGAAGATGAACTTTCGTCCCAGCCTGAGGTCCTGAGTGCTCTGGAGCAGGTTTTCATCAAGAATCTCTCTGCACTTTGCTACGTTCATATTTCCCTCGATCCTGACTAGTCTCCCAGTCCCTGCCACTGAAAAACATCCACACAGCATGATGCTGTCACCACCATGCTGCACCATAGGGATGGTGCCAGGTTTCCTCCAGATGTGAAGCTTGGCATTCAGGCCAAAGAGTTCAATCTTGGTTTTATCAGACCAGAGAATCTTGTTTCTCATGGTCTGAGAGTCCTTTAGGTGCCTTTTGGGAAACTCCAAGCGGGCTGTCATGTTCCTTTTACTGAGTGGCTTCCGTCTGGCCACACTACCAAGAAGACCTGATTAGTGGAGTGCTGCCAAAATGGTTGTCCTTCTGGAAAGTTCTCCCATCTCCACAGAGGAACTCTGGAGCTCTGTCAGATTGACCATCGGGTTCTTGGTCACCTCCCTGACCACTGGGTCAGGCATTAATGGTCAAGGATTTCTCCCCCGATTGCTCAATTTAATAAATGTGCAAAAGTGTCTAAAACCTGTTTTCGCTTTATCATTATGGGTTGTTGTGTGTAGAATTTTTTTATTTAATGAATTTTAGAATAAGACTGTAAGACTAACAAAATGTGGAAAAAGTCAAGAGGTCTGAATACTTTCCAAATGCACTTTATGTGGTCACCGAAAGTAGGGCGAACCCAGACACATCACAGGATCTATAAAGCTGAAGCATCAGTTTAGAATGTTTTCTCACCACCAAATATGGTAGTGAGAGGAAGTCCAGTTGCGGGTAGTGGGACAGGATGGAACTAGGTGGAACTGGCCCGACATTCTGCTCATATACGGATAACAGGCGTTGTGTCCGAGATACATTGCCTGTGAAAAGAGGCTACTAGAAAGAGGCTAGGTTCACCCAAACCAACACTGTTTCAGATGGGAATGTCCATTTTACTCATTCCAATTCTATGCGACAATGGCTGTGGTACAGTATGTCTATGTATGTATTATCTGTAGTACAGATAGGCCAGTGTCATTCCCTAATCTTACTTCATTACACACACTGTATATATATACTATATAGACTTTTCTATTGTGTTATTGACTGTACATTAGTTTATTCCATGTGTAACTGTCACATCCTGACCATAGAGACCTTATTTTCTATGGATGAGTAGGTCAGGGCGTGACTTGGGGTTAGGCGAGTTTATATTTTCTATGTGGGGTTCTAGTTTTGTTTTTCTATGTTGGTGATTTTGTATGATTCCCAATTAAGAGGCAGCTGGTAATCGTTGTCTCTAATTGGGGATCATATTTAGGTAGCTTGTTTCAACCTGTGTTTTGTGGGATATTGTTTATGGTTGTATGGTTAGCACTCCATTGTCGTCACGTTTCGTATTTCTTTATTGTTTTTGTGTGTTTCACGAAATAAAGATGTGGAACCCAGATCACGCTGCACGTTGGTCCGAGTGTGCTTCAAACGATTGTGACAGTAACTCTGTGTTGTTGTTTGTGTCGCGCTGTTTTGCTTTATCTTGTCCAGGTCGCAGTTGTAAATGAGAGCTTGTTCTCAACTGGCCTACCTGGTTAAATAAAGGTGAAAAAACAACAACATTATCTTCAGAACTAACTCACATTTGAATATCTGGCTGTGTCATTATGACTTTGGAGAATTATTTATGACACACTTATTTCATTTGAAAAAATTCTAGGTGGCAAAGCTGAAAGGGGAGAAGACTGGGAGAAAAAGTGAAAGAAGTACTGCAATAACTGCCGAGCAGTTTTTTTGTTCATCAATTTCAAATGAGCATTTGACAGTGTGCGGGTATAGTCATGGTATTTTTTAAAAGAATATGACATCACTCATGGCATGCTAACATTCAATAATCTCCAAACTGCATGCAGAGATTATATTGGTATTCATGAGTTAATCTCTGGGTAAGTAAAAAAAAATGACCTAAATCTCGAAATCTGTCAGTATCCCTTTAAAAATTAATACCCCATAACAGGTTGGGGTCAATTTCTATTTAATAGAAGTGAAGATGTTAAAAGGATAGTTAACTTTTTTACACCAAATAGTCAGTTGGCTAACAAAAAAACACAAATTTGACTAAGTTACATGTTTGTGGCTAAATCCCCTCAAGTTAATAGTGACTATTTAAACAACTTTGAATTATGGATTACAGTTCCTACTGGCCCATAGACTGCTTTCAGGGTAAGGAACCATCTGACTGGCTATAAGGTGTAAACAAGTGAACTATCCCTTAATTGAATTTACAAGTCAATCATTGTAAATAGGGCATTAATGGTCAAGGATTTCTTATTAAACTGAATCTTTTCACATTGATGTATGAGCCCGAGCCCGAGCCCAAACCCAACCCCTAACTGTTCTATGTTCTCTTTATCTTACATGTGTTTCTTCTCCACAAATTAAGTTTTAACAAGGCACACCTGTTCATTGAAATGCATTCCAGATGACTACCTCATGAAGCTGGTTGAGAGAATGCCGAGAGTGTGCAAAGCTCTCACCAAGGCAAAGGGTGGCTACTTTGAAGAATCTCAAATATAATATAGATTTTGATTTGTTTAACCCTTTTTGGTTAATACATGATTCCATGTGTGTTGTTTCATAGTTTTGATGTTGTCACTATTATTCTACAATGTAGAAAATAGTCAATATAAAGAAATATATGTCACATATATGAAAAGGGCCAATTCTTGTATATTTAAACATATACTGTATGAGACATACACTACCGTTCAAAAGTTTGGGGTCAGATTTTTTGTCCATTACAATAACATCAAATTGATCAGAAATACAGTGTAGACATTGTTAATATTGTAAATGACTATTGTAGCTGGAAAAGACACCTCACAAGTCCTCAATTGGCAGCTTCATTAAATAGTACCCGCAAAACACCCGTCTCAACGTCAACAGTGAAGAGACGACTCCGGGATGCTGGCCTTCTAGGCAGAGTTGCAAAGAAAAAGCCATATCTCAGACTGGCCAATAAAAATAAAAGATTAAGACGGGCAAAAGAACACAGACACTGGACAGGGGACCTCTGCCTAGAAGGCCAGCATCCCGGAGTCGCCTCTTCACTGTTGACGTTGAGACTGGTGTTTTGTGGGTACTATTTAATGAAGCTGACACTTATATACATATATAAGCATATATGGGCATATATATTTCCACCATATACAGTATGCCCATATAAAACATATAAGAAATATACAGTGCCTTGCGAAAGTATTCGGCCCCCTTGAACTTTGCGACCTTTTGCCACATTTCAGGCTTCAAACATAAAGATATAAAACTGTATTTTTTTGTGAAGAATCAACAACCAGTGGGACACAATCATGAAGTGGAACGACATTTATTGGATATTTCAAACTTTTTTAACAAATCAAAAACTGAAAAATTGGGCGTGCAAAATTATTCAGCCCCCTTAAGTTAATCGCACCTTTTGCTGCGATTACAGCTGTAAGTCGCTTGGGGTATGTCTCTATCAGTTTTGCACATCGAGAGACTGAATTTTTTCCCCATTCCTCCTTGCAAAACAGCTCGAGCTCAGTGAGGTTGGATGGAGAGCATTTGTGAACAGCAGTTTTCAGTTCTTTCCACAGATTCTCGATTGGATTCAGGTCTGGACTTTGACTTGGCCATTCTAACACCTGGATATGTTTATTTTTTAACCATTCCATTGTAGATTTTGCTTTATGTTTTGGATCATTGTCTTGTTGGAAGACAAATCTCCGTCCCAGTCTCAGGTCTTTTGCAGACTCCATCAGGTTTTCTTCCAGAATGGTCCTGCATTTGGCTCCATCCATCTTCCCATCAATTTTAACCATCTTCCCTGTCCCTGCTGATGAAAAGCAGGCCCAAACCATGATGCTGCCACCACCATGTTTGACAGTGGGGATGGTGTGTTCAGGGTGATGAGCTGTGTTGCTTTTACGCCAAACATAACGTTTTGCATTGTTGCCAAAAAGTTCAATTTTGGTTTCATCTTACCAGAGCACCTTCTTCCACATGTTTGTGTGTCTCCCAGGTGGCTTGTGGCAAACTTTAAACAACACTTTTTATGGATATCTTTAAGAAATGGCTTTCTTCTTGCCACTCTTCCATAAAGGCCAGATTTGTGCAATATACGACTGATTGTTATCCTATGGACAGAGTCTCCCACCTCAGCTGTAGATCTCTGCAGTTCATCCAGAGTGATCATGGGCCTCTTGGCTGCATCTCTGATCAGTCTTCTCCTTGTATGAGCTGAAAGTTTAGAGGGACGGCCAGGTCTTGGTAGATTTGCAGTGGTCTGATACTCCTTCCATTTCAATATTATCGCTTGCACAGTGCTCCTTGGGATGTTTAAAGCTTGGGAAATCTTTTTGTATCCAAATCCGGCTTTAAACTTCTTCACAACAGTATCTCGGACCTGCCTGGTGTGTTCCTTGTTCTTCATGATGCTCTCTGCGCTTTTAACGGACCTCTGAGACTATCACAGTGCAGGTGCATTTATACGGAGACTTGATTACACACAGGTGGATTGTATTTATCATCATTAGTCATTTAGGTCAACATTGGATCATTCAGAGATCCTCACTGAACTTCTGGAGAGAGTTTGCTGCACTGAAAGTAAAGGGGCTGAATAATTTTGCACGCCCAATTTTTCAGTTTTTGATTTGTTAAAAAAGTTTGGAATATCCAATAAATGTTGTTCCACTTCATGATTGTGTCCCACTTGTTGTTGATTCTTCACAAAAAAATACAGTTTTATATCTTTATGTTTGAAGCCTGAAATGTGGCAAAAGGTCGCAAAGTTCAAGGGGGCCGAATACTTTCGCAAGGCACTGTACATGGTACATATCCTGTACTGTATGTTTGTTTACCATAACCTAAGTGTAGAGAGAGGGAAGGTCATGCAGGGAGCACAAGCATGACTAAAACCCTTATTTAAAAGAAAGCAACTGCTGCAGGTCTTAAAATATATATAAATCAGTCCGTTTTGCTATAATATTATACATACAGTACATGTAGTATTGCTTAAGGTTCGGGGTACGGTGTGAGGCAAATCACACAGGACGTGAGGAGAGAGTGACTTGGAAGATGGGTCAGGAAGGGATGGGACTAGAATATCAAGAATCCACTGGGCCACTCAATAGAACATCCCCCTAATGTATTTAATGCATTTGGTTTAAAATCCAGTAAGTGTTATTACTATTTATCACTAGGCATAATCTCTCTCAATAACTAAATGCTGGCTCTGTGAACAGTGTTTAATAGCACATCATCAACACGATTAATTTACTCCCAATAAATCACCACAGAGCAATTAACAGTAGAGAGAGAGAATCCTATTCTCTTTTGAGTTGACCAGTGGAGTGGAAGATATAGCTACTACCTTAGTCCTGAGTAGAAGCTAAAGAAGATTCTGCTCCAATCTCTAGAAATGGTAAACATATGATCATTGTAATGTGAAATCGCAAGGGAAACTGTTGCTACAGTAGCTAACTAATAAAAATCATATTTGCATATGATCAACATCACATCAATTGTATAAATGGTGTGTAAATATGAACTCATAAAAAAATCACATGTATATGATTCCCACTTCCAGACTACCGTAGCAGTCAATGTTTTACGCATTACATTTGGATTTTACTAGTCTGAGACCACACACGGAGATAATCCTAAATAGTAAATGCATCAGACAGAGCACCAGCATGCTACATCCGTATCTCTCATTTGAATCAAGCACAGGCACAAGGCATTGGTATTTACTCACTTGCTTTACCAGGGGTCTTTACTTCTTTTTCTGAAATCATAGGAAAAAAGAATCAAGCATAAATAATCAAAAGACATCAATAATGTATGAACTGTTTGAGGAAAGGTATCATTTGATACTTTGAGCCAACATACCTTGAGCCTCTTTCACAGCTTTCTTCTCAGCCTTCTCAGTCTTCTCAGCCTTCTCAGTATTCTCAGCCTTCTCAGTCTCCTCAGTATTCTCAGCCTTCTCAGTCTTCTCAGTTTCCTCAGTATTCTCAGTCTTTTTAGTCTTCTCAGCCTTCTCAGCCTTCTCAGTCTTCTTAGTCTTCTCAGTCTTCTTAGTCTTCTCAGCCTTCTCAGTATTCTCAGCCTTCTCAGTCTTCTCAGCCTTCTCAGTCTTTTTAGTCTTCTCAGCCTTCTCAGCTTTATCTATGAGAAGATACAAATGCCAGTCAACCTGTTCTTCAAACTCTGCTTATAATCTCAAACATTTTCTCTTCAAACTGTAACACAAAGTGACATGGCTGTAATTGCAGTTTTGCCATGCATAAACGTCCTCTCTAATCAAGTGACGAGAGACTGGTTTTATTTTTCATGTGTTGTTTGTTCCGGGAAAATGTACATAATGATTGATGTGAAAGAGAATCATGCAACGCTGATTCAAAACAGATCTGCGCTGTCGAGTACCCAAAGTAATTCTGCCGGGCCTTTGTCTAAAGTCATGGCGTTTGACAGATCCAATTTCTTCTTGTCAACTAGTGTTTTGTGTTTAATAAGCATGAGAAAGTTAACTGATGCTGGCATGTAGTTAACCTATCACTATAATGCTATACCATTATGCGTGGCATGCTATTCAATAAAAAATGTGCCGCTTTACAAAACACTATAATAGAGAAAAAGAGGGCATCCAGTGATTAGAATATGACATTTTACAAGGTTGATCCATGGACAAGGAGCTCCTCAATAAAACAATGAATAATAAAAATAAAACAACACATTTGATGGTGCTATTTAGCATGATAGATGTATTCAAACCCTTGAAACCCCTCGTTTGTTGCTGCTCCACTTTTAGGCAAGAGAAGGAATGCATTAAGTCCTACACGGATTCACGTGGTAAACAAACAAAAGACAGGAAGTGACCTGCTTATCGAAAGAAAGGAGATGTCTTGCTTCGGGATTGAACATTTACTTACGTGGTTTAGTGGGCTGGGCCGTCTTCACCGAGTGTGTGGCTTTAGCTTTGGCTGAAAGAAAACAAATAAAACCATTAAGTACATTTACAATAACAATACAATGACACATTTACAAGCATTTTGGTGTATGCCGGGATCAGATAAAGGTTTTGCACCATGTACACTATTCAGCGACAATGTCTTACTTAACTGTAATTATGCAAACAGCGTTTGAATTAGTTGAAACTTGAACAAGTCATTCACGAACAGCGTTCAAAGCGTTTCATGACAACTATAAGTCAATCTGTGCACCTTGCGATGACACGTGACCGTCAATAAAAGTTGGAGAATGAACTATGCACCCAGTAAACAATTCTAGTCTTTTACGTATTTATGTCGAGGAGGGACTGCAATGGCATGGAGGAACTCAATGCCGCATCACAATCTATTGATTGATCACTCTAGTTGACCTGAGGTCATTCATTAAATTGAGCCATTTGCCTCAGGTTTATTGATTAAAAGTCTTGGCAGCCGCACTTTGATATAGGCTGCATTTCACATGGTCAATACCGGATTTCCACTTTTCCTCAGCTCAGTTCATTACTGGAATCTAGTGTTTTTGGCCTGGCAATGAAAGGCTGCAGCCCATCCCAAATATCCCATAGCTAGAGGATGAGGCTTAGTCAAACAAGGACTGTAATGTCTGATCGCTCTATTGGAAGATAAAAGGAGATGCTGTTTGTAGTTGTGTAAACAGATACACGGCGTAGACATTGCTATAGTAGCTAGGTTTGATAACATCTAATCCTTTTTTAAAATTCAACAGCAGCATACATTTGCACTGAAAACAATTTTTACCATCCCGAAAATGTATTAAAATATGTACCCCCAAAAAAATGACATCACATTTTTGGGAGTGGCCCACCGTTGCTAAATGAATATAGGGGAAACACTGGAGCTGTGCATTACCAACAGTGTTATAGTATATGGTACAGTATATATAATGTACTGTATGCTCGTTTACCATACCCTAAGTGCAGAGAGTGGGAAGGACATGGCAGTGAACACAAGCATGACTACAACCCTTATTTAAAAGTAACTGCTGCTCAATCAGGTCTTAAAATACATGTAAATCAGTCCGTTTTGCTTTAATATTATACATGCATTACATGTAGATAGCCATCATACTGACAATAAGGATTAAGTATTGCTTACGGTTCAGGGTACGGTGTGAGGCAAATCACACAGGACGCGAGGAGAGAGTGATTTGGAAGATGGGTCAGGAAGGGATGGGACTAGAATATCAAGAATCCACTGGTTCACTCAATAGAACATCCCCCTAATGGAATCTAGTGTTGTTGGCCTGTGCAATATGACGCTGCAGCCCATCCCATACACACCATAGCTAAAGGATGAAGCTTAGTCAAACAAAGACTGTAATATCTGATCGCTCTATTGGAAGATAAAAGAAGAGTCTGTTTGTAGTTGTGTAAACAGATATGGTATACTGCGTCCATGTTGCTATGGTAGCTAGCTTTTACAACCACGTTTTGAATTCAGTAGCAACATCTATTCAAACTAGATCCTAGCATTTATATACTTTTATATGAACAGAACCCACCGCCTGATGTCTTCACATCCTTCACCTTGTCTTCTTCTTATGCAAGGAGGAAAGATGTATATGAGTGACATGCATTCTAATCAAACACATGCATTCTAATCAAACACATGCATTCTAATCAAACACATGCATTCTAATCAAACACATGCATTCTAATCAAACACATGCATTCTAATCAAACACATGCATTCTAATCAAACACATGCATTCTAATCAAACACATGCATTCTAATCAAACACATGCATTCTAATCAAACACATGCATTCTAATCAAACACATGCATTCTAATCAAACACATGCATTCTAATCAAACACATGCATTCTAATCAAACACATGCATTCTAATCAAACACATGAATTCTAATCTAGCTGTGAAAACGTCAAACAGTAGGAACATGCCAGTCTTAGCAGTCACCGGGTCCATCTATATCACAAATCCAAATAGATTACCGTCTTTTATAAAAAACTCTTTGAAGATGTTACATTACACATACTCTACGCATACTCTTTCCCTAACCTTGTGTGGGAATGTATAAATCGGATTTCAGTGCTGTACAATGTATTGCCTGCAGTGCAGCAAGACATACAACAGGAGTCTGGGTTTTGACCCCAATAAGAATCCAATCTAAGAAACTCCACAGATAAAATGTTCCGTCATTAGCTACTTGTTTTGCCTACACAACAATCTACAACAACACCAACATGTGACCCTTTACAAGATACGTTTCAGCACAAAGCTCTATAAAACAATGCAAAGGGGACTTTTTAAATTCATCTTTGGCTGGTGTAAACAGCCTCAGGGTAAAGCCAGGGTAAATCGCACAGAAGTGTGTTTTATAGGGTTAAAGGCCAGCTTTTGAGAATCTCACAAAGCTACCAGGTTCTTTCTTTGGAACTAGACAAGGGAGTTAAAAACCGTTGAAATCACTTATTCATTCTAATGAAGAGAGATTCATCAGTTATGCAAAAGGATATGTAATACCCAGATGACACCCTATTTCACCCTACTGTATGCTTATCATCAATGTAGTCAAAACACAGCAAAGCCATATAGAGTTAACCATGTTTGTTTTGTTTTCACAGATGTCCCACTGTTTGTGTTTGATTTTAGAGTTCAAGTCCTTGAAGGGAATTACTGTACATCTGGAGTGAAGTTCTTCCAAACCCATTACCCAGGTCAGTAAATCGGCACTTTGCTCTACCATGCAGACAAACCGCAGGCAGTATACAGGGAGGTAATTCAGAGAGGGATCCTATGGTAATGGGCTAGATACAGGGAGGAAATTAGGCATTGGGTGGAAGGAGCAGAACATATGCCGAGGGTAGACAAAAAAAGAAATGTCAGGTAAACATTTGAACCCTACATTTAACTGCTCAGGAGAGTGTGGAGACAATCAGGATGCCTGTATGAGAGACTCCAACCTACATACATGACCTGATCGCTCCATGCTCCGCAGAACACGTATTCAGTTATTCGGTATGCTGCATTTCCGAGGTTGTTCATACTTGTTTAGCCAATACAATAATTGAGCGAGGAAATAAACTCATCCATGTTGTGGGCCTCGGGGAAGGGTTGCCATAGTAATGTGATGGAGGGTTGAGCACGCGATGACGGTATTCACCAACAGAGGAAATGGAATAGCATAATCTTATTAACATCGAGAGATAACTGGAGGAAAAACTGGATGTATTAGAGATGTTGCAGCATCCTTCTGAAGGATTTTTTGCAAGTGACATATTATTATATATTGTGTAAAAAACCAAGCTCCCACTCTGCTAATAGGGGTCATCCTGTAGGTTTCATAACCATTAGGTGTTTCAGCTGTTTAAAAATGGATACTTCAGGATTTTGACAACTTCCCCAGAGTCAGACGAATTAGTGGGTACCATTCTTATGTCTCTGTGTCCAGTATGAAGGAAGTTCGCCAGCCAATGCTAACCAACATTAGCGCCGTGATTGGAAGTATATGGGTATCTGCTCGCAACTACCTGTAACTTCCCTTGAAGTGTTAACCTGTTTGTTTCCACAAAAAAAAACTCAAAAGTCCACTCGAAGCATAAGTCAACTCATTCTTACTTTTTCTCTCTGCCACTTTCGGTTTCTCTTTTGCTGATGGGAAGACGTTTCTATTCATGTACCACGTAATAAAAATGCAAAGGGAAAACAGTGAAAGACATAATACTCCGTTTCTGCTCTGCACACTAATAGATGGGACTGATGCACTTTACTGTGCCTGCTTCAGGTGCGCGAGTTAGCTTCTCCTTCATTGCAGGGGCCTAAAAGTGTGAGCACAGTTAGACAGCCTGATTCCAATTTTCATTGTATCTAACTGAAAAGAATCTGTATTTAGTGTGAAAAACATTTCAATTGCTGTGTGGCTAACTTTTCTCGTAGACGTGGGTCTTATAGCGACAACTCTTCCGGTGGCTTTTGCCATTGGCACCACTACATTTGTGTGGTTACCTTTTCTCATAGTGGGGACTCTTGGAGTGGCTTTCTCTTTAGGGGCCTCGGGTTCGAAAACAACTAGGGCAGAGATTCTATTATTTATCACATTACATACTAATAAAACAAAAAGATAATAAGGCTCCTGATTGAACAAGTTAATTAAGCCCAGCAGGATGTAGGAAGCGCTATTCCATTCTTTACAAGCGACCATTTGGCTTTGGCTTTTGCAGCAGATGGTTCTGATAGAAAGAATACATGTAATACGTGTCTAACTACAATCCATGGTGAACATTTACTCAAGTTAACATTTGTGAAATACAGTATTACCTTTCTTGGTAGAGGGTGTGGTTGTCTGGCTAGTGGTTGCCTTGACTTTTTCTTTGGAGATTGCAGGCTCTAAAAAATATATATATATATCCATACTTAGAACATATGGTAATTTGTTGACTGTAAAAACTTGATCTAAGTTGATGTTACCTTTCTTTGGAGGAGTTATTTTGTCCTTGTCCTTTTCCACAGGATCTGAGACAAAGGAAAATAAAAAAATATATGCTTCATCATTCAAAATACAGTATTCATACAACTCAATGTTGCTCTGAGAATCCCATGGCAACTAAATATATTTGTTACCTTTCTTGGCAGTTGTTGTTTTAGCTTTATCTTTGGAAACAACAACCTCTGAAACTCAGAACACAGACCAAAAAAACTTAAATTCACACACTGAACAACTCTAAAAGGTAGACATATATAAAATGCCTGTGTATACATATTACAACCTACGCTGAAGTACCTTTCTTTGTCGTGGAAGGTTTTGCCTTTTCTTCAGAGACAACAGCTCCTGGAATGAAAATATCATGGTCAACATTTTCAAATAAATGTCAAGTACGCAGCATGTTATTAATAATGTACGGAGTAAAAACGGTACCTTTCTTCACAACAGCTGGTTTGAACTTCCCTTTGGACACCGCAAGTTCTAGAAGGAAAGAAAGAAATAGAAACTATCTGACTCTATTTAAATACAGAAAGCAATGATCCCGTTCAATTGTATAAACACTTACCTTGCGTCTTAACTTTTCCTTTAGGAGACTCTGGGGGGGGAAAAAATGAATGATTGACAAAATATAAGTAGAAAATCTGATCGATGTGTGTCTGCTATGGTGTAATACTTATAAGCAGCTATCTTACCTTTGCCTGAAGTAACTTCTAACACTGAAACTCTTACCATTGAGTTCATTTACATAACGAGTACTGAACATACACAGTTTCCAGTTAGTGTGAAGGATGATTTGGTATGTACAGAGTCTCTCTTACCCGTCTTTGAGGCAGCTGCCTTGGTCTTTTCCTTTGGAACTAAGAGTGAAGAGGAATGTGTTCCGATCAGACATGAACAAGTTATATAAGTTATCCTTTTGTATCAACACAATATGTTCGTACCCTTCTTTGTGGAGGCAGCCTTTTCTTTGGGAGCCTGTGGTTCTTCAATGGAAAAACAGTCTGTTAAGAGTTTCCTTTCAAGCACAGTATAAAGGGTCAATAAATAAATAAAATATTGAATTGAATATGAGCATTTTAATTTACATGGAGGGAATATAAGCATTGTTTCTATCTTTGTGGAAAAGTAATATTCATATTATTTGCAAGCACTCTGTCCCTTTAGAGAAAGATGACCTAGTTCCAATATCAGCTACTAAGTTAGAGTTAACGTTCTGAGATAATAATTACCTTGAGTCGATGGAGCTGGTGCTGGTCCAGGTGCTGGTCCAGGTGCTGGTGCAGGTGCTGGTTCAGCCGGTAGAACTGGAGCTGTTGGTTGAGCTGGTTGAGCTGGTGCTGGTTGAGCTGGTGCTGGTTGAGCTGGAGGAGCTTGATAAACTGGAGGAGCTTGATAAACTTGATAAGCTGGAGGAGCTTGATAAGCTGGAGGAGCTTGATAAGCTGGAGGAGCTTGGTAAAATGGCTGAGCTGGATGAGCTGTTGGAATGGGCAGTGGAGATGATGGAAAGAAGTTGTAAATTCAAATGGAACCCAGATGACATATCTCATCATGTATTACGTACAAGGTTAGCTAGTTACAATTGCATGTGACGACAAGGAGAAAAAAGTAGCTGAGGTGGTGAGCAACTATGGACTAAACCAGGGACGTTAGATAATGTTAAACAGCAAGAAAACAGATCAGTTAGACTTCTATGTACAATGCCTTTTCATTGCATACTTGGTAACCATGTACTATACTTAAATGGTACTGAAGTTATAAAATATGGTGCACGAAAAGTAATTCATTTGACAGAATGTAATTGAAAATAATAAAGGGCTTTTACATGTATTTTTTTTTTGTAAACACAAGATCTTTGAGGTGAGAAGCACCAGGAAACACCAAGAGACTGCTGGGAAAAGCCACTGCAACTCGAGGAGCTGACAGACCAATAAAGGAACATAGTACAGAACAGTTTAAAGATGTAAATCTTTAGTATTTTCAAAATGGTTGTTGCTAACACTACTCACTACTCACTACTCACTACTCACTACTCACTACTCACTACTCACTACTCACTACTCACTACTCACCCAGAGATAATCATTAGAAACCTATACAAGGCCATAAGGACGTAAGGACATACAGTAAACAGAGGCTGTGACGCAAATAACACTCAGCCCTAGTAACTAGGGCCTGGAAGTTTTCCTGGTCTAGTCACATGGTCAAGAGAAACTCCTCGCCCAAATAACAACACAGAGCTCTGCAAACAAAATGTCAGGCACATTTAAATATCGTTAATGTTGACATTAAATGCCTGATTGGCAAGAATTAAAATAATACCAAATACCTGTCATAGTTGTAGGTGGAAATGGATTGTCTGTGAATATATGATGCACTGGAAGATAAATGGAATCAACACCTTTTCAGTCAAGTTTGAGAAGGATATATTACCCTGGACATGTACAGGACTGTATTATACTGCAATAGAAGAGTGACATACAGTATACAGAAAAACAAATACCACTGATATTGTACAGTATATTCAGGAGGTGCTTTAGAGCATACGTGTATACTTACAATACCAGCCTGGAGATGATGATGGCCAGTAGACTGGTGTGGGTTGACAGGCGGGAACTGCAACATACAACAACGCACATTCATACAGAACCTACATACGTTGCGATATGTTTAATGTATTCAATAACCTTTTGCTTGAAAGAATGCTTTATCAAAGTACATGTTAGAAAAACAACATGCTCAAAAGGTGGTCCGATTCGTATCTACTGTATGTTCTCTCTCATTCTTGCATGTTCTCTTGTACTGCTGCAATGTGTCCTAAGATGACACAGTGCTACAGTATCTAAACATTTTTATCTCTACAAATGTACCTGGCGCAGGTGCAGGTGCAGGCACCCCAGCATCTACATGATGAGACTCTGCAATGTGATAAAAAAAATGAATAGGTGTTGGACAAACATAACACAAGTACCTTTACAGAAGGACTGTTACAACCACGGTGTGATTATTGCATGACTGAGTTACCTTCCTTTGTGGCCTTCGCTTCCTTTTTAAGTCTTAGTTCTAAAGGAGGGAAAGGGAAACGGTACGGTACAATGGGGTTACATCTGATGGGTGACTTTGAAGTCTTTTCCCACCTCCGCCGCTCTAAAGACCTTCATCTCCCCACTAGAACTGATGAATGGTGGGAGGCACTGAGAAAGAATACCTTTTAATCATCGAATATACACTTTTCCCTCCATCTAACTACACAGAAGCATGTACTGTTCTGCAGTGTAAAGGACATTGAGGAAGATTTGAATAGATGTGTACATACACGGCTAAGTCATTCACCTTGGGCTTGTACTGTATTTCAGAATGTCCTACCTCTCTTCCTGATCGCCGCTTCTAATTCCAATTTCCTTGCAGCCTCTGGTTAAATGACATAGTTGGAGATACAGAGATTCAGCCACAAAGTGATCTTAGAATAATTACATTTATTCATTGTTTCATTTTGTTTTGTTTTATTCAAACAACATTTACAAACAGCTTTTCCCTGTTATTCAGTTGAAATGCAGCAATAGGGTAGGCTATTGCCCAAGATCACTTGCCGTTCATCTTATAGACATTTTTCATCTGCTATTTCAGAAATGTGATAACGAGCTGCAAACATCGATGATTCCTACCTCTCCTTTTTTCCTTGTCAACTGGCCTGCACATGTCACGCTCTTTATGACAGAAAAGGGGAAAAACAATCATGAATACGTGTCATTGGTGTTCTTTCTCATATCTCGAGCAACTATTACTTTCATTGTGTTTCTTCCTTACCTAATATTCTGTATGATCAACATTCAAATACACAGTAAAAGTACAGAAAACACATAGTACCTCTCTTAGCTCTCACTACTGGTTCCTTTTTAGGGGGCTCTGCCTCTGAAAATGAACGCAGAATACATAAGGGAACATTCGATCCACATTCTTGCTTAGCACTGTAGTTGCATGCCGAAGATGGAAGCAAGCTTTTTGAGAACACGTTCAGGCATGTATTGCTGTTTTATAATAAAACCATATTATATTTTTTTTAAATGTATGAAAATGAAAAATGTGCGAACATTTAAATAGCTTAGATCATCATTGGCATTATTATATTGAACAGCTAACTGCTTATGTCAAATGTAGCAAAGAGGTGAAGCGGATAAACCATCAAGAATATACAATTCGATCTTTGTTCCATCTTTAACTTTGAAAAGATACCTCTGATCAATCCGGAAGAGAATGAAAGACCCTCCACTAGTATAAAGATCAACAGATTTGCACTAAGATTGAATTGGTTCAGCCGTCCCCTCTAGTCTCTATGCTACTTTCAAAGCTACATGACATCTCAGCTTCACAACACAAGCTCTTCCTCTCGGGAGTGGCCATTTGAACTGTGGACAACAAAATTGGTATAGTCAAACATGTTACAAAGTTCAGTTTTGAAAAATTATATTATTAATACATTTTAAATTAGGCTCAGACTCAGCTAACACATATAATATGAATGTGTTTACAGACCAGTGTTAAATTTCGATTGTCTTTAACCTTTTATCTTACTCTGAAAAAGGTCGTTTCAAGACAAGCAATAGGACACTTGAGATCCTACAAAGTCAACAACTCAGAGTGCATACTTTATCATGCAATGCTCATATAATGTGCCTATCTAGCATACCGCTATCAAACAGAAAACACATCGACGCAGTGTATAGATATAGACATACTGTATCCATCACCAATGTAGATGTGCCTCTTTTCAAACAGCAGGGGCCAGCATTGTGCCTATTGCAGCAAGCTTCAATACTGCCATGCTCTCTGAGGTCTCAACGTACTTCCAGTTACAAACATGTTATCAAGACAAAAACCTGAACACTTCAAGTGAAAGCTTACAAAAACATGCAAAACGTGAGACCAGCGTTACTGCCGCATATAATTTACAGCATACATGGATGCATCACAGTTTACAGTACTTTCCATAGGGCATTCGAGCGATCTTTTAGTTACTGGTCCAACGCTCTAACCGCTAGGCTACCAGCCGCCCTACACATTGTTACACATTGAGAGTTATATATTGAGAGTGCTGCTCTGGGCCTGTTAATGGCTTTGCATTCCTGTTCCTCTACTTCTATATAAGCTCTTACTTCAACAGGGACCAACACCCTCCGTAGGGAGCAAGAAGAGATACACCACTGTGCTGCTATTCCTAACCACACGAAGGATAAAGTGACTCGAACATACCTCCCCTGGCTAATTCCCTCTTGACACTTTTAGCTATATGTCACAGATATACCGTCAGTTAGTGAAATGCATCCTAATGCATGGCTTATCTAAACCTTTCCACTAGATGGCGACTTTGAGAAGCAAAACCAAGGAAACACCAACCATAACGCAATATGAAGTCACTGAGGATTGTCATTACAGAACTTGAAATGAATGTTTGGAAGAAACACTGCAAGTTGTAACAATGGACTTCGCATTCCTTGAGAGTTAGTATGTCAACAACACCATTTAAGCCACAAATGGAACTTACAACACGGATATCGCCAAACCAAAGTTTTAAGTATTGCCAATAGACCCATAAGTCAGAAACAGATGTTGAGTCTACTACACATAAGATCCTCTCAATGTCAGAGGATACTTCTTGACATTTATAAAGCTTCTCTCTACAGCCAGTTCTACATTCAAGATGAATTCGAAACTAAAGCAATGCAGAAAGAATCACTCCAATATTTTGTCATACAAATGCATCTGGTCCATAGGGGAACAGGGGTTAGGAACAGGGGTTAGTAATGAATGGCTCTCACTTCTCCATAACCATGCATGATATTGATCTATTATCGGTATATAAATACCTTTCCCCTCCGTTGGCTCGCTTGTGGCCTCTTTGGGCTTGGATGAATGCATACAAGGGCACACTACTGTAAAATGGAATGCATAGCTTTAAGACTACATAGAGCGGAATAGATCATTGAAATGTGCAATTCACTATTTATAATTGTTTCTTTTTCACTTATATTCAGATCATTACAGACCAGGCTGTTCTGATATACCTTGTTCTGCAGGAGGAGTAGCTTGCTTGACCTTTAGTTCTGAAAAAGAAGTAGATTTACTGATCAATACTAATAAATATATAAACAGCAAAATGGTCTGGTATACTAAATCCTCTTCAAAATAATCAATCAATGTAAACGTAAGATGGAGCTCTTTTTCTTTGATGTCACACAGATATCACCTCATAAAAGACCTGTCGTACTACGCTCCAAGAACAGGGGGAAAGAAAAGGTAGGTGAATCAACAGACAATTAATAGAATGAATTATTCAACCAAGAGGGAGATTCTTTTCTCCTTGGAAAATCAATATTCATCCAAAACAAGTGCTTTTCAGAGCTAACAATAAGCATGCTTCCTTCTGCAAAAGTCAGAGCTCCTGTAGCGTTTACATTATGCATTCATAAATCAAAAGGTTATGACTGGAATTAATTTGAAAAGTGGAGACAGTAAGTCACAGGATGCGAATATGACAGCTTTATTAGAAATCTGGATTGCTTGAATTTGTCAGAATTAATGTGACACATTTTGATTAAACGGCAACCTTTCACTGGAGAGATGAGATCTTCACAGCAAACCTATCTGGCTGAAAAGAGTGGCACATGACATACAGTGGGGAGAGCAAGTATTTGATACACTGCTGATTTTGCAGGTTTTCCTACTTACAAAGCATGTAGAGGTCTGTAATTTGTATCACAGGTACACTTCAACTCTGAGAGACGGAATCTAAAACAAAAATCCAGAAAATCACATTGTATGACTTTTAAGTTATTAATTTGCATTTTATTGCATGACATAAGTATTTGATCACCTACCAACCAGTAAGAATTCCAGCTCTCACAGACCTGCACCTGTTTGAACTCGTTACCTGTATAAAAGACACCTGTCCACACACTCAATCAAACAGACTCCAACCTCTCCACAATGGCCAAGACCAGAGAGCTGTGTAAGGACATCAGGGATAAAATTGTAGACCTGCACAAGGCTGGGATGGGCTACAGGACAATAGGCAAGCAGCTTGGTGAGAAGGCAACAACTGTTGGCGCAATTATTAGAAAATGGAAGAAGTTCAAGATGACGGTCAATCACCCTTGGTCTGGGGCTCTATGCAAGATCTCACCTTGTGGGGCATCAATGATCATGAGGAAGGTGAGGGATCAGCCCAGAACTACATGACAGGACCTGGTCAATGACCTAAAGAGAGCTAGGACCACAGTCTCAAAGAAAACCATTAGTAACACACTACGCCGTCATGGATTAAAATCCTGCAGCGCACGCAAGGTCCCCCTGCTCAAGCCAGCGCATGTCCAGGCCCATCTGAAGTTTGCCAATGATCATGCATGAGGAATGGGAGAAGGTCATGTGGTCTGATGAGACAAAAATAGAGCTTTTTGGTCTAAACTCCACTCGCCGTGTTTGGAGGAAGAATAAGGATGAGTACAACCCCAAGAACACAATCCCGACCGTGAAGCATGGAGGTGGAAACATCATTCTTTGGGGATGCTTTTCTGCAAAGGGGACAGGACCACTGCACCGTATTGAGGGGAGGATGGATGGGGCCATGTATCGCGAGATCTTGGCCAACAACCTCCTTCCCTCAGTAAGAGATGAAGATGGGTCATGGCTGGGTCTTCCAGCATGACAACGACCCGAAACACACAGCCAGGGCAACTAAGGAGTGGCTCCGTAAGTAGCATCTCAAGGTCCTAGCCAGTCTCCAGACCTGAACCCAATAGAAAATCTTTGGAGGGAGCTGAAAGTCAGTATGGCCCAGCGACAGCCCCAAAACCTGAAGGATCTGGAGAAGGTCTGTATGAAGGAGTGGGACAAAATCCCTGCTGCAGTGTGTGCAAACCTGGTCAAGAACTACAGGGAATGTATGATCTCTGTAATTGCAAACAAAGGTTTCGGTACCAAATATTAAGTTCTGATTTTTCTGATGTATCAAATACTTATGTCATGCAATAAAATGCAAATTCATTACTTAAAAATCATACAATGTGATTTTCTGGATTTTTGTTTTAGATTCCGTCTCTCACAGTTGAAGTGTACCTATGATAAAAATTACAGACCTCTACATGCTTTGTAAGTAAGGAAACCTGCAAAATCGGCAGTGTATCAAATACTTGTTCTCCCCACTGTAGCTGCAGATAACAGAGAAAAGAATGGTGGTTACCATAGCGTTTGAGGCCATATGTTTCATTTGGGAGATACAATTTCAGGATAACGCAATACTTCCCGTTTGTGTAAATCCAAATATCATGCTACAGAAATCAAATCTGGAGCTGCTTCTCAAGATGCTTTCGGGGGACATTGAGACTGATCTCATTGGAAAGATTTTAGCCCCAAAACAATACTACTCAACCATGTGGTCTTGTTTCTGTCTTCTGTGAACTATACTTTCGTAGTTTGAACAGGCGTGCTAGAGAAGATACTGCGTATGTCCTCATCATCAACAGGTAAATGCTTAATGGCTGTAGGACAAAACAGGACAAATGAAACTATAAGATCATGTCACGATCACTGATCCGTTACACTATATGCTCATGTATCTGTTTGCTGTTTATTTTTATATATATATACTAGTTTCCCTTTCTATCATATTACAATATATGTTATTACGCAAACTGTAGTTCGGAAAATTGTCCTTCTTTCTCAACCAGCTACAAACACAACAGAACATCTAGTGTACAATAGACTGTCACGTTCTGACCTTAGTTCCTTTTTTTATGCCTCTATTTTAGGTTGGTCAGGGCGTGAGTTGGGGTGGGCATTCTATGTTTTGTTCTATGTTTGTATTTCTATGTGGTTGGCCTGGTATGGTTCCCAATCAGAGGCAGCTGTCAATCGTTGTCTCTGTTTGAGAACCATACTTAGGCAGCCTGTTTTCGCCCTTGAGTTGGGGGTAGTTGTTTTCTGTCTCTATCTCTGTACCAGACAGGACTGTGTCATTTCTTCTGTTTTGTTATTTTTGTTCTAGTGTTCAGTGTAATTAAAAGATCATGAACACGTACCACGCTGCACCTTGGTCCTCTCCTTCTTCCACCTACGACAGCCGTTACAGAACTACCCACCACAAAAGGACCAAGCAGCGTGGTAAGAAGGAGGAATGGACATGGGAGGACATTCTGGACGGGAAGGGATCCTACACATGGGAGGAGATCCTGGCTGGAAGGGATCGCCTCCCATGGGAACAGGTGGAGGCAGCCAGGAGAGTGGAGGCAGCAGGAGAGGTGAACCAGCGGTACGAAGAAACACGGCTGGCAAGGAAGCCCGAGAGGCAGGCCCAAAAATGTATTGGGGAGGCACACGTGGGGAGATTGGCAAAGTCAGGTAGGAGACCTGAGCCAATTCCCCATGCTTACCGTGGAGAGAGAGTGACCGGGCAGGCACCGTGTTATGCGGTGTAGCGCACGGTGTCCCCAGTGCGCATACATAGCCCGGTGCGCTACATCGCATCTCCTCATATCGGCCGGGCTTGAGTGGGCATCGAGCCAGGAGGGATGAAGCCGGCTCAGCGCATCTGGTCACCAGTGCGTCTCCTCGGTCCGGGTTATATGGCACCAGCCCTACGCACTGTGTCTCCCGTGGGTCTGCACAGCCCAGTGCGTCTTGTGCCTGCGCCGGCCTAAAATCAACATCCAGTCAGGACGGGTTGTTCAGGCCCTTAGTTCGAGACCTCCAGTGCGCCTCCACGGACCGGTCTATCCTGTGCCTCCTCCAAGGACCAGGCCTCCAGTAGATCTCTCCAGCCTGGTGAGTACTGTGCCTGTTCTACGAACAAAGTCTTCTGTGTGTACCTCCAGTCCGAATCTGCCAGAGCCTCCCTCCAGTCCGGACGCTCCACAGCCTCCCTCCAGAGCCGCCCGTCAGTCCGGAGCCGCCAGAGCCGCCCATCAGTCAGGAGCCGCCCGTCAGTCAAGAGCCGCCACAGCCGCCCGTCAGTCAGGAGCTGCCAGACCCGCCCGAAAGTCTGGAGCAGCCAGAGCCGCCCGTCAGTCAGGAGCTGCCAGGGCCGCCCGTCACTCCGGCGCTGCCAGAGCAGCCCTTCACTCAGGCGCTGCCAGAAACGCCCTTCACTCCGGCGCTGCCAGAGTCGCCCTTCACTCCGGTGCTGCCAGAGTCGCCCTTCACTCCAGCGCTGCCAGAGTCGCCCTTCACTCCGGCCCTGCCAGAGTCGCCCTTCACTCCGGCGCTGCCAGAGTCTCCCGTCTATTCGGGGCCCGCTGAAAGGGTCCGTCCCCAGTCCGGGGTCGGCGGCGAGGGTCGCCGCTCCAAAGGCGCCCCCTAAGTGGGCCCAGACTAAGGTGGAGTGGGGTCCACGTCCCGCGCCAGAGCCGCCACCGCGGACAGATGCCCACCCAGACCCTCACCTATGGGTTTAGGAGTCTGCACCTTTGGGGGGGGGGGGTGTACTGTAACGTTCTGACCTTAGTTCCTTTTTTTATGTCTCTTTTTCAGGCTGGTCAGGGCGTGAGTTGGGGTGGGCATTCTATGTTTTGTTCTATGTTTGTATTTCTATGTGTTTGGCCTGGTATGGTTCCCAATCAGAGGCAGCTGTCAATCGTTGTCTCTGATTGAGAACCATACTTAGGCAGCCTGTTTTCGCCCTTGAGTTGGGGGTAGTTGTTTTCTGTCTCTGTCTCTGTACCAAACAGGACTGTGTCGTTTGTTCCGTTGTTGTTTTTGTTCTAGTGTTCAGTGTAATTGAACACTAGAACAAAGATCATGAACACGTACCACGCTGCACCTTGGTCCTCTCCTTCTTCCACCTACGACAGCCGTTACAT
Source organism: Oncorhynchus tshawytscha (assembly GCF_018296145.1). NCBI lineage: Eukaryota > Metazoa > Chordata > Actinopteri > Salmoniformes > Salmonidae > Oncorhynchus > Oncorhynchus tshawytscha. The sequence goes on along the minus strand of NC_056446.1, from coordinate 15,425,234 downwards.
AGACGCTCATTTGATGGAAACTTTTTTCCATTCCAGTTTAAGTAGAGCCTTTTGCAAGACATGACAAAAATAAACAGTTATCAATAAATGCTGTTTCGAAGCTTAAGGTCAAACCACTTCACGAGACAGAAGAAAAATTGAAAGTTCCACAGACATTAAAGGGGAATGGAAACACTTCCGGAAGTAAATCTAAGCAAGAGATGTATTCAATCCACAAATACTAAACATGTTAGCTGGCGTTCTGAATCCTAGTGTGTCCACTCCCCTTTAACATAATACTTTTTGGCGTGGCAAGGTGTCCTCGGATTCTGAAGAGAATGAATTACTCATACAGTACACTGTAAGTGGACATCTGTACTTAGTTTAGAAGAGTATTGTGTAGCCTATCGGAGTGATTGGTTTACAAAAGGATCTAAATGTATGGAATGCATGTAAGATAACTTTGTGCAGGCAAACACTACAGCTGACAAAGTCAACAAGTGCATAAACAGAACAGTATTCAATAAATACATATTTACAAAGCCCCATGTCTGCCATATCAGAATGGACAGCGAATCCATACCAGTTTTATGATATCATGTTTCTAAGAGAGTTGCAGGGGCAAAGGGGAGTTGTTCCTCTCAGGCTAGCCTACAGGCGCTCCTGTAAGTCCACTGTATGGATTCAGAACCTAGATTCCCATCTACTGCATTTTGGAGGAAATAGGACAGGGGTTCCCCATCTTTTTCTGCTCCACAAATTGATGTAAAAAAAAATCATGGGACCCCAATTAATATGTTAACTTGCCTGTTATCGCTGTGTGTTTATATTTACTCAATACTAGTCTACCCCAGGCTGCCTCAACACATAATACTGCCATCCAGGTGTAGTCTAACAGTGTAGTCTGGGAACCACTAAAATAGCGTATGGACAATTCCACAGTAACAGAATGATGCTGATACTCCGATTTTTCGCTTTCAAATGTATGTCAAACAAAAACCAATGATTGCCCAGACTATACAACTCTACTGACAATGTTACAAAAACATATTTACTTGAAGAGCAGTGCAGACACAAAGTTTGTTAACAGAAGGACGGGGTCGTGCTGTTTGTGCTGTCCTTCTGTTACAAAACGTTTCATCTGCACTGTGCTTCCAAGTAAATGTGTCCAATTTTATGTGGAATTTCTCAAACGTCGTCCTCGAGTGGTAATGGTTTGTTTAACTTTGCAATCATTGTTTTTCTGTTTGGCATACATTCAAAAGTGATAAAGCTAAGTCATTCGTCTGTCATAGCGTCATTCTGTTATCATGGAATTGCTCGTATTGCTGTGGAATGGCCTTGTGGTTGTGACTCACGGACAATAACACACACTGTGGTGGTATGGATGTTGTTCTATGACTTTTCAATTATTCAGATGCTTGGCTGAATGCAAATGTGGTCATGCTAACACAGAAGTCTGCTAGCAAGCTCTATTGAAAACAAAAAATATCTTCATCAAATGTCAGAATTCGACATCCTTACACGTCCTACTTGACTATATCACTCAAAATAGCTTTAGGAAGCAATACCATTGACCTGAAATATAATGAGAGGCATGGCATTATATCATCATCTAATAGCGATGAACAAGGGTTCGCATCAAAGGCCATCATGATTTCCCTCTCATACTGTAGCCGATCCTGTCCTGCCTCTCCACAGGGACTCTGGCTGTGCAGAGTGTACCTCCTCCCGATAGGGACTATAGGAGAGTGAAGATGATGGTCTTTCATGCAAACACTTGTTCATCGCCATTAGATGACGATGGCTCCTGTACAATCATATGAAATTGTCTCCAGCCTATTTGATGTTTAGATGTATACCTCAGAGCCATGACAACCCTTAGCTTTGTGGGAGCTACACTGTCATTTCCAGTTGCACTCCCGTTTGCTACCCGAGGTAATCTGGGCATCTCTTTTACTCTTGAAACCCAGAGAAATCTATACATTTCCATTCCAGTCACATCACATTTCCCTCCAATTGCAGATCAGTTCATTCACAGCGTGTCTCCAAATGTAAACAGAAATGGGAATGGCAATCCCCAAACATTGAGAATGGAATTATATCTTGGCTGTGTGATGAGTGTCCTGAATGTCAAATCACAATGAAACAAATATGTTGTAGCAGATGTGGATGGTTTAGCTGTTCTGTTTAAATGTGACCGTGGCCATTCTATATGGGGTCCGATATCACTGGAGGGAAAAACATCTGCCAAGCCTCTTAGTGTAAGCATGGCACATCAAGCAGCAGAACTATTCCTTTGATCACAACTCAACCATATCAAATTATTATTGTTCTCACTGCTACCAGGTCAGATAATATGGAATTTCAAGCTGAGGTACCTCAACGGAATGCATAGCTTCTATATCATCCTGATAAAGGTTTGATTGAAGTCTTTGTGAGGGGGATCATGTTTTGGTCATATTTTAATTAGCCCATTTGAATGTTGTTGACCATTTTGCAAATCTGTTAAAGTAAAGGTACCAAAAGAGTAAACATCCTTCTCCATGCATTTCTTTCTCCATAAGATGATTCAGGAATAGAGATGGAGTGCTGAACTAAAGCCGCAAGGGTAAAGTTTAAAAAAATTCAAAGCCAGACCACTGTTATTGATCAGGTCTCTGAGGTAGTTAGTGGCACAGCCTGTGACACAGTCTTCTGTGCAGACATGCCAACCACCAGACATATATTTCATATTGATAGAAGAGAACAGATGGGAGAATGAGTAATGTAGAAGATGGAGAGAGATCAAAGAAGTGGCCTAAAGCCTTTCTCTCCACTCCCACCCCCCTGCTCCTCCTACTCTACTCCCTCGTTCCCTCTATTCAAGCACGCCAACTGTACGCTGTCAACTCTGTTCAATATCTGTACAGCAATTAATTGAACACATGACATAGATAAATTGCTATGGAACATGACACTTTTCTCTTCTTCGACCTATTTCTTATCTCTTCTCATCCCGTGTCTAACATCAACCCTCTCTTTTTATTTACCTTTGGCTGTAGGTTCTACCTTCTCGGGTTTAGGTAATACCCTCTTGGGCACTGGTGCTAACCCCTCTCGTTCAGTGATGGGTTCTACCTCCTCCTCAGGTTTGGGCTCTGCTGTCCCTTCCTCCACTACCTTCTCTTCCAGAGCTTCCTCTATTGTCAGCTCTGGTTCAGCAGATGGTTCCTCAGTCTCCTCCTCCTCCCCCTCCTCCTCCGGTGCTTCTGAAAGGATGATCTCTGAGAATATATTCACAGCTGGAGCTAAATAGTTTTGCCAGGATTCAATGCATCAATGCAGAACCAAACTTAACGTTAGGGGATATTATCCAGCTTTTGTAAGGGTCATGTCGACTTTCAATGGAATAATATTGCTACTAACATCAGTAGGTTACATAACATTTGGTACACATTTGACCTCCACAAGTGAGAAAAGCATGAAACGATGGTTCATTTGCATCTGCAATCTCCTCTGTCTTTTCCTCCTATACTTCTCTCTCTTTAGCCTCTTCAGAAGGTGTGGTTACTTTTCTTCAATGGGCGGTGTTACTGTAATGCATGCAATAAGTCATATTAGAAAATCTAATCAGGGGCCTCTCAAGTGGCGCATTTCATGGCATCTTTTGGCAATAAATATCATGATGGCTTCAATATGAATAGACTAATCTATGAGCACTGGTACATTGCATGATAACGTTTAAGTATAGCCAAAAGTATTTAGATAGCAAATTCGAGGTTCAACATTTTTACAAAGAGGGAAGAAATGAAGTATCTTTACTCAAGCCAGCATCATTAGTAATATACTACTGCTATAGTACTACAAACTATTACACTATTAGTAACTATTAGACTATTACTAACTATTAAACTATTACACTATTACTAACTATTAAACAATTACTAATCTTACACTATTGCTAACTATTAAACTATTACTAATTATTAAACTATTACACTATTACTAACTATTAAACTATTACTAACTATTACACTTTTACTAACTATTAAACTATTACTAATTATTAAACTATTACACTATTACTAACTATTAAACTATTACTAACTATTACACTTTTACTAACTATTAAAGCATTACTAATTATTAAACTATTACTAACTATTACACTATTACTAACTATTACACTATTAAACCATTACTAACTATTACACTATTACTAACAATTAAAGCTAGACTACGGGGACATATTAGTAAAATATGTGCCTGTCGTGAGTAATTATGATAAACAAATATGATATAAGATAATGAATTATAATCAATTTCAAAAATCATGAGTAAAATACTATTCTTTCTACAACACCTACTACAATACACCGCCAACTTCAACTGCTGGAGTAAAAAATAGCTAGCCACAGTAGTTTGGTAAGTGGCAAGTTCACACATGAAAGCTGACTCTGGTACCCCATGCCTTAAAGGGATAGTGGGCTGGCAACCCTACAGAGCAACAGCAGCTGCTATCCTCTGATCTACACAGCATGAATACAGGGATTTCTATCAGAACCCCCAGAACATGCATGGCCACACACATCTCCTCACCTGATGTAATTAATACTCATGTCTTGGTGGGTTCGCTGCCAAACCTAACCTGTGTATCATCTTGAAATACGTCCAAATAAGACTCTTTCCGATTTATCTAAACCAGAACATAAAAAAATGTGTGCCACGAACAGTGGTGGAAATGTACCCATTGTCATACTTGAGTAAAAGTAAAGATACCTTAATAGATCATGACTCAAGTAAAAATCTCCCAGTAATGTACTACTTGAGTAAGAGTCTAAAAGTATTTGGTTTTAAGTGTCAAAGTAAATGTAATTGCTAAAATATACTTAAGTATCAAAAGTAGAACTCATTTCAAATTCCTTATATCAAGCAAACCGGACGCCACAATTTTTTATGTTGTACATTTTTTACGGTTAGCCAGGGGCACACTCCAACACTCAGACATAATTTACAAATGAAGCATTTGTGTTTGTTTAGTGAGTCCACCAGATCAGAGAAAGAAGGGATAACCAGGGATGTTCTCTTGATAAGTGGGTGAACTAGACCATTTTCCTGTCCTGCTAAGCACTCAAAATATAAAGAGAACTTTTGGGTCTTAGGAAGAATGTATGGAGTAAAAAGTACATTATTTTCTTCAAAATATGAATAGTAAAATAAAGATACCCCAAAAACTACTTAAGTAGTACTTTGAAGTATTTTTACTTAAGTACTTTACACCACTGGTCACGAAAACAATAATGTGTTATAATTTTTCCTGTTTTGTTGTGGTAGCTAATCAGCCCGATATTGGGAAAAATACAATCTACACAGGCCCTGTTACAGAGAGAGAAAGAATCTGATTACCCAGGCAACTGCCATCTTCTTTGGTGGTTGCCATTGAAATGTAAAATGTCATTATGTACTGAGGAACAGAAGATCATATTTTGTTTTTACTGTATCTACCTGTGCCACTGTGGTTGACAATAACAACATGATTATACTCATTAATTGTACTATTGTATCACTGTATTCATGTGTCTTCCATCCTTCCATCATGAGGCTTCCTTACACTCTTTATATTATCTGTGTCAAATATCATAATTTAATATCATTTTACATATCATGGGCAGTCTTTAGGTAACAATTAATGCTAAATATATCAATATGATTGAAGGCCTTGATACCAGGAACAATATGTATTCATTATTGGACTAACACCATGATAAATCACCAGCCATCACTCATGGATAAAAAAATATATATATTTTTGCGATGCTGTATAATGTGACAGTAACTCTAAGAAAGCTTTTGTTTTAAGACATATTGTTATATTATGGATCAGTAAAAAGTGTGTAATATTCAGACACATTTTAACGCTTATCGGTATTCTATATCAGATTTCAGTCCGGTACTAATCATGAATGGTAATATCAATAATGTACCCTGTGTCATTTTAATTCTGACCAGTTAGTTGATAACAATGTATTAATGATATTATCTTTCTCATTTACTACACAGGTATAAGGGTTATGCATGATGATGAAACATCAGTGTAATGAAAGTTATTGGTCAGTACCTGTCAAAAGAAGGTCATCAATGTCATCATCATCATCGTCATCATCCTTGGATAGATCATCTTCTTCAGGTGCTGAGCTATCAAAGGCTTCGGTTATGATTTCATTATCCTCGTCGTCATCTTCTTTGCCGATCTCTTCAGCTGAATCCTTCACCTCATCATCATCATCATCATCATCATCATCATCATCATCGTCTTCTGTGTCATGAGAAATGTCTGCGACATCTCTAACAGTCTCTCCTGAATCCTCGACTGTTTTGTCATTGTCATCGTCATCAACGACGGCACCACTGTCTTCACTGACTTTGCCATCATCGTCATCATCAGTGTCCTCTAAATCTGTAGAGTCATCAGTTGTATCCTCAGCTAATGTGTCTGAGATATCCATATCCTCACTATCAGCAAGATTATCATCGTCATCTTCTAGGTCAATGGGTTTAGTATCATCATCTGTTTGGTCAACATCTATGCTATGATCTTCCTCATCAACATCATCATCATCATCATCATCTGCAGTCGAAACAGGAGCATCATCTGTGGCTTCATCACTGGCAGCAGCAGCAGGACCAGCTACAGCATTTTCATCCTCTTCATTATCACCATCATCATTATCAGTGGAAGCATCAGCAGCAGCATCACTGGCATCCTCATCTGTAATTACTTCAGTTTCAGCTTCAGCTATGGTGTCATCCTCCTCTCCATCATCTCCAACAGAAGTGTCTGTCTCTGTGTCATCAACATCAATCAGAATGGGGCCCTCATCCTCATCAATCTCAGCAATGACCTCTGCAGCAGCTTCATCTTCACCTTCATTTTCCTCTGCCACCTCATCAGCTGCAGCTGCTTCTTCCTCCTCCTCTTCCTCATCATCAGTCTCGGCAGCAGCCACCTCTGGAGCAGCCTCTTCCTCATCCTCATCATCAGCCTGTGGAGTAGCCTCTTCCTCCTCCTCCTCATCCTCATAATCAGCATGTGGAGCAGCCTCTTCCTTCTCCTCATCATCCTCCTCCTCATTATCAGCCTCTGAAGGAACTTCTTCCTCCTCATCATCACCCTCCTCATCATCAGCCTCTGAAGCCACCTCTTCGTCCTCATCATCATCTTCTTCAGTCGCTGCAGCAGAGTCCTCTTCATCTGCTTCACCATCATCATCATCATCATCATCATCCTCATCTACCTCGGCCTCAGCTGCTGCTTCCTCATCCTCTTCTTCATCTTCTTCCTCCTCTTCCTCATCCTCATCATCTTCTTCCTCATCTTCATCCACTTCTTCCATATCCTCATCCTCTCCATCCTCTTCCTCATCTTCCACTTCATCGACATCATCTTCCTTCTCCTCCTCCTCCTCCTCTAATTCCGCAACTGGTTCCTTTTCCTCGGCAAACATCCCTGCAACTACAGAATTAACAGCGTAAAAGTGACATTCAGTCCAGTGGGCCGTAACCAAAAAGATAACAATAATGCCCATAATTCATTATTTTCAAGACAACACAACACACTGCAACACAATTAACACAATATCTTTATTGTGTACTCATAATGCCTACACCTGACAAGCTGCTCTCTGCTCACCTGAGCCATATACACCTAGTAGTGAGTTTACACTACATGAATATCTCAGTGTGTATGTGCTGTGCTACCGTTATCATTATTTCATATCATAAACATGGCCAATATAATGCTTTCTCTACATTACTGTACATTGCAGCAGTGGAGTAAACATAATGACAGTGTTCCATGCAGGACACGTCAAATACTGCCTCCATACGAAATGACAAATGCATTTATAGATATACTTGCAGATGTTGACTTGTTTGAGGAAAATAATAGTTCAGAAATGGTCAATTCACAAAGAGTAATTCTGTCAGTGAAGAGTTATTTTCTGTGGTAGTGAGGGAGAATACTCTCATGGTTATGATGCTGATGTTGGGTATGAAAAGCAATCCAAAACATATAAAACCCCAGACCAAAAAAAACAAACAGAACAGAACAGAACAAAAACCAAACAATACAAAGTCCTGTCAACAATTAAAGCAGCAATCAGCAGTAACCCCGTTTTAGTAAAGAACTGAGGGTTGGGGCTGGAGAAATATCATCACTCTCAAATTCATAGACAGAGCTATGTACGCAAGGACTGACCATCCATGGTGGGGGTTCTACTAAGCTATACGGAATTGTTTTAAGAAGGTCGTGCCAAGGATAATTTTGATATTTCATTTAGAATTTTAAGTATCAAAAACAAATATTATGGCCTTACTGCTTGAAGAATCCAAAAATAAATATTATGGCCTTACTGCTTGAAGAATCCAAAAATAAATATTATGGCCTTACTGCTTGAAGAATCAAAAAATAAATATTATGGCCTTACTGCTTGAAGAATCCAAAAATAAATTTTATGGCCTTACTGCTTGAAGAATCAAAAAATAAATATTATGGCCTTACTGCTTGAAGAATCAAAAAATAAATATTATGGCCTTACTGCTTGAAGAATCCAAAAATAAATTTTATGGCCTTACTGCTTGAAGAATCAAAAAATAAATATTATGGCCTTACTGCTTGAAGAATCAAAAAATAAATATTATGGCCTTACTGCTTGAAGAATCAAAAAATAAATATTATGGCCTTACTGCTTGAAGAATCAAAAAATAAATATTATGGCCTTACTGCTTTTAGCCCATACAAATGCATTGAATAACCGATTCACTACATGGAACAACAGATAGTCCCCAAAGAATATGAAAAGGAAGTTTGTTCTGAAGAGGCTGTTCTATATCTGAGAGGTATAAGAAAGATCAGATATATATTTTTTGCACTAAACAGATATCTCTAGCTTTAGCTGTTGGATTGTTATGGGGATTTTTTAATTTTTTTATGCTAATTAATGCTAATGCTAATTTCCGCAGGGGCACGGACATCAACCTTTGGGGGTTTTAACGATGTTTTGAGGCTATATAGTATTTATGGACATTTATAGTGTTTTCTTGACATTGTCTTTGTTTACAAACATTGGCGTTAACAGTAAAAACAGTAACAAGGTGTGAGCGTTTCTTTGCAAGAATTAGGTGAAGTCCCCGGATCAAGCCGGGAACTACACAAAAAACCTCCCGGGGACCATGACAGAACGAGAATCCTATAGAGAATCCAATAAATGTCCTTGAGGACATCTCCAGAACCAACCAGGTAGTAGATAAAAAACATACAGGGGACCATGACAAAATGTTCTAAGAACGTCCTATAAAAATCATTGGGGACGTCCTCGGAACAAGTCGGGAACTAGACAAAACCTCCACAAGACCATGACAAAACGCCGTGAAGACTTTAGGCGGCCATTTCATAATGTCCCAGGGACGTCCTAAATACTCATTATTGTTTGCAGGGCAGTATTCACATTGAAACATGTGTTTACAAGATGCAGTATTGGTGAATTCATGCTCACACAAATTAGTTGTGTTCTTAACTAATACTATTTGTACCATAGTACTACCAAATAATAAGATACACCGAGAGAAACTGTAGTGGTCTATTTAACAACTGCAATCGACTACGACAGTTGAATGTGTATTCACTGAATTTTATTGTACTATTTGATTTTTCCTACAACAATATCAACATCTAAAAGACATGTACTGACCATATATTACAGTGATCATGAATTAAGGCTATTGGACAAGTTGTCTAGAGTAGCTTCTGGGAGTATAATTACGGTGTCTGGGAACAAATAGAGCCAGCAGTTACACACAGGTACAGGCTAGTAATATCACATTACGTCGCAATTCTTGACAGGATAGCACCCATTTTCCAAAAGTTGCTCTGGCGACAGCGCAAATGACCACATACAATCACGCAGCAAAATGCCTCAATCCCATCAAAAAGATGTATCAATCATCATCACATGCCTGATGTTATTTCCTGAAAAATGAGTTTTCAATATGAGCATCATATAAAGAACAGGAGGGCACAGACCTTGTTTTCTGGACGGTAGGAATGCAGCTATGAGGTAGGACGGAAGGGGATTCCAACAGCAAGAGTTTAGAACACAAAACAATTATTAAAACACTATCCACTTTCCTTGACAAGTACACAACGTGTGACTATGGATGGAAGTAGCCAAGTTAATACGATGGTTATGCGGAGGAAAAGTAAGCATTTTAGCAAAGCCACAAAACAACAAAACCATTTGTTAGCACTGCGCAATAGCATGATTAGAGTAAATAACCATTGAGTGTGCTTACCGGTTTGTGTATTTGCTACGTTGTCATTCTAGTTGAACTACATTAGAGCTAATGTAGTTTACATATAGTAAACATCTAGGTGTATGTTTACCTATAAACATGGAAAGCATGGCCATGGTACCTTCAGCCTCAGTTTGTTCCTCTTCAACGAACCATCGTATATCTTTTGGGACGGTTTTACAGTTAAGTGCCAAGGTGAACATCCATAAAATATCACACTCCACAAAATCTACCCCATTAACCTCAGCCTGTATCACCTGTTCAAGTCCTAAAACTTGGAACAGCTAACCTACATTAATCAATGTTGAAATGTTCCAATTTGATGAGGTCATAAAAAACAAAAACACGCATAATTTCATTAGACAATCTTTTATTTTTTTGCTTGTGCGTTTTGTCAATGATGTGAGGGCTTCTAAAGAGTGTGAGGGGAATGGCATAGTGTAGGTAAGCGGTGGGAAAATAAGCATGGAATGGTTTCAAAATACCATAGAGAAGGATAGAAGGGCAGAATCCTTAGGTATTAGACAGCAGTGTGTTAAAAGAGATTTAGGCCTACATTCTGTTAGGGTCTCTGGCACAGCCAAGCATGTAAAGCATATCTTACAGATGTAGGATCTTAATACGAGCCAGCTTGCTATAGCAGGATCCTGCAGCAACCGGAAATGTGAATTATTATGTGGATTATAATTCATGGACTTTTTTGTAGGGGTTGAAAATCAAGTCTGAAATTTCCAAGTGGAAATGACAAACTTCAGAAGCCTTTTTAAACCACAAATACACTACAAGTTTTAAAATGTCCTGCATTGCAGGAAAGTTCTCCTGCAACTGGGCGATCAAATTAAGATCCTACATCTGTACAGCAGATTACAAATGGTGTAGGTCTTGTCAGTCTGACTCCATGCGGTGACCCTGCATTTCAGCAGCAGGTTTGGAGTGACTAATCGCGCAGCACGTGTAAGCTCTTGCTGAAAGAAACAAGGCTTTCACTTCCAAAGCGTCATTAGTGGCCCGGATAAGTGAATTTTGTTATCTCAGGTCATGCCTGCTAAACTTTAAAGCCAAGCCCACGTCCTCACAATAACCTGTAGCTTTGTGTCAGTCCTTTAATTAAGGAAACAGGATGTAGAGTAGCAGGCAGAAGAGTTAGCGTTCACATTGACTGACAATAGCACTATAGCCAGGAAGCGTTTCTCGACAAAGAGGAGTTTTCCTTTCCCTAACAGCTGTGGCATAAAGAGCACGAAGGAGACGGATTTTATAATACATTGATGAATAAGTAAACGGCAAAATGAATAGATGCATGAATACAAACCTTTTTTCTTAACTGGATGTAGCTCACCTAAATAGCAGATGGGCGAAAAAGATGTCAGCTTAAGAAAGGAACCAACCAAATAGATCTAATAAAACATTGATGAAGGCAGAATAAATTATGAATGTGGATCAGAGTGGAAGAAAGGCTTTTCTTCAGCTGCAGGCAGCTTATTCTCCACTCTTAAAAATCACAAAAAATCAGTAAAGAGTACAAGTCAACTCAATGAAAGGCGGTACTGTAGGCTACACAACAACAGCAACAACAGCTAGTAGGCTACATTTGGTTTACTATGCATCTCAGAGCAAAGGTGGATTTAGTGAAATGATTGGACTAGTCAGCCATTCTTCAAAGGAGATTTGAAAATACACCAACCTCATTTGTGCTAAACCGGCACGAGCTATGAATAGCAGATATTCACACTATGATGATTTTTTCCCCCCTCAGAAGTTGGGTGAGAGGAAAATGTTCGTTCTCCAGGGTGTGTTTGATGTTTTGGGGATGTGTTTGAGATATAGCTCCTTTCAAAGCACATTAGCCTGAGGGATACAGTTTCCAGGTTGTGTAAATAAATTAAAGCAACAAATAATATTTTAAAGCTTATCCTGAGGCCAAGGATGAAATTTATTTAATAATTTGTTATTTAGTGCTATGACTCTCTATTAGGAAGTTGGCATTGCTTTGGTGTCATTGTCCTGGAAACTATACTGTGCCCTGAGAGTGGTTAGAGTGGCTAGGCTACAGTGAGACAGTGTGCCTGTTTTAGAGTAGCTACTCTAAAATGAGACCGAAATAGTCTCTGCCCTTTGAGTCGTAACTCACAGACAGCTGTCAAACCGCCAGGCAGGTCAGCATCTTTCTGCATTAGTCCACTGAGCTATGCATAGCCATTGTGGGGACGACCATTCCCTCTTGCTTTCTCTCTTTCTCTATTATCTCCCTTTGTCTTGCACCTCCACCCCTCCACAGACTCACTCTCTCCATCATTTAACAGGGAGCAGAGGTCACAGTTACGCGTGTGTGTGCGCGTGTGTGTGTTTGCGTGCGTGCGTGTGTGTGTGTGTGATTGCGATGTGACCGAGGCAAGGAGGGATGCAGAGTGGTCAGTTAAGATACGCAGAAACTTTAGTCTGTCTGACAGACACCATTGGATGATGAGCTACTGTCATACTGAATGTATACAATACAGTATGTTCATTTTGTATTGTTAATGAACTCAAATGTGCATTATGTGCCTGTTTCCTAATGCATGTTTTTACCCAATACCTACTTGTACCTTTTACATTTTAACGCACTCTATTGGCCTAGGCAGAAGGTCACTGCTCTAAGGCCAGAGGTACTGTTGATCCCCAGACGGCATAATACTACCATCTGAAATAACGTCCTTATAGAAGTGACCTAATAACAGTGTGTGTGCATCCTGGTAATGAATGGCATATGGTATGATTTATAAAAACAACAATAATGCAGCAGATGCCTGTATAAAGTGAGTCCGTCTGTGTAGGTTCTAATTGATTCACTCCAGCTCTAACTTCATGCGTGTGTTCATATTAAAACTACACTGGTTTCTTCATTGGGACTCAAATCAGTGCCTAAATGATGCGTTCCCTTTACTGCACAACAAATGTAAGTTACATTTGTTTGCCTATATTAATATTCTGTACTGTGATTCAGTTATGGCTGCTGTAGGCCTACTGTATGTGTGGTGCTGCTGCTTAATTGACTGAAAACATTTGCTCTGCCAAATCACACTGTTGTGCGTTCATTCCTCTGCCACAAATCATTACTGTTTAGCAGGAGGTTTGTCCCTGGATTGTTGTACAGTAGTTGTCCTCCACACTGTGGTATGCTTAGAGCTCCTCTTATAAAAGTAAATTTCTAGGTTGTCATTGAGATTGAATACCTGACGTCAAGTTGCCTTCCTGTTTTAATAGGGCTGGTAAAAATGCATTTAATACCCAGCTGAATCTTAGGCTAAACTAAGGAATTGAGATTAGCACCTTGGTTATATCAGATATCCTTTAGCTAACACGGTGTAAACTGCATGAGCTGATGTTGTTGTGAAAGACACGTAACATGAACTGCTGAGTATAATGTTGATAATGATGGTTTGGAGCAAGCTTGGAGATGAGATGTGCACATTGAAGTGAGCGTGGCGAGCACAGTGGGTGGTGAAAAGACACAAGCAAGGGATTGATGAGAGAGAGAGGTGATTTCTGCTTTCTTTGGATGGCTTTATTTTTTATAGAACAGTCACACACAAATGTGGTACAGGAGTTAAAAGTATCACGCTGCAGGTCGAGAGCCTTGTTCTTCCGCTTCAAAATTCTTCCGCGTGAAAGGCTGGAAAACAGTGTCCCGTTCTTTAGTTTTGGAGTTCGGGTTTGGGAATGAATGTCACCTCCTACGTTTCTGTTCTAAGCTTGTACAGATGGACGTGGTGCTGTATTTAATATTGCAATACATCATCTACTATGAGATATGATAAACAGTGTCGGGTTGATATGTGCGGTACACACAGTCGTGTGTTGAGTGTTTATTAAACCACAAGCTAGCCTTGGAAAGAAGCTTGGCTATGGTTCACAGGTTCTCAATCTGCCAGACTTATCCTGCATCGCAACCTAAGCCATACAGACTTAAGGGCTGAATTGTTACAGCCGAGCCATTAACTGAATATGTGAACCTATAGAGGTGAAATGGTGGAAGTGAAATGGTACAAATCAAACGGCTTGACGTTGAATGTGACATGACCTGCCAGGTGACTGGTCAAGTCACAGCGGGTCAGCCCTTTTTCTCTTTTTGAAATACCATGGTGGTTCGTTTGTTATGTTACTGTTGTTGCTGTTGTTTCCTCTATTATTAGGGTAGGTCTATTAGGGTCTATTATTGTAGAGACAACTTGTGAAATATACCTTCGATTTCCTCCTCCTCGGGTGCTACCAGGCTGGAGACAAAGGTCAGAAGCAGTTTGCCCCAGTCAGTGGACTCCTCCACCGCCTCGTTCACCACTTTCATGGGGTCCGAGCTGATATGCTGAATGCTTCCTGAGAGTGTGGTGAACAGGCTGTGTGAGCCAAGATTTAATAGCACAATATAGCCAGCATGCATTTACACACACCCTTTCTCTACACACACTTAAACCTGGACTAAAAGTCTTAAGGAATACCTCATTAATTACCACCGCATTATATTATACACGATAAAAACAGTCATTTGACAATATGCTGTCCTTAATCTTTCCAATGCAATCATACTGTACACTGTTCAAATGTTCTGCACTTAGAGAACAATATGAGAACAAAGGCAGATCACAGCAAATGAATTTATACCCAGAAACAAATTCAGCAATATAGACTACAGATATGAAGATGAATGTGTACATGGCTATTAACTATAGCTTGGAACTAATCAACTAGAACCAATGTGACGTAGTATAACATATCCTCTGTCCATCCATGGTCCAATGGGTAACTTCAAATGTCTGCTGGAGTGTACGGTGTAGACCACCATCTGGTGCGCCATTCTTTACAGCTTTCTGCTGTGCAGTGCAGGCAAACGGCGTGAGACAGACATTTCCATTTCGTCGGAGGCAGAGACATACAGAAGGCAATAGGCATTCATGACAGGTAAACATGCAACACACTACAGGACATGTCAGACACCACTGCCAGCGGAGTGTAGCCCAGCACTGTGCTAGTGACAACTCTCAGCAGAATATGACTGACTGGGCTTTAGAGATTGCACTTTAGACTCTTTAGTGCTCTTCAGTGATGATTTATCAAAGCAGTATCACTGATATTCAGAAGAGAGTGATTGTTAGTTATTTAATCCATAGTCGTGTTGAATCAGACTGAGTGGGTTAAGAAAACACGGTTGATGTAGCCAAATTCAACAAAAGGAACATTTTGGTTCCTGGAATTGAAAATATTCACGTGGGAATTAATTGTCTATGCAATTCGGAAACAAATAGATGTTTCAGCTAAAGACAATATCTAAAGGCTTGTTTCAAATGTATCCAAAGGTATTTGTCATAACATGAGTTAATGGACTGATTACTTGCTATATTAGTAGCTTATAATCAATTGTATTATCTTTCATTTTATTAAATTCATTAGTTGTATCTTCTCCTTTAAAGTTAGTTGCTACAGTATGTCAATCCAAACTCACTAAGGGCCTCAGAGGCCTCTAATCGGCACGACAAAGTTAAAAGCATCGTATAGTGGCTTGCCTCTAGACCTTCCTGCATCCTTAATTACTTTCCTGACAGCGGGAGGTGGGGAGACCCCTGTTAGGAGGAGAGGTACATAAGCAGTGGCACAGGGACAGGGACAGTGAACAGTCTCCATCACATGCACATGATCAATGCGGGGAGAACAGACTCCAGAGTGATGCATTCTGGGAGGAAGTACTGGACAGTCTTACCACAAGAAACAATGGCACAGAGACACAATTTACTCACGATTCACAACCACCGTATGGTGACAGAAGAATTCAACGTCATCACATAGACGTTCATCACAATGGAAACAAAGATCGGCCGCAGTGTAGAGAACACATCAACATACGAACAGTAAACACCCATAGTGCAATAGGAGTGAGAAACAGGACAGAACAGCAACATGCTGTGCTGTAACCATAGCAAACACAGTATGTCTTTCACTCTTTATTGAATCTGCTATAACAACAGTTCTTCCTCTGTGCTTGGCCTGTTTTTATTTGAAATGTATTCTCATTGACTTGATTAATTTGTTCCAAAAAATTACATGCAATAACATAATGCTGTGATTTGAAGTAGTACATCAAAATTCATGGCATTGAGTAACAATGTGAAATTGACTCCAACTAGGAATACTAATGAATACTGATTAATTCAGTGGCATTTGTTTGATTGGCACTTCAACCTACGTCATAAAGCAGAAAAAAGATATCCCTCAATGCTTGTGCATTTGAACCCCTCACATTGTAGTCTATCTACACTGATTCCTGGCATGGAGACTGCAACTAAATCCACGGAAATAAATGACATATTAACCTGAAAGAAGTGGTAAAGAAGGCAAGGGACTTGGGAGTGGAAATGGAATCAACCCTCCAAACTAAGTCCCTCATTACGGAAAGGCTATGTGGATTGTTCCAAAACACTTTGGAGGGTTTAGTTTAGAGAAACCGGTGAAGTGTGGGTGGCAGTATAACTATAATTCATTCCTGTATTCAGGAGGTCTCTGACACTACGTCCGTCAGGCTCCAGTTTGCAGGTGTCCCTCTTTAGCAGGAAGTTGAAGGAGCTAATGAAAGCACTGTTTTCCCTCTCTCTCGCTCCCTCTCTCTCTCATTCTCCTCCCTTTCACGCTCCCTATCCTCCCCTGCCTCTCTCTCCTCCTCTCCCTCTACCCCCCCTCTCTCTAACGGGAAGCAATGGAGGCATGGCAATAGAATTGATTCAACTCCAATTGGACGCCTCCCAGGCTATGCAGTGCACATCAAGGGGAATTCCATTTCCTCACAGCCAGGACTCTTGCCCATTGTTCCAAAATGTTGGTTTAGTATTTAATTTTCACAGTGTCGCCCTTTATTGAAATGTCATGGTGGGAAAAATGGCATCTTATTAAAAGTGAAATTTTAATACCCATTTGCTGTCCAACTAAATGGTTGTGTAATGGGCAGGTTCGTAATTTCTAATTTTCCAATTTCTCAGGGCAGACAGCCTTTTGCTTCACACATCTATTAGTTTGTGACCTTGGTGAAATCATTTAGCATTTTTCAAAAAGTAAAGTATTTCATGGGCGTGGGGATGAAATGGGGATGAAATAAGACATCTGCTGTCACTAACCACTGTCTACCAAAATACAAAACATTTAATAATACACATTCCAAAACTCCATGTTGTATATCCACTTGGGTCCAGTACTATAAATATTTGAAATGGTGACTGACAGGTACTCTAGCTATTCCCGTAAATTCCACTGTCTCTGGCAGTCTCGTCTCTGACAGTGAGGGGTTCAAACGAACAGAGAGGACCAGTCTAAGAAAGGGCGTCCAGCCCCACAGCCATCCCTCATAGAGAGAGACAGAGTGACACCGCTACAGAGGACCTAGTGCTACACATAGCTACCCGATTCTTAAAAAGCAAGAACATGAGACTTCCTTTCGCTATTACTGTGTGGTCTTACAAACCAATTTTACCAACCCTTTCGATTGGAACAGATTGATACCTGATAGATAATTTACTTATTTTTAAGATACATGTTGGCTACATACATTTACTGCGGTGCAGATTACACATTGTCCTCAAAGATTGTGGCTTCAAAGGCTATTTCCGTATATAAGATTTATATCATATGGGTATTTACATTATACTGTACGTGTTTGTTCTAGTTTGGAAATCTAGTAATTTATTAATATGTACATAGCTCCTGTTTTTCCTTTCAAGGGTTTATCCATGGTGCCATGGTTTTGTGTGGTGATTCACCCTCCCATTCCACATGTGTTGTCCTGGTGCCATACAGTATCCCCTGGTATATTCTTAGCTAACCATAACCCCCCTTTCCCTAATCTAATTTAGGGATGCGTGACCCCAGTATTTTTGCTATCAATTAATACGTCAACTGTTTAATACATTGGTTAAAGGGTATAGTTTAGCTACAGTCTGACTTCTACACCTAATAAAGACTCTTGTATTGTTATGACTCGGCTGAGAGGCTTTGATAGAAATGGCCACAGCGTCAATTCCTTCCCATGATTCCATGTGGAATGGTTCAGGAGGTCAGGAGGACATTCCTCCGTAGATGACCTTCGGTATTGGCCACATTCAATGCTCAGTAGTATGCATTGTAGAGGAAATCTATATCTCTCCTTGCAGGCTTATCTGCAACATAGAATATTCAATTATAAATATTAAAGCACATCAGAATGGTGTATCCTTCTCAAAAGCAGAACTCAATCAAAGAGGAAGGCATTCTCCATGGCCAGAAGGAGTTATTACTCAATACCACACAGTTAATAACACCAACACAAGCTGATATGCTCTCAATGTGCCATTATTGATGTTAGCATCAAGGCAATTGTGTATAAATTGAGACGGGAAAGGCAACTAAAGTTAACATAGGCCGGATGCATGGGAGCGATTGGAGCACAATTAATTGGGATCATGTTGCCAGGGAATAAGGTTAAATAACACTGTCAAATAAATCAGACTAAAAAGCTCACGCCTGACCACTTGACAGTAATATAATAGTGATTTCAGGCAGTACTTGACTTGGGCAGAAGCTCAACTGAACTGAGTACTGGCACCTCAAATGTTCTTCTGCTTGAGTTCTTGCACCTCTTATCGAATATTATCTCAAACATATTGAGGAATTCCTGCAACTAAATATAAACGGTACCAGCACCACAAAATGAGTACCGGCACCTATTTCAGTCCAAGTCAAGCACTGATTTCAGGTGAATGTAATGGTTATTTTTCCTATAATCGTGGTGGCCTATTTTGCTCAATTATGTAAAGGGCACAAAAAACATGCCACACTCAAATTGTTGCGCCGTTCTTTACAGCTTAACCTGGCACAAAACCTTCTAGTACCTACTGTGATGCAGCCTCAATACATTCTAAAGCTTTCTGGTTATGTAATAATTGGTCAAATGAAATTGGCTGCTGCAGGAAATGCTACAGCCAACTTAAAATAGTACAGTTAGCTACAGCACATTCATCACAAATGAGCACTTCATACACTAAACACATTTCACTGGACATCAAGTAATGACTGAAAACACACATGGACACACACACATGCACACACACATACACACACACACACACACACACACACACGCACACACATAAATACATTTCTTGTAATGAATGTTAGTTTAATGTTACGCACTACGGCGTTACACACTACAGCGTCATTATAGTATGTTTCGTTAAACTACAAACAAACAAAAAAAGGTAAATAGTAGCTAGTTAAATGACACATCAAGTGACTACTAAATAGGCTGTATACCTTTCCAATCACAAAGCAGAAATGAGTCAGTTCAGTGAATGATTTCTCATGGAAGCTATAGCCCTAAACTATTCACATTATTATGTGAATATTATTATGTCAATATTATGGTTGACTTTATGAACGTATGTACAATTATGGTTGGCATCAGAGTTACTAACAGAACGGAGACACTATCTCTGTATTACCGTGAGTTTTATTAGGCAAAATAGTCCACTTCAATTGCGATAATCTACTAGTGTGAAAAAGGTGTACAGACTCACTTAGTACCAGATGTAACCCGTGCAGCCTTGAATGAACCAGAATCAACACTTGATGGACCATGTGTACATGAATCCATTATTGCATAGCATCAAGCCACCACAACACTGACTGGAGTGTGTGACAATTGCTCCCTGTCAGCAATTAAAGCATGCAGGTTGTTAGTAGCAGAGCGGAAGCGAACACACAGATGGGTATGAGCACTACACTGCAGGCAGAGAGTCTTTACCAGGTGGCAAACAGGGGTCGTCACAGTATAATGTATGATCTTTTTATTGGATGGGAACAGGATGGCACATGGGGATGGACAGGGTGAAAAGAGGAGGAAACTAGATTAGAAATGAGAGAGTGAACGTCGCTACGGAACTCTAGTGAATAAATAAAGGGAGTGAGGTGCATGTGATTTCAGTGAAGGCTAGAATGGCTTTGGGTTGGTAGACTAGACTCCACGCCCCCAGAGTACGTCAGCCTTCAACTACTATCGTGACTTGTGAGTTAATCGGACCTACAGTACGTGACAATGGTGGCCCACTTTTGAAGTTTGCTTCAAAAATGTATGTGCAAGGTCTCACATGGAAGACCTTTGACATGAAATGAAATGTGAATGGCATATGACATGAAAATGGAGAAAATATCCATGTACACCAATGACAATTTCTCGCATGTACTGATCGGCAAACAGCAAACTCTCAAACACTGAAAATTGTCATTGTACAACTTTATTTTTAAACCACAAAATCACACTGAAAACAACTTTAAAGAATACAATACATTACACATTCCCTCTACAGAGATTTTCACCATTACGTCTGCAACAGTTGTAATGAACTATATCAATCATAATTCTGTGATACAATAACATCTCTACTGACTGAAGCAATGCATCTCAAAACTAATCTACCAGTAAATCTATTTGGCTACTTGACTCAAAGCTGTTTGACTGGGAGAGAGGCATGGCTAATTCTGCCAAACCCTCTCAGCAACTGCTGCAGATAAGGCCCAGGCCCAGTAAACTGCAATGCTATGCCCTATCTGTCTTTGTCACTGTCAGTACTATTAGTAACCAGACAATGAGCTCCTGGCTACCCTGAGAGCCCACACGCCGTTGGATAAAGTAGTGTCAGCCTGAAAACAACAAGCTACTGGGCCTTATCGCTTTCACTGAGCTCACTGCATTCCTTTGTCACCTGTTTTAGCCATTATCTATGAACTTGTTTCACCCAAGCTAAAGGTTAAGGCTAAATTATTAAACAAACCTTAGAAGAGGAACTATTTACACTATATGACAAAAAGTATGTGGACACCAGCTCATCGAACATCTAATTTTAGAATCATGGGCATTATTAAGGAGTTGGCCTCCCCCTTTGCTGCTATAACAGCCTCCACTCTTCTGGGAAAGCTTTGCACTAGATGTTGGAACATTGCTGCAGGGACTTGCTTCCATTCAGTCACAAGAGCATTAGTGAGGTTAGGAACTGATGTTGGGCGATTAGGCCTGGCTCGCAGTCGGCGTTCTAATTCATTCTAAAGGGGTTCGATGGGGTTGAGGTCAGGGCTCTGTGCAGGCCAGTCAAGTATTCCCACACCAATCTCGATTAACCATTTCTGTATGGACCTCGGTTTGTGTACTCGGGCATTGTCATGCTGAAATAGGAAAGGGCCTTCCTCAAACTGTTGCCACAAAGTTGGAAGCACAGAATCGTCTGGAATGTCATTGTATGCTGTAGTGATTTTCCTTCACTCGAACTAGCACGAACCATGAAAAACAGCCGCAGACCATAATTCCTACTCCACCAAACCTTACAGTTGACACTATGCATTGGGACAGGTAGCATTCTCCTGGCATCCGCCAAACCCAGATTTGTCTGTTGGACTGCCAGATGGTGAAGCGTGATTCATCACTCCAGAGAACGGGTTTCCACTGCTCCAGAGTCCAATGGCGGCCAGCTTTACACCACTCCAGCTGACGTTTGGCATTGCGCATGGTGATCTTACGCATGTGTGCGGCTGCTCGGCCATGGAAACCCATTTCATGAAGCTCCCAACAAACTGTTTGTGTGCTGACATTGCTTGCAGAGGCAGTTTAGAACTCAGTAGTGAGTGTTGCAACCGAGGACAGACAATTTTTAGCACTCTGTGGTCCCATTCTGTGAGCTTGTGTGGCCTACCACTTTGTGGCTGAGCCATAGTTGCTCCTATACCTTTCCACTTCACAATAACAGCACTTACAGTTGACCGGGTCAGCTCTAGCAGGGCAGAAATTTGACGAACTGACTTGTTGGAAAGGTGGCATCCTATGATGGTGCCAAGTTGAAAGTCTCTGATCTCTTCAGTAAAGGCCATTCTACTGCCAATGCTTGTCTATGGAGATTGCATGGCTGTGTGCTCGATTTTATACACCTGTCAGCAACGGGTGTGGCTGAAACAGCCGAATCCACTCCTTCGAAGGGGTGTCCACATACTTTCTATAAATAGTATAAAATGGGATCAAATCTATATCCACATCATTAAAAACCAGAGTCTAAACGACCAAGATTACTCAACGCATGAGGCATCATATAAACTACTGCCCCTTTGCATTCTAATGAGCCCAAACAAGGAAAAGGGAAGCCTAGCTCTAACCTACAGAGAGAGGCCTATGATGTATCAGGTAAAAAGCAAAAACGAAACCCTAACACAGACAAGTAACATCCCAATGCATGGTGGTAGGAACAGTATAGGAGGAAAGGAAAGGTTCAGGACTTACCTGTGAGGCCCTTGTAGTCCATCAGGTCAAACATGATGATGGCCACACAAGACCAGGTGACGACCAGGGCTACGACCAGGATCCAGGCCATAGGGGAACTGAAGGTGGTGTACAGGTCGTCAGTCGCGGTCCTCTTGGTCACCCTGGCTGGAGGGTGTCCTGCCTCTCCATTTTTGCTCTCAATGACCATGGTTGTGGTGAAGGATTGCGCTGGAAGAAAGGACAAAGGATAGGTTGTTGGCCTGATGCTGAACCAACCATAAAGGCCCAGTGAAGGGTTAGTTCATGAATAGACTGCACTGAGACAAGTTTTTGACAGGGGAATAGCTATACACTGAAGGTACTACACTGTATGGTACACAGTGTCAAAGGAATCCATATACTTTTTTTTGTGTGGATTGTGTTGTCTCTGTGATCTTTTGACTTGGCCATCAAAGAGCTCTCTCTCTAAATGAATATAAATCTCTGTAGCGTGGCAATTTGATTTGATGTTAAATGGAGAGAGATGGGCTGGCCATGCTTCCTTACAAACACAGCACATGACCTTTATGTGCGGAATTCATTTTACAAGGCTGCTCATCGATTTACCAGAATGTGGCAGACTAGGTCAGAATATGCCATTGATTCTTGTGAAGGTGCAATAGTTAGAATGCAGTGTTCAGTCTCTAAAACGTTATCTGCTGCTTCTATACTGTGAAATCAGGTCGGTGCAAACCAGACAGAAGCTGTTGCTGGTGGCATGGGTCTCTGGTGTGTTTTCTTAGTCGGCCCCTGACAGAGATAGTATCTGACTGGTGTGTTTTCTTAGTCGGCCCCTGACAGAGATAGTATCCGACTGAAATGCTGTTCCAGCCCCCTTGATTTTTGTGTGTTGCATGTTAATGAACGTATGTATGTCGTGAGTGTGAAAGAGAGAGAAAAAAGAAAGACAGAAAGAGAATAAGTGCATGTGTGTATTCGCCCAGCATGGCTCAGGCCACCTGTTGGATCTCTTCGCCATGGCCTGCACCCTGTTGTCAGCAATGGGGGATTATGGGCCCCCATGTCCCCTCAATATGCTGACTCAAGAGGCTCTGCAGACAAACACCATATGCCCTGCTTCTTCTCACTTTGATTCAACAAAATACAATATGACATATTGTCATACTGCAACTAGCAAAGTGTGTGTGTGTGTGTGTGTGTGTGTGTGTGTGTGTGTGTGTGTGTGTGTGTGTGTGTGTGTGTGTGTGTGTGTGTGTGTGTGTGTGTGTGTGTGTGTTATTGTATGTGCATTTGAGTGTGTTTGCCAGGGTTACAGTAATGGCATTTACAGAGTTGTATTATCCTGGAATCCAGGAGTAGTGGAGTGGGGATAGTGATGGAATGCATCACGCAAATGTGCTGTAAAAAAAAGAAAAAAGAAAAGAAAAAAAAAGAATGTACGCTTCAACACATCTACTTTACCTCTCTCCTGACCTCTTGCTGCCTGAAGTTGACGTCCCTGTCATGGGAACCCTAAGTAGTTCTCCATGACAACTAATCTCAGGACAGTAATTGAGAGCCAGTAATACAGTCTGATAGAGTCAGCCAACAAAACACTGATATGATCTTATCCTCTCCTGGGTGCCCTCAATATATACTCTGATATCACTTCTATTTGAATTGCTGTTGAATAGAAGTTTTACACCCAGGCTCAAGTTGGTTCAAATCAAGCCCTTCTTATTGGAACTGACGTGTAAGACAGAGGCAAAACAAGGTACATCAGACAGAATCATTAAGTTTGATTCCCAAAAGTAAGATAACGTCAACTTTTCTCGGTTGTAACAGTGATGATGGACGTGGATTGTGCACGTGAAGTGCTAGATACTTTAAGCCGTGCTGACGTCACAAGTGTTTCAAGGCTGCACAGCAAATAGCCAATTATGCTATCATGATATCCACTATTTCTCAGAAGCTTCTAAATCGTCTGCGGAACTATGTCACGTTTTTAAACATTTCAAATGACAAATGAAATGACCTATAATAAGGAAGTAAAATGTAAAGACATACTTAGACTTGTGTAGATACTGTACCTTCGACTCCCTCAGTCATGGCAGTTTTGAAAATGTAATTTCAGCAACAGAGTTGTGTTGAAAAATATACATGCAGCGCCTCAGGGCTAATCCTGTTTGAGTCCTGATCGTCAAGGAGAGGATGGGACCATGCAAAGAGACCCTAAATATATTACACCTGGTGTCTGGACTGGATGTTTAATCCCCCCTAAAGAATCACAATTTAAAATAATTCAAAGGGTCACAGTCTCAGGGTCTCTGAAGAGGTTCAGTTAATGTCCAGGAAGAGAGCAAAAAGTCGAGGGGAAAAGTTCCAGGGCCGGCCAGTGGAGAGTTCGGGATCCAGCCTAAAAGTTTCCCCTGTCCATGATTGGTGTAGATCAGGAAGCTTAGGACGGGACAGAGGCTTCAAGGTAACCTTAACCCAGGCTATTCTGCCCTGCCTGCCTGGGTTATTCTTAGAGCTAGCCGCACCAGCTGCATTCTTGCTTTGCCTTTTTAGGCTGGGGGCGTGACCCCCTCCAACAGACCTGTGCTGTCATCGAGTAGGGTAGCAGAGGGGGCATCAGCACTGCTCTCCTGCACTGCCGTATCCATCTGCTGGCCTGGGACTGGGACTGGCAGACAGAGACGTCACGTCACTGACAGTGGAGGAAAATGGCCACAGGCAGGAGCTGTTCATCTGGCCTACAGACCTCTATTAGCCTGGCCTTGGTGCCAGACTGATAGCAGCCAAAGTGGATGCAGCCAAAGTGCCATGTTTACCTTGTGTTTACCTTTGTGAACATGGAATACAAGATAAAGACCACCACTGCTTCCCAGCATTACCTGTCAAGAGCTGTGCCCATATTCTTATCTGGGTGCCAGCCAGTCTGGTCAGTCACTGCCCACTTACTAGGTACCTAGTCAACAGACTGGCACCTGGCAGCCACCAAGATGTGATTGCTGGAATATAACCACCTACATTGTATGAATCTCAGATTCATGAACCTCTCAAAACATGAATCAAAATCACCACAGAAATCCATGAAAATTGATGCCGCTGTTTGATTTTGTCCTTTAAATCCCCCACAAGGAAGAATATTGCATGTTTAAAATGTAATGCAGTTGACCTCAGTGGAAGAAATTCAATGCATTTTCACCACCCTCCTTTCTCGGAAACCACACACCTCTGCTGAGAAGCCTTTCTGACAAGCTAAAGCAGTTGGACTGCTGACTAATCCCTGAACCCACATAAAGGGCTGAAAAAACACATTTCATCTGAGGATATTAGTAGCCTACAGTACTGAGTTTAGGTCATCCAAAAGTTACGTTGCAGCAAACAAGTTGACAGGTTACTATACTAAACAAAAATATAAATGCATCATCAATTTCAAAGATTTTACTGAGTTACAGTTCATATGCAGAAATCAGTCAATTGAAATAAATAAATGATGCTCTAATTTATGGATTTCATATGACTGTGAATACAGATATGCATATGTTGGTCACAGATACACTATATATACAAGGATTAGATTTGATCCCATTTTATACTATTTATACAAAAGTATGTGTACACGCCTTCAAATTCATGGATTCGGCTATTGCAGGTGTATAGAATTGAGCACATCGCCATGCAATCTCCATAGACAAACGTTAGCAGTAGAATGGCCTCACTGAAGAGCTCAGTGACTTTCAACGTGGCACCGTCGTAGGACCTCACCTTTCCAACAAGTCAGTTCGTCACATTTCTGGCTATGGATCTAATCATTCATTCAGCAGAAATCACACAACACTCTGCAAATATGACCAGTAGGCCTTTGTTTAAAAAGCAAGCTGATTGGATGTTTGAGAATGAGTTTGCCAGAATATAAACACTTTCAACAATCAGAATGAGAGGGTTATAAAATGTAGGTTGATGCATTTTCTACAAATCCTCGTGACACATCTCCTTCGCATAGAGTTGATCAGGCTGTTGATTGTGGCCTATGGAATATTGTCCCACTTCTCTTCCAAGGCTTTGTGAAATTGCTGGATATTGGCGGGAACTGGAGCACACTGTCATACACGTTAATCCAGAGCATCCCGAACGCGCTCAAAGGGTGACATGTCTGGTGAGTATGCAGGCCATGGAAGAACTGGGACATTTTGAGCTTTCAGGAATTGTGAACAGATCCTTGCGACATGGAGCTGTGAATTATCATGCTGAAATATGAGGTGATGGCAGCAGATAAATGGCACGACAATAGGCCTCAGGACCTCATCACAGTATCTCTGTGCAATTGTGTTTGTTGCCCTTATCTTATGCCTGCCCATACCATAACCCCACCGCCACCATGGGTCACTCAGTAAACAATGTTAACAACAGCAAACCACTCACATGGCGCTATACACGTGGTCTGCATCTGTGAGGCAGGTTGGATGTACTGCCAAATTCTCTAAAATGACGTTGGAGTTGGCTTATGGTAGAGAAATTAACATACAATGTTCTGGCAACAGCTCTGGTAGACATTCCTGTAGTCAGCATGCCAATTGCATGTGCCCCCGAAACCTGAGATATCTGTGGCATTGTGTTCTGTGACAAAACTGCACATTTTAGAGTGGCCTTTTATTGTCCCCAGTACAAGGTGCACCTGTGTAATGATCATAATTTATAATCAGCTTCTTGATATTCCACACCTGTCAGGTGGATGGCAGGTGTTATCTAGGCAAAGGAGAAATGCTCACTAACAGGGATGTAAACAAATTTGTGCACATTTCTGGGATCTTTTATTTCAGCTCATGAAACCAACACTTCACATGTTGCGTTTATATTTTCGTACAGTGTAGTAACTGTAACGGATTGCATTTAGAAAGTAACCTACCCAACCCTGAGTATCCTATGAGCTTTATACAAAGAGATGGAAATACATCTACTTTTGTGATCTTCACGACATTCTATCTTTTGATTAGGATGTGCAGGCATTCAGACGAGACAAATAAAACGGAATGTTGTTTTCCCTCCATAACTAGTAACAGTCATTACATTGGCAGCACAGCACAGGCAGCTTCCAGTGGGATAAAACAGAGAGGGCTGCTGATGAAATTGTGTGCAATCAGGGGGAAAAACCCTCACCCTGCAGAGCGTGCCACACACTGGTGTGTGTGGCACACGCAGACGTTCACAGTCAGTGCCTTTCTTACAGATCTACTATGACACCTTTAGGGCATCATTACAGCACAAAACCTCAAAAGTGTTAAAAAAACATTTGAGAACTATAAATCATGTACTGGTATTGATAGACCCCAACTGTATAGCCTTTTGGTATGACTTCATGCCTACAGAGATCACGCAAGTCGATATTTTCACAGCTCAATCATTGTTAGAGCATAATATAATATAAACTCTGTCTCCATTGCTGCCATACATGAGTTTTATAGAAGCTGGAATTTTAAAGAAATTCATGAAAGATATGGATGATGGTGTCACGATCGTCGTAGTGAGGAGATCAAAGCGCAGCGTGATGTGAATACATCTTTTTAATGAAAGACGAAAAAACACAAAGTACACTAAACAAACAAACAAACAAACAAAATAACAAAATAACAAAATAACAAAATAACAAAATAACAAAATAACAAAATAACAAAATAACAAAATAACAAAATAACAAAATAACAAAATGACCGCTATCACAATTGCGTGCAAACATGCAACATCACATAGACAATAACCCACAAACCCAAACTGGCAAATGGCAACCTAAATAGGTTCCCCAATCAGAGACAACGATAAACAGCTGCCTCTGATTGGGAACCAATCCAGGCCACCATAGACCTACAATATGCCTAGACTAGAAACACACACCTAGACATACAAAACCCTAGATAAGACAAAAAAACACATACCACCCTCGTCACACCCTGACCTAACCAAAATATATTAAAAAAACAAAGAATAGTCCGGTCAGGGCGTAACAGATGCAAACATTGCAAACATGGAAAGATAGCAGTAAGCCCCCCCAAAACATGAAAAGCTAGAAGTGAGGCTAATAATAAAATGGTGTATGAACTGATCTTGAAATTACTTTACGAGCAAACCTCTCAATGAATGATTTTGAGTGGCATATCAGGCTAATAATATAGAACTGAGAATTATATTAGCCCGGAGCTACTTTACAAGCAAACCCCTCAATGACTGATGAGCGACAGAACCAATAGGCTACCTGAACATTTGAGATCAAGCGAATACAAGTAGCGAAAGGCACTTAGATGTGTTTAGATCTGGACGGTACAATAAAGACATTGCATCATTTCAGTGCTTTCCGTCAAGATGCATGGAATTTACTCTGAGATGCGATTGTTAAAGGACAAAGCAAAGAGCTTGCCATCGTCACATAAATATGTAAGGCACTAAAAGTCCTTCTGCTGATCAGCGTGTTATTACTAACCTAGCATTGTGTGAAGCCCCAGCAATGAGATACTCACAAGTCTTCAAGGGAAAGAAAACTACATCTAATGGCAGCTAGAGAGAGACACATTACCTTCTACGGCTGTTTAAATTGTAAGCACTGTTTACCTCCACATTCATTCGCTTTTCTGAGTTAGTGTGGATGAAGCATAATGTTAGACACACCTAACTGATCAAGTAAAATGGCATCTGGAGCTCTGCTGCTAATGTAGTCATTAATACTTAATGGCAGCAGGCCTCAAGTGCAGGAACTACTCACGTTAAATGACCATTATAGAGAAAGGGGTAAAGACAAGGTGATACAAAAGCAACTGTTGATTTACAATTGACACCACAATGACATCTAATGATGTTGTTGTGCATTAGCATAGCAGACACACAAAAAAATGCTCCAAATGTGTTGGGCCACTGTTTGGCTATGTCAAACCAAATCATTATTTTGTCCTGTCAGCTTTAAGTGGCCATCTGGATTCACGCTGCAAGAAAGCAACAACCAAGCTTAGCGCTACAGGGATAATATCTGAAAACACAAAGGGCCAACTGCGCTCTCAGACAACAATAAGGCTATGGATCTACTGTAATCATTCTGTAGAAATGACTGTGTATCACATAACACTCTGCAAATAAAACCAAGGGGAAGTAGGCCTTTGTTTGAAAAGCAAGCTGATTTGATGGAGTTTGCCAGAATATAAACACTTTCAACAATCAGATTGAGAGGGTTATAAAATGTGGGCTGATGCATTTTCTGCTTTATGACAATTCTTTCCAATATCTTTCAATGTACAGGCCTTTTTGAAGACTGTGCCCTACAGGTCCTCAGGCTGGAGCTCAACATATGGTAAACATACACTATATATACAAAAGTATGTGGACACATCGTCAAATTAGGTCATTCGGCTATTTCAGCCACACCCTTTGCTGACAGGTGTATAAAATCAGGCACACAGTCATGCAATCTCCATAGACAAACATTGTCAGTAGAATGGCCTTACTGAAGAGCTTGGAGACTTTGAAAGTGGCACCGTCATAGGATGCCACCTTTCCGACAAGTTAGTTCGTCAAATTTCTGCACTACTAAAGCTACCACGGTCAACTGTAAGTGCTGTTATTGTGAATTATACAACGGTTGGGTCTAATCCTGAATGCTAATTGGTTAAAACCACATTCCAGCCGGTGTCTATTCCACAAGTTACCACAGGCTAAATCTATGATGTTAAAATGCCTATTTACTCTGTTCCATCTGACTGCGCAATCCACTGTCTCATCAGCCCAGCCAGGCAATTTATAAACTTGATTTCCACTATAAAAAGCACCTAGACATTATCTCACATTTCTTTAGACTAACATTTATTTTTCAACAGGGGAGATTTGTATAAACTTTGCTGTCTGTCTCTCCGACATTTGCAACATTGTTTCAATATTCAAATTCAATCTCCAGCTGTCCCATAGTAATGAACGAGTTGGGATGAGACAGACAGGCAGGCAGCGTTTCTCAGACAGTCGAAATCATGAATCAGCTGGCATCATTTTTTTGGAGATATATAAAGAAATGTCAATTCAAAAAAGGTAAAACTAAAGGAAGTGCAGCTAGTTTGCAGTCTTTCCAGCTTCAGTTTGAATTGTGTTGTTAGCTGTGTTGTTGGCTAGCTCCTCTGAACAACAGTGTCCTGACGAGTGAGCACATTTTCTATGCCAGGCAAGTTCAATGTTATGGAAGTATCCAAATAAATGTCACTAGAAAACAGCTTAAACAAATGCAAATACAACTCATTTGCTGTTATTCTGGCTTTTTAATGTGACTGTAAGTTAGCGATAGTTGGCGAGCTAGCAAGCAATGGATAAGAGCATTTAGAATGAACAACTGGGTCGCATCCATAGATATACAGAACAAAAAGACTGAATGACTGGGTCGCGTCTCTGGCAACCTATAGAACGAACAACCAGCCGGCTTGGGTAACAACCCTAGATTTGTGTCGGGACTATATATTGTGGAAGGAGGAAATAGAATGAATAAATGAATATGTAAATCATTATTTAAATATGTTGGTAACCCGTTGTATAAAAGTGGTAATGCCCTCGAAACCGGTGTTTGTAGGATATATTGGCATGGTTTGCCTAACAATACCACCTTCGAGGGCATTATCACTGAAGTAGAAACCTCTAGGAACAACAATGGCTCAGCCGCAAAGTGGTAGGCCACACAAGCTCACAGAACGGAACCACCGAGTGCTGAAGCGCGTAGCACGTAAAAATCCTCTGTCCTCGATTGCAATACTCACTACTGAGTTCCAAACTGCCTCTGGAAGCAATGTCAGCACTATAACTGTTAAATGACATTCTGTGCTTCCAACTTTGTGGCAACAATTTGGGGAAGGCCCTTTCCTGTTTGAGCATGACAGTGCCCCCATGCACAAAGCAAGGTCCATACAGAAATGGTTTGTCAAGATTTGTGTGTAAGAACTTGACTGACCTACACAGAGTCCTAACCTCAACCCATCAAACACCTTGGGATGAATTGGATAGCTGACTGGCCGTGCAGTGTATTATGTCCACAGCAGGGGCTTTTATCAAGTCATGCTCAGAATACAAAGTGCACATTCACTTGATGTACGCCTGACAGAATATGGTTTCTAACGGCTACAGGTAGAAAGACTAAGCTCAGATCACATTCAAATGGGTGAGTGCGACGATCTATTCTTTGGTTTGATGTATTCTTTATTCTTGTTCTTCAGGTGACGCTTACCCAGAATACTTAATGTGCCTCATGCTTGTCTCACTCTAATGTTGTTACCTCGCTATGCAGGTCTCGTTCACAGGAGTAATCCATAAAATCCTGTCCTCGGAGCCAAGGGAATATCAATAGTGACTCAACTGGGATTTCAACCATAGCCCCCTCGGGTGCTGCCTGTTCGATCACAGCCAGTCCATCACACTAAAGGCTACAATAAAACATCAACTCCAAATACAATTCAAGAGATTGGGATCATAAGGTTCTATTTGCATTTTTGTCAAAGTGTAGTTATTGACATAGCCTTGTTCTCTTCAATGTTCTCTACCTATATTGTACTCTAAATACCCCATTTGTGTTGTTTTAAAAGAATACAAGCTCAAATTGCTGACATCATCCAAAAGAATGAGGGTTTGGAACTTTAAAGATTTTTGCAGATAGAAACGAAAAGTTCCAAGCTCTCGATTTGCAGATGGAAACGTAGTCCCTAGCTCTCGATTTGGCAAAAAGACCCCTTTCGAAGGCCAAAAATCTATAGTCAGTGATAATTACGCATGAATACAACTATCTGGCCGGCATGGTACACCATCTCTCTCACTCTCTCTCTCCTCCTGACCAATGCTGAGAAAGGTGACCCAGGGTTGGGCTAATTTACAGGCAGTGAGCACCCCAAAAGACTGCTGATGTCAGCCACATAACGTTATAGTTACACTCCAACATGCTTAGTAATAGTCTTTATGTGTCCCTGTGTTGAGATGGTACACCGTCAATTAAGGACCTCTACATTACTAGTGATAGTACATTTAGTACATGATAGTACATGATAGTACATTTTTCGGCACCTGCACCCTTTTCTTTATTATAAAAACCAGCAGTTCAAAGGAGCCATATAAACGATGTCAGGATGTAAAACGCTGCCGGTTTTCACCCTCCTTCATGCCAAGTACCACAACTTCTCCACAGAGTTGAGAGCAGACAAGATTTTTTAAAAATTAACTTAAAAAATGTACATTCTTAAACCCTTACCGTGTACCTATGTTTGCCCTCTGTTTGTGCGTGCCTTTCTTTGTTTGCTGAGATCCGTACTTAAAAAAAAAACGTTAATCAAATACAACTATTGACTGTTTCCTCATTGCTGTTACTCTAAGATGGCAACTCGGCACGAATGCGCATGTGCCAATTGAATCTCAACAAGGAAACAGTCGGGTGGATGTATTTGATTAAAGTTTTATTGAAAAGTATGATTTCAGTACACATAGAAAGGCACGCAACAGAAGACAAACGTATATACACAGTAAGGATTTAAATGCCAATGTTTAAGTAGCGACGCATAGCGACTCAAAGGAGTCCTTTAAAAAAAACTCTAGTCTCTGCTCAACTCCGTGGAGGAGATGAGGTACTTGGCTACCCGCCTTCCATCTCTTTGGAGCTTTCAATGGGGGAGGAAGGTTTCCCTCAGGGCAGGGAGATCCTGCTGCTGCTCAAAACATCCAGTTGCATGAAATACACTACAGTCGCAAAGTAAACAAGGTTATTATTCCTGAGATGTGCAGACGTGACAACTCTGGGCTAATTGCTGAGGGTGTGCATACACACAGTGTTATTAATGACATCACAAGCTGGTGATGACGAGAGGAGAGAGAGAGAGAAACAGACCCACAGATATGTGAGTAGTAACCAAGCTGTCAAACCAGGTGTAGTACCAGGCTGTTCTCATATCCCACCGGATGAGGAATGTCATTTGGGGGTGAAAACAAACCGATTTCCCCATTCATCGCTTCATGTGTGGTGTGTGTCTCCTCCATGTTCATCAGCCTCATCGTCATGAGACAGAACATCAGGGTGGTGTTGTTAAGGAGATGGAGTATGCTGATCTCATCTCACACTGCCCTCAATGTTGCTGCTGCTGCTGCTGCTGCTGCCTGCACCAACACACAGGCTGGGAATAATAAGGCCATGTTAGGCTGGTTTCCACAGTCACCACGTTCTGTCTGTGGGCTGCTTCCATTTGGCCATCAGCCTGCATGTCCCAAGGGTTTATGGCTGCTGAAGTCAAACCAAACCCAGCTTTCCTATAACACCTGCTACCATCCAGATTCTCACTGAGTGGGTGATAGTGTGACTGTCGAGAGTGGCAAAGTAAACATACATTCACACATGCAAACCCACACACAAACGCATGCATGCCATTTATAAACGCAGTGTATCTGTGTAGGCCTAATTGACCATTTCTGCCAAGGACTTGATCCAGGTAGGCCACCATTTAAAAGGCACTTCAATGTTAGGCATGAGTGCAGCTAGCCCAATAATGGACCAAAAGAGCCTAACGTTACACCTTAGAGTCCAAAGGACCTTGCATGTTCTGTTGAAAGGCGAATTAGCTTTGGCAGTTTTACAGGCTTTTGGTTTTTCCATTTATATTTTGAGGTTGGACGGTAGCACGTGGGGCACACCGATTGATGTCACCTTGTTAGTCAGTATGTGTTACACCAGTGCTGGCTTGTCCATCTCGTTAGTTGGAAGGTGTTTCGCCTGTGCTGACGTAGTCGGATATTTAAGAGTGGCTGGCCCAGTGCTCCAGTTGTCTTGAGAGATGTGGAGGGTTAACGCCTTTAGTTAGGCCTCCCTATTTGAGTTCTAGAAGAACAATCTTTCATATGATCTTCCCTATTTATGTTTTGCTACGCTTTTTGGTTTGCTTCCTGTCTTTAAGATTGGTGTGGGTTTTTCTTTTGTTTGCTTTATCTTGGGAAAATGTATGGTGGGTGTCTTTTAGGTACCAGTTGTTGTTGCTAGTCAACTTTCAGTGGACACCCCCATGAGTGTCTTCCAGAACCCCTCCTAAAACCCAGCCTGTTCCGTTTTGGTTCTCATTGCAGTGGAAGCTGCTGAGGGGAGGACGGCTCATAATAATGGCTGGAAAGGAGCAAATGGAATGGCATCTAACACATGGAATCCATGTTTGATGTGTTTGATGTCATTCTACTCATTACATTCCAGCCATTACCGAGAGCCCATTCTCAATTAAGGTGCCACCAACCTCGTGTGTCAGTGACACTTTGTTAGTTCCCCCTTCTGGTTGAGTGACATTTTTTGTTTTTCTTGCCAGGGAACGTAACAGGCACCAAAAACAGCCAAATACTCCATCTAAATATGACTCGATTCTCAATTGCGGTATGGTTCTAGATACACAAAGCCCTCTACTTCCATATTAAATCAAAAATCATTTAACAATGTACAGTGTTAATGTTTTAATTGGTTTTAACACAGTTGCTGCTGACAGTATTTTTCAGTGACATGTTTGTGGCATTCGTCTTCCGTTTACACACAAGTGTTCGAGAGACACAGAGAGCCGATTAGCCTCTGTCTTCTGTCTGTTTCCCGTAAACAAGCACTGTAACATGGAAATATGGCTGTATGAGAACCATAACCCTATAAAAGGTGTGTATTGATTTAAAGTATTTTTTTCTTCTGTCTATGGTGTTAAGAATTAACAAAAATTCAGGAGAGAGGACCAGACTTGAACGCAATAGTTGCCTTGAACGCAGCTCCCTACTTAAGTGGTAATGGCCTCGGAGCTGGTGTTTTGAGGATTTATTGGCACGTGCCATTATATTCTCCAAACACTGTCTTTGAGGGCATTATCACTTTTACACAGCCGGTTACCAACATATTCAAATAATGATTTACATATTTTCATTAAAAACTTTATTTTTGGGGCCTCCCGAGTGGTGCAGTGGTCTAAGGCACTGCACTGTAGTGCTAGAGGTGTTACTACAGACCTGGGTTCATTCCTGGGCTGTACCAAAACCAGCCATGGCTGGGAGTCTCATAGGATGGCACACAATTGGACCAGCATC
This sequence comes from Oncorhynchus tshawytscha, assembly GCF_018296145.1. Classification (NCBI taxonomy): domain Eukaryota; kingdom Metazoa; phylum Chordata; class Actinopteri; order Salmoniformes; family Salmonidae; genus Oncorhynchus; species Oncorhynchus tshawytscha. Next base: position 15,389,563 of record NC_056446.1, on the reverse strand, counting down.
CATTACAGCAGTGGCTCATCCCCTCCACCAGTGACAAACTCCATCTTCGCCTACAGTCCCACTGGTCCTGTGACCGCCACCGCTGCAGTGCCTCACCTTCCTCTCTGCCAGCGACAACAGCTCAGCCAGCTATATGTTCCTGCTCCTCCAACTGTGGCTCTGCCCCTGTTCTTCACAGCTGTGACCTCTCAGTTCAGTGAGCCAATTGCCTCAATGTTCCAGTTTTCACTGCCCGCTCTGGCCTCCGGCTCACCATTTCCTCTCAATGGCCACCCTGGCTCTTCCTTCACCCAACACCCTCCACTTTGCGTCTATTCTCTTCCTCGCTTCGCCATTAGGTCCAATAAAGTCCCGCTGGCCATGTGACCACTGCTGATCCTCATTTTCTACCTACATCCCTTTTCATTATGTCAGATATTACTATCCTCGACAAATATATCTTCACCATCAAACACAGTAAACTGATCAGTTTAGCAGAATCACAAGTCTATCGGTTCCAGCTATCTAACCTCAGCCCTTACCAACCACTCACCTACTTCCTACTGCTCAGACAATCTCAACATGCCTTTCTATCCGATCCACTGTTCATAACTAAATCTGGTTTCATCGCCTCGCCAATGTTTCCATTCCCATCTGAGACAAATACTATCACTGTATGGAAATCATGTTGATCAATTCTCCTGACCTGCCCTTCCGAGTGGTGCAGTGGTCTAAGGCATTGCAGTGCTTGAGGCGTCACTACAGACCCGGGTTCGATCCCAGGCTGTGTCACAACCAGCCGTCCCCGGGAGTCCTATAGGGTAGCGCACAATTGGCCCAGCGTTGTCCGGGTTAGAGGAGGGTTTGGCCTGGGGGGGGCTTTACTTGGCTCATTGCGCTCTAGCGACTCCTTGTGGCAGGCCGGGCGCCTGCAGGCTGACTTGCGGATGTCAGTTGAACGCTGTTTCCTCCGACACATTGGTGCTTCTGGGTTAAGCGGGCGGGAGTTAAGAAGCTCGGTCTGGCGGGTCATGTTTCGAGAGGACGCATGACTCGACCTTCGCCTCTACTGAGCCGGTTCGGGAGTTGCAGTGATGAGACAAGATTGCAATTGAATATCATGAAAAAGGGGGTCAATTAAAGAACAAAACCTATTAAGAAATGAATTGATCAGTAAATAAAAAGGTGTTTGTGCATGTGAGAGTTGGGCTATATGGAAGAGACTACTGAGTAGTTTTGTTCATCAGGCTGACCCCCAGTCTTTGCTTGAAGTCATTGAGGGATGATATTCTGGCAATGTGAAGATAAGAATTCCAGAGTATGGTACCTCTTTATCTGATAGAGAATTAACTATGTGAGGTGTGGCATTGGGGAGGGTGAATGTTATTGCAGTGTCTTGAGTTGTATAGATGTATTTCAGAATTAACCTGAACAATTCCATTGAAGGGCGTAGGTCAACTGTCTGGAAGGTATGAGTATTAATAGACGAAGGTGCGTAATTGGTGTACATTAATGTCATAAATAGACAAGGTATTGAGTTTCTTAAACAAAGATGCAGCTGGAGCTAGGTAATTAGAGGAGGTAGCTAGTCTTGTACATTTATTTTGTATGAGGAGTAATTTGTGTAGATAGGAGGCATATGTACTGGCCCAGACAATATTACAGTAAATGTAGCTATAGTGTATATAGTTAGGAAGCAAGCCTGATGAACCAAACCACAAATCTTTCTGATACCAACAGATTTCATAACTTTGCTTCAGGCAAATTGATATGATCTTTCCAGGATAACTTTTCCTCAATTAAAATTCAGAGGAATCTAATGGTTGTGACTTGTTCCATTTCATTCCCACCAATTGAGATTCTGCCTCTTTTCTTTTACAATATTTATTATTCATGACTTATTCTTACTAGTGAAAACAAAGTTGCATTTTTTTTTTAAACATTTTGAAGAATTTGTTTATCCGGAACCAGTCAGAAAATTTGCCCATGCCTGAGTTGTCTTTATTAATAAGTGAATTAACATTTTTTGGTGATTAAAATCAAATTGTTAACATCAGCTAAAATAATGGGAAGTACTGTACAGTGGAAGACACAGCAGCAATGTAAGTGATATAAGTTAGGGATAACAAACGTCCAATTATCAAACCCTGTGGCACGTCACAGGATATTTTGGCGCTGGTAGATGCACAGCCATTTGCATGAACAAATTGTTCTCTATCATAAACATCACTATATAACCAATTATATGTATAATCATGAAAAACGTAATTTAGTTTTGAAAATCATATTTAATGATCAACCATATCAAACACTTTGGATAAATAAATAAAAATGCCAAGAGTGTAATCATTGTTGTTCAGGGCTGTAGAGATTTTATCCACAAGTTGCAAAATATGGTGTTCTTGGGGTTGAACTCATCGTTCTTCTTCCTCCAAATATGGCGAGTGGAGTTTAGACCAAAAAACTATATTTTTGTCTCATCAGACCACATGACCTTCTCCCATTCCTCCTCTGGATCATCCAGATGGTCATTGGCAAACTTCAGATGGGCCTGGACATGCACTGGCTTGAGCAGGGGGACCTTGCGTGCGCTGCAGGATTTTAATCCATGACGGCGTAGTGTGTTACTAATGGTTTTCTTTGTGACTGTGGTCCCAGCTCTCATCAGGTCATTGACCAGGTCCTGCTGTGTAGTTCTGGGCTGATCCCTCCCCTTCCTCATGATCATTGATGCCCCACGAGGTGAGATCTTGCATGGAGCCCCAGACCGAGGGTGATTGACCGTCATCTTGAACTTCTTCCATTTTCTAATAATTGCGCCAACAGTTGTTGCCTTCTCACCAAGCTGCTTGCCTATTGTCCTGTAGCCCATTCCAGCCTTGTGCAGGTCTACAATTTTATGCCTGATAAATACTTGTTCCCCCCACTGTACCTCCATCACCTCCATTAATTCAGAAGGATCAAACTGAAGGAGAGAAGGGAAATGTTAATCAGGTTTCCTTAAATATTTATTTGACAGAGGAACCCACATTCGCAAAAAAGTTATTAAATTCATGTGAAATAACATCAGGATTGCTATAGATCTTATTTTCAGCAAACAATACATTGAGATGGGATAGTTATAGATACCTTTTTCTTATTCAACAGTCGATTGATGATTTTCCAAGTTGACTTGATATTATTTAAGGATTCTTGGAATTTGTTAATAAAATATGTATTTTGATATCCGAAGCAGGTGAGTAAATTTTGTTCTTATAGTTTTTGTAATTTGCAGAATACAGGAGAGAGGGATTTGTGAGATTTGTGAGTTTTTTTTAACTTAAGATTTTGAGACCGATTGTAAACCAAGGTTTCCAGAACCCTTCTGCTGCTCTTCTATGTGATTTCACTAAGGGAATGTCACGATTGTTGAAATGAGTGGACCAAGGCGCGTAGAGTTCTGATACTCCAGATCCTCAACTAGTCTAAAGAAGTCTAGTTTCATTGCTTCTTTAATCAGAACAACAGTTTTCAGCTGTACTAACATAATTGCAAAAGGGTTTTCTAATGATCAATTAGCCTTTTAAAATGATAAACTTGGATTAGCTCACACAATGTGCCATTGAAACACAGGAGTGATGGTTGCTGATAATGGGTCTCTGTATGCCTACAGTATGTAGATATTCCATTAAAAATCAGCTGTTTCCTGCTATAATAGTCATTTACAACATTCTGATCAAGTTTAGGTTATTTTAACGGACAGAAAATGTGCTTTTCTTTCAAAAACAAGCAAATGTCTAAGTGACCGGTAGTGTACGGTAGTGTACTTCTGTTATAGTCTCCCACCATAATGATTTGATCGTTTGTTGCCTCTAAGTTCAATATATTGGTATAAATATTTTTGAAGTAGTATGGGATCATCTTGACTTGGACCATATAGATTAATGAGCCAAATCTGTTTTTCATCCACTTTAATTTTCAGAAGGATCCTGATAGATCAACATTTTTGTTAATTAATATCATCACACCTTTTCAGTTCCTTTGTCCATGACAGAAAATTATTTCACCACCCCATTACTTTTTCCGTGAGTTTCCTGTAAACAGCATATGTTATATTCCTTTTTATTTTTGTCACGACTTCCGCCGAAGTCGATCCCTCTCCTCGTTGAGGCGGCTTTCGGCGGTCGACGTCAGGGCCTTCTAGCCATCGCCGATCCACTTTTCATTTTCCATTTGTTTTGTTTTTGTCTTACTCACCTGGTTTAAATTCCCCAATTACTTGTTCATTATTTAACCCTCCGTTCCCCCATGTTTGTTTGTGAGTAATTGTTTATTGTATTGCGGTCCGTATTTGTGGCCTTGTATTTATACGACGTGTATTGTTATATTATTGAGTAAAATTGCTTTCATTACTCATATCTGCTGTCCTGCACCTGACTCACCTCACCAGCTACACGCAGACGCATTACAATTTTAGCCATATAAAGACTGATCTTCTTTTTTAAATAATATGCTAAACTGTTACAATTATAACTGGCTATACTTACCATAACTAGATGCTATTCTCAGTCTAAATTGACCATAATACATGATAATGGAATCAGATTGAAGATGTATTGTCAAATCCCTTTCACACTAATTCTCTATTATCCTCAGTCAAAGTGGATTTTCACTAATCTACACATTGACATAGAATAGATTATTATTTTGTGCATGTTCATTTATACAGTATATTGAATATGCCCCCCCCCACCCCTATGCAAATAGTTTGGGTATCCATTTGATTAGCTGTTGTTTTACATAGCCTCAGGTCCCATAACACACAAATGAAATTTGTGGTGCTTTTAATAACCATTTTATCACCTGTTTGAAAGAATAGTTTCTGAAAATACCTATAGTTCCACTAGAGAAAGTCATTTATTCACCTCTAAACAGATAGTAAAGAATGATTCACTTCCAGGAACTCACTCATTTTTTTTCTAATTTGAATCAGCTTTCTGCCCCTCTCATTGTTGAAACTTTGAACCACATTTTCATTTAACAATTGCTTCTGGTGCTATCTCTAAGATCTGGACGGCGGCGCATGTCCTCCTCCTCCTCCAGGGATCCTTCTGACCTAGATAACAATCGCTCAATTTCTAAACTATCTTGCCTTGCAAAAATATTAAAATCACTGGCAAATGCTCAGCTAAGAACTTTTAAAACTTAAAATTACTGTATATTCTTAATGTGCACCAGTCTAGTTTTAGACCTAGACATAGCACGGTTTAAGCATCTACGCTTGTCTTAAAGAATGTGTTAAATTGCTTAGATCGTAGTAATCACTGTGCTGCCATATTTATAGACCTAGCCAAGGCCTTTGATACTGTCGACCATCCCCTACTCATTCAAAGGTTGTCTGAAATGGGCCTCGACCAGGCGTCTTGCAAGTGGTTTGGGAACTATCTCTCAGACAGTGCACAAGTTGTGGTTTCTGATGGTGTTAAGTTACCGCGCTATGACTAAAGGTGTCCCAGAGGGGTCGATTTTGGGACCTTGTCCTCTTTACTATTTATATAGGTAATAATGGTCTATCTGCATAAACCGGACACTTATGTACACTATTCCCTTACTGCTGACCAGGGTATGCCAGGGCTGCAATCAGATTTTGCTGCTTTGCAGAAAGCCCTTTGTTGATTTAAAATTGGTACTAAATGCAGGACAAACTAAATGTATGTTTTCTAAATCTCGTAGAAGTATTTCAGATAGTTATACACATTTATGCATTGGATGGTTCTATCATCGAGCGCATTCTTGCCTATAAATATCTGGGCTTTTGGATTGACAAAAAAAACAAAACATAAAAAAACATATGGAAGAGCTAGTTAAGAAGTTGAGATTTAAAGGAGGCTTCTTTTATAGGAATAGATCTTGCCTCTCCCTGAACAGCAGGAAACAGGTTGTACAGGCAACGTTCCTTCCAGCTCTTGATTATGGTGACACCATTTATTAGAATGCAGCAGCCACTACTCTAAAACCCGTGGATGCAGTGGACATTAGCGCGCTTCGCTTTATCACAGGTGACAGCTTTAATACTCATCATTGTATCCTTTATCAGAAGGTCGGCTGGACCTTTCTGAATTCCCATAGATCACTTCATTTCTCCCTTTTTGTTTACAAAGTTCTCCTGCACAAGCTTCCAATATGTCTCACTTCTCTGTTTATATAAAGTATAAATATTTGAGGCACTATTCCTGCTCACAGGGTTGATTAACTCACAGGTCCCTCATGTCTCTACCAAGCTAGGTAAATCAGCCTTTAGTTTTAACGCCCCCCCATGTTCTGAATAATTTACCATCCTTATTACATCTTGATTCCCCGGTGCCAATTTGGCAGTTTAGAATGCTGATGAGGAATGAATTCACTTAGGTTTGTGAGCGTTTTGGTTGATTGCAATAATTTATTTGTGTTGTTGAAATGTAGTGTATTAGTTTCATTTTTGTTGTTGCTGTTTTATTGAATCATCATGCTGATTTGTGAATTGTTTGTTCTCAGGGCGCGATTGAGAATGAGACCCTGGTCTCAAATTGGGCATCCCTGAATATTATTATTATATTTTATTGAACCTTTATTTAACTAGGTAAGTGAGATAAGAACAAATGTATATTTAAAATGACAGCCTACCCCAGCCAAACCCTCCCCGTACCCAGACGACGCTGGGCCAATTGTGCGCCACCCTATGGGACTCCTGATCACGGCTGGTTGTGATACAGTCTGGGATTGAACCCGGGTCTGTAGTAACAACCCTAGCAGTGTGATGCAGTGACAACAACAAAAAAACATGTGCCAAAGGTGGAGACGTTAGGATTTTTATGGACAGGGCCTAACTAGACTGGCCCAATAAGCACGTCTTAGAGATATCCTTTATTTGGACAGGCCACTAGCGCCAATGACGAATGCCCTAACCAGAGAAAATGTAGCCCCTCCTCCTTGGGCATTTGAGTAGATCTGAAAAAACTTGATAGGTGGAAGGCTGTAAACAATAGGGTGAATGCACCTTGAAGTAAATCTCAGCTCTGTTGAAAGTACACTCAAGAAACACTTCTATTGATAATAGCGATTCAGGAGTATCATTCAAATGGGTTAACATGCCCAACCAACATTAGACAGCTATACTGAATGCCCTTAGATCCCTGAAATAAGTAAATCAAATCAAATCAATTATGGAAATGGCCAGACTAACTGATACATAACACGGACATGGTGGCGCACCATGAATCAAGAGGTTGTGAATTAAAATCCCAGGTGAGGACTGTTGAATACTAATTACTGTATAAATTAGCATGCACACTGTAGTCATGTATGTCAAAGTGTGTAAAATATGTACAATGAAAACACTATGTTTAAAAGCACTGTGTGCAAGTATCCCTAACCTTGCCGACAGACAAAAAGCTTGGACTGGATCAGTGGTTCACGAAGCAGGGCTTTGATTCACTCTGCAACAGTAGAAAGGTGTGATGTGTAGTGAAACCCTTTTTGGTTTCTGGAACATTCCTTTTGTCCCTTCAAGCGTTGTCCTGACAACTGATGAAACGTGTGTAGAACATTCATATCTTACATTCTGAAAACACGGCAACCATGTTCTGTGTATGTTTGGTGGGATGTTGATAGAATATTCTCCCAACCCACAGAAAACCGGAAACATTCATCTTCATGCAGCGTTCCATGAAACATGTCGAGAACATAAATATGGTATATTCTGCGAACGTGGTAACCATGTTCTTGGTATGTTTTGTTTGACACTAAGAGATTGTTCACCTAACTAACACCAAAACATGCTAGAAAGGTTCTCAGAAGGTTTATGCTAAATAGAATGTTCCCCCTAACCAACGGAAAAACTGGTCACTCAAACATTAGGTGAACATTTCGGCTAACATTACGAAAATGTTCTCTCTCCCTAGAATTGTTAGCAAGGTAGAGGTTGCTTTATGTGTAATTTAATTTAATATAGTTGTTTCTTTTGTTTATGTTCTTCTCGTGCTTCCACTGGCCAGTCATGTGCTCCGCGGTGGGTCCCAAAGTGCACCTGAATGAGCCAGTATTAGTGACAAAGGTGACATTGCAGCCCGCAATTTGTGCGTTCCTGCATAGGGGGTGTTCAAACTCTTTATGCTTCTATTGGTCCATTTTGAAGCGAGGACTGTACGCTACTAAGTTAGCCTTCCGTTATCACATTATAAACACCACCCTATAAATACTCGCAATGCTGATGAGGTAACGTTATAATCATTACTAACGATTATAACTGCCTTGTTCAGGGGCAGAATGCCAGTTTTGTACCTTGTCAGCTCGGGGATTTGAACTTGCAACCTTTCGGTTACTAGTCCAACAGTCCAACCACTAGGCTACGCTGTGCTTCGGCTGTGCTTTGGTAAAGTAGGTGGGGTTAATTCTCCTGTCTCATCCGGTGTCCTGTGTGAATTTAAGTATGCTCCCTCTAATTCTCTCTCTTTATCTCTCTTTCTCCTTCTCTCTCTCTCTTTTCTCGGAGGACCTGAGCCCTAGGACCATGCCTCAGGACTACCTGGCCTGATGACTCCTTCCTATCCCCAGTCCACCTGGTCATGCTGCTGCTCCAGTTTCAACTGTTCTGCCTGCGGCTATGGAACCCTGACCTGTTCACTGGATGTGCTACCTTGTTCCGGACCTGCTGTTTTGGACTCTCTCTCTACCACACCTGCTGTCTCTAACTCTGAATGATCGGCTATGAAAAGCCAACTGACATTTACTCCTGAGGTGCTGACCTGTTGCACCCTCTACAACCATTGTGATTATTATTATCTGACCCTGCTGGTCATCTATGAACATTTGAACATCTTGGCCATGTACTGTTATAATCTCCACCCAGCACAGCCAGAAGAAGACTGGCCACCCCTCAGAGCCTGGTTCCTCTCTAGGTTTCTTCCTAGGTTCCGGCTTTTCTATGGAGTTTTTCCTAGCCACCATGCTTCTACACCTGCATTGCTTGCTGTTTGGGGTTTTAGGCTGGGTTTCTGTATAGCACTTTAAGACATCGGCTGATGTAAAAAGGGCTTTAGAAATACATTTGATTGATTGATTGATTGATTGACTGTCATGCAGATCTGTTAACTTTACAGGGAGGACAAGCTGGGGCGAAGGACATGGTGTACTAGCTAGCTGCGCGCTCCACTCGTCGGTTTTGTTTAGAATTAGGCCCAAGTGCTGCTAATTTGTGAATATTGTCGTTATGAGTAGGCCTAGTTTATGAATGCTTTAAATTAGCAATTATATATTACGGTATTGTGACCCAGTTTGCATCCTTTTACGTGTGCAATTAGATTGGTCCCCTTAGATAGTGGGCAAGTTGGTAGGCTCCAGAAGACCTTCTCTCTCACTAGAATTGTTAGCTAGGTAGAGGTTTTCTTTATATTTCATTCCATTTAATTAAATGTTGGATCCATCAGAACTTAGTCGGATCGAGAATATAAAGGGTTCTGAGCTTTGATCAACGCTGGGAGTAGCCTAATATTTAGATGTTGACCCGTAATTGATTTTCTTTATTGTGTACTACTGTGTATATATTTAAAGAAAGATACATAAAAAATACCTAGGTCTGGACCTCGCTGACTTCATACAGTATGTAGTTAGGGCCATACACTCTACACAGTTAACAACACATTTGCGGTGTCCATCTTCAGTTCACACGCAGGTGTTTTGAGAAGAAGATAGCTAATTAGCACAGATAGTTGACTCTGTCTTCTGTTTGTTTTCTGTAACAAAATTCTCTCTCGCTGAAATAGGCAAGATGGCGGTGTAAATATTGTTGGATTACTTCATGGAGCATGTATTTTTATTTTTTACATTTAATAATGGAGCATTTTCTCAATTCAAACAAAGCACCTGCAACTAGCCATATAAGTTTTGAAGACAGTCATTGTCTGGGACGGCAGGTAGCCTAGTTGTTAGAGCTTTGGGCCAGTAACTGAAAGGTTGCAAGATCAAATCCAAGAGCTAACGAGGTAAGAATCTGCCGTTCTCCCCCTGAACAAGGCGGTTTACCCACTGTTCCTAGGCCGTCATTGTAAATAAGAATTTGTTCTTAACTGACTTGCCTAGTTAAATAAAGTTTAAAATAATTGTTGGTTATTAACAAGTGAAGTTTGGTCAAATGTTCTGCGCTACAGCTTTACAGTACCTAAGTAATAACGCCTATCAGCCAGCTGGAACAGAAGTAATGGTCTGACTAGGCAATATTTTTTAATACACTGTAGCTAATTGAGATGGAAAAAACTGTGATGGAAAGAACTGGATGGATTAGATACGCCTAAACCACAAGGGGGCACTCGGCCACCCAATGAGGCGCTTTCTTATTAAAATATGAATTATTGCGCCACCCCACCGAAGGCATTGTTATTTAATTTAATTGGTTCATTATGTGAGTGTCTTTAATCAGCCCACAGCATTGCTCCTAATGGATTCACAGGTAGGCAGAGTACAGCATTATTATGCCGCTGATGCCAAATGCCAAATCCATGCATGAAGCCAATGTAGGTCACCCATATACAGGAGTTATCTTAAGTTGCCCAAGGTTATTATTAACTCTGTAACTCATCTACTTTTTGGTTTGATGTCTGTATGAAAGTGAAAGTAATGGATGGAAAGAAAATGTGGGTAGCCCACTGCCCTATTCTTTGCCTAGAAATTGTGGTCCAACCATTTTCTTTCTGTCAGTTATTTATGGACAAAGATTTTGGTAGTTGTCCATGTTTGTTTTACCATAGTCTAAAGCCGGTCTCCGCAGGAGGCAGCCCCTCAATTAATAAATAAAGAATTTTCCGTCTTGGACATTAAAGACCATAAAATCACCAGGAAATTCTGTATACCCCCCTACCTTGTCACAACACAACTGATTGGCTCAAATGCATTAAGAAGGAAAGAAATTCCACAAATTAACTTTTAAGAAGGCACACCTGTTAATTGAAATGCATTCCAGGTGACTACCTCATGAAGCTGCTTGAGAGAATGCCAAGAGTGTGCAAAGCTGTCATCAAGTCAAAGAATGGCTACTTGAAGAATCTCAAATATAAAATATATTTGGATTTGTTTAACACTTTTTTGGTTACTACATGTGTTATTTCATAGTTTTGATGACTTCACTATTATTCTACAATGTAGAAAATACTACAAATAAAAAAAAATCCTTGAATGAGTAGGTGTTCTAAAACTTTTGACCGGTGGTGTATATCTGTTTGGGATTCTTGCGGTCAATTCGAGGTCGACAAATTATTTATAACTAGTTCTGGGCCCCTGACCATCCACTCAAGGAAAAATCGGCCTACGACTGAGGGTAATAGGGGTCCCCTGGCCTAAAGTGTGATGGTAAGCCTTCCCAAATAACAGGCTACTTCCCATAATTAGGTGATTGGAAGTTTTCCTTCCAGTTTGCTGTTTCAAAAATAATTTTAGGCACTGTATGAAGAGCAGATAGCAGATATCTCCCACTCCATAATGATTTGGTATTGTCAATTATAATGAACCAGCAACCGTTTACTGGCACGCAAAACATAGACATAAGGTGTTGTGCAAATGTTAAGAGATTATGCAAATTCAACTGACACCTTCAGGTTTGACAATTAAACCAGCACTGCAAGCATCAGTGATACTCACACAGCATTGGAAAACAATCTGATTGCCAGGCGGCTGATTTGCTATGCAAAGCTTGTACTGGATACTTTTCTTAAAGCATTTATTTGCTCTCTGGATATTGGAATACACAGCTAACATTGTGCTTATGTGTTCTATTACAGATGGATACATGAAAAGGAAGCCTTATGGTCCACATAGGAAGAAATACTATTAAGTAAGTAACATGTTTAGAATAGGTAATACTCTACAGTGGTTCCCAAACTTTTTATAGTCCCGTACCCCTTCAAACATTCAACCTCCAGCTGCGTACCCCCTCTAGCACCAGGGTCAGCTTACTCTCGAATGTTGTTTTTTTTGCCATCATTGTAAGCCTGCCACACACACACTATATGATACATTTATTAAACACAATAATTAGTTTTTTTTTCACAACCCGGCTCGTGGGAAGTGACAAAGAGCTCTTATAGTACCAGGGCACAAATAATAATATAATAATAATCAATAATTTTGCTCTTTATTTAGCCATCTTACATATAAAACTTTATTTGTTCAGCAAAAATTGTGAATACCTCACCACAGGTTAATGAGAAGGGTGTGCTTGAAAGGATGCACATAACTCTGCAATATTGGGTTGTATTGGAGACAGTCTGTCTTACACACAGTCTGTGCCTGTATTTAGTTTTCATGCTAGTAAGGGCTGAGAATCCACTCTCACATAGGTACGTGGTTGCAAAGGGCATCAGTGTCTTAACAGCCAGTTTGCCAAGGCAGGATACTCTGAGCGCAGCCCAATCCAGAAATCTGGCAATGGCTTCTGATTAAATGACATTTTCACAGAACTGCTTGTTGCAATTTCGATGAGGCTCACTTGTTCAGATATCGGTAAGTAGACTGGAGGCAGGGCATGAAAGGGATAATGAATCATGTTGTTTGTGTCCGTTTCGGGAAAGTACCTGGGTAATTGCGCACCCAACTCACTCAAGTGCTTCGCTATATCACATTTGACATTGTCCATAAACTTGAGTTCATTTGCACACAAAAAATAATACAATGATGGAAAGACCTGTGTATTGTCCTTGTTAATGTAGACAGAGAAGAGCTTCAACTTCTTAATCATAGCCTCAATTTTGTTCCGCACATTTAATATAGGAGAGTCCCTGTAATCCTAGATTCAGAACATTCAGGCGAGAAAAAACATCACACAGATAGGCCAGTCATGTGAGAAACTCGTCATCATGCAAGTGGTCAAACAAGTGAAAATTATGGTCAGTAAAGAAAACTTTAAGCTTGTCTCTCAATTTAAAAAAAATGTGTCAATACTTTGCCCCTTGATAACCACAGCACTTCTGTATGTTGTAAAAGCGTTACATGGTCGCTGCACATATCATTGCATAGTGCAGAAAATACATGAGAGTTCAGGGGCCTTGCTTTAACAAAGTTAACCATTTTCACTGTAGTGTCCAAAATGTCTTTCAAGCTGTCAGGCAGCAAGAGCCTCTCGGTGGATACGGCAGTGTACTAAAGTGGCGTTGGGAGCAACTGCTTACACGCGCGTTACCACTCCACTATGTCTCCCTGTCATGGCTTTTGCGCCCTCAGTACAGATACCAACACATCTTGACCATCAAAGTCCATTTGATGTCACAGAGCTGTCCAGTACTTTAAAATGATCCTCTCCTGTTGTCCTGGATTTCAATGGTTTGCAGAAGAGGATGTCTTCCTTATAATTGACCCCAGAAAAACGTAACGGACACATACCAGGAGTTGTGCCAGGCCCGCCACGTCTGTTGACTCATCCAGCTGTAATGCATAGAATTCACTGGCTTGTATGCAAAGCAGTAATCGTTTCAAAACATCTCCTGCCATGTCACTGATGCGTCGTGAAACGGTGTTGTTTGATGAAGGCCATGTCTGTATAGTTTTTTTAGCTTTTCTCCCAGCATTGTCCCAGCCATATCCGCGGCAACAGGAAGAATTAAGCCCTCCACAATAGTATAGGGCTTGCCTGTCCTAGCCACTCGGTAGCTCACAATATAAGACGCTTCTAGCCCCTTCTTACTAATGGTATCTATTACTTTTATGCATGTCTTACTACTCTACATTTGTCTTAATTCTCGCTCAAAAAAGTCCTGTGCCTTATTTTTCAAATTGGCAGGTTTTGTCTCTAAATGTCTACGCAAGAGTGAAGGTTTCATCAAGTTGTGAGATAGTACTTTTGCACATATACCACAGAGGCTGAGGAAAGGCACTACTACCAATATAAGTGAACCGCAAATCAATGTAGTGCTCATCATATTTGCGCCTCTTCGATGGTCCAACATCCCTGTCTGTTGTTCGGTGCTTTCCCGGGTATGGGTGCAGTAGCTCTTCGGCTGCCTCAGATTCACAACGGTCAGTGTCCATGCTAGCTGGGCTAACAACAAATGTAGAATTACTTATGCTAGCATTGTATTTGCTCGTGGAAGCAGAACAACTTGTGTCGTCGACAGGTGCAGGTGTAGTACTGCTGGTAGTAGCAGTACTACCAGTAGAGCTGGTATGTGTCTCTATGGACGTGGGCCTTACTTTTTTTAACCATTTATCAATTTTTGCGCAAACGGAATGAGCAGCAGCTACGTTTGGCTACATACGGACCGTTAGTGGAATTCCCGCGAGAGAGTAACGGTTAATGTGATTGGATGTTAATTATTTGACTAGGCTATCTGTATTTGACATTGTGTTGTTATTTCGCTGAACTCTAGATGGTTTCATTTTATTTTTGGGAGTGAAATGTGGCTACTCAGGTGAGAAAAACACCTCACCCAAATGTATAGCCTCGTTGGAAAATATAAATGGATTGTTTGAAAATGTGAAGATTAAAAAATATATATATATATATAATATCTATTACATTATGAGGATTTATTATTATTAATTTATTATTTAAAAATTGTATTGGACCTTTATTTAACTAGGCAAGTCAGTTAAGAACAAATTCTTATTTACAATGACGGCCTAGGAACAGTGGGTTAACTGGTCTAGGAACAGTGGGTTAACTGCCTTGTTCAGGGGCAGAACAACAGATATTTACCTTGTCAGCTCGGGGATTCGATCTAGCAACCTTCCTGTTACTAGTCCAATGCTCTAACAACTAGGCTACCTGCTGCCCCAATTTTTGCGTACCCCCGACGGCATTGCGCGTACCCGTACCCCAGTTTGGGAATACCTGTCCTACAACAATAGGATCCCTAGCCCCTATATGGAATTCGACTTCACACCATAAACCTTAAAGATGGTGTGATGTGGTAGCCTACATCCTCTGGCCTGTTTGAAATGCACTAGGCTAGTTAATATGCATCCCAGATCAACCTTTTCCTAGAAGAGATTAGACGTGGTATGTCAGACATTTTCATTTTTTTTAATATATTGAAAAGAAGTGATTTCATTTCAGACAAAGTTCAATACAGGCCTATCAGGTCACGTGAAGCATCTGAAAGAACCCAAAGTTGAATGCATGAAAGAGGGAGGAGAGCATGTGTTTAGTGCTTTGCTGGAGCATTTCATTCATTTTTTAAAGGATCAATATTTCTATGTACAGCACTTTCAGATGCCCGCTCATCGTTCATTTCAAACACTGAAACGGTTGGCACAAGAACACCAAAGCAGAATTAAAACAAGAAAGCAATATCTGATACAAACTGCACTTTAGCCACATATCTGGCTATTAAAAAACAAAGGAGGAGATGATTCCACAGACCTCAAATAACTTTAAAGTCATAAACAAAATCAGAGAGTTAAACAGTATTTTTGTCCATGGTAATAGATTGATTTTAATGCAGTAGATTCAAGGATAATTTAAAACTGATATTTGGTTTCATTTACTGTTTTATTTTTCATTGTATTATGACTTTAGGGCGTTTAAGACGTGTATTTCTCTTTTCGAAGGACGACACCGAGGACAAAACATACAATACACATACCATGAGCCCATATGGACTGGGTACCTTTGTGTGTATGTATTCTCTGTAAGACACTGAAATAATCAAATCAATCATGCGACCAGGTGGAGCCTGATTTCCAGCAACACTGCAGCTGATTGTCAAGTATCCACACATAGTACCTGGCATCGTTCTGAGTGACAGCTGGGTCTGTGTCACTCTCCCTGAATCTCAAGTTCGCTGAAGGTGAAAACCTCAATGTTGAAAGGTAGATAGCTTTATCGCACCTCTAAATTAAGTCAAAGTCAAAAAGTTCAATCAATGCTGTCTGGGCTTAGTGAGGCTTTACAAAGGTGGACAGTCACATGCTTTACTGCCAGTTAATGTAGCCATTAACACTTCTCCGGAGACACGGACTGCTTCATTAGACTGACCAAACAAGATATGATGATCTGTTACATAGAAAGGGCATTGAGGATAATGAGATGCCGCATGTTGATTATAAATCTCTATTGCACTCCACACTGCCGTTTCCCACTTGGAAAAAAGGAATGCCTACATGAGAATGCTGTTCATTGACTACAGCTCAGCGTTCAACATCATAGTGCCCTCCAAGCTTATCACTAAACTAAGGATCCTGGAAATGAACACCTCCCTCTGCAATTGTATCCTGGACTTCCTTACAGGACGCCTCCATGTGGTGAGGGTGGGCAATAACAAATCTGTCACGCTGACCCTCAACACGGGTGCCCCTCAGGGGTGTGTGCTTAGTCCCCTTCTATACTCCCTGTTCACCCATGCATGACAACAACACCGTCATTATGTTTGCAGACGACACGACGGTGGTAGGCCTAATCTCCGACGACAATGAGGCCCAGTACATCACTGGGGCCAAACTCCCTGCCATCCAGGACCTCTATACCAGGCGGTGTCATGGGAAGGCCCTAATACTTGTCAGACTCCAGCCACCCAAGTCATATCTGCAACTGTACAGTCAGCGGTACCAGTGCACCAAGTCTGGAACCAACAGGACCCTGAACAGCTTCTACCCCCAATCCATATACTCTTACATAGTTATTTAAATAGTTAAACAACTAGCTATATGCATTGACCGTTTTTGCTCTAACGTTTTTTGACTCATCACATACGCTGCTGTTACTGTTTATTTTCTGTCACTTTATTCCTAGTTATATGTACATACAGTATCTACCTCAATTACCTCATGACCCTGCACATCAACTCGGTACGGGTACCCCTTGTAATAGCCAGTATATCATTACTTATTATGTATCTGTATTTATTTGTATTATTACATGTTTTACTTTTCTATTATTTCTCTATTTTCTTTCTTTCTGCATTGTTGGGAAGGGCCTGCAAATAAGCATTCCACTGTTAGTCCACACCTGTTGTTTAGGAAGGATGTGATGTATAAAATTGATTTGAAAAGCCAATCCAAGCTCAGCTATCTCCATTTTTGTTGGCCTCTTTGTATACCTTACAACACTATTTCTCTTTCCCATCGGGTTGTCTCAAATTGTTTATGACAACCATTCACAGCATTTCATGTCACAGTGTTTCAGTGACAGAGCCGAAGTGTACCAGCAGCAGCCATCTGGCTGAGACAGATAAGTAGTAAACACATTCCCATCCTTCTCTATATCTCTGTATGTATCAGTTTCAGGGGTTATTCAAGGACAACGATTTTGAGATTACACTGGACGAGATATGCCAGTCTTCCATTTCTCTCTAAAAATCATTCCAAGGGGGATGTATGGATGCCACTAGTCATTACCCCCAGGATATCAGGCAGTAAATACATGATACTGTCAGTCAAGATTACCAAGATAATTAAGCCATGTCATAAACACAGTGTGCGTGTGTGTGTGTGTGTGTGTGTGTGTGTGTGTGTGTGTGTGTGTGTGTGTGT
Organism: Oncorhynchus tshawytscha; assembly: GCF_018296145.1. Taxonomy (NCBI): domain Eukaryota; kingdom Metazoa; phylum Chordata; class Actinopteri; order Salmoniformes; family Salmonidae; genus Oncorhynchus; species Oncorhynchus tshawytscha. Next base: position 15,372,115 of record NC_056446.1, on the reverse strand, counting down.
GTGTGTGTGTGTGTGTGTGTGTGTGTGTGTGAGAGAGAGAGAGAAAATATATGGCAGGATGGCTGTCCTTGCCAATGTAAAGACATACTGGGGGGAGAGTACACAATATGGGGGAAGAACAGGACATTTTTCAGTACAGTTTACCCCTTTGTGCATGTTATCAAAGGCCACTTTGGATTATATGTGATGGCTCAGTTGGTTGGAACAGCATGTCCTTGGATAAAAGTGTCTGAGAAAATAAGTTGGCCTATTATTATCGCCTATATTATCACAAATGAAGGGTGGCATATGCCTATGCCATTTATTTGGCTTCGTCAATGACCTTTTAATTTAATTGACTTTTCGTTCTGGATGACTGACTGTCCATCATTGTGGCTCTAAATCCAATCCACCTTTGATTTACAGGTGATGATTCAAATTATAATCACCTCAACTCCCTGCCATTGACTCCCACTGCGAATCGGAGCAGAGGGCTAATCCAGTGTATTCAGTGATGGCCAAGCCGTCAGCTGCGCTCTATATCGCATCTCTCTGGCTCGTCGTGAGAAAGGAACCCAGCCTCTTCCCTGTGGTGAATAACACTGCGTGCGGTTCATTCATTCTGGAGCGTCAGATGGTGGGGCTGGCGACCGTGCAACTTGCACCGCGTCTCTCTTTCGTCTCTCTTTTTACTGGGCTGTCTGTGCTACCGACCATATATCCAGTATAGGACAGTCATGCTCTGTGTGTAAGCGAAAAATGTTTTATTTCCAACAGGGGACAATTATCGGTTTTGAAATCCAGGCAACTGAGGATGCACAGCGCTGCTGAGGAGGATAGTAATAGGACTCTGTTCAGCTCCACCGATTTCAGACAACGACGGGAATTCTCATATTCGCGGTATGCCTCCTATTGAGAGAGAGTAAAGCAGGGAAAGAAAATAACGTCTGACCACATTGGATTCTACACTGTCCCTTTGACTTTCTGTGTGAAAAGTAAATGGTGCTAGTTAGTTGCACACTAGTACCCGAACAACCCGATAGTGGAGGGAGGAGCGATGAGAAGAACCCCATCGCCGTATACAACACTGGCTTGCTTTGTTTCTCAGCAAAAGACCCTTTCAGAAATAGGCTGATACTGTTAATTTCTTCCAAGTGGCACTGTGTTTGCCTCATGCCGAATGGCACTTTATTCTGGACCATGTACAGTATGATCGAACATTAATTGTAAACGTTTTTCAGATTCTTTAATTCTAGTTTATGGATTATCCATGGACTGATCATTCAGACGTATAATAACCAGATCAAAATGCTACTAATTAAGAACTGGCCGATTTTCTGAATTTTGAACATCCGGACATGTAATTCAAACTGTTCCAGTATTTGTTGAAATAGGATTATCAAATTGTTGAACCAATCAAAATTGTCTTCATCTATTTCTGCTTGGATACCCGTCGATTGTAATATAGACAAAAGTAAATACGGAGGGGAGTTAATGGGTATGCCAACAAGACTACAGCTTTGACTGAAAACCATCTGGAATTGTGAAATTGGACCTCCTGAAACGTACTCTGCTGTAAAAGTGCGGTCGCGTCATTGCAACTGCCCAGGCCAACAGCGCAGATATTTGGGGATTTGAGAGTTACAGTGACCCACGTGGAGCAGAGATTCAAAGTGGACAGTACACCATGGGTTGTTGCAGTGGCAGATGCACGCTGGCCTTTATATGTGGCATGCAATTGGTGAGTTCATGATCTTAATGATTTCATGCATAATGGATTTCTCTTAGGGCAGGCTGGTCTCATAGACTCGACGTAACATAGTATATGGGAGACTCATATAATTATGATATGTTACCTATGGTATAGTTACATAAGGCAGAGGGTTACTTAAAGGAATACTTTGGGATTTTGAGGCCCTTTATCTACTTCCCCAGAGTCAGATGAACTAGTGGATACAATTTGTATATTTCTGCGTCCAGTATGAAGGAAGTTAGAGGTAGTTTCACAAGCTAATAATAACTTGCATTAGCGCAATGACTTGAAGTCTATGGGTATCACTTTAAGGCAAAAACGAAAGGAGAGTGGTTTGTCAGGGTGGATGGGTAAGCATATAACACTATTGTCTAGCAATCCAAAGGTTGCATGTTTGAATTTCATCACAGACAACTTTAGCATTTTAGCTCATTTGCAACTTTGCAGCTGCTTATGACTTTTTAGCTACTTTTTCAACTACTTAGCATGTTAGCTAACCATTATCCACCCTTTAACCTAACTCCTAACCCTAACCTTAAACCCTAACCCCTAGCCTAGCTAACGTTATCCCCCTAGCTAACATTAGCCACAATACATTGGAATTGTTTTTGAAGAAAATTGTGTACTGGGCACATACATTATGAAGAAAATCATTAGGTGGACACAACATTTTTATTTTATTTGTGTGCCTGACATGAATTTCGAATAAGTCATTTCTGTTTATTTCACGATAATCTGTGATCGTGATCATTTCAACACACTATCTGGCTAGTAATGGGGGCCTCAAGGAGAAAAAATGGTCCAGCGTGGGAGTCTCAAGGAAAAAATTGCCAAGGCTGTTTCTTGGTCCCAGTTCGACCCCGGCAAGAGGCATATACTCGGCTATTTCCCTCTCCAAAAAAATACAGCCACACCCTCAATAGTCCACTTCACTTGACATCAGCCACTGAATCAGATTAAATTCTCCAGGTAACTTTGGCAAAGCAGAATACAGCATCAGTTCCAGTAGCCTACATTTGAGTTGTTGATGACAGCATTATCAGCTGCATCCCATCTAATTCCACATTATTCCTGCAGCCTTCTGTAATAAAACCTCAACATGACTCAAGGCGTTAGGCATTTCTAAATGTGACTATGGAAGGGAGCCATTTACAAAAACACCCCAGCCCCTCCATTTCACCATGCTTCCCTGACATCAGCCCCCAGTGGTACAGCTGGTAAGGAGCCTCTTGTGCGTGTAGTCAGTGAGCACCGGGAGGAGCAGTGTGAGCGCAAACCTTTGTGTAATTCAGCACTCCAAATGATCCTATTCCCACTCTCCTCTGAGTTGTGATGATCAAATGATCCGCTTGAACTCTGAATTGTGGATTCGGTCGTACTAGGCCACTGGTGATTTTTCCAGTTATTGATTTAGCACAGAAGAGTTGACTTTTAGGATGGCATACCCTGCCGTAGGCTGTAGTGAAGTGACCAGCTAGTACCCTCATGCATCTCCCAAAAGCAACCTGGACTCAGGGGTAGCATAACATAGTAAATGAAAATTCAGGACTCTCAAATTAGTAAAATATGTTAAGTTGGTATTAATATGTGGATGTCCATTGTAATTTCCGTATGATATGTTATGCATTACAATTCATACAAAATGGTACGAAGTATACATGATATGTTACAAATTCAATTGAGGTAGTTAACGTTAACTAGGCTAAGGGTTAAGGTTAGGGTTAATGTTAGAGCTAGGGGATAAAATAAAATGTTATGCATCACATGCTTCGTAAACAACAGATGTAGACAAACAGTGAAATGCTTACTTACAGGCCTTTCCCAACAATGTAGAGAGAAAGAACAGAAAAATAATGTAAAAGTAAAACGTGTAATAATAAAACGTATAATAAATACACAATGAGTAACGATAACTTGGCTTCATACACAGGGTACCAGTACGTAAGTTGATGTGCAAGTGTACAAGGTAATTGAGGTAGATATGTACATATAACTAGGAATAAAGTGACAGATAATAAACAGTAACAGTTGTGTATGTGACGACAGAAAAAAGTTAGTGCAAAAAGGTCAATGTCCAGGTAGCTATTTGGTTAAAGGGATACTTTGGGATTTTGGCAATGAGGTCCTTTATCTACTCAACCAGAGTCCGATGAACTCATGGACACCATTTTTTATATCTCTGTGTCCAGTATGAAGGAAGTTAAAGGTAGTTTTGCGAGCCAATTCCAACTAGCGTTGACTGGAAATGACTCATCCGCCACCAATGTAAGTAGTTGCAAACATACAGTACCAGTCAAAGTTCGGACACACCTACTCATTGCAGGGTTTTTATTTATTTGTACTATTTCCTACATTGTAGAATAATAGTGAAGACATCAAAACTATGAAATAACACATATGGAGTCAGGTAGTAACCAAAAAAGTGTTAAACAAATCAAAATATATTTGAGATTCGTCAAAGTAGCCACCCTTTGCCTTGTTGACAGCTTTGCACACTCTTGGCATTCTCTCAACCAGCTTCATAAGGTAGTCACCTGGAATGCATTTCAATTAACAGGTGTGCGCCTTGTTAAAAGTTCATTTGTGGAATTTCATTCCTTCTTTATGTGCTTGAGTCAATCAGTTGTGCTGTGATGGAAGGCAGGGGTGGTATACAGAAGATAGCCTTATTTGGTAAAAGACCAAGTCCATATTATGGCAAGAACAGCTCAAATAACAAAGAGAAACGACGGTCCATCATTACTTTAAGACATGAAGGTCAGTAAATGAAGGTCAGAACATTTCAAGAACTTTTAGAGTTTCATTAAGTGCAGTCTCAAAAACCATCAGTGCTATGATGAAACTGGCTCTCATGAGGACCGCCACATGAGAGGAAAACCCATAGTTACCTCTGCTGCAGAGGATAAGTTAATTAGAGTAAACTGCACCTCAGAGGAGACTGTGTGAATCAGGCCTTCATGGTCGAATTGTTTAAAAGACATCACTGCTAAAGGTACTAATAAGAAGAAGAGACTTGCTTGGACCAAGAAACACAAGCAATGGACATTAGACCAGTGGAAATCTGTCCTTTGGTCTGATTTGTCCAAATGTGAGATTTTTGGTTCCAACCGCCATGTCTTTGTGATATGCAGAGTAGGTGAACGGATGATCTACGCATTTGTGGTTCCCACCGTGAAGCATGGAGGAGGAAGTGTGATGGTGTGGGGATGCTTTGCTGGTCACAATGTCTGTAATTTATTTAGAATTCAAGGCACACTTAACTAGCATTACTACCACTGCATTCTGCAGCGATACTCCATCCCATCTGGTTTGCGCTTAGTGGGACTATCATTTTTCAACAGCACAATGATCCAACACACCTCCAGGTTGTATAAGGGTTATTTGACCAAGGTGAGTGATGGAGTGCTGCATCAGACGACCTGGCCTCCACAATCCCCTGACCTCAACCCGATTGAGATGGTTTGGACCGCAGAGTGAAGGAAAAGCAGCCAACAAGTGCTCAGCATAAGTGGGAACTCCTTCAAGACTGTTGGGAAAGCATTCCTCATGAAGCTGGTTGAGAGAATGCCAAGAGTGTGCAAAGCTGTCATCAAGGCAAAGGGGTGGCTACTTTGAAGAATCTCAAATATAAACAAATCAAAATATATTTTAACACTTTTTTGTTTATTACATGATTCCATGTGTTATTTCATAGCTTTGATGTCATCACTATTTTTCAACAATGTAGAAAATAGTTTTTTTATTTTTATATCTGGCATGTTTAGGTGTGTCCAAACTTTTGACTGGTACTGTATATATTTAATCAAACATAGAATTGTACCTTTACTGCTACAGCCCAAGAAAAACACATTGAATAACACATTCAAAAATGGCAAAACAAACAGACCAAAAAATAAATCATGAGGAACAAGGTTTTGAAATGACTGTCCTGTATCTAGGAGTTATAAGAAAGCTCAGGAAATAATATTTAACCCCTTTTTTTGTGACACTTGGGGGTCATAGAACAAAACAGAGAACACTACCCCTTTCCATAGTGGGGTCATATTAGTTTGTATCCCAAACCGTTCAGACTTTTTCCATGAGAAGACCGATTTTCGGGATGTCTCCTAGTCTGACAAACAGCGCTGTAGCTCTGCCACTTTCCACCGCAGATGCGGAAGGTGAACATGGGCGGGTCCGGTGGATTGAGACGCTGCCCAAGCAGATATCCTTAACTTAAACAGACGGCTTTTGATCGGGATGTTTTTTTATTTTAACTAGATTGACACATGGGTCCATCAATCGACTCTAGGGTTTTTAAAGTAACCTAATGCCTTCATCTGTGATTGATATGCCGGGAATACAAAAAATCGTGTGGCGGATGGGAATATTGTTTTGTGTGTATCTGTCACGAATTTCGCATATGTAATTTGTGTCTATTTCACAATAATTTGTGATAGTAGGTTGGATCATTTTGAGTGAAAAACACAAGTTAGACATGTCGACTCAGCTATGAATGGATCAGTCCATTTGGTATTTGCCCGAAATGCCAAATGGCCAGTCCGCCCTTGGCCTCTTGTTTCACTACTCTTATGAGGATGTCTCTTCAATTAAAAATGGTTAATTGTTCACTTTCAAACATAGCCCTTGCCAACAACATTAAATAGTATCTGCCTGATAGTTTTCATTAAAACACTCATTGCTATACTATAGCCTACTCAGCCAAATGCAGGTTAGATTTCAAGGAACCAGATTATATTCATGGTCAAGGCAAGCTCCTTTGAGCTTCATGGTCCATTGTCATTATTTTGGAGATCAGCCTCCATATGAAACTATAGGTCCTATTATAACAAGGTGTTGCATGAGTAGGCTACTATCTCTCATTCCATGTATGTCAAAATGTGTCCTATAGACTACAGTGACTCATTGTCACTTAACTGATAGTAGATGGTGGTGACCATGTCAACACCATCCACCAGCTGGTACATATGATGAATCACCCTTGCGCGATGGGTCACATGACATTTGCCAAGTCTTGTTCAGCACACCCCTTAAGAATGTGCAGATGGCTATTTTGTGTGTACAGTATGTGTGTGTGTGTACACATTAGTGATGCATGAGTTGACTCATATACCGCAGCCCCCGTGGTTATATCCGCAGGGCGGGCATTTTTAGAGTCATGATGGGTGGGTGGGTTGAATAAAGAGAAGACAATACCTTTAAAAAAATCCATAAATGTATCATTCTTGTGCAATTTATATCTTTAAAAAAACAAACAATTTTCTTAAATTATGTTAAGCTATCTGGCATTAGTGTGTAAGCCTAAGCTTTAAGGCATAACTGTATGCGTGCCAAATAGCCTACACGCCAATTGCCAAATGCTTTTGGGAAGGGCAGAAAAAGTTCATGTTCGATCCACGGAGGCAAAAAGAACGATGTCGGAGTTTAATTCGATAAGAGAAAAGCTGTGAAATGGAGAGTTGAAAATAAAGAGAAAGGGGGGACAGGAAAGTCATGTTTGGGAAAGATTTGGTGAAGTGCTAAAATAGGATGATAGCAGCAGGATATGTTCTATGTTATATGTGAGCCGCTATACAACTTTGACAGTCACAAGAAGGGGACTTCTTGGCACGTCAAGGGAACTGTAGCCTACTGTTCAGATGGGTTGAATGGAAACTGAACTCTGGACACTGACTGTAGGTCTATAACCTCTCAAGTAGCCTTAATATTAACTCCTGCAGAATTAATATTTTTTTTGCAGTTAAATTATAACAGGGACAAGAGTGGAAAAATATAATTGATTTCTTTTAGCATCTTGAGAGAATGTGAATATGCAATTAGATACCATCTGTAGAGGCGCTGTCTTTATCAACATCATCATCGTATTTCAACCACAAAATATGCATCCAAGCCAAATTGAAATCTTATCATCAGAAACATGTTTGGTCGTTTTAACAGCTTTCTATTTCCTTTCAACCAGTCATTTGCAACTGATGTCATTTGGAAATTTTGCACTGAAAATCTTCTCAGTTTTTTTTTGTTATTGCATTTTATCCCCGGTCCCTGAAAGAAGCAGAGATGACAGAGAACATTACTGATGTTAACTAGGTTGAAGAATACATTCTATTGATTTATAACATTATTCTGGTGAGCAAGGGTTTATTTGGTCTTCTACGGCAACATATAATGACTGAAAAGAAACTGCATGTATCTAATTATAGACAAGTTGCCCCCCAAAAATTATAGGCAGAAACATATATAAATCAGGCAAACATTATTCCGCCGTCTCTGACTGTAGTCCACATCCCATTTTCTATATTAGCTGGTTAGGGTTGGGTGCGTGCCTCAGATTTTCATTTGAGGATGGGTTATTAGTAATTGTGGGCGGGTGAACAAACAGCCGACCCGAGCAGTAGTGTACATGTCTTATAGCCGGGCGGCTGTTAGAGAGACTCAGCCTAGGCGCAGTGGGCGAAGCCACCCCCTGAAGTCTGTTAATTACAACTCCCAGTCTTCCTAGCTGGAGACCTAGCATTCGGTCTGCTCTGGTCACATTGTTAGCAGACGGCTGTACTTTTACAGAACATGATAAGCCACCTCCTTTCAAAAACGTCTTTTAGGCTTCTCTTAGCACCGACTATGTTGGTTGTAGTGGAAAAAGTCCACCTATGTTTAACTTAAAGATTATTTATACTTTTCGCATGTTCTGAAGAATAATGTAGGCAGTAGGCCCCACAGACACTGGGTACCTGTTCTGCACAATGATTGGTGTTTGAAGAAGGAGATAGTTTGAGAAGGTACCACAGGACAGCTGTGTCTGAGAGCCCACGCTGAAGTTGTTCTGATCGCATGGACACCATGTCCAGCCTCACCCACAGATACCCCTGTGATCAATGAGCTCTCATGCACACAGCGCTGGAGATAACCTTTCCCAATCCCCCTGACTGCATCCAGCCAGACACTCCTTCTGTCATGTGTAGCCTATCTACAGCCCTGCTTGCTCCCCAACACGGATCCATCAGTATTTCAAAGCACTGCTGCGGTGTCATAAAGCTGGAGTAGGAATGCATCCTCATCCACTGGGCCGCTTTTTAGCAGCGGCTACATTTAGTGTTTCGTTAATGCTCTGAAGCAGCAGCTGGAATTTTTAAACACTTGTGGGCATGCTCTCTAATTTCCTCCCAGAAAATGTTTCCTCCAGTCGTTAGGAAAGTCCTGTTAGGCTTATTTCATCATCTGTGCTTTTCCCTTTACCTCGAGCTGACTGCTTGACCTTGGCTGATGTCAGAACTTGTGAACAGTTTTGTAAACCATTTTGTGTGTATTCATTTAGAATAGGAATTATGCACCAAAACAGTAGGCTACGTAAGTATTGCAATATTTATGCATGCGCCTTGATTAGACCATTTGAACGTAACAGTTTATCATACTGGGTCTTTCAAGCATTACCTCTCACTTAGTAGATTTGGAAACACAACACTCAAACAACCCAGAACAAATGCTCTCGTGCTCTCAAAGTGACTTCAAATGGACAATGTGTCACCCAACAATATAACAACAACAATATGACAAAAATCTTTTAAAAGTGTTAATAAACTCAGCTGCGTTTTTCATTTTGTTTGTGCTTCAAACCGTGTTTCAGAATGGATGTTAATATGATGCTAATTCCCACAGAAGACTGAGCAAGGATTAAAAAGAGATTGTGCTGTTCAAGTGTATGACATTTACCAATTTATGAAAAACGAAGAAGACCTGTTCATGTTTTTCTAATCATGACATAATGCAGGGATTATTTACCTCTTTTGATCCTGCCTTTGATCCTCTCAGATATGATTCATTCATTCACTACCCCATCGCGTGCACATTGAATTGCCATATATTTCCTCTACCACGAGGCTATTTTTGAGAACACTCAAGTTGGCTTCACACTACATCAGTTATCACTATTAATGTCACATTGCTGGTATGTTCCACATAAAATAGCTTTGCATTAGTTTGTTTTCATATGTGATAGTACTTGAACACAGGGGCGTAACTTTCACTGGGGACGAGGGGGGGACATGTCTCCCCCACATTCTGAAATACATTTTTTGTCCTCTCCCGCCCAGTCTTATCATTGGTATGAGATACAAAACGAGGCAACGATGTGCTTTAGGACCATGCGGATGCCTCCAAGCAGTCGGGTAGGCTGTTTGGAATATTTATCCGGCTAGATAAAAATACATAGATATATATTATGTTCCCCCACTTCTAAAACCAAAGTTGCGTCCCTGCTTGAACATATGACTAGATGTAAATGGTATAAATTCAGCTTGATCCCCTCTGTCGAAGACGCTTGGGCCTTATTTTCAGTGGTATTGTTAACAAACACGCCCCCATAAAGAAAATTAGAATTAAAAACAGGTTCAGCCCCTGGTTTGACCGTGATCTTGAAGAATTACACCACCTCAAGAATTGTATTTGGCGAATGGCTCGACACACGCATACTCAGGCTGACTGGCTTTTAAATCAAATCAAACTGTATTTGCCACATGCGCCGAATACAACAAGTGTAGACTTTACCGTGTAATGCTTACTTAGCCCTTAACCAACAGTGCAGCCCTTAACCAACAGTGCAGTTCAAGAAGAAGAAAATATTTACCAAGTAGACTAAAATAAAAAGTAACAATAAAAAGTAACACAATAAGAATAACAATTAATGAGGCTATATACAGGGGGCACCGGTACCGAGTCAGTGTGCAGGGGTACAGGCTAGTTGAGGTCATCTGTACATGTAGATGGGGGCGAAGTGACTATGCATAGGTAACAAACAAACAGCGAGTAACAGCAGTGTACAAGGGGTGTGTCAATGAAAATTGTCCGGAGACTAATTTTATGAAATGTTCAGCAGCGCCTTACCGCTTGGCTTGGAGTTAGAAGCTGTTGAGGAGCCTGTTGGTCCTAGACTTGGCGCTCCGGTATCGCTTGCCATGCCGTAGCACAGAAAACAGTCTATAACTTGACTGGAGTCTCTGACAATGTTATGGGCTTTCCTCTGACACCGCCTATTATATAGGTCCTGGATGGCAGGAAGCTTGGCCCCAGTGATGTACTGGGCCGTTCGCACGACCCTCTGTTGCGTCTTACCGAAGCCGAGCAGTTTACATACCAGGCGGTGATGCAACCGGTCAGTATGCTCTCGATGGTGCAGCTGTAGAACCTTTTGAGGATCTGCGGGCCCATGCCAAATCTTTTCAGTCTCCTGATGGGGCAAAGGTTTTGTCATGCCCTCTTCACAACTGTCTTGGTATGTTTGGACCATGATAGTTCGTTGGTGATGTGGACACCAAGGAACTTGAAACTATCGACCCACTCCACAACAGCCCCGTTGATGTTAATGGGTGCCTGTTCGGCCTGCCTTTTCCTGTAGTCCATGATCAGCTCCTTTGTCTTGCTCACATTGAGGGAGAGGTTGTTGTCCTGGCACTACACTGCAAGTTCTCTGACTTCCTCCCTATTGGCCGTCTCATCGTTGTCAGTGATCAGGCCTACCACTGTTGTGTCGTCAGCAAACGTAATGATGGTGTTGGAGTCTTGTTTGGCCACACAGTCGTGGGTGAACAGGGAATACATGAGGGGACTAAGTACAACCCCTGAGGGGCCTCAGTGTTAAGGATCAGCATGGCAGACATATTGTTGCCTATTCTTACCACCTGGGGGCGGCCCGTCAGGAAGTCCAGGATCCAGTTGCAGAGGGAGGTGTTTAGTCCCAGAGTCCTTAGCTCAGTGATGAGCTTTGTGGGCACTATGTTTTTTGAACGCTGAGCTGTAGTCAATTAACAGCATTCTCACATAGGTGTTCCTTTTGTCCAGGTGGGAAATGGAAGTGTGCAGTGAATGTTTGTGAATGTTGACCTGTTTAAAGGTTTTGTTCACATCGGCTACTGAGAGCGTTATGGCACAGTCATCCAGAAGAGCTGGTGCTCTTGTGCATGCTTCAGTGTTGCTTGCATCGAAGCGAACATAAAAGGCATTTAGCTCATCTGGTAGGCTCGCGTCACTCGGCAGCTCGCGTCTGGGTTTCCCTTTGTAGTCCGTAATAGTTTTCAAGCCCTGCCACATCCGACGAGAGGCAGAGCCGGTGTAGTAGGATTCAATCAAATTCCTGTATTGACGCTTTGCTTGTTTGAGGACATTTTGTTCAAGTAAATGAGAAATAAGTGCACTCTTTGGCTATCTGTAAGGCCAAAGTTATTTACTTTAAGGAGCAGTTCTCTCTCTGTGGGTTTAACCCCACAAAGTTCTGGAAAACAGTTAAAGACCCGGAGAATAAACCCATCCTCCCCACAGCTGCCCATGTCCCTTAATGCTCTTTAATCACCACTTCGTTAAGTCCAATTTGACTCAGCCATGCCTCCTTTCCCGTCCAACATCTCCTGATCTCCTGCCCCTTCTAAGCAACTATCCCCGATGCCTCTCCCTCTTTTTCCCCTGCCTCGCTACAAAGTTTCTCCCTAAAGACAGTCACTGACTTTGAAGTGCTAAAGGAGCTCCTGAAACTTGACCCCAATAAACATCTGGGTCTGATGGTTTAGACCCTTTCTTCTTTAAGGTTGCTGCCCCTATCATCGCCAAGCCTATCTCCAACCTTTTTAACCTGTCTCTCCTTTCTGGGGAGGTTCACATTGCTTGGAAAGCAGCCACGGTTCGTCCTTTATTTAAAGGGGGAGATAAAGCTGATCCTAACTGTTATAGGCCTGTTTCTATTTTGCCCTGTTTATCAAGTGTTGGAAAAACTTGTCAATAATCAACTGACTGGCTTTCTTGTAGTCTATAGTATTCTCTTGGGTATGCAATCTGGTTTCTGCTCAGGTTATGGATGTGTCACTGCAACCTTAAAGGTCCTCAATGACGTCACCATTGCCCTTGATTCTAAGCAATATTGTGCTGCTATTTTTATTGACTTGTCCAAAGCTTTTGATACGGTAGACCATTCCATTCTTGTTGGCCGGCTAAGGAGTATTGGTGTCTCTGAGGGGTCTTTGGGCTGGTTCGCTAACTGCCTCTCAAAGAGTGCAGTGTATGAAGTCAGAAAATCTGCTGTCTCAGACACTTCCTGTCAGCAGAGGAGTACCCCAAGGCTCGATCCTAGGCCCTACGCTCTTCTCAATTTACATCAGCAACATAGCTCAGGCAGTAGGAAGCTCTCTCATCCATTTACATGCTGATGATACAGTCTTACACTCGGCTGGCTCCTCCCCGGGTTTTGTGTTAAATGCTCTACAGCAAAGCTTTCTTAGTGTCCAACAAGCTTTCTCTACCCCCTAACCTTGTTCTGAACACCTCCAAAACAAAGGTCATGTGGTTTGGTAAGAAGAATGCCCCTCATCCCTCAGGTGTTATTACTGCCTCTGAGGGTTTAGAGCTTGAGGTAGTCACCTCATACAAGTACTTGGGAGTATGACTGTCCTTCTCTCAGCACATATTAAAGCTGCAGGCTAAAGTTAAATCTAGACTTGGTTTCCTCTATTGTAATCGCTTCTCTTTCACCCCAGCTGCCAAACTAACCCTGATTCAGATGACCATCCTACCCATGCTAGATTACGGAGACACACTTTATAGATCAGCAGGTAAGGGTGCTCTCGAGCGGCTAGATGGTCTTTACCATTCGACCATCAGATTTGCCACCAATGCTCCTTATAGGACACATCACTGCACCCTATACTCCTCTGTAAACTGGTCATCTCTGTATACCCGTCACAAGACCCACAGGTGGATGCTTATTTATAAAACCCTCTTAGGCCTCACTCCCACCTATCTGAGATATTTACTGCAGCCCTCATCCTCCACATACAACACCTGTTCTGCCAGTCACATTATGTGAAAGGTCCCCAAAGCACACACATTCCTGGGTCGCTCGTCTTTTCAGTTCGGTGCAGCTAGCGACTGGAACGAGCTGCAACAAACACTCAAACTGGACAGTTTTATCTCAATCTCTTCATTCAAAGACTCCTATATTTATATTGTATTTATTTGTAATTTTTAATCCCAGGCCCCCATCCCCACAAGAGGCCGTTTGCCTTTTGGTAGGCCATCATTGTAAATCAGAATTGGTTCTTAACTGACTTGCCTAGTTAAATAAAGGTCAAATAAAAATAAAATGTAAATAAATGTTAAAATGTGAAATATGCTTGCTCCTCTTCCTACCCCCTAGTTGTGTTGCCAGGTTTCTGTGGGAGCAGAGACAGCAGATCAATTTGAATATGGTTCCTCACTGGGGTAAGTTAGCCAGGTTCCCCAGCTCTTATTGTACCATTGTTATCTGAGAGTGGAAGCTAAGCACTGCCATGGCTCATCAGCATCTGTGTCAGGAAGGCTAGGCATTAACCATTGGAAGTCAAGCTTCTGTGTTAGGCATGGAACCAATACACCAGAACACGACAACTCGGCCCCCTCGTTTGTGTTGCTTCTGATGGTCTCATTGTTGTATGTTGTTAAAACAGCAGTGAGCAGCGGTGGTGCGGTGGCTGCTGGGAGAAGCAGTCTGCTGACCTGCTGGTTGCGGCTTTGGACCTTTATAAAGATAATTGGCCTTATGTTCTTTGGGTCCAGCTTTTATATCAGTGAATGTTAACTGTGTGCCCCAGCCCTAGAGAAGCCTGCAGGCTGAACAAAGACAGCTGGGTAGGCTGTGAGTGTCATGAATCAAAACACTATAAATACATTTGTATTGAAAGCTGCAAACTGTCCAGAGCACTCGTCCTATACTATTCTTACATCTGATATAGCGGACATGAAAGCTGGGCTATGTTTGTAGTAATAAGATGTAATTTCCTGACTGATGTTGGCTGCTTGCAGCTGGGCTCCGTGTGGCTGCTAGATGTGGGAGGTCTGAACCTCTGCTCTTGACGGAGCCGTTGCTCTCGGTGGAGGAGATGGTGAGCAGGAGACCTGCTCATTTACATACCCTCCAATTACATTAATGCACTGTACATCGTAAGTACACTATGTTTCCACGTATTATGTAAAACAATTTATATCTTTCATATCAGTGCATCATTACTACAGTATTTAGGTATTATCGTATTTTCCTTAGGGAATGATGTTCTAATTAAACTGACACTAAGTCAAAGTAAGGAAGGGAAAGAACCAACAATAGGCTAATTGAATCCAGACTAAAAAGCCTAGAGTTACAAAAACAAGGACAAAAAAACGTTTAAAAAAAACGATTAAATGCTACCCATTCAATTTTTTTCTTCTTGAATTATGTCCCAAGCGGTTATGATTCCAGAGAACAATTAGAGTGTTATTGACCAGGTTTAAATTGCATTTCTGAAAGAGCTGTAGTTAGTTAGTTCTGGGCAGTTTGCTGTAGATCATTGAAGCAGGACAGGGAAACAATTGGGAATATGTATTTAGACTGATATTGCAAACTAATTGTTTGGGAAAATAGTAAATTGACATGTATTTATTCGCCTGTCAACACATGTACACCTCTGAATAATTAATCTGGAGAAATGTATGCACTTCACATCATTTGTAGTGAACACATCGTGTTGATGCTCTGTAAGGGTATCACTATATCCACGACTCAAAGCCCACAGGATAAGCTATGTGATGTCACTTACCTCCACATCCTCTGCACTACCGATTTATTAAACATATGCTACGCTAATCTGGCACAAAAGGTTTCTGCCCCTAGTCAAAATGTCATATTTTTGTTAAGAGTATGCCCACTTTCAACGATTACCATAAAACGTTCATCCTGACAACGTGATCCAAAAGCAAACATCACTACAGAGCAGAGAGGAGATGCATCTACAGTACAAAATGGGCACGGCCTCAAACATAACAGGTTTAGTGTAGAGTGTCGTTGAATTTCAAAATCAGATTGCCGATTCACTCTAGAGATGGGGAAAACGTCTGTGGAATGACTGGCATAAATGGTCCAAATTCCTCACCTCAGGGTCCATATCTGTCTTCTGCTCTGCAGTCCCAGTCCTGCCAACAGTACACTTATATGATATTAAGGAATATGGCGCTGCAGTGGCTGCACATGAATCATTGCATTGTGTATCTGATAAGTTTGCCCTGTAATCCATTTTATACATTCAAACCTGTCATGGAGTTTAGCCAAGCAAGGTTCACTGTTAGGATGTGTTTTTCTCTGCATTTCTGTTTGAATGTCTTTCATGTCTTTAGGGATAGCACCTGCTAAATCTATCCACTGGTACAGTACAGTAGGTGGTTGCTGTCATGTTTTTCTGGTTGTTTTTCTCCCAATTGTAACATGGTAGGCTAGCTGGATTTATGCATTTGGCTTCCAACACAGTAAGGCTTTAAATTAGGCCCTGACAACAAAGCTTTGCTGGTTCCAATTGTGGAAATAAGCATGTTGTGCGACAGCATTTTCACTAGCAAAAATCTGTCAACAGCTAAAAAGTTGCCATCAACTGGTTTGGAACATGACTTTAGGTTTCCAGCATTGACAGATGGCGGAATAAGTTGTTGGGCCAAATTCTCTCTCAATATTTACTGCCTTAGCTTGCAAAACCCCCTGCATTTATCCAAATGGAGATTTCTGTTTTGCCTGGTTTGTTTTTTATTGTTTATCCCTGAAGGTGAAAAACCTATTGTTCCAAGTGAACCAATATGCTTCTTAGCAGATCGAAGGATAATTTATTTATGTAGAAATATATGTGAGTAACTGCAGAGTGGTGCCATATGTTTCATTAGGTTTTATTGTCTTATGAGACTACTAAACTGTATCCTGATGCTATAAGTAGTACCACCACAAACCATAATATAATGCAATAACAAACCTTGATTAGATTCTAACACAGGTTATTGCAATGCATTATTTTCCTCCATGCAGTCTTATCAGATCCAGACACATCTACTCATCCTTTACACTCATATTGCTGAGGGAAACTATTACACTGTTAAAAAAAAAAAAAAAAAAAAAAAAAAACTCTGCTACTGTCTCCACTACCTGTTCTGATTTGATTGAATCCATCCCTTCTGCACAAATTATAGAGATTATATAATGTTAGCGGAGCGGTGGCTTGTTTCTCAGCATTGGTTTTCAGCCTCTCTAGTGACTGAGGGAATTGTCAGATAGCTGTATATACAGTCATAAAGATGAAGGTAAAATATTGTTTGTAGCTTGAGTGATGGCAGGTACGTGTCACAGAAAGCTGCCTGTCTAGTAAGGAAATTCCTTGACGTGGGGAAGAGCAAAATTAATTATCTCCCTGTATTGCCACGGATATCTTATAAGGCAGAAAAATGTAATGACTCTTCAAAATGTTATAAATCATTCAAATCTTAAAAGGTAGACTTAATGAAATGACGTTGCCACTAGTGGCACCGCAGATATTGCGACGAGTGAGATGCAAGACTTCGCTCCCACACAGTCACACACAGTATCCGCTCGTGTGCATGGGTTTGCTTTACAATGTTAGAGCTTGGTATCGGGACCAAAACAGTGGGGGAGTTTAGCCTTGCGCTTCAAAGCTCTTAGTTGTTGCGGAAATTGACCCACTCTACTGTTTACTTTCTGCACCTACCTGTATGTCATATCGCTGAGTCTACCTTTTTAACAAGACCAATACATATGAGTGCTGTGAAGGTGTGTGGGGGAAATCTCTTTACTCTAGAAAGTTTATGCCCATTGCTTTTAACCCCCAGTATTCCATTAACCTCTCCTCTTAGCCCTGTCTATCTTTTTGACAGGAGGTATGCCTTCAGTACATACAAGGACACTGAGATGAACCCGTTGCTGCTGTCTGTTTGTTTGGGTAATTGTCCATTGAGCTGAAGTATAAAAATGACAGTGTAGCTTAGCAACAGAAGGTACCAGGTAAGAATTGCAGGAAGTACAATGTGTATAACTGCAGAGGTATTTAAATTGGACTCCAAACTTCTGACACCTCGACACGCTACATTTCTAAAACGTCCAGCTTTGTCTGACAACAACAGTGCGAGTTGGATAATAACTTTTGAATAAACGAAATGCAGTCTGCCAACCGAAGATGTTACTCAGGGTTTTTTTTGTCTCCTGCTCAATCTCTTTCCAGCAATTTGTCAGCCATTTGTCCGAACCCTGTAAAACGCAATGAAAACATGTAGCTCAGTAGAGTGGATATGAGGCCACGAGGCATGTGAGAGGCAGTTGTAGAGATATGAGGGTAAGCCTGAGTGGCCACAGGTCTGAAGGCACATCAGAGGCATTCTGCGGGTTAATTATGGAAGGCCTGGGGGGGGTCAACAGAGTTAGCCGCTGAATGGGAATGCTAGGCAAGTGGACGACTGATTAAGGCCAGGCTGAGATAAGTAAACATGGCGATGTGGATGGGCACGTCCACGGCTCTGAGGGCAGCTCGCTTTAAAGGGGGTTTAACCTCAGCGATGAGCCGTGAATGCAGGGATGTATGGCAGTCGCCATGTCTCTGTGAGGACCCGCCTGCCTGTATAATGACAGGGCTGGATTTGATAGGTTCACAGTTTTGTGGTGATTGGTTCAGTGATGCTTAAGAACAACGACAACTGACTGTTTAAGAGATGAGGAGTCTGTACCAGGTTGACATGTAAAACAATGTCTTCGATTGATACTTTTCATTGTTAATCTGACAGAAAGCTGTTATTTGGTGATTAACGTAATTATTAGACTATTATTTTATTTTCACAGCTTCAAGCTCAAATAGTTGCCTATGAATTTTCTCCAGAAAGCAGTGTTTCCAAACTTTACAATCTAATAATAAACAGCTTGGTCACCATGAAATATGAATACTTGTACCCATAATGCCTCTGCCTAAGCTGTCTATGTTAAATCCCTAGTTGGGAGGGAAGGAGTTGTTCTCTCTGACTGCAGCGGTAAAACACTGAGTGTACAATCCCACTGAGACGAAAACAAAGATGCTTATATGAAACAAGACATGTCGGGGGAGATGAGGAAGAATCAAACCATGTACCTGTAACTTTTTGTTGTTGCACCATTTTCTGTGTGTGTGCGCGCGCAAGAGGGAATAGTACTCTGCGTTCTTTGTATGAGTGAAATCACTAGTATAACTCAAGGCGTTGCTTGCTGGAACTTTGCTTGTGAGAGTTGTCACTTACTACCAAGATATTATAATGACACATGGTGATGACATTCACAAACAACAGCCCCAGACAGCCTGGGGATGTAGTCTTGTTATCCTGCTCCTCTCACTAAGATTACAGATAATGTCTGTCTGTCTGTGACAGTACCAAGCTAGATTAGTCTTCCTCTGTGTACCTCTGTGGTTGTTTAAAACTGATGTATGACAGCCAATCTCCAGCTGGAGATGAAGAAGCCCAAGGCCCCATGACTGCCTCTGTGTCCTTACTGTGCCCCAGAACAGAAGCAGGGCTCTTTGTGTCATGTGGCCCTCATAACGTCTGTGGAAATTCTGTCAATATGGTGGTGGAGTGGTTGGCTCTGTACTGTAGCCTGACAATTATTATGTGTTTTCCAGCACATTGGCTTCCTTCTTCTATATCGTTTTAGCTGCGATCTGTTCTCCTGCGCAGCAAGCAGATTATGTACTGTACTGTATGAATTGATTTATTTAGCATTATTATGTTACACCTGCCCTCTATTGCTAGTCCCTCTGTAATCTGATTCTGTTCTTTTTCCTGCTGTTGAATTGTTTTAACACTGGGGCTGACCTACACACCACATACAGTGTACAATTTCAGCCAGCAACTACACTGAACAAAAATATAAATACAACACGGAACAATTTCAAAGATTTTACTGAGCTACAGTTCATATAAGGAAATCAGTCAATAATTTCTAAATGAATTAGACCCTAATATTTGGATTTCAAATGACTGGGAATACAGACATGCATCTGGTCACAGATACCTTAAAAGAAAGATAAGGGCATGGATCAGAAAACTTAATCAGGTTGTTGATTGTGACCTGTGGAATGTTGTCCCACTCCTTTTCAATGGCTGTCCATAGTTGCCGGACATTGGCGGGAACTGGAACACACTGTCGTACACATCGATCCAGAGCATCCCAAACGTGCTCAATTGATGACATGTCTGGTGACTGTGCAGGTCATGGAAGAACTTGGACATTTTCAGCTTCCAGGAATTGCCCACCGGAGTCAGTTACGACGCAGAACTGCAGTCAGGTCAAAACCCTGGTGAGGACGACGGCACGCAGATGAGCTGCCCTGAGACGGTTTCTGGCAGTTTGTGCTGACATTCTTTGGTTTTACAAACCCACAGCTGTTTCATCAGCTGCCCGGGTGGTTGGTCTTCGACGATCCCACAGGTGAAGAGGCCGGATGCGGAGGTCCTGGGCTGGCGTGGTTCCACACGGTCTGCGGTTGTGAGGCCGGTTGGACGCACTGCCAAGGCTTATGGTAGAGAAATGAACATTCAATTCTCTGGAAACAGCTCTGGTAGACATTCCTGCAATCTGCATGCCAATTGCACACTCTCTCAAAACTTGAGACATCTGTGACATAGTGTTGTGTGACATAACTGAGAATTAAGCCTTTTGTTCATATGGAACATTTATTTTATTTCAGCTCATGAAACATGGGTACAACGTTTTACATGTTGTGTTTATATTTTTGTTCAGATGTCCAATCCCCATACCATATTTTTATGAATGATGGAAGTGGCAGTAAAGAGTGGGCCAACTGTGCACTGTCACACCTGTCAATGACCCCTGGCCCAGATGCAGGGCTAGGGTCTGGGATGGGGCCAGTTAATCAGGGTCAGCCGTCATACCAGTTTATCTGCCAGTCACCTGGGTCACATCCTGAGTTGGCTTCACTGTAGCCCTGAGGTCCTAGTGCTGGTCTTGTCTGGACCCAATGTCTCACATATGTCTCACATAATGCCACTCTGCTTTGACATTACTTTGTAAATGGAATGTCAGATGTTCATTTTATAATATCATGAGCTTACCTGGAAGTGTCCCCTTCAATTACAAATAATGTTAGGTGCTCTTTCCCAACATTACAGTATGTGGAGGAATGATGAAATGGTTTCAGTGCTTGGCTGCTTTGAGGGTATTAATGAAGCCCCGGAATCCTGACCAGCCCCTGACTGGAAAAACTTCTGGACATCAGAAAAGAGATTACTCACCGCAGAGTGGAATAAACTTTTTCCTTTAACCTCTCTGGGATATGTGGAACAGCCAAAGAGAGGAGTCACAAAAAGCAGAAATAGAGATAAAATTCATCACTAACCTTTGATGATCTTCATCAGATGACACTCGATAAAGTCCATCATTTATGTCCAAATACCTCCGTTTTGTTTGCGCGTTTAATACACAATCCAAACTCACAAGGCGTGGGCAAGTCCAGGCACAAGTTCAGATGAAAAGACATATTACAGTTTGTAGAAACATGTCAAACGAAGTATAGAATCAATCTTTAGGATGTTTTTATCATAAATCTTCAATAATGTTTCAACCGTAGAATTACTTTGTCTGTAGAAATGCAATGGAACGCAGGTCACTCTTACGTGAGCGTGCGTGATCAGCTCATGGCACTCTGCCAGAGCCCTGACTCATTCAGCTCTCATTCCCCCCTCCTTCACAGTAGAAGCATCAAACAAGGTTCTAAAGACTGCTGGCATCTAGTGGAAGCCTTAGGAAGTGCAATGTGACGCAATTGAAAAACTACAAACCTCAGATTTCCCACTTCCTGGTTGGATTTTTTCTCAGGTTTTTGCCTGCCATATGAGTTCCGCTATACTCACAGACATCATTTAAACAGTTTTAGAAACTTCAGGGTGTTTTCTACCCTAATCTACTAATAATATGCATATATTAGCAACTGGTCCTGAGTAGCAGGCAGTGTACTCTGGACACCTTATTCATCCAAGCTACTCAATACTGCCCCCCAGTCCCAAAGAAGTTAACAAGTCCAATGAGAAGGATATCCTGCTTTCACTGGAACAGGCCCAGATCCACGCCTTTTGCGTGAAGAAAAGACACTGGAAAAGGGGACGCAGAAATGCCTTTTATGCTCGCTTCAAGGCAAGCAACACTGAAGCATGCATGACAGCACTAGCTGTTCTGGATGACTGTGTGATAACTCTCTAGGTAGCTGATGTGAACAAAACCTTTAAACAGGTCAACATTCACAAAGCCACTAGGCCAGACGGATGACCAGGACGTGTGCTCAAAGCATGCATGGAACAACTGTCAAGTGTCTTCACTCACATCTTCAACCTCTCCCTGACCAATTCAGTAATACCTACATGTTTCATTTAGACCACCATAGTCCCTGTAACCAAGGAAGCGAAGGTAACCTGCTTAAATGATTACTGCCCCGTGGCACTCACGTCAGTTGCCATGAAGTGCTTAGAAAGTCTGGTGATGGCTCACATCAACAGCATCCTCCTGGACACCCTCGATCCACTCCAATTCGCATACCGCCCCAACAGATTCACAGATGACATAATCTCAATCGCAATCCACAATGCCCTTTCTCATCTGGACAAAAGGAACACCTATGTGAGAATGCTGTTCATTGACTACAGCTCAGCGTTCAAGACCATAGTGCCCACGAAGCCCATCACTAAGCTAAGGACTCTGGGACTAAACATCTCTCTCTGCAATTAGATCCTTCTCTCTGCAGTTAGATCCTTTTGACGGTCCGCCCCCAGGCGGTAAGAGTAGGCAACAACACGTCTGCCACGCTGATCTTTCACACTGGGGCCCCACAGGGGTGTGTACTTAGTCCCCTCCTGTATTCCCTGTTCATCCACAACTGCGTGGCCAAACACGTCTCCAACACCATCATTAAGTTTCCTGACGACACAACAGCGGTAGGCCTGATCACCGACAACGATGAGATGGGCTATAGGGAGGAGATCAGAGAACTGGCAGTGTGCTGCCAGGACAACAACCTCTCCCTCAATGTGAGCAAGACAAAGGAGCTGATCGTGGACTACAGGACAAGGCCCTCATTAACATCAACGGGGCTGTAGTGGAGCGGGTCGAGAGTTTCAAGTTCCTTGGTGTCCACATCACCAACGAACTATCATGGTCCAAACATATCAAGACAGTCGTGAAGAGGGAACGACAAAACCTTTTTCGCCGTCAGGAGACTGAAAAGACTTGGCATGGGTCCCCAGATCCTCATAAGGTTCTACAGCTGCACCATCGAGAGCATACTGACCGGTTGCATCACCGCCTGGTATGGCAACTGCTCGGCATCTGACCGTAAGGCGCTACAGAGGGTCATGTGAACGGCCCAGTACATCACTGGGGCCAAGCTTTCTGCCATCCAGGACCTATGTAATAGGCGGTGTCAGAGGAAAGTCCACAAAATTGTCAGAGACTCCAGTCACCCAAGTTATGGACTGTTTTCTCTGCTACCGCACAGCAAGCGGTACCGGAGCGCCAAGTCTAGGACCAACAGGCTCCTCAACAGCTTTTATTCTATCCCCAAGCCATTAGACTGCTGAACAATTCAGAAATTTCGCCAATGGACAATTTACATTGACTCCCCCCCTTGTACACTGCTGCTACTCGGTGTTTGTTTGTTACCTATGTATAGTCTCATCGCATAGTCACCTAAATGTACAGACTACCTCAACTAACCTGTACCCCTACACACTGACAAGGTACCGGTGCCCCCTGTATATAGCCTCGTTACTGTTATTCTTATTGTGTTACTTCTTATTATTACTTTTTATTTTAGCCTACTTGGTAAATATTTTCTTCTTCGTGAACTGCACTGTTGTTTAAGGGCTTGTAAGTAAGCATTTCACGGTAAAGTCTACACTTGTTGTATTCGGCACATGTAGCAAACAAAGTTTGATTTGATTTTGATTTGATTTGATCATGCCAAGTTTTCCAAAATAAATCTACAGGGTTCGATCAAAGACAGGGACTTGGCTATATTTCTGCCCAGAAGTCCATCAAAGAGCTGCAGAGTCAGGCCTAGCTGTCATCGTGATGTGAGGTGATTTTTATGCAGGGGTTATGGGGATTGGAGGATTGGTTACTCCGTGCTCACTGTCACTGATCATATGCTAAATGTGCTTTAGGCCATTGCCAGGAGGCCTCGTTATCGCAGGGAGAAAATGTGATTATATTTTAGAGCACAGGACGGAAATCTTCCTCTGAATATATTAACGGCATTAGATACACTTTTCACCCAAGCAAATGAAATTAATTTGAGCCAAGCAACTGTCTTTGGGCTCCGACAGAGGTAAGAGTTACAAATTGATTGTTATTGTTTCGGAGAGGCAGAAATGCGAGGGAGGGACAGTGGCAAAACAATAAATACCAGATGACTAGGGAGTTCTGAATATAAAACAGATTTATAAAGACACGTACTTTATAATTGTCAGTATTTTGGTCTTGTTCCAACCTCCTTTTATTTTGTTTTATGATCCCATCAGACTTTTAGACTTTCTTGAACCAGTAAAAATAAGCAATTTCCACCCCAACTCAATACAGCCCCCTTGGGCCAGAGGCTGTGTTTCTGTCACATCACCCAGTTCTGTGTCCTGTGGCCAAAGTGGTCATGTGTTTAGTGTTCCTGTCATGCTCTTGCTCAAACCCCCCTCCTGCTGTGGGCTCCTGAGGCATTTTCTGCCATGTGTGGCTGAGAGCCTTAGCTCACTGTGGCTGTACACTGACTGTACAAAACATTAAGAACCCCCCCCCCCTTTCCCCACAGAACAGCCTAAAGGTGTCTGGAGCATTCCACAGAGATGCTGGCCCATGTTGACTCCAATTCCTCCCACAGTTGTGTCAAGTTGGCTGGATGTCCTTTGGGTGGTGGACAATTTATGATACACACGGGAAACTGTTGAGCGTGAAAAACCCATCAGCGTTGCAGTTCTTGACTCAAACCGGTGCACCTGGCACCTACTACCATACCCCGTTCCAAAGCACTCAAATCTTTTGTTTTGCCTGTTCACCCTCAGAATGACACACATACACAATCCATGTCTCAAGAGTCTCAAGGCTTAATAATCCTTCTTTAACCAGTCTCGTCCCCTTCATCTACACGGATTAAAGTGGATTTAACAGGTGACATCCTTAAGGGATCATACTGTAGCTTTCGCCTGGTCACTCTGTAATGTTTTGTACACTCAGTGTATATCCGCAACACAAATGCACCTGACAAACACCTCCCCTATGTTCCAGGCTGACTTCAGTCTTTTGTGAGGGCAGTTTTTCTGTGGCTGCAAGCAAAGCAAGCCCAGTGGTGAAGTGATTGCTGTTGATCCATAAATATAATTTCCTGAATGCCTTTGGGTTACCATTTGCTGCATGTGTGGTAGGCTGATTGCGTTGGAAGTGAATGAGACTCTCCAACGACCGCCTGCATCACATGGCTATCTGGATCACGGTGGTGACCTTGGGAGAAAAGGAGCTGTCTGATGGTCAGGAATGATGGATTTCCTCATGCCTACGACACACAAACACCCACTCGCGCGCACATGCACAAACACATGCACAGGAATGCGCATGCACACTCGCACTCTGTCTCTCTCTCGATCACTCTCTCTTTCTCTCCATCTCTTTCTCTATCATATTTTATCCCCAGAGGAAAAGACCCAGAGTAGAAGCTGGTGCTTGGACAAAATAATCAAAGGATTTTGATCTGAGGAAAATGTAATGCCATTCTTATTCATGCATTTCAGTGATGTACTGCCTGAGCTCTTCGATTCACCCATAAACCACAGTATTGTCTTTGTTCCCATTAACCCCACCCCACACATGCACACACCCCACAAACCCAACCACAACCATTGGCATATTAATGGAGGAGAATTAATTAGTGTGTCTGGGTTGAGGATGGAGTCCAGCAGCGGAGCATTGTGGTGCTTAAGGTGCTGAAGAGGCTAATGAGATGTGGAGGCAGTCTGGATTAAACAGCCATTCTGTTTTAATAGGAAAGGCCAGTGGTATTGGCTAGAGTTATTTTTCCCTGAGCTAGCTCCATGCTAGCTGCTGCCAGTCTACAGGAAAAGAGGAATAGAAATCTCAACATGCTAATAGCCTTAGCATTAGGATGGGGTTTATTAAACCCACCGAACCTTTCCCCCATGCTTCACTGTCAGAGTCATAAAGGGCATTGTTGCCCACTGAGAAGTCACGAGCAGCCGATCGATAAGCACACAGTGCATGGAGTTTTTAGAGTCACTCTGGCTTACGAGGAACCTAGGATGGATCTGGCTGGGGAGAGTTGGGGCAGGAGTTCCACATGGATTGGAAAGTGTAATGGAGCCAGCGATCGCTCCTTAAGCTTCATCCGTCCTGTGGGGGCTGAGGGAGGGAGTTTGGAGCTGTGGCCATGCTGCTGAAAGGCTCAGCTCCTCTCCTATCCTGTGCTCACAGGATGCTGTGGGAATGGAATCCCAGGCAGCAAATAACTTGGCTTGGGATGAGCCCTGTAATGTGTGTGAAGACCATGATCCTGTATTCATATATTTCTGGGTCTTTTTTCTCTTGTTATTTATTGGTGTCTCTCCTAACTAATTCAGACATCATTTGTGGTATGTTGCTTGTAAAGAAAATTAGGCGACGTTTATATGATCTTCTTTCAAACAATACATTTTTGCCACTTTCTTGCCACTTATATACGTGCATCCAATGTGTAGCTGGCACCGGGGAGTGGTGGGAATAAGAAACATTTAACTTTGACAGGTAGCCTAGTGGTTGGAGCGTTGGACTAGTAACTGAAAGGTTGCAAGATCGGGATGACAAGGTAAAAATCTGTCGTTCTGCACCTGAACATGGCAGTTAACCCACTGTTCCTAGGCCGTCATTGAAAATAAGAATTTGTTCTTAACTGACTTGCCTAGTTAAATAAAGGTAAAATAAAATAAAAAAGAAATGTAATTTTCCCACCTTAGGGGAAAATTTTGGAGTTCTCATAGACCACCAGCAGAAAAAGTCTCCATTTACGAGTTGCTTATGAGTACATTTCACACTACTTTTGGATTATAATTGGATCGTAAGGCTGGAATGAATGTCCTGCTTAATATAATGTTTGTGTCATCGTTGCAAATCAACTACATGATACTTAAAAAACACTTCAACTTCAACCAGTAGAATGGCTTTTTGGCTAGCTTTGCTGCAGTCTATGTGAATGAGCGTTAGCATTCTAGCTAACAACTGCTGCATTCAGAATAGGTATTTTGCAACAATTACAACAAAATATAAACTTATCGACCGCTCAAGCAGTAATCAAAACAACATTTTACCCTTATGAGAACCCCCTAAAAGTGTTTTTGTTTAGAAGTAATACCTCTGTAAATCTAGGCTAAATGGAATAGGCACAGGTGGCGAAAAACCTTTGTTTCAAATCAAAGTTTATTTGTCATGTACACAGATTAGCAGATGTTAAAGCATCAAGTAGCCCAGTGGTTAGAGTGTTG
This sequence comes from Oncorhynchus tshawytscha, assembly GCF_018296145.1. Classification (NCBI taxonomy): domain Eukaryota; kingdom Metazoa; phylum Chordata; class Actinopteri; order Salmoniformes; family Salmonidae; genus Oncorhynchus; species Oncorhynchus tshawytscha. The sequence continues at coordinate 15,345,024 of NC_056446.1, read as the reverse complement.
GACTAATAACCGAAAGGTTCCAAGATCGAATCCCCAAGCTGACATGGTAAAATCTGTTGTTCTGCCCCTGAACAAGGCAGTTAACCCACTGTTCCAAGGCTGTCATTGAAAATAAGAATTTGTTCATAACTGACTTGCCTAGTAAAATTAATACATTTTTTTAAAAGCAGGTACACCGTAATAAGCTATTTTTTGCTCACCATACTTGTAAATCATATGTAAGTAATTACCTTGTAATGTGCTTATTTTCCTGTTATGATTAATAAAAAGTTGTCTACAGTCATCAAAATGTTGTCAGATATGTTCTGGTAATTATCTGAGCTGGCAGGGCAGCTAGATAGCTAGCTAACAAGCTAGCAATGAACCAAAACATTGTCTAGAAAGTTTTTTTAGTTGCCTGGCTTACTAAATTGACATATCCTAAATACATTTTTAAACAGATGTTTTTTTTTTTGGTGCAATAAACAGAGCAGGTAACGTTGCTATTTGGACCAGGCTGATGCCATGTCATGCAGACCGACGTTTTTGTGTTCATACCGTTTCATAGTAAGACATTTGATGTCGGGCCACAATAGCATGTTCATGATTTAATGTTGTCTAAAGCTGGTGAGATGAAAGCCTATGTTTACTCTGAGGCGTTAGGCAAAAACTTGAAAGAAAATACATAAAATAACATTATGGTGGAAATAAATGTCCTGCGTCTGTTACCGGCTAGACCTTTCAGATATAAAGACAGGGTGAGATAAAGAAGATGGCATGGTAAAGATGGCAGGTTTTTGTCTCGGTATAAAGGGGATATCTGACGAGGACGGTTTAATTTCCTGCAAAGTGGATTGATATACCGTATTTCATAGATGGATTTCTAAAAAAACAGCCATTAAAAAGTTTGTCTTTAACCGACTACATTTTTAAGAAAAGGAACCTCTCACTCACGCACACATGCACGCCCACATACACCCACACACCTTCTGTCTCCTATTACAATCATGGGCTGTGCATTTTTTATGATCTGACAGAACCCCATCCATCTTATTTACTGCCAGCTAATGCAAATGAGAGGTGAATGATATTTAATATGCTGGTTATGCAAGACTCATCACATCCTGCTGGAGGAGGACGTTGGAGATGTCATGTATTCTTCACAGGAGTAGCAACTTCTCCTGTGACACCTATCCTAAGTGTAGGTGCTTCACAATGCCACGCCATGTCTCCAACTCTCCATGCCTCAGAGAGTGCTTCACAACGCTAGCAACTGTAATTCATTTTGTCCCCTGCCATCCTCCCATCCTGGTGCCCTTGGGATCAGTGCAGGAGTTACACATCCTTTCAGCAGATATAGCTGTTGCACTCCAACACAATGGATATATATATATATATATATATATATATATATATATATATATATATATATATATATATATATATATATATATACCAAAAACATACTGATGTATATGTATTTATATATTTATATCTCCCCTGAGGACAGTATCATATTGCAGGGTAATGGCCTTTGGGACCTGCAACAATAGTTTCCCGAGTGTGACTATTGAAGTGATCGATGCCTCCGTGTGGCCATTGATCTTACCTAAGGTTGTCTCTAATTATGCAGCGTGTCACCCTAGTATTACATTATGTTGATGAGACGTAACATAAAATCCCACCCTCGCTGTGTTTGTTTCCGATGCTAATCGCTCCATGTTCCTTGGGTGTGCTTTGTCATACATATGCATGTGAAGTGTGTTTTATACATCGCTGCATGCTGTATTTCATTCATAAATATGTATAGATGCAAATAGCCATATGCTACATGTATCTCTGATGGTACTGCACATTGTAGGTAACTATCAAAAGGCTCAGCTAAATTGGGCTTTTGAAAAATCATGGCCTGTTCAGGTTAACTTACAAGTCAACAAGAAGGAGTAATAATACTGTGTGAATTACCTGGGACTTGACTTGTATAGGACAACGGTTGAGGTTGAGATGTATAACATTACAGTTAGACCGATATGCACTATTAGCTACCAAAAAAAGGGCTGAATAGGAAAATTATGGAACAAAACTTTGAATGATGATGAGAAATGAAATGGTTATAATTTGGCTTCATTTCAGTCTTTGAAGAAAAATTGGACTTGATTTCTGCTTGAATATGCAGGTGATGTATTTACAATGAGACTGTCATTTATTAGCATTGCATTCAGTGGCAGTGGATCAGACACATTTCATGAAACAATGGCCATTGTGAAGAATGCATGGTGCAGATGACTCAAGAGTTAGAATTAATTTTTTATTTTATCAGAATGATAAATGACTGTCTCAGGACCTTCATTTGTATTCTGGGGTTGGTAAACCTGCAAGAACTTTTCATCGTGAAATGGGACTTTTCTCTCTTGTCTATAACTTTAAGGCACCCTAAATGATATGTGGCTATACTGATACAATACTAATACTTCACGCATAGCCCTTGATCTGTTTTAAGTGACATTACTGCACTTCAGTACAGGATTTCCCTCAAAAACATGTCCAATTAATCAGAATAGTGTTGCCTATAGGCTGCCTTTGTTTATACTGTGGGTAGATACAGGACCTCCTAGTATTGACCTTTGTTCTTTTCTAGACCCCTGACCTCTCAAAAGGAAAGGCACAATGCGGTCATTTTACGTTAATCCATAGTCCATCTCAGGACCTCAATGAGCCAACCTGTGATTGGAGGAATCCAGTCCAAGGCTATAATGTGCTGGTAAAGCGAATCAGGGGATGTTATTCTTCAGCGTCCTCTCCTCCTGACAAAACTCCATTCACCTTGTGAATTATTAGCAGGCTGTTCAATAATCAATGCACGTCCTCCTGGCTAACCAGCCTAAAATCCAGGTTCAGAGGAATTCAGCTGATTCCCCCCAGTCATCCATGACTGGTGATTAAGTTGTAAAATCTAGAGGTATTCATTATTGAGCTGCATAGGTCACGGTGAGAAGCATTTTATAGATTCAGACGGCTGTCATACTGTCAGAAAAAAACTGTGATGTGAGGAAATTATTGTGTTGTTAAAATGCATTATTTAAAGACCACGGAGACCCAACAGTGGCAGAATGCAGGTTGTGTTTGAAACATTCTACTGGGGGGGGGTAGCGTTTGTCATTTTCCAAGCTAGAGAGTGCCGAAATTTCTCCTGGGTAGAAAACGCTGCTTATGATTAATGGGACTATTGCAGTATGCCTATTTTTCTAGTAAATGTATTTACTGTATATTTAGGGTATATTACTGTGGTTTACTCAAATAATTTCCAAGGGTTGCTTGAGGTTTGGCATTTCTATATAGAGTATAATGGAGGTTATAATGTCCCTTTAGTTAGTTGATTGCTTGAAGTATTTTTGTTTAAAACAGTGCTCTTGATATGACATAAGTAGTACTGAGATACAGACCAAGAGCATCTGTATCAGTCTCTTCATCTGTTAAGCTCTCAATGAAGACATGTTGCTCCTTGTTGAGCCTGGCAGTACATCGGAACATACGTCATATCATATTCGAACTTAGCCATGCATCCAACACTCTGTGTTAACGATTTCAAAACATTATTATTATTAATTTGACTTTTTACCCCCTTTTTCTCCCTAATTTGTTGATATCCAATTGGTAGTTACAGTCCCGTCCCATTACTGCAACTCCCCTGCGAACTTGGGAGAGGCGAAGGAAACATGACCCTGTCAAGCCGCATTGCTTCTTGACACACTGCTCGCTTAACCGGCAAGCCAGCCACACCAATGTGTCGGAGGAAACACCGTCCAGCTGTCGACCGAAGTCAGCTTGCAGGCGCCCGGCCTGACACAAGGAGTCGCTAGAGCGCAATAGGACAAGGAAATCCCGGGCCGGCCAAACCCTCCACTAACCCGGACGACGCTGGGCCAATTGTATGCCGACTCATGAGTCTCCCGGTCACGGCTGGCTGTGGAACATATCCGTCTCTGATGTCAATCTGTGTGGTACACAGTTGACAAAGAGCAAACACGCTGAACATTAAACCTTTGTGAACTGTGTTGGCCCGAGACATCAGCTGACGTTCAACCCCACCATTAGAGGTTTATGGATAAAATCAATGGGGAAGCCAAGCCAGGAAAAAAGCCATATTACAACCTGTGTTTTGATAAATGCATTGTTTTCCCATGAGTTCATACAACAGTGATATATATATAAGGCTTAGACAACAAGAAGACAACAGTCACACAGTGAGCAGAATAAATTCAACCACACTTTTGTTTAATCACAAAACCGGAGAGCTTTGCTTTGTTATAGTTATAGAAAGCAAATTGATATAGAACCACAGAGAGTTACAGCAAGTCACAAAGAAAACAGGAGCTACCTCCCCTATTTCAGCACCACTACTACTTCAACATGATCAAATCAGCTATGCTTACAGTAACAAATTAAAGTTACCAAAAAACGATTTAGTCTAATCAGTGTAAGCTAAATATCATGTGGCTGTCCATCGTACTGATTTATGTGTGTAGGAAGGGTGTGTGTGTGTGTGTGTGTGTGTGTGTGTGTGTGTGTGTGTGTGTGTGTGTGTGTGTGTGTGTGTGTGTGTGTGTGTGTGTGTGTGTGTGTGTGCGCGCATGTAGAAAAAAATGTGTTGACTCACCATACTCGTAGAGCAACACCATGCCATCCTTCTCTCTCTTATGTTGCCAATCATACAGTTTACACCCTTTTAGTTTTTGTTGTCCTAGACTAGGCTACCTGGTTAAAATACTTGTTTGGCTAACTTCCTTTCATTGGCAACGATGAGCCAGCTAGTTAACGTTAGCCTATGGTACTACATCTAATGTTAGCTAGCTACATATGGAAGTTCCCTAGTCTCTGGCTGGCCAGGACTACAATCAGTGGCGACCCGTCATTCAGGGCAGGTCATTTTTTGTTAATACGTATCACATATCAGTTTGCAAACAATGTAAAAAATAATCTTTGAGTTAATAAAGCCACATACAAGCATGGTCTCTTTATTGCTTTCTTGAGTAAGGCAGCTCCAAAAGACAGGCGTTTCAGCCTAGCTCAGTGCTTTCTGTGGTGGTGGGGAAGCCAGTGGGAAAAACGGAGAGTAGGGGTTGGTAATGTTCTCTAGTTGCACCGTGATTGGTTCAGCGTTCTGTCACTCATGGGGACACTACGCCACCAAAACATCTACGGGGAGAGCTTGAAAATGCAAGCCCCTTGGGTGTTGCCATAGAGTTACATTAGAAGTGCCCACCCAAGAAGGCTCAAGGTCATTGGCCACAGATAAAATGAAGTCAAATCACGTTATATCTACCGCAGCTTTGATTGGACTGATCATGTCAACATCATACTTTCAAAATCTTAGCTAACAAGCTAGACAAGTAGTCATCATCATGAATCACGTTGACAATCTACTGAAAAATCCATTTCATATGAAGAGAAATTATAGATAAAACGTATCGGTGCTCATAGACCGTTGGACATAAACATTACCCAAAAAGTTGGAAATTGCAAATTCAACAATGAGTGGTTTGGAAGGAATCAGTGGCTAACTGCAAGCTTTGCAAAGCAATAACTAGCCTGTTATTCAGTGAAGTAGCTCCAACTGGGAAAACAAGTTTTGTACGGTCATCCAACTCGGATTTCCAAGTCGGGAACTCAACCTAGTTTTTTTCCCGAGTTCCCAGTTGTCTTGAAAGCACCATAAATCCAGAGATTGCCAGACGTTGATGACAAAGTTTGATGCCAAAATGTGTCCATAAGGACCGCTGTGCCACCTTCCTGTTCACGTGGGCACAGCACATCAAGGTGAGTCCAAAAATGTCTTGTATGCTGCTGCATAAATTATGTAATATGCCTGGGAGATACAGTTGAAATCAAAAGTTTACATACACCTTAGCCAAATACATTTAAACTCAGTTTTTCACAATTCCTGACATTTAATCCAAGTAAAAATTCCCCGTTTTAGGTCAGTTAGGATCACCACTTTATTTTAAGAATGTGACATGTCAGAATAATAGCCGAGAGAATTATTTATTTAATCTTCTATTTCTTTCATCACATTCCCAGTGGGTCAGAAGTTTACATGCACTCAATTAGTATTTAGTAGCATTGCCTTTAAATAGTTTAACTTGGGTCAAACGTTTTGGGTAGCCTTCCACAAGCTTCCCACAATAAGTTGGGTGAATTTTGGCCCATTCCTCCTGACAGAGCTGGTGTAACTGGGTCAGGTTTGTAGGCCTCCTTGCTCGCACACACTTTTTCAGTTCTGCCCACACATATTCTATAGAATTGAGGTCGGAGCTTTGTGATGGCCACTCCAATACCTTGACGTTGTTGTCCTTAAGCAATTTTGCCACAATCCGGAAGACCCATTTAAAGGCATAGTCAACTTAGTGTATGTAAACTTCTGACCCACTGAAATTGTGATACAGTGAATTCTAAGTGTAACAATCTGTCTGTAAACAATTGTTGGAAAAATTACTTGTGTCATGCACAAGTAGATGTCCTAACCGACTTGCCAAAACTATAGTTTGTTAGCATATTTCAACCCTGCAGGCGCTACACAAAACGCTGAAATAAAATATAAAACATGCATTACCTTTGACGAGCTACTTTTGTTGGCACTCCAATATGTCCCATAAAAATCACAAGTGGTCCTTTTGTTCGATTAATTCCGTCCATATATATCCAAAATGTCCATTTATAAAGCGCATTTGATCCAGAAAAAACAACGCAACGTCACTACAAAATATTTCAAAAGTTGCCTATAAACTTGCCAAAATATTTCAAACTACTTTTGTAATACAACTTTAGGTATTTTTAAACGTTAATAATCGATCAAATTGTAGACTGGGCAATCTGTGTTCAATACAGGAATGAAAACAAACCAGCGCTACTTTTCACGTCTTGCGCAACTCACAAAAGTGTTACCCAGGTCCTAGTTGGCCTACATCTTCATTGCACAAAGGAATAACCTAAACCAAATTCCAAAGACTGGTGACATCCAGTGAAAGCGGTAGGAACTGAAAACAGGTTCCTAAGAAATATCCCTTGGCAATGACAAATCAGGGAACAGAGAGAGGCAAACAGTTAGTCCTCGGGGTTTTGCCTGCTACAGAAGTTCTGTTATACTAACAGACATGATTCAAACAGTTTTAGAAACTTCAGAGTGTTTTCTATGCATATCTACGAATAATATGCATATCTTATATTCTTGGCATGAGTAGCAGGAAGTTGAAATTGGGCACACTATTTATCCAAAAGTGAAAATTCTGCCCCCTAGCCCCAATAGGTTTTAATTAACAAGAAATGTTAACAAGAAATGTTTGGAGTGGTTGAAAAATTAGTTTTAATGACTCCAACCTAAGTATATGTAAACTTCCGACTTCAACTGTATGTACAGTATACTGCAGCTAAGAAAGTAATACTAAGTGTATTTTGTGAAGTAAGCTGTTAGTAGGACATGTGCCTCACCTACGTCTGTTGCGGTGACCGTATTACCGACCCACCGGCAGTCACGAGTCATGAAAGCTCTGATGCTGCTGCTGGTTATTAGTTGCCTACCAAACTTGTTAACTCAAATCAAATTATATTTGTCACATACGTCGAATACAACAGATGTAGTAGACCTTACCGTGAAATGCTTACTTACGAGCCCTTAACCAACAATGCAGTTCAAGAAATAGAGTTAAGAAAATATTTACTAAATAATCTAAAGTAAAAAAAATCGAATATAAAAGTAACACAATAAATAACGAGTCTATATACAAGGGGTACGGGTACCGAGTCTATGTGTACAGGTTAGTCGAGGTAATTTGGAATGTGACTCAGCATAGATAATAAACAGAGAGTAGCAGCGGTGTGGAAAGAAAGGGGGGGGGTTGACTGGAGTTTTTGACAATCTTTTAGGACCTTCCTCTGCCTACTATATAGGTCCTGGATGTCAGGAAGCTTGGCCCCAGTGATGTACTGGGCCGTACGCACTACCCTCTGTTGGTCCTTATGGCCAGATGCCATAAGGCGGTGATGCAACCGGTCAGGATGCTCTCAATGGAGAAGCTGTAGAACTTTTTGAGGATCTGGGGACCCATGCCAAGTCTTTTCAGTCTCCCGAGGGGGAAAGGTGTTGTCGTGCCCTCTTCAAAACTGTTTTGGTGTGTTTGGACCATGATAGTTCATTGGTGATGTGGACACCAAGGAACTTGAAACTCTTGACCCGCTTGAGATTGCGTCATCTGTGGATCTGTTGGGATGGTATGCGAATTGGAGTGGGTCTAGGGTTTCTGGAATGATGGTGTTGATGTGAGCCATGACCAGCCTTTCAAAGCACTTCATGGCTACCGATGTGAGTGCTACGGGGCGGTAATCATTTAGGCAGGTTACCTTTGCTTTCTTGAGCACAGGGACTGTGGTGATCTGTTTGAAACATGTAGGTATTACAGACTCGATCAGGGAGAGGTTGAAAATGTCAGTGAAGACACTTGCCAGTTGATACGCACATGCTTTGAGTACACGTTCTGGTAATCCGACTCGCCCCGCGGTTTTGTGAATGTTGACCTGTGTAAAGGTCTTGCTCACATCAGCTATGGAGAGCGTGATCACACTGTCGGCCAGAACGGCTCACGTCACTGGGCAGCTCACAGCTTGGTTTCCCTTTGTATTCCATAATAGTTTTCAAGCCTTGCCACATCCGATGACCATCAGAGCCGGTGTAGTAGGATTAAAACTTAGTCCTGTATTGACGCTTTGCCTATTTGATGGTTCGTCTGAGGGCATAGCACGATTTCTTAGAAGCGTCTGGATTATTGTCCTGCTCCTTGAAAGCGGCAGCTGCCTGGTACTCAGCACTCTGTTGTCCCTCTAATCACTCTGACGTCAATTCAAATGTATTCAAAAATCTAATCAAACACTTGAGCTCATGTTGTGCAACATTTCTATAGGCTATGCAATTGCGGGAGAAAACAGAGTGATGGCTGCTAATAAAAATACTAGGATCCCATCAGCTTTCTATAGGCTAGGCCTACTATATTGATTTCTCAACTTTCCTAGTATTAAGCACATTGCTTATTTTTACAACTGGAGTATAGCCTACCTTGCTGGCATGAAAATAAACCATGGGGAAAAGCGTTCACTATTTTCCTTCATTCACTATTGTTTGTATTTATTTTTACCACTTTTTCTCCCCAATTGGTAGTTACAGTCTTGTCTCATCGCTGCAACTCCTGTACGGACTTGGGAGAGGCGAAGGTCGAGAGCCGTGCATCCTCCGAAACACGACCCAGCCAAGCCGGACTGCTTCTTGACAAAATGCCCGCTTAACCCGTACACCTGGTGACCGTGTCAGCGTGCATGCGCCCAGCCCGCCACAGGATTGGCTAGAGCACGATGGGACAAGTACATCCCAGCCAGTCAAACCCTCCCCTAACCCAGGCGATGCTCGTCCAATTGTGCTGCGCCCCATGGGTCTCCCGGTAGCGGTCGGCTGTGACAGAGACTGAACTTCAACCAGGATCTCTAGTGGCACAGCTAGCACTGCAATGCAGTGCCTTAAATCACTGCGCCACTCAGGAGGCCCCCTCCTTTGGCTATTTAAGTGCATAGATGACGATACAGGTGCATGATAATGGTCCATTCTAAATCACAACAAATGTCACACATATTATTTAGTATATTTATAGACAAGATTAATGGGGGACAATATTAGCCTATCACTTGTGAATTATATATTATCCCTTGTGAATGATTCCCAGTATAAGAAGCAAAGCCTTTTTTTGCAACTTTTTTCAAATCATAGTTGCACACCTCATGTCGCCTAGCCCATAGGCCCATATGTTTTACAAAGGTTTGTATCACAACTTAAGTGACCAAATAACCTACTAAAATGAAGCACATTAATCCGCTTTACAAGGGGTGTAGAGCCTAACTGGCATATATAAGCAGCACGTGAGTTTCAAGTTTGGTGATCATTTTCACCATAAAAATGCACATTTATAATAAAAGCATTACATGCATAATTGCATTTGCGGTCACTTTTGATAATGGGATTTTCCGCTAATGGAAAATTTGCGCTTATAGCCTACTGCCGTGTGCGCATTGCTGCGCTTATAATGTGAGGAAATAGTGAGGAAAAAGCCTAATAGTCAACATTTTAAGCTAAATGTTCTGATCTGTTGCGGCAGCCACATTACATTTAAAAAAAATTGATGCCAGTGGTTGTATTAATTTGGGATCTATCACATCCCATAACTGTCCCAGGCTATGTTTGGAATATTTATTTCTCGCACACTATAGAATAGGTTGACTTTTATACTATGGGGGATAGTAGATTGACATATGCTTTTGCCGTTTGTTACTCATCTTGTTGGCTGACGAAAAGTAAATGTGGACAGTTCTTCCAATATCTTTAAAATGCACCTCAAAATTGGATAAGGACACATGGAGTTGCGTCCCCGATGTGTCTGTCTTCACTTGTGGCCTGTGAGAAAGACCTGATCACATGACAGAGAACCATGTGAGTGATAGACGCTTCGGATTGTGCAGCACACTCAGGTAGAAGGCCACAATGCAGCACTCCGGGCCACATAAAGCATGTTTTTTTTAGGGTGTATTACGGCCACACAGGGGATGCCGGCGTGTAATTTGAGGCATTATCAAGTGCTTGTCAAATTGTGAATGAGAGACTATTCGAGTGTGTACATTCTGCTCAAAAAAAGCTAAGCAGAGCTCATGCCTTTCAAGCAACTTTTTTCAAATCATCATTAGAGTCTCATCATGCAGCCTTACAATGTATTAAAAATCAAAACATATAGCCCAACATTTGTACAACAACTAAAGTTCCATTAATACCTCTAAATTAAGCATTTAGGAGTACCTATTAACCAGTCAACACATAATAGCCGCATGTACACACTCCCTCAAATCTTTTGGAGAAAATATTTTGATTTTATTCAGCTCTGTTCAATTGTATTCTTCATACTATAAAATAATATAAAATAATGCCACGGAATTATAAGCAAATCTTGTCTGCTAAATGAACTAGTGTAGCCCACTGCCATTTGGCATAGCCACATCAGGATCTGACATAAGGACAACTCAGAGTATGCTATTATTTTCTTCATACAGTATCATGCTTCTTTAGACCTGTCTAAAATAAATAATGGATTTATTGTGAAGGTGTAGGCTATATTACATGGATTTATTAGACTTTTTAAAATGGCTTGTAGGCTATGTGTGGAAGCCAGGAGATGCTAAATGTGTTTATGTTAATTAATGGTCAATTACCGTGAGACCGACCGATATTTGCTTGATAATCACCAGCTAATAATTTGGTCCCTTTTCCCCTCATAACTTAGCCTACTGTTCTGACTTGGTGGTGCACATGTAGCTTATAGCCTGTTTTAGCCAAGTTGTAACGGCTGTCGTCGGTGGAAGAAGGTGAGGACCAAGGTGTAGCGTGGTAAGTGTTCATGATTTTTAATATAATCAAAACTGAACACTAAACAAAATAACAACTAGGAAGAACGAACAAACGAAACAGTCCTGTCTAGTGATGACACACAAAACAGAAAATAAACCCCCATGAAACACAAGTGGAAAAAGGCTACCTAAGTATGATTCTCAATCAGAGACAACTAACGACACCTGCCTCTGATTGAGAACCATACCAGGCCAAACTAAAAAACCAACCTAGAAAAACACACATAGACTGCCCACCCCAACTCACGCCCTGACCATACTAAAACAAAGATAAAACAAAAGAACTAAGGTCAGAACGTGACACAAATGTAATCATTGAATATTGTAAGAACTTTCATTGTCTGCTTATATGCCCCCTTTATTTATCCTACAGTTCTGACTTGGTGTACAGGGAGAATACTGTAAGAATGACCTATGTTCTGAATTCTGTTGCTGTACATTTCAAAAGTCTTGAACAAATAGTTATATTGACTACGTCTGTCCTAGCTCGCTCATTGTCTGAATCAAAATTATGGATTGCCTCATCGTCCCCATCTCAATTGTCAGTAGAAACCACATTTGTTTAAGTAAGTCAGCCATATAAGATATGTTTTTTTAAAGGCAGCAAATGAGGCTGAAGGAACTGTTTCGCCAGGCAAGGCTCTGCTGATAGCCAGGTGTGGAAGTGGTAAGGTAAGGATTCACTCCATGGTGCTGAAAAGAAAGCTCTGCTATTGGGACAGCTTGATGTAGGCCCTAACAGTTTGTGGGCACCGTTTGTCACTGTTATAGTGCAATTAATGTATTGTTTAGTGTTAGTGTTGTGTTGTGTAGTGGCATTGCTGGCATGCATCTAAAACAAACTGACCACAATGTATGTTGGATCAGAATCGCTGTTATTGGCCAGTACGAAGAATAAAGTAAAACTACGAGTCCAAATCCCTTCTCCATCCATGGCTAATGTAGGAAAGGGACAATTTTAGCTAGCTAGCTACCTAGCCACTGGACGACAACGACACAACGAGATGCAACAGTTAAAGTTTTTTCTGTAAATTACGTTTAGCTTTTGATGTGATGTGATTGGTGTGAATCCAAATCCAAACTGGTTTCCCTTGAAACTTTTTTTGGGGGCACCAGGACCATTCACAGTTGAGCTAAATCAGTTTAGCTCAACTCTGATTGGCTGTTCTTTTTTATCAAGGGAGGCCAAACGTTTGCTGGCTTCCCTTGCTTTTGAATTCAATGCTACATGCGGAAACCATGTCATACTATTTTGCCCAGACAGCATCAGATACATGGGCTATACATACTGAGACAGAGGGTCGCTTTTCGCTCGCTCTGATGCTTTCTCTGGCGAGATACATTCAGCCACTTGCAAATTGAAGGAAAATGATACAACAGAGAAACGAAAGATAAATTATTTAAGACGTTTTCTTTAAGAAATATATTGTACATTTTTGGGGAGAAGCCTGGCTTCCCTTGGCCTCCTTGAATATATGCCACTGCAACCCCCCCCATCCATCTGCCCACCACCGTCCTCCATCCTACCACAGTTCAAGCCCAATGGGGCCCAGATAGTTCACTGCTCCCTCAGCCACCGCCGACAGTAGAGGCTGTCAAGATGCACTGGAACTCTGGAAATGAAAGTGTGAGAGGTGACGTGTGGCAGGAGATATTGGCTGACAGAGGAAGAGAGGGGAGAGGAGAACGTGTTGCTGTAAGGGAGGAGATTGAGACAGAATGGGAGCTGGGGATGGAGGGACGTGGAGGTCAAGCATGAGAGAAGGGGGGGAGTGCTGGTGGAGGAAGGAGAGAGCAAGAAAGAATTAGAAAGAGGGTTGGTGAGGGAGAGAAAGAGCGACGGTGAAGTGATGTTAAGGGAGAATGAGAAGGGGAAGAACGGGGGTGTGGAGGCGACTGAGAGGCAGGATAAGCCCAGCACAGCTCAGGTATTGACGACACTTGACTGCTGGAGGGTGGCTGGAAATAAGACAAACTGTCCCTCGCTGTCAGGCCTTCAACCCTGATTGATCTGTTATCTCTTCTTGCAATTTATTTCTCACCAGGCCTGTATGTGTATGTGTGTGTGGGTGTGTGTATTCTTCTGTCTCTGTTTGGGTGTATGGGGGTCTGACTGACTGTGTTTTGGGGGGGTCATTCTTTCCTTAAGCTGCAAAGGGGAGATAGTTGGCAGACACTACAGTGCGTCTCAGTTCCAGATTAATATGTCTGGTCTTCTCTGTAAAAGGGGGGGAGTGTTAGCAAAGACCCCGATCGATCGCTTCGAAAAAGATCTGCCATGTCACACTGTCTGACAATGGCCTCCCTACTCCTGGTCTGACAATGGCCTCCCTACTCCTCTACACAGCCTACAACACCACTGCAGATAGCTGACGTTAACAAATAGCAACATCTTCAGTAAGATCAGATCCAACAAGGCAGGAGTGTGGAATTAACTGACAACAGCCCAAGTTTGATCGCTGTATTAAAAATTCATTAATCAATGAGAGACCCCCCCCAACAACAAAAAAAAACAAAATGTAAGCTTAGCTCAGCACAGTCTCCCATTTAAAATAATGAAATGTTCTAAGAAATGTCTTATTATTTATTTATTTGTTTACGTAGGGAGGTGTGTGGGGGAGGAGGGGAAGTCTGAGTGATTCTGTCTGACTCTGGAAGACGATGCTGAAGTTTCTCTTTTTGTGCGGGAGCAATATCTTAAGTAGTGTGAGACTTGAAGTGGTCGAGCTTTCCCTCTCTGAGATGGATGAAAGTGGCTCATAAATTGCATTAGTGCAAAAGCACATAGAGGGACTGTGCCAGATGTCATTTGAGCTTAGAGGGTCACAAACGCTACAGTCGGTTGTGCCTGGATTTATGCATATAAGCATCCTGGGAAAATCCATTCCTTCTCTGAACTAAGTTCCTGGAAGTTTTCTTTACAGTTTTTGAAAGATATCCGTTGGTTATGACTGTCCGTGCATGGATAAAATAAATCATCTTTTAATTTCTCTGAAATTGTTATGTTAAATGACTAGCTTGTCATTACTGTAAAAGGACTTTTGAATTGTAGATAACACAACAGACAGTCGCTTTCTTCCCCTTTTCTCCCTTATCTTCTAAAATAACAATTATTAGGCATCAGGCTGAGGAAATAGACTGGCTACCGAGGTCACACATCAACTAAAATGAAAAGTAATCAAAAGTTGTTTCCTCTTGAAAGGAGCAGTAGGCTATGACTTTTATTAGCTGTCCTTAGTTTCACCACGACATTGTCGCTGACAATAATGCTGATAAGGCAGCACGCGGACTGAACACCCAATGTCTACATCCATTTCAGAAATGATCAGAGAATAACCGGCAGATCTGTCAGGGTTAGTGGAGCAGATTGAAATACATGGACTCAGTCCCTTTAGGTCAGCTCAGATTGAGTTGGAAGGAAGAACACCAGGTGGGTGGCCTTCTCTCCATTTATCACTTTCTCTCTAGCATTTCTGCTTGCTAGGAAGCGGGTTTACAATGATAGGTAGTTTGCATCATGGGACCACTCTCTGACCTCTCCTCCATTGGCTCTTATCATTATGGCTTGTTTACATAACACACAATCACGCATATAACAACTCTCCCCCCTTCCACCGCTCAGATATTAAATTCTCTCACACTGAGAACAGGCGAAACACACATTTTTAATTTTTTTATAACCAGGACGTTTGTGCTTCAAATATCCTTTGAGCACAGAAACCAACAACATCAAACAAGTGTTGTGAGACAAAATGGATGACCTTGGAATAAACATTGGCTCTGCAAGACTTCATTAGGCTATGTTCTTTTGTTCTGTGGTGGCTAGACTGTCTGTTTGTCCGTGTCACTGTTGGGCAGACAAGTCTCAACACCATTATTAAGAAGACAAGTCAGAGTGCTGGCTTTTAGGCTTTAAAAGCCACAATTAGTTGTAATTACACACAGAGAACATTCAACCAGTTGGAAATCCAAGTATCAACAACAGGAAATTGTTGACATTGAAAGACAACAATTACATAGCATGTGTGGTAGTTTTAAGGGGATTTAAACTGTGTTCTTTGTTCTGCTTCAAACATGAATGGTTAAAACTACTTTCTGACTCTCTCTCAACTACTCTATTCTGCTCTCTATCTGTCTCTCACACACCAACTCCATGACTAGGCTGTCAAGGTCTTTTAGACGGAAAGCTATCTTTGCCACCTTGCTCACCACAGATACAAATCAAACACGTGGACTTCAAAAGTTCAAAACCATCCAGTGACCACTTTACCCCCACCATCATTTTTATTAATGCTCCAGATGTAAATGGCTGATAGTTTCAGGTTGCCCCTCAGCCGCTGCCCCTGGAATACAGAGCACCATGGTATCAGCCACTTCATTCTGCCGTGTTGCCATGATTTCTAAAAGGGGGAGATAAGCCAAGAGCGGCCAATTTCCTTCCCAGTATGGGAGAGGTTTATTGATGGAGTGGACTGGGCTAATGTTTTTAGCCTTCTGGGTGTCCATCTGTGAGCATTTTTCCAGTGTCATCACCACTCTGTTTAAGTAGCTCCAATGGCTTCCTCGGGCAGAATGGAGACAATACCTGCTATTTATCATGCAGAAATTCAATTTCGGCCCTGCGATTCTCCTCATAAAAGAGTTTCCAATCCATATATCAACCATTTATTTGTCTGTTTTCATGAGCGGGAAATCATTTGTGTGCATTTTATTTATTGGGAGGGGTTCCGCCAGTGGGTAGGGGTGAGAAATAGCACGAAAACTGATTAACCAGTGAGAAAAAACAGCCAGGGCAAGACAAGAAACCCAGTTAGTGCTGCACAAGAAGCAGTTTGTCTCCTATTATTCCTGCAATGGGTGTATTAGTATTCCTTTGTGCCATGTGTACGAGGGAAGAAAGGGCATATGCTTCATGCTTTACATTTGCTTTAATAATAACTTGTTCATGCTTCATCATTTAAGCCTAAAACCAGACCGCTGTTAACAAACTGCCAATTACAACAAATGGGACATATGCTCAATCAAACCATCACACCACAGCCTTGTTGTCTGTTTCCCCCCCTGTTCTACCCCCCCCCACACACACACACCGCCACAGCCACATCGGGATTCACCAGCCTTACACTGGGTAATGATCACTAACAAATAGTCGCCCTATGAGGAGAAGGGATTTGTCATTTCCTCCATGTCTCCATATTTCCCTGGTTTGTGTTTTACTTCAGTTTTAGTTTTTTACCCATTTACCCATACAGCTTTGTAAATTCTACACACATTCTACATACATGGCACTTTTTAAATGTTCTATGTCTACAGTAGTTACATAGCAAGAATATAGTTTTTTGATATACATTACATCTGGATAGATACTTAAACACATACAGTATACATTATATAGAACATGAGCTTTTAAACCCCCCCTCAGCTATTCTCAGTCTATGTCACCTATCTCCGTAAACCCCCCTCTTATGATATCCATGTACCATGACCACTCACCGGCCAGTGCATTAGGTACACCCCCCCATTCACGAAAATGGATCGCTCCTACCCACAGCGAGTCACGTGGCTTGCTATGTAAAGTAGACAGACAGGCATCGAGGCATTCAGTTACTCTTCAATTGAACGTTAGAATGGGCCAAACGGGTGACCTAACCGACTTTGAGCGTGGTATGATCGTCGGTGCCAGGCGCGCCGGATCCAGTATCTAAGAAACAAATGCCCTCCTGGGTTTTTCCCGCTCAACAGTGTCTAGGGTTTACCAAGAACTGTGCGACAAACAAAAAACATCCAGTCAGTGGCAGTGCTGTGGGCAAAAACAGCTCATTGATGAGAGGGCTCAAAGGAGAAAGGCAAGAATCGTGCAAGCTAACAGGCGGGCCACAAACAGACAAATAACATCGCAGTACAACGGTGGTGTGCAGAACGGCATTTCCGAATGCACAACTCGTCCGTCCTTGTCTTGGATGGGCTATTGCAGCAGACGACCACACTGGGTTCCACTCCTATCAGCTAAAAACAAGAAGAAGCAACAACAATGGACACACGATCACCAACACTGGACAACTGAGGAGTGGATAAACATTGCCTGGAACATGACAGTGTGTTCAATTTACTTGCGTGGCCTGTCCCCAGACCTCAACCCAATAGAGCATCTTTGGGATGAGATTGAAGGGTCTGTTTGCAGCATGAATGTACAGCATTCCAATCTGCAGCAACTGCGTGATGCCATCAGGACAGCATGGACCAACATCCCTGTGGAATGTTTCTGACACCTTGTAGAATACGCTGAATAATTCAGGCTGTTCTGGAGGTAAAGGGGGTCTGACCAAGTACTAGATGGGTGTACCTAATAATTGTATTTTTCAACTTTGCTGTGATGGTTCACATACATTCGGAACCTTTCTAACCTTTCTCGTATCTACAGATTGCAAGTTAAAGATTAATATTTCTACTAATAGTATTATTATAGTGTTGATTGATTGACTATGGCTTTCCAAATCTTCCAACAGTGCTATTTGCAGGGTTCATTTTTGGTAAATGTTGTGATTTTTTTCAGCCACTCCTGAACCTTTGACCAGAAACAAGCTACGTACATAGGGCCAATTCCAGAATAAATGATCTAATGATTCTGTCTCTGAGATGGTTGTGTGCCCCATATATATAACATTTGTTGGTGGCAAGAATTTTACATAATCATTTAAATGTAAAAAAAAAGTTTTGAATCAGTTCATAAACCATGTGCCATGGAATCAGCACATTACAAATCTCTTCAACTGTTTTGCAACCTGTATGGCGCCGCTGTGAACATTTCTGGTCCTCAAATGAAACGGGTATGTTTTTCTATTTATTACAATAATCTTTTTTTATAAAGAGAAGACAAACAAATTCCCTATCTGCTCTCCCTTCCATTACCTTTTGTGGTAATGATGCAATCAGTTGGATGTAATCTTGGATAGAGCAAACATTGGCATAAATCTTTGTTAAGTGCACGCGACGTACAATAACTGTCACGGACGTCCTCCTCTTCATCTGAAGAGGAGAGGCGAGATGGATCGGAGGACCAAAATGCGGCGTGGTATGTGTTCATCATTAATTTTAATAAAGAAAACACTGAACACTGAAACCCTATACAAAAACAATAAACGAAATAACAACCGTGAAGCTAATGCTAACTGCGCTGAAACAAGCAATCAACATAGACAATCACCCATAAACAAACAGTGCAACCCAGGCTACCTAAGTATGATTCTCAATCAGAGACAACTAATGACACCTGCCTCTGATTGAGAACCATACTAGGCTGAAACATAGAAATCCCCAAATCATAGAAAAACAAACATAGACTGCCCACCCCAACTCACTCCCTGACCATACTAAATAATGACAAAACAAAGGAAATAAAGGTCAGAACGTGACAATAACTCCACCTTTCCTATTCATAATATCATTAACAAAGATAATTCCTTTTTTATCAATTAGTATTCTTGAGTTTAACCGTGATATTTGTTGTAATGTTTGTTCTGTCTTTTATGGGAGATGAAACTGTAAATGCAACTGGCATTGTAAGGTTTATTTTAGAAAAGGACGATATTTTGAAAATGGTTCCATTTTATAATTTACAAAGTGAGAGGTTGCAATTTGGACCTGCCCGGCAGCTCCGACTTTGACAAGACGTTGTGCATTTTTTTACTTGACAAATACTGCACCAAGCACCTTGGTTAGATGTACAATTCTGCAACAAAAACATCCCCGGCAAAAACGTCCAAATTAATTACAGATTTCTTAAGTTATCGTAGATTCATTCTGGGGATTGTGAGGAAGTGAAATAGGCTTCCATGTCTACAGTGTCTCATGGGGGACAAACATTATTAACCAAACATGGAATCGGTCAGGAAACACACTTCCAAGACTGAAATCTCGTTCTTCTAATGAGCAACAGAAAAACACACTTGCCAATCGGCGTTTTCAGTGGCTCTTTAAAAATGATTGGTTCAAGTACTTGTCTTATATTGTCTCCAATGTATCATCCATTTAAAAAAAGCCTGTCTGATCAGGATGAATTATATCAGACAACATCTTTTTAATTGTATGCGGTATGCACTTGGCTAGGATTTTTGCATCACACACTGAGTACATAACACTGAGTATATTGAAAAAGGTTTGATATAGCTCAACTGGTATGCCATTCCAGCCCTGGAGTTTTCCCTGGCTTTAATTGCATCAAGTTGTTCCTCCTCTGCAATCTTTCCATTATACCAATATTTCTGTATAGCTGTTAATTTTACTCTATTATTAGGAAAAAATTCCTTACAGTTAACTTTAGTTAGTGGAAAGAGAACATACGCTTAAAGTATTTTGCTTCCTCTTTCAAAAAACACTTTTCTTAATTATGGATGACTCCGTCATTTGTAGCAAGTTTCTGTAAATTGACTGGTTGGACAACATGTCAGTTCATGCTGTAAGAGCGCTGATAGATTGGAGGGCGTCCTCCAGAGGTTGTCACAACTACTCTGTAAGTTGGTGGAAGAGGTGAGAAGCATGAGCCTCCTAGATTTTGTCAATGTACCCAGAGGAGGATGGAAGCTAGCTGTCCTCTGGATACACCATGGTGCTATCCTACAGAGTGCTGCTGAGGCAATTGTATACATGTTTTAATTAATTATTTGGTGACATGGGAATATATTTAGTATAGTTTAGGATAACTTTTTTAAATGTTTAACAATAAAAATACAAAATAATGAAATTCCCTGAGGAGGATGGTCCTCCCCATCCTCCTCCGAGGAGCCTCCACTGATCTCACTAGGTCAGGATTTTAAGCCTCCATATGTTCACTAGTTCTAATGTGTCCTTGATATTCAGAAATACCCTAAGTGCATGAGGGTGATCATTTGTAGTGTGATTTTCTTTGCTGTCAATTGGGGTACATATTATAATCTCCCACTATATGAATAGTCATTTTTTTGTTTGTGAGCTCGGTAGATTATTATATATATATTAGAGGAATTGTGAATCATCATTATTTGGACTGTGTAGATTAATTAGTCAAATATGTTTCTGGTCCAAAAGCATATTTAAAAGGATCCACCTTCCTTAAGGATCTGTTTGGACAGTTTGCATATTTGGATCAAACTTTATACTATTAATATCACCCATTTTGAGTTTCTTTGGCCATTTATTTGTATTTGTATTTTTTTTCACCTTTATTTAACCAGGTAGGCTAGTTGAGAACAAGTTCTCATTTACAACTGCGACCTGGCCAAGATGAAGCAAAGCAGTGCGACAGAAACAACAACACAGAGTTACACATGGAATAAACAAGCGTACAGTCAATAACACAATAGAAAAAAAATAAAGTCTATATACAGTATGTGCAAATGGCATGAGGAGGTAAGGCAATAAATAGGCCATAGTAGCAAAGTAATTACAATTTAGCAGATTAACACTGGAGTGATAGATGAGCAGATGATGATGAGCTATTTACAGATGGACTATGTACAGCTGCAGCGATCGGTTAGCTGCTCAGATAGCTGATGTTTAAAGTTAGAGAGGGAAATGTAAGTCTCCAGCTTCAGCGATTTTTGCAATTTGTTCCAGTCATTGGCAGCAGAGAACTGAAAGGAAAGGCGGCCAAATGAGGTGTTGACTTTGGGGATGACCAGTGAGATATACCTGCTGGAGCGCGTGCTACGGGTGGGTGTTGTTATCGTGACCAGTGAGCTGAGATAAGGTGGAGCTTTACCTAGCATAGACTTATAGATCACCTGGAGTCAGTGGGTCTGGCGATGAATACGTAGTGAGGGCCAGCCGACTAGAGCATACAGGTCGCAGTAGTGGGTGGTATAAGGTGCTTTGGTAACAAAACGGATGGCACTGTGATAGACTACATCCAATTTGCTGAGTAGAGTATTGGAAGCTATTTTGTAGATGACATCACCGAAGTCGAGGATTGGTAGAATAGTCAGTTTTACTAGGGTAAGTTTGGCGGCTTGAGTGAAGGAGGCTTTGTTGCGAAATAGAAAGCCGATTCTATATTTGATTTGACATGACATAAATATATTCCTTCCTCCCAGTCCTTTTTCCACAATACAATGGATATTATATTTTTTCTCTTTTAGCCAGGTAAAAAAAAAAAAAGTGATCTGCTAAGCCATTACAATTACAACTCGCGATACCTATTTCCACACTTATCATAATAATACACAAGTTTCAGTCATACTTACCATAATATATGTTTGTCAACTTGTATTTTGGCCACCATTGATGATTAAATGTCAATATAGCTGCACCATAATATTTGCACTGTTAAGCACACTAAGCAACTTGTGAAAACCTCCAATTGTCCTCCACCTGCTAAAACGTCCCCTCATATCTGGGAGGACTGTTGTCCTTGATACCATCAGACAACCTCCCTGACCCATGACGTGACTTTGTGTCCTAAGCACACCTTTGACCCCCGATTGGCGTAGCCCAGAGGGAAACATGGGCTGTCCCAGGACAACCTAATTCATTACTGCCACCCTTCACTCGCCCATTCAAAGGCAAATAGGTCTATTGCCTGTCTATGAGGGGGCTTTTGAAATAATAACTAGCCATATAACAGATAAAAACGGGAGAAAAAAACAAAGAAAAAAGAAAATTGAAATGAGAAAATAAGAAAAAAGAAAAAAGAGACACCAGAAAGAGTAAAGTAGTACTGCGGCCAACATAATGCTAACGTCAGAGCACATTGATCGAATCTTTGGATCCTTTAGCCAGTAAGAAAAGGTAAAAGGGTACAGCACAATATTATAGACTCATATTGGCGCCGTAGGAGATGGCTGCCCTAATCAATTGTGCTATTGCGTGTATTTTGTACATAATGTTTCTGCCACCATGTCTTATAACTAAAAAGAGCTTCTCGATATCAGCACAGCGATTACTCAACCCGTACGGGAGGAATACTTTTTCTTTAACGAGTCAGACGGGAAGGATTTACAGTTGAAGTCAGAAGTTTACATACACTTAGGTTGGAGTCATTAAAACTTGTTTTTCAACCACTCCACACATTTCTTGTTAATTATTAACAAACTATAGTTTTGGCAAGTCGGTTAGGACATCTACTTTGTGCATGACACAAGTAATTTTTCCAACAATTGTTTCCAGACAGATTATTTCATTCATAATTCACTGTATCACAATTCCAGTGGGTCAGGTTTACATACACTAAGTTGACTGTGCCTTTAAAGAGAAAATGTTGTCATGGCTTTAGAATATTCTGAAAGGCTAATTGACATCATTTGAGTCAGTTGGAGGTGTACCTGTGGATGTATTTCAAGGCCTATCTTCAAACTCAGTGCCTCTTTGCTTGACATCATGGGAAAATCAAAAGAAATCAGCCAAGAACCAGAAAAAAATTTGTAGACCTCCACAAGTCTGGTTCATCCTTGGGAGCAATTTCCAAACGCCTGAAGGTACCACGTTCATCTGTACAAACAATAGTACGCAAGTATAAACAACATGGGACCACGCAGCCGTCATACCGCTCAGGAAGGAGACACGTTAAGTCTCCTAGAGATGAACGTACCTTGGTGTGGAAAGTGCAAATCAATCCCAGAACAACAGCAAATGACCTTGTGAAGATGCGGGAGGAAACCAGTACAAAAGTATCTATATCCACAGTAAAACGAGTCCTATATCGACATAACCTGAAAGGCCGCTCAGCAAGGAAGAAGCCACTGCTCCAAAACCGCCATAAAAAAGCCAGACTACGCTTTGCAACTGCACATGGGGACAAAGATCGTACTTTTTGGAGAAATGTCCTCTGGTCTGATGAAACAAAAATAGAACTGTTGGGCTATAATGACCATCGTTATGTTTGGAGGACAAAGGGGGATGCTTGCAAGCCGAAGAACATCATCCCAACCAGCTTTGCTGCTTGAGGGACTGGTGCACTTCACAAAATAGATGGCTTCATGAGGTAGGAAAATTATGTGGATATATTGAAGCAACTTCTCAAGACATCAGTCAGGAAGTTAAAGCTTGGTCTCAAATGGGTCTTCCAAATGGACAATGACCCCAAGCATACTTCCAAAGTTGTGTTAAAGGACAACAAAGTCAAGGTATTGGAGTGGCCATCACAAAGCCCTGACCTCAATCCTATAGAAACTTTGTGGGCAGAACTGAAAAAGCGTGTGCGAGCAAGGAGGCCTACAAACCTGACTCAGTTACACCAGCTCTGTCAAAAGGAATGGGACAAAATTCACTCAACGTATTGTGTGAAGCTTGTGGAAGGCAACCTGAAACGTTTGACCCAAGTTAAACAATTTAAAGGCAAATAAATCATAAATCATTCTCTCTACTATTATGCTGACATTTTACATTCTTAAAATAAGGTGGTGATCCTAACTGACCTAAGACAGGGTATTTTTACTAGGATTAAATGTCAGGAATTGTGAAAAGCTGAGCTTAAATGTATTTGGCTAAGGTGTATGTAAACATCCTTCTTCAACTGTGCATGGTGCATGAAATCTAAGGAAGTCTAAGTGGTTTTGCTTGCCTGAGGTAAAGTATCTCATAATAACCTGTAGACCATACTATTTACCAAGAGAGTTTTCATCTATATTCTTCATAGCGGTCTTTCTACCACCACAAACCGATGCTGGCACTAAGGCCAAACTCAATGAGCTGTTTACAGCCATAAGCAAACAGAAAAACACTCATCCAGAGGCGGCTTTAATGCAGGGAAACTTAAATCAGTTTTACCTCATTTCTACCAGCATGTTACATGTGCAACCAGAGGGGGAAAAACTCTAGACAACCTTTACTCCACACACAAAGACGCATTCAAAGCTCTCCTTCGCCCTCCATTTGGCAAATCTGACCATAATTCTATCCTCCTGATTCCTGCTTACAAGCAAAAACTAAAGCAGGTAGCACCAGTGACTCGGTCAATAGAAAAGTGGTCAGATGAAGCAGATACTAAGCTACAGGACTGTTTTGCTAGCACACACTGGAATTTCTTCTGGGATTCTTCTGATTGCATTGAAGAGTACACCACCTCTGTCACCAGCTTTATCAATAAGTGCATTGAGGATGTCGTCCCCACAGTGACTGTACATACATACCCCAACCAGAAGCCATGGATTACAGGCAACATTCGCACTGCGCTAAAGGCTAGAGCTTCCGCTTTCAAGGAACGGGACTCTAACCCAGAAGCTTATAAGAAATCCCACTATGCCCTTAGACGAACCATCAAACAGGTAAAGCATCAATACATGACAAAGATGGATTCGTACTACACCGGCCCTGATGCTCGTTGGATGTGTCAGGGCAAGCAAACTATTACAGACTACAAAGAGAAGCACAGCCGAGAGCTGCCCAGTGACATGAGCCTACCAAACGAGCTAAATAACTTCTATGCTCGCTTCGAGGCAAGTAACACTGAAACATGCATGAGAGCATCAGCTGTTCCGGACGACTGTATGATCATGCTCTCCGCAGCGGATGTGAGTAAGACCTTTAAACAGGTCAATATTCACAAGGCTCCAGGGTCAGACGGATTACCAGGACGCATACTCCGAGCATGCGCTGACCAATTGGTAGGTGTCTTCACTGATATTTTCAACCTGTCCCGGACTGAGTCTGTAATACCAACATGTTTCAAGCAGACCACCATAGTCCCTGTGTCCAAGAACACTAAGGTAACCTGCCTAAATGACTACCGACCCGTAGCACTCATGTCTGTAGCCATGAAGTGCTTTGAAAGGCTGGTTATGGCTCACATCAACACCATTATCCCAGAAACCCTAGACCCACTCTGATTTGTATACTGCCCCAACAGATCCACATATGACGCAATCTCTGTTGCACTCAACACTGCCCTTTCCCACCTGGACAAAAGGAACACCCACTGTATGTGAGAATGCTATTCATTGACTACAGCTCAGCATTCAACACCGTAGTGCCCCCAAAGGTCATCACTCAGCTAAGGACCCTGGGACTAAACACCTCCCTCTGCAACTGGATCCTGGACTTCCTGACGGGCTGTCCCAAGGTGTTAAGGGTAGGTAACAACACATCTTCCACGCTGATCCTCAACACGGGGGCCCCTCATAGATGCTTGTTCACTCATGACTCCCTGTTCACTCATGACTGCATGGCCAGGCACAACTCCACCACCATCATAAAGTTTGCTGATGACACAACAGTGGTAGGGCCAATCACCGGCAATGATGAGATAGGGAGGAGGTCAGAGACCTGGCCATGTGGTGCCATTACAACAACCTCTCCCTCAACATGATCAAGACAAAGGAGATGATTGTGGACCACAGGAAAAGGAGAATCGAGCACATCCCCATTCTCATCAACGGGACTGTAGTGGAAAAGCTGGAGAGCTTCAAGTTCCTTAGTGTCCACATCACCAACAAACTATCATGGTCCAAACACACTAAGACAGTCGTGAAGAGGGCACGACAATGCCTATTCCCCCTCAGGAGACTGAACAGATTTGGCATGGGTCCTCAGATACTCAAAAGTTTCTACAGCTCCACCATCGAGAGCACCTGACTGGTTGCATCACTGCTTGGTATGGCAACTGCTTGGCCTCTGATCTCAAGGCACAACAAAGGGTAGGTGTGTACGGCCCAGTACATCAATGGGGCCAAGCTTCTTGCCATCCAGGACCTCAATACCAGGCGGTGTCAGAGGAAGGCCCTAATAATTGTCAAAGACTCCAGCCACCCTAGTCATAGACATCCTAGTCATAGACCACACGGCAAGCGGTACCTGAGTGCCAAGTCTAGGTCCAAAAGGCTTCTTAAAAACTTCTACCCCCAAGCCATAAGACTCCTGAACACCTAGTCACAGGGCTACCCAGACCCCTCTTTGACACTGCTACTCTCTGTTTATTATCTATGCATAGTCACTTTAACTCTACCTACATGTACATATTACCTCAATTACCTCTCCTTACGTTGAATCTGTACCGGTATCCCCTGTATTTAGCCTCTCTGTTGTTATTTTACTGCTGCTGTTTAATTATTTGTTACTTTTATTTTTTACTTAGCATTTATTTTTGAAAAAACGGCATTGTTTGTTGAGGGGTTGTAAGTAAGCATTTCACTCTAAAGTCTACACCTGTTGTATTCGGCACATGTGACAAATAACATTTGATTTGATATGATGTTCACATTAAGATAATCACAGCAAAAGCTGTAAGCCTGTCAGCCTAGTCGGTTTTGTTCATTGGATCCAATTGTTCGCAAAAGGAAAGAAAGAAATTGAAAATGAGAGCCATCATTATAGGCTACATAATATCACAAGAACAGTTCCTAATGTCCCTTACATGCGCTTTGCCTATTGGCAGAGA
This sequence comes from Oncorhynchus tshawytscha, assembly GCF_018296145.1. Taxonomy (NCBI): domain Eukaryota; kingdom Metazoa; phylum Chordata; class Actinopteri; order Salmoniformes; family Salmonidae; genus Oncorhynchus; species Oncorhynchus tshawytscha. The sequence continues at coordinate 15,318,215 of NC_056446.1, read as the reverse complement.
CATATCTCATGTAGTCCTTGTTATGTCCTCTACAATTTGAATAGCCGCTAATGACTGCGAGCGGATATCCATCTTACACATCACGCTACCCATGAAGAGAAGTTGAACTTATAACATAAGTTGAACTTGTAATCAACCCTGACACAGTTCTATCTAGTGCGAGTAAACATGTACACCTATCTTTTCTCCACACTCACATATTTTAAGGTATGTTTATAAGGTACACCCATCTAGTACCGGGTGAGACCCACTTTTGCCTTCAAAACAGCCTGAATTCTTCGGGGCATTCTACAAGCTGTTAGAAATATTCCACAGGGATGTTGGTCCATGCTGGTGAGGTGGCATCACGCAGTTGTTGCAGATTGGACGGCGGTACACTGATGAATTCGGCTATAATCAGTTTAACACAGTGTTAACCTGACAACCCAGCGCTAGCTGAGTCAACAGACCCTGTTGACCAACACCTAACTCCTTTACCGGTGTGTATGGGAACAATAATATGTCCTTTGCATTTTTGCATTTTTAGAGTGTTGGGCTAGTAACTGGAAGGTAGCAAGTTCAAATCCCCGAGCTGACAAGGTTCAAATCTGTCGTTCTGCCCCTGAACAGGCAGTTAACCCACTGTTCCTAGGCCGTCATTGAAAATAAGAATTTGTTCCTAACTGACTTGCCTAGTTAAATAAAGGTAAAATTAAAATAAAAAAAGAGATTTATGGTGTAAATGGTGTTAAAAAGATCATGAAACCAATTGATACGGGATAGGTCTACTCCAGCAGAGAACCTAGACAGGTTATTAATCCTCCACCTCTATCAATCCTTTATCCTATCCTAGCCCCACATTACATCAGTCAAACATTTTTTTTCTTCAATTCTATTCTGTACTTCAGTTTGTTTGACACTTGTATTTATAATGAGCAGCGTTGTTACCGTAGTCTCCCAGCACTGCTGAGAGGCGTGACCTCCAGACCCCTTCATTTACTGTTCCATGATGAACACGCACAGAACCCCAGATCAGATGGAGGGTCACATCAACCCCCACCCCCCCCAGCCTAATGTTTTTATATTATCCTGCATTTCTTTCCTTTTGGGTGCGGCCCATACTGGTCTAGTACAGTACTCTCCAATATGCTGCGGTTCCCTCGTTTCCATGTCGCCCAGGACTGGGACACTCCCACATGTGTTGGGGTAGACTCTGGTGCTGGGGGTGCATATGTGTTGAGGTAGACTCCAGCTGGTGAGGCCAAGCTTGTGGCCTCGTCAAGGTCTGTTTCACGTATGTTTGACAGTAATTAATTGAGCTGGGTTCAATGCTAGTAGCACTACTTCGTGAATGCAGTCTCCCTGGTGCTAGTTAATATAGATTTCTTCTGCAAAGTCTGACTTTGACAAAGCCACAGATTTGTTTGAATGCCAAGAAAGTTAATATGATCTAATAGAGTCGTGCCAAAACAAATTGAGCTCTGCAGTTTGTCTTAGATGCATTTTCTACGCCTTGTAAAGAATAACCATGGATATTTTTGATGAATTCTAATAGTGTATTTGATTCCAAAGTCATTTCTCCTGTCAGATCTGGTGCTTGGGTACAATAGAGAGGCAGGGAAAGTGCAGTGGAGCTATTTAACATATCCATATTCTTTGCCAGGCGGAGAAATTCCCAAATTGAAGTTATACGGTTTGAAGTTGTTTTCTGCGCTGTCAGTCTCACTGCTGATTGGTCTGGCACATTCCTGGCTATCAGTAGTCAGGTGTCTATCTGGATTATAAATGTGTAATGTCAGCGCGGCGCTATTTGCTCTAGCTGCAGCAACACAACAGAAGTGGCTTCCACCACTCTTCCGCAGACAGCTAGGTGAGCTCACCCCCCTGTTTTCTTCTCCCTGTGGTTCAATGCCTGGCTACAGTGTCAGCACAATTAGGAAGGTCACTCCACACACAGTCATTACAATCAATGTCACTCAAGGTAAAGAAAGGTTCACTGTTTACTTAGTTCTTGCATCTGCTTCGGGACCGTTTAATATATTAATCGATAAAAAAAAATTGTGCAGCATTTCCAGTGTATTTATTACAGGCTTTTTAATGTTGGCATCTTGCCTGTTGCATTAGAGAGTTTGTGTGTGTGTCTGCGGTTGCATCTGTGCCTGTTAAGAGCCTATTCCGTTACCCCCCCTGAGACTGTCTAATCAGTTGGAAAACAAACCGGGTTTTATTACTGTCTTTTCGTTTTTATTTTGATGCATAATCATCTCTCTGTCTCCATTCTCATTTGGATTCTCATTGCCTCAGAAGTCCGATGTCTGTAGTCAAAGCAGCGCTCTGAGTAAAGGCAGATAAGAAGCTACCACATGTCCTTCCCCGTAGGGCAAAGGGAAGGATAGAGGAGAGGAGGATAGAGGAAGGAGTGAGAAACAAAAAAGGTTTGGTGCTCCTTCTTCCCACTCCATGGCAGTCAGGTTTAGTGTCTTCTTTGCTGTACGCTGTTGAGTTGAATGGAAAAAGGAATTTGGCAGAAGCACCATTCATCCTGTAGTGTGTGCTCTCATTATAAACACCTCCTATGATCATGAGTAGAGTGTTTCTCCAGCACCTGCTCCGTCATACTCATTTTCCACCTGCTTTGAAAAAGAATAACCATTCAAATTAGTCATGGGGATCAATGTGAGCTCCCTCCATCGTCCCCATGCCGTACCCCCTCTTGTGACTTAATTAGAAAGATGACAGAGCTTGCTTCGACTGAACACCACAACGCCTCTCCATTATGGACTACTTTTACACGCACCAGATAGGAAGGAGGTAAACAGCAATGAAATCAGGGGGAAATGCCAGTTCTTAAGATGATTAGATTATATTTGTGACATTTAAATGCCAGGGTTTTAGGGAAGTGAAAAAAAGGTTTCTCTGAATATTAAACAGTTCGGTTGAAATTAGATGGGGAATGCAGGCGGGGGTTTTTGTAATAGAAGAATGAGGGTATTGTGTGGTGAAGAAACCTTGGTGCCAAACACAAAGCTTTTTACCTGATTAAAGGGGATGGATAGGGGATGAGACGTGAGGGACTATAGGTCTGTTCCTGGTGCTTCATTGGCCCTGATACCCACTCAGCCAAGGAAAACGGAACCACAAGTGATGTGTTGCTGTCATTGTGACATCATCTCAGAGCCTCGATAAAAGTCTCCTCATCCATGATATTACGGGGGTAATGATGATAATGCAGTCCTCCACCTTGATAAGCCGAGCCAACGGATTTTTAAATGGGGACATGGTGATTTGTTTGAATGCAATTTGTTGATTCAGGGCCACCTGGTGCATTTGAACTAAATATGAGGTTTGACATTCGTCTGCGCGTGACTCACGTTTATTGTATAAAATAAGTTGATTGACCACACATTCTTATTCACAACGAGGACCAGGGATAGTAGATGGGTTGAAGACGTTTACCTCATGGAGTCAAATAAAAGCAGTCTGGAGATACAGTAGCTGTAATGTTGATAAATGATATCATGAGTTACTGGTTTGGATTACATGATTAGCACAAGCAGACTGGCACTTTTCTGGGTTCTGCTAGGCCAGCTGTAATTAATTCAAATGAAACCAGAGCCTGGACTTTGTGTTCTTATTCTAGAAGGTAGCCTATTACGTGGCTTCATTTGACAGTTCCGACCTGACTTTCCTTAGTTTCTTCATCTGACACTAATGGAATTATGTATATATTCTCCAGGTGTACTTTACACAGTAAGCATCTTTGGAAGAGATCTGAACACTTCTATGTTCATAAGCCTTTGGGGAAGTATCATTTCCTAGGTAGGTACTTAGAATAGCTACTATTATGACTTGGTACATGACCATTATATTCAACGGTAAATTGCTCTGAATGAATGTTGGCCATTAGAGTGATACAGCATAGGTAGATGGAAGAGATCAGTTCAAAACGATTTGATCTATTTTCATATTGGAGACTAAGTAAAAGACTTGGACACTTGAATCAGTAATCATTTCAGTAATTGGGAAAACAAATAGTCAGAAATGGTTATCCCTGATGTGTGCTAACCGTTACCGCTAGTAAACTATCTTCCCTCTTGCCCTGCCCTGAGAGGCTAAAATTGCCTCTACATTTGCCGGGGCTTAATACTGTATCTGATCGATGACGTGGGCAGATAATTGATTGATGGATCAGGCAATCAGCTGTCCTCTGCTGTGGACTGCAGGACGATGCAGTCGATCAATTCTCCTTCCAGTGGACAGATATCATTAAGGCTCAGGAAGTTTCAATAACAGTCCCTGCTGGATCCTCCTGCCCGGTTCACAGCCTAGATAGGATATATATTTGACCTAGGAATGGCCAGTTAACTCTGCTAAAGTCAAGATATAAAGGCTTAGGGACAGAGTATTACATTTCCCAGCTCTCAAGCCCAGATAACCCTTCTTTTTTTAAATTAAAGGCACCAAACTCCAAGTATTTTGATAATTAAAGATGAACGCAATTTTTCTCATCTTTTCTCGTCCCTCCTTAATCCATTGTGCAGCAGAATTTGATCACTGGCTTTTAAAAGGTCACAGAATCATCGGGAAATTGCAGTAAATCCCTTTCGCTGGCTGTGTTGGGAGCTGAGCAGACATAGTATCCACTCCTTTATGACGAAGAACGTTGGCTGGATAGATATCAGACTGTTGTTGCCCTTTGTGTGTTGCCGCTATCAACGTGTGACTTATAATGGCTTAGCTCCTCTCCTGGGGTCCATGCTCCCAGAGCAAGTGTAAACCTACTGCTCTTTGTAAGACTGCGTCTTTACAAATATTTCAATGAGAGAACCCTATGAGTCAGGTTCAAACACTTACGGAAACTCTGCAGAATAGTTGAATCCGACTTTTCCCCCCACAGTCTCAGTAATTGGATATATCGTTGTATGTAACAGCATGAAACGTGTCAGAAAAGCTGGTCTCTACCCCCTCAGTCAGAATTGGAGCTCTTTCTTTTACTTCCCACTCCTCTCAGAGTGACTGCCAGTGCTCTCTGTCATTTTTAGGATCAAAGAGACCTGTGAGTGGCATAGCTCTCCTGAGTAATGGACAAACACTCTGCATCCAGTTGTGAGCACATCCTGGTGCAATTCCATCCGAATTATTTGAAATTAACTTTCCGTCTGTCATTCTCTTCATCAGGAAAGAAACTACCAGTTTCCCTTTCCAGAAGTGCATGTCATGACTCATAGCTTTTATACCACTCTGTATATTAATGTGTCAGGGGAGAGAGGCAAGCTCTTAAGTAAATGTAAATTATAACTAGCCACAGAGTCAGAGTTGCCCACTAACTTTGGCCAGGGCCTCTAATGGTCTTGGTCTCCTTATGTTCTGGCTGGGTTTGTCTCTTGGTAATGGCCATAGACAGCCAAGAGGTCTGGAACACTGATGCGTATCCTGCCTCTCTAGGGCCTGTCATTGCATGGCTGCCTGCATCACCACCACCATGGCTCCCCCTGACTACCTAGCCTTGATGGCTGGGTAGGAGTTGGGAAGGGGATTTTACCCTCCCCCTCGCCCCCCTCCTGTGACTGGAATGAATGGATGGTGCTGGTCCGATCAACACATGTTCCTCTCCAGAGGGGGTCTGGCTGTCACTGGGGATTGTGACAGCTTGACCTCGGTAATACTGGCTCTGTTCAACATGTTTGGGTTGGAGAGGAGAGATTTACATAAGAAGTAGAACAGAACCTAATGAATATTCAAGCCTTTGTCCCCGCTGCACTCATCTCAGTGACCCAAAAGAAATTCATATAGAGTAATCAGGCTTCGAAGAATTGAATCTCTTTGTTTGGCTGGAGTGTTGTCTTGAATCATGTTTACTTCGATCAATTTAACACACAGAGTATGAAGTGACATTGAGCAAAGGTTAACATAGAAATCTGAATATCCTTTGTTGTTGCACCAGTCATCCTGTAATTAATTAAAATATATGTTTAAACTTCCCACACCGAAGCCTCATGCCCATAGGGGACACAATGGCATGTGCTACCTCAGATGTGTCCTGTTTAAAAAAAAATCAGATGTTAAATTAATTACTAAACTTCATGTTTTATAATAATTGTTTGTAATAATATCTGTCAGCGGTATTTTATGGAGGGGACCCACTGACTGGACCAGGCAAAGAGTACCCCCCTATTCCTATTCTCCCTAGTAAGTGGTTCCTTCCAAGGTGCACCACAGAGAAAATATATGCTAGGCAGAATGCTAGATACTCTAGGTGCAGGTATTCCCAAACTGGGGTACGTACTCAAAATGCCGTCAGGGGTACGCCAAATAAAAATGTGATTCACATTTTAAAATATATATATACTCTACCATTCAACAGTTTGGCGTCACTTATAAATGTCCTTGTTTTTCAAAGAAAAGCACATTTTTGGTCCATTAAAATATCATCAAATTGGTCAGAAATACAGTGTAGACATTGTTAATGTTGTAAATGACAGTTGTAGCTGGAAACGTCAGCTTTTTTATGGAAAATCATACATAAGCATACAGAGGCCCATTATCAGCAACCATCACTCCTGTGTTCCAATGGCACGTTGTGTTAGCTAATCCAAGTTTATCATTTTAATAGGAAAATTGATCATTAGTAATTATGTTAGCACAGCTGAGAACTGTTGTCCTGATTAAAGAAGAAATCAAACTGGCCTTCTTTAGACTAGTTGAGTATCTGGAGCAACAGCATTTGTGGGTTCGATTACAGGCTCAAAATGACCAGAAACAAAGGACTTTCTTCTGAAACTCGTCAGTCTATTCTGGTTCTGAGAAATGAAGGCTATTTCATGTGAGAAATTGGCAAGAAACTGAAGATCTCGTACAACGCTGTGTACTACTCCCTTCACAGAACAGCGCAAACTAGCTCTAACCAGAATAGAAAGAGGAGTGGGAGAATCCGGTGCACAACTGAGCAAGAGGACAAGTACATTAGAGTGTCTAATTTGAGAAACAGACACCTCACAAGTCCTCAACTGGCAGCTTCATTAAATAGTACCCGCAAAACACCAGTCTCAACGTCAACAGTGAAGCGACGACTCTGGAATGCTGACCTTCTAGGGAGAGCTATACATACGGATGAGGTTTTTTTCTCGCCTGAGTAGTTTCATTTCACTGCCAAAAGTAAAATTAAACCATCTAGTATTCAGAGAAATAACAACACAATGTCAAATACAGGTGCCTAGTCAAATAATTAACATCAACTAACATTAAGCGTTACACGGAACCCAAACCAGCTGCGCATGTGCGCCATCGTGCACTAACGTGCATACATTTATTTTGTCCCCCTACACCAAACGCGATCATGACACGCAGGTTAAAATATCAAAACAAACTCTGAACCAATGACATTTATTCGGGGACAGGTCGAAAAGCATTAAACATGTATGGCAATTTAGCAAGTTAGCTTTCACTTGCTAGCTAATTTGTCCTATTTAGCTAGCTTGCTGTTGCTAGCTAATTTGTCCTGGGATATAAACATTGAGTTGTTATTTTACCTGAAATGCACAAGGTCCTCTACTCTGACAATTAATTCACACCTAAAACGGTCAACTGAATCGTTTCTAGTCATCTCTCCTCCTCCCAGGCTTTTTCATCTTTCAACTTATATGGTTATTGGCATCTACACTTTCATAGTATTACCACGACAACCAGCAAAACAGTTCGTCTTTCAATCACCCATGTGGGTATAACCAATGAGGAGATGGCACATGGGTACCTGCTTCTATAAACCAATGAGGGGTAGGAGTTGGGAAGGGGATTTAGTAGTACTGCTACTAGTGTCGTCGACACAAGTAGCAGTACTACAAGTTGTTCTGCTTCCACGAGCACATCCAATACTAGCATCAGTAATTCTAAATTTGTTGCTAGCCCAGCTAGCATGGACACTGAGAGTTGTGAATCTGATGCAGCCGAAGAGCTACTGTCCCCTTATCCGGGAAAGCACCGAACCACAGACTGGGACTTTGGACCATCGAAGAGGAGCAAATTTGATGAGAACTACATTGATTTGGGGTTCACTTATATTGGGAGTAGTGCCTTTCCTCAGCCACAGTGAGTTATATGTGCAAAAGTACTATCTCACAACATGATGAAACCTTCACTCTCGTGCAGACATTTAGAAACAAACATGCCAATTTGAAAAATAAGCCAAGGGACTTTTTTGAGCGAGAATTAAGACGACTTTCGAGTAGTAAGACATGTATAAGGAGTAAGACAAAACAAAGGAGATGATCGTGGACGTCAGGAAACAGCAGAGTGTGCACCCAAATATCTACATCGACAGGGTGCAGTGGAGAAGGTGGAAACCTTCAAGTTCCTTGGCGTACACATCACTGACAAACTGAAATGAACCACCCACACAGACAGTGTGGTGAAGAAGGTGCAACAGACCTCAGAGGGCTAAAGAAAATTGGCTTTTCACCAAAACCCTCACAAACCGTTACAGATGCATAATTGAAAGCATCCTGTCAGGCTGTATCGCCTCCTGGTACGGCAACTGCAACGCCCGCAACCGCAAGGCTCTCCAGAGGGTGGTGCTGTCTGCCCAATGCATTACCAGGGGCAAACTACCCGCCCTCCAGGACACCTACAGCACCCAATGTCACAGGAAGGCCAAAAACATCATCAAGGACATCAACCACTCGAGCCACTGCCTGTTCACCCCGCTATCATCCAGAAGGCGAGGTCAGCACAGGTGCATCAAAGCTGGGAGTACCCCAACCCCCCCCCCCTATTCTGGAAAACAGCTTCTATCTCAAGGCCATCAGACATTTAAACAGCCACCACTAGCACATTAGAGACTGCTGCCAATAGGCATAGACTAGAAATCTCTGGATACTTTAAGGAATGGAACACTAGTCACTTTAATAATGTTTACATATCTTGCATTACTCATCTCATAAGTATATACTGTATTCTATACTATTCTACTGTATCTTAGTCCATTCCGCTCTGACATCGCTCGTATATAGTCTTAATTCAGTCCTACTTAGATTTGTGTGTATTGGGTATATGTTGTGTAATTTCAAATCACATCAAATTGTATTAGTCACATGCGCCAAATACAACAGGTGTAGACATTATAGTGCTTTCTACAATGCTTTCTAACGAGCCCCTAACCAACAATGCCGTTTAAAAAAAAATATGGATAAGAATAAGAAATAAAATTAACAAGTAATTAAAGAGCAGCAGTAAAATAACAATAGCAAGACTATATACAGGGGGGTACCGGTACAGAGTCAATGTGTGGGGGCACCGGTTAGTTGAGGTAATATGTACATGTAGGTACGGTTATTAAAGTGACTATGCGTAGATGATAACAACAGAGAGTAGCAGTGGTGTAAAAGAGGGGGGGTCTTATGGCTTGTTCTGGGTAGCCATTTAATTAAGTGTTCAAGAGTCTTATGGCTTGGGGGTAGAGGTGCCCCTGTGTTGAGGATCAGCATGGCGGATGTGCTGTTACCTACCCTTACCACCTGGGGGCGGCCCATCAGGAAGTCCAGGACACAGTTGCAGAGGGAGGTGTTCAATCCCAGGGTCCTTAGCTTATTGATGAGCTTTGAGGCCACTATGCTGTTGAACGTTGAGCTGTAGTCAATGAATAGCATTCTCACATAGGTGTTCCTTTTGTCCAGGTGGGAAAGGGCAGTGTGGAGTGCAACAGAGATTGCATCATCTGTGGATCTGTAGGGGCGGTATGAAAATTGGAGTGGGTCCAGGGTTTCTGGGATAATGGTGTTGATGTGAGCCAAGACCAGCCTTTTGAAGATTTTCATGGCTACAGACGTGAGTGCTACTGGTCGGTAGTCATTTAGGCAGATTATCTTAGTGTTCTTGGGCACATGCACTATGGTGGTTTGCATAAAACATGTTGATATTACAGACTCGGACAGGGAGAGGTTGAAAAGGTCAGTGAAGACACTTGCCAGTTGGTCAGTGCATGCTCGCAGTACAGGTCCTGGTAATCCATTTGGCCCTCGGCCTTGTGAATGATGACCTGTTTAAAGGTCTTACTCACATTGGCTGCTGAGAGCATGATCACACAGTCTTCCAGAACAGCTGGTGCTCTCATGCATGTTTCAGTGTTATTTGCCTCGAAGCGAGCATAGAAGTTATTTAGCTCGTCTGGTAGGCTCGTGTCACTGGGCAGCTCTCGGCTGTGCTTCCCTTTGTAGTCTGTAATGGTTTGCAAGCGCTGACACATCCGACGAGGGTCAGAGCTGTTGTAGTACGATTCGATCTTAGTCCACTTTTGACACTTTACCTGTTTGATGGTTCGATGGTTAGAGACCCGCTCCTTGAAAGCAGCAACTCTAGCCTTTAGCAAAATGCGGATGTTGCCTGTAATCCATGGCTCCTGGTTGTGGTATGTACGGTCACTGTGAGTACGACGTTATTGATGCACTTATTGATGAAGCAAATGACTGATGTGGTGTTCTCCTCAATGCCATCGGGGGAATTCCAGAACATATTTAATTCTGTGTTAGCAAAACAGTCCTGTAGCTTAACATCTGCTTCATCTGACCACTTTTTATTGATCTAGTCACTGGTGCTTTCTGCTTTAATTTTTGCTTGTAAGCAGGAATCAGGAGGATATAATTATGATCAGATTTGCCAAATGGAGGGCGAGGGAGAGCTTTGTATGTGTCTTTGTGTATGGAGTAATGGTGGTCCGGAGTTTTTTCCCCCTCTGGTTGCACATTTAACATGCTGATAGAAATTTGCTAAAACCAGCGTATTACCAGCCAGCTGTATGTTGGTAGTGTCGTCGTTCAGCCACTTCTCCGTGAAGCATAAGATATTAGTTTTGAATGTCCCGTTGGTAGTTTAATCTTCCGTGTAGGTCATCTATTTTTTTGCCCAAAGATTGCACGTTTGCTAGCAGAATGGAAGCAAGTGGGGGTTTATTCGATAGCCTACGAATTCTCAGAAGTAAAAAAATAAGTTACAAACAAACAAAAATAAGTTATAAGTTATAAACTAACAAAAAAACACAATCGGTTGGGGGAATGTAAAACGTCTGCCTTCTCCGGCGCCATCTTATCTTTGTTAGATATTACATGTTAGACATTACTGCACTGTCGGAGCAAGAAGCACAAGCATTTCGCTACACCCGCAATAACATCTGCTCATCACGTGTATGTGACCAATACAATTTGATTTGAAATTATTTAAGTCTGAGACTCTCTCCAATACAATTCAGCATTGCAGAGTTATTTTCCTTTCAAGCACACCCTTCTCATTAACCTGTGGTGAGTTATTCACGATGTTTGATGAACAAATAAGGTTTCATATCTAAAATGGCTAAATAAAGAGCAGAATTATTGATTATTATTACATTATTCTTTGTGCACGGGTCCTATAAAAGCTCTTTGTCACTTCCCACAAGCCGGGGTTGTGACAATAACTCACAATATATGTATTTGTATAGTGTGTTTGTGGCAGGCTTACAAGGATGTCAAAAATAAACATTTGAGAGTGCGCTGACCCTGGTGCTAGAGGGGGTACGCAGCTGGCGGTTGAATGTTTGAAGGGGTATGGGACTATAAAAAGTTTGGGAACCACTGCTCTGGTGGATGAGTGTAGAGTGACACACAGCGTTTGATTTCATCATAGCTGCCGGTGATGGGCAGGACTCACAGGAGGTATGTTTGTAAATTAATTTGATCAAGCTATGTAGCCTATTGATTCCTTCTTGATGCAAAAAACAACAACATATTTAGTTTCTTTGTAATACTAGCCACCTACCCATTTAATGAAGTTGGCTTTAGCTAGCCAGCTAGATAGGTTCCCAATCTCCCAACCTCATAACTTAGCTTGTCTAACTATCTTAGCTGGCATGTCTGCTGGCAAGGTTGCTAGACTTTAGAAAAGCAAGCAATTACTAAATGTACTGAATAATCATCCTACTAATCTTTTACACAGATTTTAGCAGAGATGCAGAGAAGCATATGTATTTTCTTTAAAAAAATAACCTCTAGTCATTAGGATACAGACAGCTCAAGGGGTGTGCTTAAAACCTCTTAAGGATTAGCTGCTTTTTTTCAATTTTCTCCTAGAATGACATACCCAAATCGAACTGCCTGTAGCTCAGGCTCTAAAGCACGGATATGCATATTCTTGGTACCATTTGAAAGGAAACACTTTGAGGTTTATGGAAATGTGAAAGGAATGTAGGAGAATATAACACAATAGATCTGGTTAAAGATAATACAAAGGAACAACCAACTGTTCTTTTGTATTTTTTTTGTACCATCATCTTTGAAATACAAGAGAAAGGCCATAATGTATTATCTAGCCCAGGTGCAATTTAGATGTTGGCCACTAGATCATCAGTGTATGTGCAAAGTTTTAGACTGATCTAATGAACCATTTCATTTCGGTTAAAAAATGTGTATCAAGACTGCCCAAATGTGCCTAATTTGTTTATTAATAACTTTTCATGTTCAAAATTGTGCACTCTCCTCAAACAATAGCATGGTATTATTTCACTGTAATATATACTGTAAATTGGACAGTGCAGTTAGATTAACAAGAATTTAAGCTTTCTGCCAATATCAGATATGTCCATGTCCTGGGAAATGTTCTTGTTACTTACAATCTCGTGCTAATCGCATTAGCCCACTTTAGCTCCACTGTCCCGTGGAAGGGAAATGCTTAAAATATGCTTAAAAATACTTGGCTAAATGTAATCTGGCATTTTATGATAATATAATGAGTTGTGTGTATTAATTATGATGCCATGAGTGCCAGTCATGCAGCCATCATTTTAGAGGGAGCACAATGTACTTGAGGATGGAGGGCAGTGGGGGGGAATCACCCCCATCAATCCTCATAATCTTTGTGCCCCCTCTAAAATAATGGGTGCATGACACCCCTGTTCCCACATGACAACATATGCTATATAATGAAATGAATACCTTATTCCAAACCATATATATTCAAACCGAATAGTGAACCTAAGGTTAGTGTCAGCACCTTGCCAGTAGCCACACAGCAGTTTGTTTATGAAAGAAAACATTTCAGAGGGGTCTCGGGGCCTGATTGTTGATGCTGCTTTAGTTACAAAAGCAATGAGAGGAACAATACCAGACAGCATGCACGAGTGCTTCCAGACTGATGGAATTCATTTGAATGTGCCTGGCGGGTACAATGTCACTATATTCCTAGGCCTTGGATCAGGTACATCTAGCCTTTCTCCTCAGAGCCTGTGGAAATGAAGAGCAGAACGAATAGGCTAGGTTGTCTGGGATGACTTTATCAATGAAATTCATATCTCCAGCTGTTCAAGTCCACTGCACTTTAATCAACAAATGCATTTTGGGCTTCCAGGGCTTATATGGGGCACATATTAGTCTTGTCTAGTGTCTGCCCCCCCCATTGATTTGTATGCATTTTTGTGTGTCTTTTGATTCAATTCAACATATGGTGGATCCTTTTTTTTGTACAGTATATTACTATATTTTATTCAAATAAAAATTAGCTTTTTTTTGCAAACAGCCTCTCAATCTGAACTAGTCTCTGAATCGGTGTCTTGAGAGTAAGTCATGGCAGACTCAGTATCTCTCACACTGAGACTTCTAGTTAACAGGTTTCTTGAGCGTGTAATATTTCCCATTAAATTCCTTGAGAGGATTTTGGAGTCTTTCAGCCAGTATGTTGCAGGTGTTTGGGATACCAGGACACCGTTACAGCCCTGCCACAGAGAGTAAAACTGTCAACAAGCAGAAATATCTCTGGATGGCCGCAAAAGATCTTTCAGGGGGCAGGTGCTCCAACTCATGATATATGGTTGACTGGCTAGTGGCTTGTGTGGATATTTTAGTATATGGTGGTTAGCTAGAGAGTAGACAACCTGTGTTGCTGCTGCCCTGACCCCCATGTGCAACTCCCGCCTGAAGAAGGGATGGAGTTGGGTCAGAGGGTCGTTGATGCAGAACCCTCCTCTCGATGTCTTTCTGTCTCTCTGCTGCGCGTATCAGCCAACCAGACTGAATATTGATGATGATGAAAATCAAGTGTTTTCAAGTGCTACTCAAATGTTATTCTGCTGTGGCTGTCCTGCTGATAGTCAAACTAGGTAGCTAGCTACACACACTCGACCCGTGACCGCATCTCAAGCCATGCATATTTGATACCGAGTGTTCGCAAGCTCCGTACAGGGCAGACCAACAGGCACAACGGACGGGGTGGGGGTGGCTAACTTGACAACGTCACGACAACTTGCGGGCATTGGGTTTAGAACACCATCACCCAAAAGGGAACTGAGCGAGCGGGAGGGCAAAGGGGCATGTGTTTGGCACAAGTAGATTCCTATCTGTGCACCTGCATGCTCCAAGTAGTAATGCAGTCATCAGAGCAGATGTCCTCCGAAAGCTTTTAATGAGTTTGAGAATACCGTATTCCCCAAAATGCTATCAAGCCAGATAAATAAATAAAAACGGGCAATTACTACGTATAAAAACCAAAATGACAGTTTAAGGTCATCCAATTTCTGTAAAACCCTATTAATATCTTGTTATGAGGAATATAACTTTAAAGCTATTAAACCAGACCACATGATTTCGTTTTGCCCTCCGGAGTTTTTCTGATTATTTAGCATTCTGTAGCTGTGTGTAATGTTTTTTCAAGAAGCAGAAATTCACCATGAATCATTTCAACTTCTGTCATAGTAATTGTGCATCGAATTGGTGACATTGCCGGCCAGTTATTGCCTACAATATTTCCCTCCTCCTCACTCAGTGTCTATGGAAGTTGATAGTAGCCACTTGCTGCATAGAGTGTCAAGTCGCACCTTCCAGCCATGTTGGCAACACTGAGGTCTATTCCTGGTCTATTCAGGCCCCACTGACACTTCACCATGGCTCCTTAAAATGCAAATTAATATTGAAATGAATTATCCTCATTAACACTTATCCACCTCCTGATGAGTTTTATTCCGACTCTGTCCCCTTCCTCCCGAAGCTATTCTCGCTCATGTCATTAATGCTCTCCCCAATGGTTCTCAAGAAGCCCAGTGTGGCAAATGAGTGCTAGTCATCAGTCCTCAGGGGCTCCTCAATGGCTGATATTATTAATAAGGCTCTCAGGCAGGCACAGTTTGGAATGAAATACCCTCACAATGATTCTCTGGCCCTGCCAGATCATTAGGGACTCAAGGATCATAGCTCCTCCAATCATTTCTATTTGGTGCCAAAATCATAAAGGGGAAAATTAAAGTGAATTTATGGCCAGAGAGCACAATAGAGCGCAAAAACCTGGCATGGGTTTTAGGGATCGTACATATATTCCCATCACCTCTAGCGGAGAGAAAAACGTCCGGTATATGTACGTTTGTATGTCGCTTCTGATACTCAGTATGTTGGTTACAGTTCTTCTTAGTAATGGTTATGTGATATAGTTTGTGGACTGGTGGAGGGCCCTTACCCTAGAAGTTGTCGACGTGATATCCATTGTTGTTACAATAGAAAGGTTACAGAGGTGGGAAGAGGGAAGAAAGAGAGCTGCTGTTTCCTCTCATTCCATAGCTAAATGTCTGTTTGATGTCATATGGAGCTGTTCAGCCCACTTAAGCATGTATAACAGTTCTGTAAACAATACGGTACGGTATGTCCTGTAGGACATTAGCTGCATTTGTTTCCTTACTGACAAGCAGCACATTCAGTTTGAGATGGCTGTCGTGTTGTTTAAATGCTTACTTCAGTCAGCACAGAAAGCATTTAGTGTTGATGGAGCTGATGCATTTTGAATGACTGTTATTTGTATCA
Source organism: Oncorhynchus tshawytscha (assembly GCF_018296145.1). Classification (NCBI taxonomy): domain Eukaryota; kingdom Metazoa; phylum Chordata; class Actinopteri; order Salmoniformes; family Salmonidae; genus Oncorhynchus; species Oncorhynchus tshawytscha. Next base: position 15,302,436 of record NC_056446.1, on the reverse strand, counting down.
TTTATATTATATAATGCAGAATGAATTCAATTATATTTTTGAGTCCATTTTGTTTAATTGCTTGTTGGTTCAATCACAACAGCATTGTATGTCTCTAATTACTTATTCATTGTAATGTTCCCGTGTACATTGAGTGTACAAAACACTAAGGACATCGGCTTTTTCCATGACATAGACTGACCAGGTGAATCCAGGTGAAATCTGGGATTCCTTATTGATGTCACCTGTTAAATCCACTTCAATCAGTGTAGATTGAAGGGGAGGAGACAGGTTAAAAAATGATTCTTAAGCCTTGAGATAATATAGACATGGAGTGTGTACAGTGGGGCAAAAAAGTATTTAGTCAGCCACCAATTGTGCAAGTTCTCCCACTTAAAAAGATGAGAGGAAAAAAATCCAGAAAATCACATTGTAGGATTTTTAATGAATGAATTTGCAAATTATGTTGGAAAATAAGTATTTGGTCATCTATAAACAAGCAAGATTTCTGGCACTCACAGACCTGTGACTTCTTCTTTAAGAGGCTCCTCTGTCCTCCACTCGTTACCTGTATTAATGGCACCTGTTTGAACTTGTTATCAGTATAAAAGACACCTGTCCACCACCTCAAACAGTCACACTCCAAACTCCACTATGGTCAAGACCAAAGAGCTGTCAAAGGACACCAGAAACAAAATTGTAGACGTGCACCAGGCTGGGAAGACTGAATCTGCAATAGGTAAGCAGCTTGGTTTGAAGAAATCAACTGTGGGAGCAATTATTAGGAAATGGAAGACATACAAGACCACTGATAATCTCCCTCGCTCTGGGGATCCACGTAAGATCTCACCCCGTGGGGTCAAAATGATCACAAGAACGGTGAGCAAAAATCCCAGAACCACACAGGGGGACCTAGTGAATGACCTGCAGAGAGCTGGGACCAAAGTAACAAAGCCTACCATCAGTAACACACTACGCCGCCAGGGACTCAAATTCTGCAGTGCCAGATGTGTCCCCCTGCTTAAGCCAGTACATGTCCAGGCCCGTCTGAAGTTTGCTAGAGAGCATTTGGATGATCCAGAAGAAGATTGGGAGAATGGCATATGGTCAGATGAAACCAAAATATAACTTTTTGGTAAAAACTCAACTCGTCGTGTTTGGAGGACAAAGAATGCTGAGTTGCATCCAAAGAACACCATACCTACTGTGAAGCATGGGGGTGGAAACATCATGTTTTTCTGCAAAGGGACCAGGACGACTGCTCTATGTAAAGGAAAGATTGAATGGGGCCATCTAAATCGTGAGATTTTCAGTGAAAACCTCCTTCCATCAGCAAGGGCATTGAAGATGAAACGTGGCTGGGTCTTTCAGCATGACAATGATCCCAAACACACCGCCCGGGCAACGAAGGAGTGCCTTCGTAAGAGGCATTTCAAGGTCCTGGAGTGGCCTAGCCAGTCTCCAGATCTCAACCCCATAGAAAATCTTTGGAGGGAGTTGAAAGTCCGTGTTGCCCAGCAACAGCCCCAAAACATCACTGCTCTAGAGGATATCTGCATGGAGGAATGGGCCAAAATACCAGCAACAGTGTGTGAAAACCTTGTGAAGACTTACAGAAAACGTTTGACCTCTGTCATTGCCAACAAAGGGTATATAACAAAGTATTGAGATAAACTTTTGTTATTGACCAAATAATTATTTTCCACCATAATTTGCAAATAAATTCATTAAAAATCCTACAATGTGATTTTCTAGATTTTTTTTCTCATTTTGTCTGTCATAGTTGAAGTGTACCTATGATGAAAATTACAGGCCTCTCTCATCTTTTTAAGTGGGAGAACTTGCACAATTGGTGGCTGACTAAATACTTTTTTGCCCCACTGTATGTGTGCCATTCAGAGGGCGAATAGGCAAGACAAAATATTATATATTTGTGCCTTTGAACGGAGTATTGTAGTACGTGCCATGTGCACCGGTTTGTGTCAAGAACTGCAATGCTGCTGAGTTTTTCACTCTCAACAGTTTCTGTGTATATCAATAATGGTCCACCACTCAAAGAACATCCTGTCAACTTGACACAACTGTGGGAAGTATTGGCGTCAACATAGGCCAGCATCCCTGTGGAAAGCCTTCGACACCCCCAATGAATTTAGGTTGTTCTGAGGGCATATTCAATATTAGGACAGTGTCATTAATGTTTTGTAAACTCAGTGTATCTCCGCAAGTACTGGTTCATATTTCATTATCCATAGTGCCCCAAGCTGTGTAGGAGACACTTTTTGTACTCAGTTGAATGTGTAGGCTAGTTTCACATCACTGCATTCCTCACTGTCATGTGTCAATACCCTCCTCCCCATCTCCATGTGGCCTGTCATATGTCTAAGGGCCTGCATTTGTCACTTTTACAGCCCTATAGATCTGAGTCTTCTATCATTGAAGACTCTACATGTAGCCTACATTCACAGAGGCGTCTTCAATGGGAACATACCGCACATGACTAGAGTACGATGACTGGCACATATATCTGTAGATTAGAACGCACAAAATACCCTAATGTGTGTCTTATTTGCCCTTTATTTTATTTGTATTTTTTTGTATAACAATATCATACACTATATATACAAAAGTATGTGGACACCCCTTCAAATTAGTGGATTCGGGTATTTCAGCTACACCCGTTGCTGACAGGTGTATAAAATCGAGCACACAGCCATGCATTCTCCATAGACAAACATTGGCAGTAGATTGGCCTTACTGAAGAGCTCAGTGACTTTCAACGTGGCACTGTCACAGGATGCCACCTTTCCAACAAGTCAGTTTGTCAAGTTTCTGCCCTGCTAGAACTGCCCCGGTCAACTGTAAGTGCTGTTATTGTGAAGTGGAAACGTCTAGGAGCAATAACGTCTCAGCCGCGAAGTGGTAGGGCACACAGGATCACAAAATAGGACTGCTGAATGCCAAAGAGCGAAGAGCGTAAAAATCATCTGTCCTCGGTTGCAACACTCAATACTGAGTTCCAAACTGCCTCTGGAAGCATGATCAGCACAAGAACTGTTAGTCGGGAGCTTCATGAAATGGGTTTCCATGGCCAAGCAGCAGTACACAAGCCTAATATCGCCATGTGCAATGCAAAGCGTCTGCTGGAGTGGTGTAAAGCTTACCACCAATGGACTCTGGAGCAGTGGAAACACGTTCTCTGGAGTGATGATTCACGCTTCACCATCTGGCAGTCCGACGGACGAATCTGGGTTTGGTGGATGCTAGGACACTGCTACCTGCCCCAATTCATAGTGCCAACTGTAAAGTTTGCTGGAGGAGAAATAATGGTCTGGGGCTGTTTTTCATGGTTCAAGCTAGGAACCTTAGTTCCGGTGAAGGGAAATCTTAATGCTACAACGATTCTGTGCTTCCAACATTGTGGAAACAGTTTGGGGAAGACCCTTTCCTGTTTCAGCATGATAATGCCCCTGTGCACAAAGCATGGTCCATACAGAAAGGGATTGTCGAGATCGGTGTGGAAGAACTTGACTGGCCTGCACAGAGCCCTGACCTCAACCACATCGAACACCTTTGGGATGAATTGGGACGCCGACTGCAAGCCAGGCCTAATCTCCCAGCATCAGTGCCCGACCTCACTAATGCTCTTTTGGCTGAATGGAAGCAAGTCCCTGCAGCAATTTTCCAACATCTAGTGGAAAACCTTCCAAGAAGAGTGGAGGCTGTCATAGCAGCAAAATGGGGACCAACTCCATATGAATACCCATGATTTTGGAATTAGATGTTTGACAAGCTGTTGTCCACATACTTTTGGTCATGTAGTGTACGTTTTGAATGTATTTTTGTTAATTATCATCCTTATTTCTCACCATCACGAACTGGTAAAAATACCCCAAATAATAAAATGCATTAACAAAAAAATCCAGTGATGTGCTTTTGACGAATTATTAATGGCCATGTGCATTTTCTCTCACTACTGCATACCTTTTCATGAAGGTATGAAAATACGTAGGCTAATTTAATGATCAAGTCATTTTGAAGCACACACGAACTAAATGGCTGCTCTTCGCCACTGACATCTAATTGCCTGAAAGGTACAAATGAAGGACTGTCAATACGCTCCCATTGTACAGACGATGCTGTAAGCTTAATGGTCTATGAAGTTGGGGGACATCTCAGCTTTATCTGTGTCAGTGAGTTGTTTTTCAGGGATATCATTAGTCTGTATCACTGGGATATATGTGTATTCTGTAGTGGCAGAATGCTTTTTCCCATGGAACATATCAAAAGTTGTGGTGATCCAAACAGTATATGATTATGCCAGCACGGGTGAATACAAACACGTTTATGGCTTGTTGTGTCCTTAGTTTGATTTGACAATGCATAGTTGTTCAGTCTTTTCCGTGGTAGGATCTTCCAAGCCTCTAAAAGCCTTTTGTTGTGTATATGAAACTTTAACTTTACACCGACTTCATCAGCATCATCACTTTTCATGTACTCGCAAAGGTACAGTTCATAAAACCACAGGAAAAGAAGAAACAAAATCATCATGGGCGTATGGATTGATTCTCAGATATGTTCCTCTCAGTTGAAGTCTTGTTGTTCTTCAAGTTCAACTGTGTTAGAATGGTAGATCTTCTCATCAAGTGTAACAGTGCAGAAGGTGACTACTGCTACGGCAGAACAAAGGCAGCTGAATTAATATGTGCATATCTCAGGCTCTGAATGCTTGTCATTGTATTCAGCAGAGAAGGATGGTGTTCCCCAAGGAGTTGTACTGGGTACACCTTTATTGTCAGAATGCTTTCATCACCCCATATATATATATCCCTCTACCATCTCTGGGTGCTTCATATTTAGTGATTCCACTTCCACCAAAGCTGCGTCTTTTATCTCTTCCCTCTTCCCTGAAGGAAGTTGTGATAATGCATACATTTTTCATGACTTATGATTTCACAATTATTCTGTCATCTGACACATGCACATGATGTTGGTGAATATTTCATGAAACTTTTGCATATATTATTAGTTGTTTTTTCCATTTAATAAAAACAAAAATTAAACGGGGAGCGATAATAAATTCACACCAAAATGTCAGCATTTCTGAAGTATGTTGCTATTGTTTGATATTGTATCTAGTAAAATAAAATAAAACGTATATATATATATATATATATATATATTTTACTTGTTTATATTGGCAAAGGGTGTTCTGATTTATTATTTATCAGATTAGATATAGCGTTAAGATCGTCTCATGAATATCATGTCTAACTGTTTATGCACAAGTGGTGTAGCCTATCGCTGAGAAATCTGCATATTCATTTTGATCATACAATTCTCATAAGTGTTTTCTTTCCATCCAAGAGTGTTTTGAGAGGCAGCCCTACCCACTGCAGATGTGAGCGACTTGTTTCAAACCTTTTTAAATGATCTAGCCTGAATATATTTTGAATACATTTCTTTTCTCACTTTCACAGTGAATAAATTATGAAACCATCTCAAGCATGGGATTGGGTTGATATACAGAAGGAGGAGATTTATCCAGTAGCCTACTGACTGCAGGGACATAAATGAACTGACATGTATACACTGAGTGTACAAAACATTAAGGACACCTGCTCTTTCCATGACATAGACTGACCAGGTGAATCCAGGTTTAAGCTATGATCTCTTATTGATGTCACTTATTAAATCTACTACAATCAGTGTAGATAAAGGGGAAGAGACAGGTTAGAGACGGATTTTTAAGCCTTGACTGAAACTCAATATTAAGAAGGTATTCTTCATTTTTTGTACATGTAGTGTGTGCTACAGCACAATTTTCCATTTCAGACTAAGATTATTATTAGAGCCTCTGACTCCTACTGTACATTAATTGAAAGGTAAATAACCTTATAATATCTCTGCTTGTTTATCAATTGCTGCGTAGCAGAACGCCCATCGTGCCATCGATAAGTGTTGATGCTATGAACAAATCAAATGAGTTTCACTCCCCCAGGTTCTAAACACCTGAGCATTTGTAGGTGGATTTGTAGCCGTAGTGAGGGACAATGGTGACGCCCTCATCTGTGATTCTGCATGAGAGGGAGCCCCTAGCCCAGGCTTCACATTACCTCCCCACACTCTGGGGCTAATGTGCTCTGGTCAGAGCCGCTGTGTGTCGTACAGCCTCCCGAGCCTTGTCTGAATGCAACATGAGGCTGCATCTCTATTCATGCTGCCACCACTGATTGATAGGCTTTTCTCTCTCTCTCTCTCTCTCTCTCTCTCTCTCAGTGATTAGAGGCAGCTCATGTCTCCTCCACATAAGGAGGGAAAAAAAAGAAAAACCCTATGCTTTGACGAAGCCAGGAGGATAAACTTCCATTTCAATCAGCAGTTGTAGAGTTGGAGTGTGCACTTCTTTTACCGTAATCATCCTTGTGTTGTACCTCAGTAATGAGGTTCTCTCCAACTCTTTTCAGGAGGGTAAAATGAAGGTGTTATGTAAAACAGCCTCACCAAACAGAATTATCAACTGAATTCTCTGTGTAGGAAGAGCTGACCTTTCCCGGCAGTAAAAAAACCCCAACTATTTTACCATGAGTGAAGAAACCCCAATAGCAGTATAATGACAGATCTGTACAGTTGAATGGTTTACTAATTGCGTTTATCAAAGCCGTATTACTGTTGTAGGGCCTACAGATTGCCCTTGCAGATGTTTTTAGTTCGATAAAGTGTTATAACTTACTGAGAAATTCCTACTCTTGAGATCTGACATGTTATTTGGATCCCCTCTGTTATTTCCCTGGTGAATAGGGTCATTCTACTGCCCCGCTCAATAATTGGCTCCCCCAAATGTATGTTTATAATTACTCATGTATGGATAATTGCTTGATAAATATTTCACTCTGTGCACAGCTGCTTGAGAGAGCTGTCTACATGTGTGATGATAAAAGGAGGCTCAGTTAATGACTAGGGAGGCCCTCTGACTTCAACAATAGCCTGAGGTGTGTCTCTCTGTGTCAGGCAGTAAGCAAAACCCTACAGCTTCTCTCTCACCATTGGACAGGGCCTGTGATACTGAGGCAGCTGAGCTCTCTGGGTCTTTTGGAGTTCCTCCAATAATACCAGGCACTCCCAACTGCATAGTCAGAGAACAGCCTTTATCAGGCAGCTTTGACATTGAGACATTATCAGGTAATTAATGCTAGTGGTTACGATTCACCAATGGCTGTTATTTGTGTTGAGGCCTATGAATGCGCTGTGGAAGCACGGCATGTTTAATTGCAGGCTATATACCATGTTTCCTTGTTGTTTACCCTTCTAATCCAGGCGGCAGGATGCTTTTGAGCGGCCATATGGGCTCCCTTCAGGACTCTCTGGGCTCCCTGCTTTAGTTGCGGATATGGTGAGGTGCAGGCAGCTTTTCAGGAGGGCTTCTCATTCTCCAAAGCCATGGAAATGCCATGGAGTGCTGCTAATTAACACTATTTATTTTCTTTGTGCCTTTTTCTGTTCAGCAGAAACATGTTAACAATGCCTCTGAGAGGAGGACCTGATGTGTGTAATGTTAGACAGGAAGGAGCTTTGATAAGAGGGCTTGGCAGGGTGGAGGAGATAGCGTTGCAGGGTGGTAGTGGTGTGGAGGAGCTAGCGTTGCAGCGTGGTAGTGGTGTGGAGGAGACAGCGTTGCAGGGTGGTAGTGGTGTGGAGTAGATAGCGTTGCAGGGTGGTAGTGGTGTGGAGGAGCTAGTGTTGCAGGGTGGTAGTGGTGTGGAGAGGCTAGTGTTGTAGGGTGGTAGTGGTGTGGAGGAGATAGCGTTGCAGGGTGGTAGTGGCGTGGAGGAGCTAACGTTGCAGGGTGGTAGTGGTGTGGAGGAGCTAGCGTTGCAGGGTGGTAGTGGTGTGGAGGAGACAGCGTTGCAGGGTGGTAGTGGCGTGGAGGAGATAGCGTTGCAGGGTGGTAGTGGTGTGGAGGAGCTAGTGTTGCAGGGTGGTAGTGGTGTGGAGAGGCTAGTGTTGTAGGGTGGTAGTGGTGTGGAGGAGACAGCGTTGCAGGGTATTAGTGACGTGGAGGAGCTAGTGTTGCAGGGTGGTAGTGGTGTGGAGGAGCTATTATTGCAGGGTGGTAGTGGCATGGAGGAGCTAGCGTGGCTCCCTGACTCTGACTCGCTCTGTTCTGACTGTATGTTGTGTGGTTTTGGATTAGGGAACTAATTTACTGGGGAAACAGATGGAAAAATATCAGTTTTCCTTTCATTCCACTGATACATGAAATGACGGTATAGTAATTATGGAGGCTGGCCCAGATAAATATACAGTAGGTGTCAGGAACCTTCTTGGCATACCACACGATTGAAAGGGAAAGGGGGATACCTAGTCAGTTGTGCAACTGAATGTATTCAACTGAGATGTGTCTTCCGCATTTAACCCAACCCCTCTGAATCAGAGAGGTGCAGGGGGCTGCCTTAATCGACATCCACGTCTTCGGCGCCCAGGGAACAGTGGGTTAACTGCCTTGCTCAGGGGCAGAACGGGAGATTTGAACCTTGTCAGCTCGGGGATTCGATCCAGCCTTCCAGTTACTGGCCCAATGCACTAACCACTAGGCTACCTGCCGCCCCACCTAAAAGTGGTGGAATACATGCACTTCGTTTGGTTATATTTTCAAAACAAAATGTGCATAATTTATCAGTTCCTGCTGGATGAGTAACAGTTGTGCCGGCACTATTTCAATAAAGGTCCTGTACATGGAGAGACATGTCATTCCCTGAGCAATAGTTCTCATAAACAAAGCATTAAAGAGGATCATTACGTGTCATACAGTGGAACAAGGTAGGCTGAGCTCTATAGTTATAGCTGGCATGCATAGGGAATCATTTCAATCAAATGTAAAAAATATATATATAAAACAATGCCAAGCTTAGCCTCTGTTTAGCAGGCAAGTTCCCTGAAAATACTATCATTTATTTACGAACTCTTCTGGGAGCAGTAAGTTTGTGAGTTATTGTTTGTACCTGGAATGACATTCAAATCCTGTCATTTGGACCCAACTGTGCATTCGGATTAATGTATGATCTATGAGCCGTACTCGTACAGTACCCAGATGTATAGTGACTAGCTAGGTTGCCAGAGACCGACAGACAGACAGACAAAATGGGGGCAGGAGCAGCGTTGTGAGCTGGTCAGCCCTGGGCTGGACTGAGCCATGGACAGACTGGATTTAATAGAGAGAAACTTGTTTTTTTTGACGACTTGAAAGTACATTCATGAAGTATTGCCTAGCGGCATGGGGAATGTATCACTGAGCACCCACAGGGGAAGTTCATTTAGTTGTGGCATCTGTTGTGATAGTCAAAGCTCATCAACAGTCAGTCGGAGGAACACTAGTGAAGAATTCCAGTCAGGAAAATACTGCCTTGTGCAAGTGCACGGAGTTCTTTAATACAGGCGGTGGTTCGTTAAACTGAGAACTCACAAATATTTAAAGGCCATTTTCTATCCGTTCACATGGAATTTACAGCGAGGGCGATCCAATTATCCCACAGGCATTTTGTTTTACTCCACCAACTGTAAAAATTGGAGTGCGCAGACATAGCTTTATTAGTAAGGACTATAAAATAAGAAGATCGTTAGTTGCGATATGAAGTTGAGTTTAAAGCTTCCTGTAGTTGTTGGGATTTGGGAACCATTAGCGTCAGTGCTATGAAGCGCTATCTAGCTCTGACACTGTTGGGACACACTGTTATCCTTCCCCTTACCGCAGCCCTTTGAAGTGCCATGGCTGATAGTCGTATCAACACTGGTGTCATGTCCAATCAGACACTGAGACCCAAACGGTCTGGGCAGAGGGGTCTAGCCTTGCCAGCTTCAATTTCCCGCAGAGGCCAACATCAAGGTGGGTGGGGACACGACCCTGAGGAACTCTGCCCCTCTCAGGCAATTCGAGACAGCTGCGTGATGGGGAGGAGGAGAGAGAAGATGCCGGTGTCACGACCCCTTGGTGTGGTGTTCAAGCAGATTTCCCTGTCCTCCCTCCCTTCCAGCACAAATGTTGAAATATATCACTCCAGCACATCTCTCAGGGCTCTGATACCCTCCAGCAGATCAGCAATAAAAAGTTGACATGGCCCACAACTGTACACAGGCATTTTTCTTTGTGTATCTTTATTTCACTAGGCAAGTCAGTTCAGAACAAATTCTTATTTACAATGACGGCCTAGGAACAGTGGGTTAACTGCCATGTTCAGGGGCAGAATGACAGATTTTTACCTTGTCAGCTCGGGGATTTGATCAAGCAACCTTTAGTTTACTGGGCCAAGATGCTAACCACTAGACTACCTGCAGCCCCAAATCTTGTAGCAAACCTCATGCAAAGATGACATCGATTTTGTCTGATACTAAAGTTAATTTCATTTCTCTCCATTTCCCTTACAGATCAGCATATTGGAACGACAAATATTTGACTTCCTTGGGTACCAATGGGCTCCCATCCTCACAAACTTTGTGCACATCATCACAGTCATCTTGGGCCTCTTTGGGACTGTACAGTTCAGACCAAGATACGTGACCGGGGTGAGTTATATCTTCCTTGATTTCCTATGGAGTCATACATTAATATCTTGGGATATTAATCTTGGGATAAGTGGTTTTATGGAAAGTGGTGTTATGAAGCAATTAATATATCTTACATGTTACCTATTTTATTGACAAAAGGTAATATTACATGTTCATATTTATTGATTGCATTTATATTTATAGTGAACAATAATACTGTACATAGTCTTATAACTGATATGATGTCAAGGCCTATGAACTTTGACCTACACAGTATACAAATAAAGAGAGCAGGAATACATATTAATTCAAGACTCTCCTACCTGAAATAAGTCTCTCATCTTGACAATCTTTCAATCAAACCATACATGTAAACTCAGCAAAAAAAAAGAAACATCCTCGCACTGTCAACTGCATTTATTTTCAGAAAACTTAAAATGTAAATATTTCTATGAACATAACAAGATTTAACAACTGAGACAAAAACTGAACATGTGTCTAACAGAAATGGAATAATGTGTCCCTGAACACAGGGGGGGTCAAAATCAAAAGTAACAGTCAGTAACTGGTGTGGCCACCAGCTGCATTAAGTACTGCAGTGCATCTCCTCCTCATGGACTGCACCAGATTTGCCAGTTCTTCCAAGGGGATTGAGATCCGGGCTTTTCGCTGGCCATTCCTGTCTTGCAGGAATTCATGCACAGAACGAGCAGTATGTCTGGTGGCATTGTCTTGCTGGAGGGTCATGTCAGGATGATCCTGCAGGAAGGGTACCACATGAGGGAGGAGGATGTCTTCCCTGTAACGCACAGCGTTGAGATTGCCTGCAATGACAACAAGCTCAGTCCGATGATGCTTTGACACACCACCCCAGGCCATGATGGACTCTCCAGCTCCAATTCAATCCCTGCGACTCGTCAGTGAAGAGCACCTTTTGCCAGTCCTGTCTGATCCAGCGACGGTGGGTTTGTGCCCATAGGCGACGTTGTTGCCAGTGATGTCTGGTGAGGACCTGCCTTACAACAGGCCTACAAGCCCTCAGTCCAGCCTCTCTCAGCCTATTGCGGACAGTCTGAGCCCTGAAGGAAGGATTGTGCATTCCTGGTGTAACTCGGGCAGTTGTTATTGCCATCCTGTACCTGTCCCGCAGGTGTGATGTTTGGATGTACCGATCCTGTGCAGGTGTTGTTATACGACATCTGGCACTGTGAGGATGATCAGATGTCCGTCCTGTCTCCCTGTAGCGCTGTCTTAGGCGTCTCACGGTACGGACATTGCAATTTATTGCCCTGGTCACATCTGCAGTCCTCATGCCTCCTTGCAGAATGCCTAAGACACGTTCAATGCAGATGAGCAGGGACCCTGGGCATCTTTCTTTTGGTGTTTTTCAGAGTCAGTGGAAAGGCCTCTTTAGTGTCCTAAGTTGTCATAACTGTGACCTTAATTGCCTACCGTCTGTAAGCTGTTAGTGTCTTAACGACCGTTCCACAGGTGCATGTTCATTAATTGTTTATGGTTCATTGAACAAGCATGGGAAACAGTGTTTAAACCCTTTACAATGACGATCTGTGAAGTTATTTGGATTTGTACAAATGATCTTTGAAAGACAGGGTCCTGAGGAAGGGACGTTTCTTTTTTGCTGAGTTTATATTATGGAGACTTAAAACCCAGGCATTTTGACTTGTCCGTCAGCCGTCAGAGAGCTGCTGTCATACAGCAGAGAGATTACCTTGACAGCCCCTCCTCCTCACCCACTCCTCCCCTGAAGAAATGGAGCCTCAACCCACTATCAGCCTCAGCTATCAAAGTCTATGCCTGTAAAGATAAATGGCTTACTGTCCAATATTACTCTTGCTTATATCCGTTTTGGTAATGCTGTCAGAGCAGATGAATTTTTATTCTAATTTAACATGGCTCTTGCCAGTAGCTGGAGAAAGGCCAAATTAGGTTCCACTACACTCACCCATTTTCTGGATCTAATGTCTTGACAACATGTCAGATTATAGAGGCGGTAAAACCTTCCTCCGTGGCGGCTCTCCCCCTCTGTCAATGGTCTGGTGAATTAGGCCTGGAAACATATACACTTGTGCCCTAACACATTCATGGATTGCCCCCTACTGCTCCCTCCAACCTCCACCCCCCTGGGTTTAGAGACCATCACCAGCTCACGTACCAGTTTGGATTATAGCCCTAATTGAAGTCAATGGCTTGGCCTAGTCCTGCTCCACCTCACAGACGTGGGAGAATCATTATGCCGCCACACGTCTACTTCGAGAGACGTGTCAGCCAGACAGCCGCACTCCAGTTGGGAGGAAGGCATGTAGTATTGACCTTCAACCCTCCCCTCGGGCGTTTCAGCTGATTCACTGTATAAATTGTACGTACAGCATGTGCCGGCCAACATTACCTGTGACAGCTTGCAGTGGTATCTCCCCCTCTCTCATCCTCTCCCCCTCTGAGGCCATCTTGGGTGAGAGTCAGTCATTCCCAACACATTACCAAGGAGTCCCCATGACTACGGCAGAGGATAGACCCCCCCTCCCCCTCCCATCTACTGAGGCCCGGTCAAATGATGGGACAGTCCCCATACTACAGGGGCTCCCAAACCCATACTACAGGGGTTCACAACCCCATTTTGATATCAAAGAATGTTTGTGACCCCACCATGTAAAAAAAAGTGATCCGTGTAAAAAAAAAAGTAATCACCGGTCAATGTTAACTTTTTAAAATGTGTCTATTGCAGTCTATTACAAATCAGTCTGACAGTACTTTTGACAGTATTTCAATCTGAAGGAAGTATGGTTTGAAGTGACTGAAATGCATCAGAAAATATATTGTTCAGAAGATCATCCGACAATAATTTTGTATGATTTTCTGTGTAGAAACGATCATCATTGATGATGTTATTTCCCCCCCAGTCTGATTTAGTGCCTGGTCTTGTCCACTCTGTTCTAATGAGTCCTGCATGGCTTGTGGGTATTGCAGTGGGAAACAGAAGTCTTGTCTTTTCAGTGATGGGGGTCATAATATTTTGGAGCTTAAACCATTCAAAAGATAGTGCCACGTTTGTAGGAAGAAACTGCATCTAGCAGCTACCGGAGGTTAATGACTTAACCCCGGTTCTATGAAGCGGAAATTTTATCTTGCGACCCCATTTTCAAATCAGGCGACCCCTAGTTTGGGAAACACTGCCATACTGTATCCCTTTCTGTAAATGTTCCTCTTTAGCTACAGTGCTCTATCCATAATATTGCATATCTCCATACCTCCTTGATCCATCAGGTTATACATTCATGATGATTATGATGCCTTTTCACTGAAATCACAGAAACCTGCATGATATCTACAAAGATATTTGATCTTACTGTCATAAAGTACACATTTTCTTAACTAGTCAAGACAGTTAAGAACACATTCTTATTTACAATGATGGCCTAGGAACAGTGGGTTAACTGCCTTGTTCAATGGCAGAACGACAGATTTTTACCTTGTCAGCTCGGGGATTTGATCTAGCAACTTTTCGGTTACTGGTCCAACACTCTAACCACTAGGCTACCTGCCACCCCACTTGTGTCAGCTATGGCTCCTGTAGTGATATTTGTCCTCGATCATGTGCATTTAACAGATAAGTGGATGCATATAGTTCCGGTGGCGTAAAGTGGTTAAGTATTCATACTTTAAAGTACTACTTAAGTCATTTTTGGGACTATCTGTACTTTACTTTACTATTTATATTTTGACAACTTTTACTTTTACTTCACTACATTCCTAAAGAAAATAATGTTCTTTTTACACTGTACATTTTCCTTGACACCCAAAATAACTTGTTAAATTTTGAATGCATAGCGGCATGGCGGACTCACCAAACACAAATGCATCATTTGTAAATTATGTCTTAAGTATATTTGATCAATTACATTTACTTTTGATACTTAAGTATATATAGAACCAATTTTATTTTTTAATTTTTTTTATTTCACCTTTATTTAACCAGGTAGGCTAGTTGAGAACAAGTTCTCATTTGCAACTGCGACCTGGCCAAGATAAATACTTTTAGACTTTTACTCAAGTAGTGTTTTTACTGGGTAACTTTTACTTTTACTTGAGTAACTTTCTACTAAGGTATCTATACTTTTACTCAAGTATGACAATCGGGTACTTTTTCCACCACTGTATAGTTGGATGAGCTTTCTACATGTAATGGAATTGAGTTCCCATTTCCAATGGCCCAGTATTTTATTCTGGATCACCTGTCTGCTTTAAAATAGGATCAGATAAGCATCCTTTTATCTGAAGATCTCTCCTCTGCTCTGCTTATCAGACTTCACAGTTCTTCTTCTCCCAGAAAGGCGCTTCTCCCATTTTAATCGGGGGAAAAAAACATGTGTTGTGATAATGATTTCCCATGCTTCAAAATAGCCTGCTTCGAAAAAAGTACATGATATGTCGATAGATGCGCCGTGTCTTAGATCAGGGGTGTCAAACTCATTTTGCCCCCAACTTTCTTGTGAGTGTCCTTTCAGACATTTGGACAGTACTGGGAGCTAAATGAGGACATACTGAACTGTAACATCATGTTTTGTGTTCTTCAGTGCCAATTGGACATTGAGTTGTTTCATTTTGACACATTTCAAAACACTTTGATAAGCCTCCATCCCTATCTCTAAGGAGCCTCTACGCCTCAGCCCTCCCACACACAACACACACACAACACACGCAACACACACAAACACACACACCTTCAATACCGAGAAGAGGTACTAAATGTTTGGCTCTGGCATGATTCAGATGTGTGGAGGCAGATTCTGTGTGAAGACATACCCAGCAGATAATTAATTACAAAGAAACACTATGATCCTGGCTGTGGAAACCCAGATACTAAGGAGAATCAAAATATGCATTTGTTTTTGGCGTGTTATTCTGAGCTTGACATTGCTTGTGGTGTTCTAATACTGTGATACTGTTTGTTCAGTGGTGTGTGCTTCTTCTCTCCCCCTCCCCTCTCTCTCACGCTCTCTCTCCTCTCCCATAGTATGCAGTGTGGCTGGTTCTCTGGGTGACCTGGAACATCTTCATCATCTGTTTCTACCTGGAAGTGGGGGACCTCTCCAAGGTAATGTGACCTGCTGAGAGCTCTACAGAGCTGGAGAGCCTTTTATTATTACCTGCCAGACGACAGAGGCCATGGATAATATGTCTTTAATGGTCTTTTTCGCATATGCCATTTAATCACGCGTTACACATTACTTCGCTGTTTCTGAAAGAGATAGTTGCGAGTCTTTCTGGGTAAGTCTCTTAAGAGCTTTCCACACCTGGATTGTGCAACATTTGCCCATTATTATTTTCAAAATTCTTCAAGGTCTAGGATTTTGCCTGTGCTTAGCCCCATTGCGCAAATTTTTTTCCTGAAAAACTCCCCAGTCCTTAACTGCAACAAGCATACCCGTAACATGATGAAGCCACCACCATGCATGAAAATATGGAGAGTGGTACTTAGTGAGTTGTATTGGATTTGCCCCAAACATAACACTTTGTATTCAGTACAAAATGTTAATTAATTTGCCACAGTATTACTTTAGTGCCATGTTGCAAACATAATATATGTTTTGGAATATTTGTATTATGTACTGGCTTCCTTCTTTTCACTCTGTCATTTAGGTTAGTATTGTGGAGTAACTACAATGTTGTTGATCTATCCTCAGTTTTCATAGCCATTAAACTGTTTTAAAGTCACCATTGGCCTCAATGGTGAAATCCCTGAGAGGTTTCTTTCCTCTCCGTCAACTGAGTTAGGAAGGACTATATGTAATTTAATCAATGCAAAATTCGGGCTGTAACACAATAAAATGTGGAAAAAGTCGAGAGGTGTGAATAATTTCTGAAGGCCTTGAAAATACGGTGTGGTTTGACGAGAACGCTGACATTTTTCCACGGCAGAGACACCCGGCCCGAGACTGACAGCTGTAGATGCATCCATTCATGCATAATGTGTATAAGTGGAGGCATAATGACAATCGCCAAATGTCCTTACACTTTTCGGTTCTTTAACAGATGTTTATTTTTATTAATCAAATGGCCGGTGCATAGAACACTGTTTGGCTGCTGGAATTCATTTGTGAGTAACTTGCGGAGGTAGCCTACACTACATGAGCCGTTTTGACAATCAGATGAAAGATCATGACTGGTTGTGTTTATTCCACAGTATAAGGTAATACATTTGAGTTAAGTTCAGATACATCTTTACTACTAGGCCCACAAGAGATCCTATTAAATTAATAGCGATTCTATATGTAATTCTATGATTAGGCCCATCCAAAAAGTTCATACACGAGGTCCCGTACAGGGAAAACAAATACATCTACTTTCACCCCTGGTTCAAAGAAATAAGGTAATACCGCAATATAGATGCAAATGTGTCTTCTCTCTCTCCCTCCACCTCTCGGTCCCTCTCTCTCTCTCTCTCTCTCTCTCTCTCTCCCTCCACCTCTCGGCCCCCCATGCTCAAACTTTCTAGTTTCAACTGGGAATTTATTCCATAATCTGTCATCTGTTCATGTTTGTATGAGGAAATTGGAGAAGATGTAATTAAAATGTCAAAATGTTTAATATTGTACCCAATTAAAAGGCAAACCAGCCGTGTACCTTGATTATGACATTTCATCAAGTGCTTTCATCTACTATGTTTTCATTTGGAAAATGAAACTGAAACGACTACTCCCTTAATGTTGACCACTGACTCTGAGCGCTTCTCATGACCAGATATTATCAGAGCTGTGGACATGAGTCAAGTAGAGACGTGAAGATTATATTGCTGTAGCTTTTGGTCACAAATGTGGCCACATGACATGCCATTGTTGTATCACCATTGATAAGGATTATTGTAGTGTTATTGGTCAAGCTAATTTGCCGGTAAGGTAGTCGTAGTTCAGCGTATATCCCCATAGAAAGGAAAGAGAACAGGTGTGGGTATTTTGTCGCACCATTTGGTTTTGTGTTCATCTGTGAGGAAGTCTCTTGGAAATGTCTGTACATTTCTTAGTCGATCGTGCTTCCTTGTTGCTCTGTCGTTACTGTTTAATCTTATCTGGGATCTATGGCAACAGATGGAGCTCTCACTTAGTCTCACAGTCTTCACTCTCCTATAGCCTGTGCCAAAATGGCTTCCTTCCTCCTCAATTGCCTTTGGAGGATTTGACAGTTTCACCTCAGAGATATCGTAGCACGTTTGAAAAGCATCAGGGAATGGCATCTGTTGCATTATAGTTTTATTAACAGTCAATGTCATTAACAGCTGGAAAATGACATGGGTTTGGGGCTATATACACTTTGACAAACTCAGTCCCGGTATATCTTTCATAGTACATTGCCTTTTTCTCAGTGAGTTCTCCCTGCTGCATTTCAGCACTGCTTTTTTATGTCTTCTAACTTGCCTGAAATAAATCTCTTAAAGAGAGAATGTTCATTGGCTTCCTCCACAATTCACCAGCGTCAGTTCCCACGAGTGGCCTTGTCACTTTTTTTCCTAGGGAGAAGAGGCACTGAGGCATCAAGTCATCGCTCCTCATCGTTTTGCCTGACTGACGAAAAGGGCATCTGCGGCTTTGTAGTTCTGAGTGTGATTCCACTGCATGTTCTACACAGTGGTTCTTTTCAGGTACTTTAATTAGTAACAGTAAAGTGATAGTGTGTTAGTTAGTGTGATTTATTTGGCTCACGTTTAGGCGCCTCATGATTTATTAATGTAGGTGTAATGTGTTTAACCAGGAGATAATCCATTGAGACCCGCCAAGGCAGGAAGATCACACACAGAAACAAATTAAGATAAATAAATGGTACAAATCCCTGCGTATTCTTTTCATTACGTGGCGCAATCCTCCTTACAGGTCTCAACTCGCTCAATCAGCTAAGGGGGACTTGTCCAGGAGAAAGCCAATCGTCTATCAGGAGAGTGATTGACATAGAAATAATACGTGACTTGAGAGAGAATAAACAACAACAGTATTTTTTTGTAGCTCGGGCTTGCGCCTGTAGAGAGGAAGTGTCACCATGTTTCTTTTACATTCATGGCAAATGTCTCAAACGGCAAACTGGGCACTCTTAAGAGTGCTCCCTTTCTGGATTGTGTTTGTGCTTTAATATGTGAATGGGTTAAAAGTGGCAAACTCTTTGGCCTGTTCACCAATTCCATTGGCATGCCCAGAGATATTCTGGGAATTGAATGTGGAGGCCATTGGCAGAGGACTGTTGGCACTGACAAGAAGTGACAGGGTAGGGCATGGGAGAGTGGGTAGAGTAGGCGTAGAGAGCCATGGAGCTCCAGTCTGAGCCTCAACCTGAGCCCAGGCACAGTAAATAAAACGGTGTCCTAGCCATGGCAGCCGACAGCCTGCTAGCTTCAAGGCAAATAGTCACAGTCTGGCAGAGAGGAGGATGAGAGCTGATGCAATAAGAGCTGCTCACAAACGTGCCTCCCAATCTGGGACAGACACACCTGGCCCACCTGGCCCAAAAACGGATAACGTCTCCTGTCAGCCAGGAATCTAATCCAGGCTGGAACAACCTGACATTTGCATAAACAAATAACTCCATTGAAATGGAGCTTTCTGACATCTTAGTATGGGATTCATGCCAAATATTGTGTGCCTAAGTTCTCCATATCAACACTGATCATGACCTCTGTATTTTAGCCTTAAGGCCTGAACAATATTGCTGGCTACATTATGCACAGTGCTAAGCAATGGTTCAAGGTTCAAATCAAAGCAATAGTTAAATGGAGAATGTATGATAGATTTGGCACCGATGTCTTCCCAGTTCAGTTGAATTAATGATACCTTTTTACTGTTTGTAAGAAGTTCCTATTGTGCTATGTCATGATGTTGATATATTTGCAGCCCTATGAAATATTGCTATGGTTGTAAGTGGCATGGCAGAGTCTCAGTAAATCCTTACATTGGCAGGTTATCTGTGTCTTTTTCCTTGGAGCAACTTTAAAAGCATGCAACTGGCCTACTTCCTGTCTGCACACTCTTCATAGTCTTCATATACAGGAAAATGCTGGTATTCTGATAAAGTGTCAGGTCTGGGAGGAATAGTGATTTATAGTCAATTTCACTGGAGAGGAGGGACAAGGCTGGCCTGTCAGCACCGGGCCCTCAGAACAAATGAGTTACAGTGCTTGTGCTAGCTCAATAAGGCTATTATTTCCCATCACCACCTATCACAGACTCTGAGAGCCGTCTAGTTTAGGAATTGGCTGGCCGGAGGAGCTTGACAGGGGAGCCGGACACTAGAACTCCAGACGCTACATGAATCACGGACACTCCCACAGAGTAGCCTACATCCCTTACTAACTTTGAACTTCTCACAAAACATAAGGGAACTATGTTGTTATAAAATAACGGGAATTTAGAAAAGGGTGTTAATAGTTACAGGTGAGGTAATGCAGACCTGTCACCAGAAACTGTTTGCTTTAGTCCTAGATAGGTAATTACTCATGTTATACCCTTTGGCAGTGCACTGACCCTGAATCACCCAACTTAAAATATCCAGTTTTTTAACTGAACCCGCTGGAGCAGTCCGAGCACTCCAATTTCCAGCACACATAACAGTGGTTACTATGTATTAGGTTATTATGAGCCATGTTTCTGTCTCATAGACACTTGATAGAACCTGAGTCTATTTCAAGAGGATAACAGTGAAATGCTTACTTGCGGGCCCTTCCCAACAATGCAGAGAGAACGAAAATAGAGAAATAGTAGGAAAGTAATAACACATAATAATAAAAGTCATAATAAATACACAATGAGTAACCATAACTTGGCTGTATACACAGGGTTTTATAGCCTTTTAAGGGTTATATCTATATATTGGCTTTCCTATTATTTGAATCGATCTGGCCTGGGCAAGAATAAGTTATTAAAAGTACCCGAAGCCTGCCTCTTATTGAGCTGTTTATAGTTGGGGTGCCGTCATGGCCCTGTCAGGGTTTAATGTGCTGCTGTTAAGAGTTCACAACTCAGTGTCGGAATCATTTAACAAACCTCAAACCATTTAACAAACGTGTCTTCTCCTGGGTGATTAAAGGCCAAACCAACAACATGGACGTCACTTGATTGAGCTCAAATGAATTTGATCCACTCCTTGATTTCACTGAGACTCATTGATTCAATTTGGTGAAACATTTGGAAATATATTTGGACCAATCTAGCATGTACGTACACAAAGGCATAGCAGACGTGAAGATGTCAGAATGTGTTGATTCTATTGACCATTACCGGATCAATGCGTTAGAAGACAGACTGGGAACTAGCCACAAAGTTAATAACCGGACTAAATGCAGAGTAAAAGGCATGCTCCAGATGCCTCCCTGATGAATGCTGAAGTCTGCAGAGTGCTCTCGGTGTCATTAAAGATGACAATAAAAGTCCCCCCTCCAGTGTGCTATTCAGATTAGAATGACACTAATGCAGTGCTCCGACCATGAGGGTGCTTGGAGAGGCTTGTAGATGCTTTGCCACTGACTTGGCTGTATGTAAATGCTTCATTCTCCACCCCACCTCTGCCACTAGCCAATATGCCATAGTATACAGTGGCTTGCGAAAGTATTCACCCCGCTAGGCATTTTTCCTATTTTGTTGCCTTACAACCTGGAATTAAAATGGATTTGTTAGGGGTTTGTATCATTTGATTTACACAACAACATGCCTACCATTTTGAAGATGCAAAATAGTTTTTTTTATCGTGAAACAAACAAGAAATAAGACATAAAACAGAATACTTGAGTGTGCATAACTATTCACCCCCCAAAGTCAATACTTTGTAGAGCCACCTTTTGCAGAAATTACAGCTGCAAGTCTCTTGGGGTATGTCTCTATAAGCTTGGCACATCTAGCCACTGGGATTTTTGCCCATTCTTCAAGACAAAACTGCTCCAGCTCCTTCAAGTTGGATGGGTTCTGCTAGTGTACAGCAATCTTTAAGTCATACCACAGATTCTCAATTGGATTGAGGTCTGGGCTTTGACTCGGCCATTCCAAGACATTTAAATGTTTCCTCTTAAACCACTCAAGTGTTGCTTTAGCAGTTTGCTTAGGGTCATTGTCCTGCTGGAAGGTGAACCTCCCAGTCTCAAATCTCTTGAAGACTGAAACAGGTTTCCCTCAAGAATTTCCCTGTATTTATCGCCATCCATCATCCCTTCAAATCTGACCAGTTTCCCAGTCCCTGCAGTTGAAAAACATCCCCACATAATGATGCTGCCACCTCCATGTTTCACTGGGGGGGGGTGTTCTCGGGGTGATGAGAGGTTTTCGGTTTGCGTCAGACATAGTGTTTTCCTTAATGGCCAAAAAGCTCAATTTTAGTCTCATCTGACCAGAGTACCTTCTCCCACATGCCTTTTGGCGAACACCAAACGTGTTTGCTTATTTTTTTCTTTAAACAATGGCTTTTTTTCTGGCCACTCTTCCGTAACGCCCAGCTCTGTGGAGTGTACTGCTTAAAGTGGTCCTATGGACAGATACTCCAATCTCCTCTTTGGAGCTTTGCTGCTCCTTCTGGGTTATCTTTGGTCTCTTTGTTGCCTCTCTGATTAATGCCCTCCTTGCCTTGCCTTTGGTCTCCTTGCCTAGTGAATTTTGGTGGGCGGCCCTCTCTTGGCAGGTTTGTTGTGGTGCCATATTCTTTCCATTTTTTTATAATGGATTTAATGGTGCTCCGTGGGATGTTCAAAGTTTCTGATATTTTTTTATAACTCAACCCTGATCTGTACTTCTCCACAACTTTGTCCCTGACCTGTTTGGAGAGCTCCTTGGTCTTCATGGTGCCGCTTGCTTGGTGGTGCCCTGTGCTTAGTGGTGTTGCAGACTCTGGTTCCTTTCAGAACAGATGTATATATACTGAGATCATGTGACACTTAGATTGCACACAGGTGAACTTAATTATGGACTTAATTATGGTGGACTTAATTATTGACTTAATTAATTGTGGACTTAATTATGTGACTTCCGAAGGTAATTGGTTGCACCAGATCTTATTTAGGGGTTTCATAGCAAAGGGGGTGAATACATATGCACACATCACTTTTCAGTTTTTAATTTAGATTTTTTTTTTTTAACAAGTTATTTCTTTCATTTTACTTCACCAATTTGGACTATTTTGTGTATGTCCATTTACATGAAATCCAAATAAAAATCCATTTAAATTACAGGTTGTAATACAACAAAATAGGACAAAAACCAAGGGGGATGAATACTTTTGCAAGACACTGTATATGAATTAGTGTTAAGAAATAAACCGCACAAACTTCCCCTAAATCAATGTTCACATTTCAGTCATGTGACAAAAGTGAATACTTGTGTGTCAAAAAACATGGACATTAAAACTGTAATTTTGCCAGTACATTGTTTTGCTATAATCTCGGGGATTTACTTGAGTTAAAATTCCCTTTCAACAAGCAAGAAGTTTCTCCCATCAATCATTTCTCCGCGGGAGGCCAGTGTGTTTGTCCCACTGCTCCATCTGTGAGGGAATGTGTCACCAGCAATGTCAGTCAGTGGAAACAAACAAGCAAACAGACAGACAGACTCAAAATGCCACACTCTCTCTTTTAATGCCTATGGTTGTACAGTCTGTGACGCACTCACATGGATTCATATGACTGTAGAAAAGACATAGATAGAACTGTAGATATGACACATATGATACAGATCCCATGGAATAGAAATAGACTATTGTCAGCTGTCTGCAAGTGGTCACCTTAATGAAAAATGATGTGCCAGTGTGTAATGGATGCAGGGACAATCAGAAACATAATACTTTTCCCATTCACCTGAGAGAAGGAGCCATCATCTGGGTGAGAGAGGGTAGAGAGATAAATGTGCTGATCAGCGTGGTGTGGTGCCGGCAGGGAAAGGGGTGATTTGTCCAAAGTGCCGCGATTGGCAGGGCTTGACCAGCAGGTCAGGTGGGAAGAAACTAGTCATATCCAACGGCATCGCAGCACAGGCAGGGACCAGGAGATTGCCGTCTCGGTAGAGATAATGCAGAGCAGGAACAAGCCTACAGGCTTCACTCAAAGCCAAGATGGGGCGAATAGCGCTGCAGCATCCCCCAATACATCACTCCACTTACGGGTCTGGGACCTTCGTGGATGATGGGGGAGCATTTAAAGTAGGGTGCTTCTGTTGGGAGAATACATAGCCTGTATGGTTACCGTTGTTGATATGTTTGCAATGTTCAGGTCTGATATCTGACGCGTTAAATATCTACCCAGCCTAAAACAGCCACTTTGTCTTCAACCGGTCATTGAGTGACTGGGTCTAGTATCCAGCGCCAAGGCCAATGACTTGCTAAAAGCAGTGATATAGGGCTCTGAGGTAATAGTGCTCTTAAATGTTGCATGCTGGGAGAAAAAAAAACGTTTTCATCCCTTAACCGTCTTTTTAATCTCCGGAAGAAAACGGCAAAAAGCATAAGCAGTAACCTGTCCAATAGTGCCATGAGGATCAAAAAACGATTTGGAATTTGGCATGGTGATATGAGATCAGTACTGCCTAAAGCTATATGAAGTGTCAACAGGCTTTTTCAGTCCCTTGGTACCATAGCAGCCTTCATAGTAGTCTGCTTCGAAAAGGTGTCCTTATGATATCTTATGGTCGAAATAAACACGACGGCAACCCAGAGACGCCCAGCGCAGCCATCTTTAAATCCTTTGTATTGATATCTGTCTGATGGCGGTGACCTGAACACCGAAGGGACATATCAAATATTCAAATCTAATTAAAAGCACCTGACCTTTTAATCTCACCTAGAGGTTGAAAATTATGAGCCGTTCCGATGCTGTGTTAGTACAAACATAATTAAACACAAGCTTTTAGAATTCACAATCAGAGCTCTTGAATTATGATGACCCTTCCATTTGAAGGTCAACAAGTAGAGGAGTAACAGACGAACCAAGGGGGATAATTCAGACATAATGAGAGAGAGTACTGTAGTTAGATGACCGAGTCAGGGACACAGGTAACCTGCAAGCTCAGACATGATTTAGAACAGACGGTTCCTTCTTACAGAATGTCCACACTCTCTCCGTCACAGATGAGCAAAGACGGCCGCTAGTAGCAACACTTACACAAGGTTCACTACAACAGTCAACCTCATCAAACACTGTGAAGCCGATAGTTTGTCACACCTCATTGGTGCCTTATGTTGGTCATTATCGCCAAACTGTGCTGGAGGTAATAGTGAAAGAGTATCTGTAGTATCCATGCTACTGTAGCTTGATGACTTGATGTATCAAGCAGTATGTGGATCAGAGTAAGTGTGTGTCAGGAAAAGAGAGATAGAGGACTGTGTTGCTGTCATATATTTCTCTCTCTCTCTCTCTCTCTCCATCTCTCTTTTTCTATCTTTCTTTCTTTCTTTCCTTCTTTCTTTCTTTCTTTCTTTCTTTCTTTCTTATTGGCATGGCAAACATATGTTTACATGTCATATTATGTCTATATACAGTGTTGTAGTGATGTGCAAATTGTTAAAGTACAAAAGGGAAAATAAATCAACATAAATATTGTATTTGTTCTTCACTGGTTGACCTTTTCTTGTGGCAAGTCACAAATCTTTCTGCTGTGACGGCATGCTGGTATTTCACCCAATATGTATGGGAGTTTATCAAAATTGGATTTGTTTTCAAATTCTTTGTGGGTCTGTGTAATCTGAGGGAAATATGTGTCTCTAATATGGTCATACATTTGGCAGGAAGTGCAGCTCAGTTTCCACCTAATTTTGTGGTCTGCACATAGCTCTATTGAGAGCCAGGTCTGCCTTTGGCGGCCTTTCTCAATAGCAAGGCTACGTATGCTCACTGTACATAGTCAATAGCATTCTAGTTTGCTCTATTTTTTTGTAAATTCTTTCCAATGTGTCAAGTAAGTATCTTTCTGTTTTATCATGGTTTGGTTGGGTCTAATTATGTTACTGTCTTGAGGCTCGGTGGGGGTCTGTTTGTGTTTCTGAACAGAGCCCCAGGACCAGCTTGCTTAGGAGGCTCTTCTCCAGGTTCATTTCTCTGTAGGTGATGGCTTTGTTATGGAAGGTTTGGGAATCGCTTCCTTTAAGGTGATTGTAGAATTTAACGGCTCTTTTCTGGATTTTGATCATTAGCGGGTATCGGCCTAATTCTGCGGTCTCTCTCTCTCTATCTATCTCTCTCTCTCTCTCTCTCTCTCTCTCTCTCTCAGCACCATTACACATATAGCAATTAGTTCACTGCCTGTTCTGTTGTAACATCAGGGCTTATTCCAAAGGTCAATCTTTATTGCTAATTGCTCTGAAGAAAATTGCACTTTTTTCTCACCCACTCACCCAAGACACCATCAAATTACTTTAATCAAAGAAAGAAATACATATATACAGTCGGGCAAAAAAGTATTTAGTCAGCCACCAATTGTGCAAGTTCTCCCACTTAAAAAGATGAGAGAGGCCTGTAATTTTCATCATAGGTACACTTCAACTATGACAGACAAAATTAGAAAAAAAATCCAGAAAATCACATTGTAGGATTTTTAATTAATTAATTTGCAAATTATGGTGGAAAATAAGTATTTGGTCACCTACAAACAAGCAAGATTTCTGGCTCTCACAGACCTGTAACTTCTTCTTTAAGAGGCTCCTCTGTCCTCCTCTCATTACCTGTATTAATGGCACCTGTTTGAACTTGTTATCAGTATAAAAGACACCTGTCCACAACCTCAAACAGTCACACTACAAACTCCACTATGGCCAAGACCAAAGAGCGGTCAAAGGACACCAGAAACAAAATTGTAGACCTGCACCAGGCTGGGAAGACTGAATCTGCAATAGGTAAGCAGCTTGGTTTGAAGAAATCAACTGTGGGAGCAATTATTAGGAAATGGAAGACATACAAGACCACTGATAATCTCCCTCGATCTGGGGCTCCATGCAAGATCTCACCCCGTGGGGTCAAAATGATCACAAGAATGGTGAGCAAAAATCCCAGAACCACACGGGGGGACCTAGTGAATGACCTGCAGAGAGCTGGGACCAAAGTAACAAAGCCTGCCATCAGTAACACACTACGCCGCCAGGGACTCAAATCCTGCAGTGCCAGACGTGTCCCCTTGCTTAAGCCAGTACATGTCCAGGCCCGTCTGAAGTTTGCTAGAGAGCATTTGGATGATCCAGAAGAAGATTGGGAGAATGGCATATGGTCAGATGAAACCAAAATATAACTTTTTGGTAAAAACTCAACTCATCGTGTTTGGAGGACAAAGAATGCTGAGTTGCATCCAAAGAACACCATACCTACTGTGAAGCATGGGGGTGGAAACATCATGCTTTGGGGCTGTTTTTCTGCAAAGGGACCAGGACGACTGATCCGTGTAAAGGAAAGAATGAATGGGGCCATGTATCGTGAGACTTTGAGTGAAAACCTCCTTCCATCAGCAAGGGCATTGAAGATGAAACGTGGCTGGGTCTTCAGCATGACAATGATCCCAAACACACCGCCCGGGCAACGAAGGAGTGCTTTCGTAAGAAGCATTTCAAGGTCCTGGAGTGGCCTAGCCAGTCTCCAGATCTCAACCCCATAGAAAATCTTTGGAGGGAGTTGAAAGTCCATGTTGCCCAGCAACAGCCCCAAAACATCACTGCTCTAGAGGAGATCTGCATGGAGGAATGGGCCAAAATACCAGCAACAGTGTGTGAAAACCTTGTGAAGACTTACAGAAAACGTTTGACCTCTGTCATTGCCAACAAAGGGTATATAACAAAGTATTGAGATAAACTTTTGTTACTGACCAAATACTTATTTTCCACCATAATTTGCAAATAAATTCATTAAAAATCCTACAATGTGATTTTCTGGAGAAAAAAAAATCTCATTTTGTCTGTCATTGTTGAAGTGTACCTATGATGAAAATTACAGGCCTCTCTCATCTTTTTAAGTGGGAGAACTTGCACAATTGATGGCTGACTAAATACTTTTTTGCCCCACTGCATACAATAGAATATATAGGGGAATGGAAATGATGCAGACAATTACATTGAAGGAATGCCGACAATTACATTGAAGGAATGCAGACAATTACATTGAATGAAGCTACAATCCATGTGCATTATTAAATCTGATCTACTGTACCCCCTGTTTGTTGCTTAGCTTTGCATTGGTGTGCGATTCTATAGGGTGTCCACACGCTTTGGTGATGAAATTTCTCTTTCTTATGTTATAAAATATATTTTTACCGAGACAAATAATATAATTCACATTCTAAATTGTGTAAAGGGTCATTCTCTAACATATCATTAACATTATATCACAAAAGTTGGATTTCTGGACCTAATACATACGATAATAAGCACTGAGCTCTGTTGACATACATCAGAGGGGAAGGTTTTACATTTTGTTGTCGTCGTCTCAAAAGTTGTCTCCACGGGTCGCAAAAAGCAAAATTAGCATGACACGAGCTGAATTACATGTAAATGGTTTTGAAAATGAAAAGCTTGGTACACGCACTCAGTGCTCCGTTGACATTTCACAGACAGTTGTTTTTGTGAGAAATCCTCAACAACAACAAAAAGAATTTCGAATGAATATGAAAAGTTATATTGTGCACAAGTCTACTAAATACTATATTGTCTCCAAATCGATGTCCATGCTACCGCTATATTGTTTTTTCTTGTCCTACAGACTTGAGAAGAAAGATGACTAGTTCAACAGGAAAGTGAGCCTTAATTCTTGCACAGAATCCAGCCCAGCTGATGCAATGCAATCTTCCTGATATTTGGCCACTTTTTTCTTTTTCCCTTCTCTGGCCACCATTGATTTAGTCACTCTCTTTCTGGCCGTCCTACAAGGATAAAAACTCCAATATACTTTTGAACGTATTATGATACATGAGGTTTGGACCATTGGTTTTCTTCGAGGATTTACACAATGAACATATTATTCTACCCGTCGCTCAAAAGATGCATTTTGTATTGGACACCCTGCATCCTGTAGCAATAGGGAACATGTCGTTGTTATTCTGTGAGCCTGTTTGATCATTTTGCACCACAGTTTCTAAAATTGAATAATACATGAAACTATAAAAGCTTTTGATAATGTGTAGTGCACAGTATGCATAGCATTTCCTACGGTTCAACTATATCATAATAATAGATATCATTTCTAAAGCTGCCTTGACTCGGCTGCATGTATCATTCTCCCTGAATGAATGACCTTCACCATAAATACAATTCTCTATCCTCAAGTGGACAGCACATTGTAAAGACAGCGCCTGCGGCTACTGTTCCAGAGAACGATTGCGCGGGAATGCATGAACAAACAACAAAACCAAACGGACACAAAATAAATTAAACCTCTTTCAGCTGTTCATATCTCGCTCATAAATCTACCTTAGCACATTCTCTGTAAAGAGTGTTCGGTTCTGAACACTGGGGGCCTACTGGAGAGAAGTGAGGAGGAGTGTAACAGAGACCCATTTAAATGTGACTGCTTACGCCTTATTTAAAGATCACTTCCAGCCTATGTTCCCGAAGAGGGAAATTGAACACGTCAAATTTAACCTTTAGACAAATAATTTGGGATATTCTAATTGAAGTGAGAATATGACAGTATCGCCATTGTCTGTGAGGGGAATTGATTGGTAAAAGAGCAATTTGAGAGGGATGAACAATGAAAGTGTTCATTTCCTCCTTCCTATTTTACACATGTCTATGTCTTTTACAGTGTTCTGCCTCTGCCCTCAAACGCAGTGTCCTTCGTCAGTCATCTCAATCCCCAGGAGACACTGGCCAACATTCGAATAAATTGGTGTGAAGTCCCCCTCATTCGCTGATCATAGACACAGGGAAAGGTTTTGCATCTACAGTATTGACAGCGTGGATGAATATTACTAGTCATGACAGTTGCCATACCCATTGTGAGAGTCCTAGGGATAATAATCATGGCTGTAAGCGCAGACAGCCCATATATTTGCATCATGCTCATGTTAATTTGATGTCTGTCTGATGATATTTTCTTATTTGATAGCTTCTTACTCTCCGGAAGTAGGTCACTCAGAAATAGACATTGGTGTGTCTGGCTGGTTCCGTCTACTGATCTGTGTCAGTAGCATTTCATTGAGACGTCTGTCGGAAATTGGGTTTGTGAGAGATTCTGATACAGCGCAGTTGTCACGTTCTGACTTTAGTTCTTTTGTTATGTCTTTGTTTTAAGTATGGTCAGGGAGTGAATTGGGTGGGTTGTCTATGTTCTTTTTTCTATGATTTGGCATTTCTGTGTTTGGCCTGGTATGGTTCTCAATCAGAGGCAGCTGTCAATCGTTGTCCCTGATTGAGAACCATACTTAGGTAGCCTGGTTTCACTTTTGAGTTGTGGATGATTGTTTTCCGTGTCAGTGTTTTGTTCCACACGGAACTGTTTCGGTTTTGTTTTTTCACGTGGTTGTTTATTGTTTTGTTCATTGTTCATTATTCTTATTAAAAAACTGGATGAACACTTACCACGCTGCGTATTGGCCCGATCCTTGCTACTCCTCCTCAGAAGAGGAAGAGGAAAGCCGGTACAGAATCACCCACCACCAAAGGACCAAGCAGCGTGGTAACGGGCAGCAGCAGCGATCTCAGGACTCCTGGACATGGGAGTAGATTCTGTACGGAAAGGGACCCTGGGCACAGGCTGGAGAGTATCGCCGCCCCAAGGCAGAGCTGGAGGCAGCGAAAGCCGAGAGGCGGTGGTATGAGGAGGCAGCACGGCAGCGCGGTTGGAAGCCCGAGAGGCAGCCCCAAAACTTTCTTGGGAGGGGGAGTGTGGCTAAGTCAGGTAGGAGACCTGAGCCAACTCCCCGTGCTTACCGTGGAGAGAGGGTGACCGGGGAGGTACCGTGTTATGCCGTGAGGCGCACGGTGTTCCCGGTGCGCAGGCATAGCCCGGTGCGGTACATAGCAGCGCCTCGTATCGGCCGGGCTAGAGTGGGCATCGAGCCAGGTGCCATGAAGCCGGCTCAGCGCATCTGGTCTCCAGTGCGTCTCCTCGGGCCGGGGTACATGGTACCAGCCCTACGCATGGTGTCCCCGGTTCGCCAGCACAGCCCAGTGAGGGCTATTCCACCTCGCCGCACTGGCCTGGCTACGGGGAGCATTCAGCCAGGTAGGGTTGGGCAGGCTCTGTGCTCGAGACCTCCAGTGTGCCTTCACGGTCCGGTCTTCCGGTGCCACCTCCACGCACCAGCCCTCCGGTGGCAGCCCCCCCACACCAGGCTATCTCACCGTCTCCTCCCTACAGGTGCTTCCACCTGTCCAGCGCTGCCAGTCTCTCATCTGTCCTGAGCTGCCAGATTCTCCAGTCTGTCCTGAGCTGCCAGAGTCTCCCATCTGTCCTGAGCTGCCAGAGTCTCCCGTCTGTCCTGAGCTGCCAGAGTCTCCCGTCTGTCAGTCAGGAGCTGCCAGAGCCATCCGTTACTCCGGAGCTGCCGGAGTCTCCCTCCTGTCGGGTGCTGCCGGAATCTCCCGTCCATTCGGGAACCATTGCTAGGGTCCCCAGTCTGAGGTCCGCGGCGAGGCTCGGCGCGTTAAAGAGGCCACAGAGGCGGGGTAAAAGGCGGACAAAGACTATGGTGGAGTGGGGTCCACGTCCCGCGCCGCCGCCGCCCCCGCGGACAGACACCCAGCCAGACCCTCCCCTATAGGTTCAGGTTTTGCGGCCGGAGTCCGCAACTTTGGGGGGCTACTGTCACGTTCTGACCTTAAGTCTTTTGTTATGTCTTTGTTTTAAGTATGGTCAGGGCGTGAGTTGGGTGGGTTGTCTATGTTCTTTTTTCTATGATTTGGCATTTCTGTGTTTGGCCTGGTATGGTTCTCAATCAGAGGCAGCTGTCAATCGTTGTCCCTGATTGAGTACCATACTTAGGTAGCCTGGTTTCACAGCAGTCCTTGGCGGTGCTGGAGGTTGGCACTGTCTGCTGTCATTTAGATAAGATGTGTTAACCAGGCTGTGGTTATTGTTTATGGACCTACATACTCTTAACCATGGTTGGTGGCATCTTAATTGGGGAGGACGGGTTTGTGGTATTGGCTGGAGGGGAATGAGTGGAATGGTATCAAACACATGGTTTCATGCCGTTCCATTCCCGCCGTTCCAGCCATTATTATGAGCTGTCCTCCCCTCAGCAGCCTCCACTAACACACATGTATCCTAGTGCAATAGGCTATTCTTTAGGTCTCTTCTGTGCTGCGACACAGATTCCAAGATATTGTGTAATCGCATATTTTTTTTCGTTAGCTAGCCGAGTCATTCATTCCATGAAATGTAGTCTGAGACATAATACAACAAGCTGCGTTTTTCAGTTATTATTTTTTCCCCTGCACCCAGTGCCGCCTTACGAATAATTATGTATTTATTTTGTGTTGTATAGCACTCCCTTTTCATCACTGCCTGGGCTTTTGTCTCCGTAGATTTAATGAAAGGCTTAATGACACTGAGCTCTCCCCCGGCGTGGCGTGTCTCAGAACTCCCTTTGATTCCCTGCTCCTGGCATATGTTTAGAATTAGCTTATAATAGAGAATACTAAACTGAAAGGATTCTGCCTTTATTTTCCCCAGCTGTTGCGGGTGCTTGTGTTGATGAAGGTCAAGGGTGATTGTCCATTGGGTTTCCATGCACCTCCTGTCATGTCAGGCTTCATCAGAATACCGTGACATCAGGGGGTCAGAAGCAGGGGAAGCAAGGGGGGGGGGTCATTGAGAGATTGCTTATTTCACGGGTCAATCTGAGGCTTTTGTCTAAGAGAGCCTTTGTGTGACTACTAACTGTGTTAGCCAGGGGCTCTCAGGGCTGCCTCTCAGGCCTGTCTGAGGACCATGCTCCTAGTTGCCTCCTGGCCAAGAATAGCAGGGATAGCGTATTTCTGGAGGGGACCTGAGCAGGTATTGTCATGGGGATGACAGCCGTTAAAGATCAGTGAGCCAGCTGAGCCAGGAGCTCTCCTGAACCCAGACCTGCTCTCTCCTGTACATATAATTGCAGCTAGGACCGAAATCAAAAGGGTCTCAACTGCTCTGATAAGCATGTAGGAACTAACCCAGGGTCAGTGAGGGCTCACCTGTCTGTTCCCAGCTACACACAGGGCACAAGGAAGACCATGTTTTATCTATTATAATGAGGCTTGTAATAATCATACTCGGAGGTGGGTATTGTATGTATTTCTGTTGTTATTCTCCTTGCCTGTTTTCCAAAGTTACCATAGTCTGCGCAAATGAGAGACAGCCAACAACGAAATGGATGTGTCGTTCATTAGCATAGCCTCGTCACTGTGCACACACAAGGTATGGCATTGTGGCTCAGCTGTGGATCCTCTGCGTTTAAACTCAAGGATGGAAAATAATCACCCTGTAATTCCCAAACAGGGAGTGGAATATAGCAGGCATTGGAAATGAAGCGGCTAATGATGAGAAACAGTCATTCCGGAGGCAGCGGTGTATCATGTGGAAAGGATCTGAGGCAATACTGCTCCCTGTTAGGCTCTTCAATATCCACTATCCAAACGTCTTACATTTTAAAAAGGAACACACCCACTGAGTTGAATAATAAATAGTATTTAACTGCATTTAACGGTTGATCAGGTTCGTGAGGGGAGAGGTCCTTTCTGTGCTGCTGTAAAATGTACTGCCAGTCCGAGATAAACACTATCCGTGTGTGGGCTTGGGCTTTTAGCTTCCTAGAAATCAGCTGTACCTTGTAGTTACTGTAATGGTTCCTAAAGATAGGCAGGGACTCCATGTTCCTGTAACGACAGCTTGGTATGATCAAGCTCCAGTAGTAATGAAGTGAAACTACTCTCACCATCAACCCTCTGTCCTTGGAGATTGATTAGTGTTGTTATTTTGATGTTCTGTAATTAGCCGTGTCGGTCCGATTATGGATGAGAATCAGTCTGACATTTGGAGAAGATCAGCTGCTAATTTCTTATTGACACAGTCACTGAGTCACAGACACAGCAGCGCAGTAGAGACTGTTGGATTCACCGGGGTGGCCATTAACCTAGTTTGTTTTCTTAGTTACATCAGTTAGGTCTAAATAGGTGAACAGTCCTCATTGATGTTGCGGTGTATACCAAGATGGCTAACCATAAAGTAGCTTGTGCCAGCTGTCCACATCTCTTTAAACAAGAATGGATGCACAATAGAACGGCCTGAGTCAAAGGTAATGAGAATCCCCAGATCCCTTTCTTGGAGAACTCACAGTCAGATGATTGTACCTCTTCTTTCTCAGAATACATCCCCACGCCCCCATCCTCCTCACTCTCTTCATCACTTTAGGAATCAAGCTTGGGTAGGCATCGCAGCCCTACCGCAGACTGCCACACAAATAAGAATCCTGAAAAGCCTGTCAGTTGTTGGCCTGTACAGAATGTATTTTTTTTTTATCCATATGTGGCTGTCGTGCTGTTGGTTTCAAGGCTCTGATGTTGCTGCTGCCGCGGCTGGCTACACAAACGAACAAAGACACATGAAGACACAACCTGTCGTCAGTATGATAGCTTTGTTCAGTTTCCATTACTCTCTCTGTCTCCCTCTCTCTGTCTATTGTTTTACTACTATATATCCTACCCTTCCTCTCTCCTCCTCCCTTCACTCATCCATTCCCCTCATTCCGAGGAACAATTAACCTCCCGCGGGGTGTGGTGGAACCCGGCTGCCTCCCTCTCTCCCCCTCTCCCTTCGCCTTGCCTCTCCTCCGTCAAGGGAGTGGACCGACATGAACAAGAGAGGGAGCACCTATTCCTCCTCTCCGTGCTAGCTGGCTGTGTGCGAGATCTACACCTCTCTACCTCCTATGGAACTCTCCTATGGATTCTTATGTAATGGCCATATGGCCCCATATGAGAGATGGGCGAGCTGGATCAGTCATGCCTTATCTCATGGCTCCCTCCCCCTGACTGATCATGGCTCCCTCCCCCTGACTGAAATGTCAACACCACCACCTAAATGTCTGATTTGGTGTACGACATCACAATGGTGAAGGACTTGGATATGTCGGTGCCCCCCCCGTTTGCCTTTTAGAAAAAGCCAGGTAAATATATACAGCCCATCTCAGACACAAACACACGATTATGGAGGTTCTGAAACTGAATAAGGCGCTTGACAGCTCCAAGATTTTCAAGAGACTTGTACACGAGTAAGATGTCGTCCTCCTTAATGGAATGGGGCATTAGTTGTGTGTGCTAGATGCCTGATAAAGAGCTCTCTTTCCTCATACATAGTTATAGCATGTTTCTCCCTGAGTCATTCTCATGATAGCATCCCCATATAGTATTTTAGAGGGGTCAAACCATTTGCAAATGAGACATGTGGTAATCACATGCTCTCATGACACAAGGGGATCTACTGCAAACACATCTATTGCAATTTGTTTGTCACTATTAGTCACTTGACTCACACATGCCCAAGATGCAACCATTCAAATGTTATTGTCTCCATTATCCATCTCTTCCCTGAATAGAAGGGTACAGTACTGAAACTGACAGATGGAACAGGAAAATGTAAAAAAAACATTTTTTTGAATGCCAGTCTTCTTCTTCCCTTTTTCTGGAAGGTGTGTACACACACACACACACACACACACACGCACGCACACGCAGTAACCACACACACATTCTGGCATAATGACACCTCAGTATGCTAAGCCTGTCCAGGAGTGTTCCAGGAGGTGCTGGAGGATTCACAGGATTTGGAATTCCAATGAAATGTAAATTACCTTGCTGTGGGGAGGAGCTGCATGATGTCTCAGTTCACTCTCTGTGATCAGCTTTTTATTCACCTCCAAAAAAGTGGCCAGCCAGCAGCCTTGGTCAGAGCACCTCCTATCATTATTGTTTCTTTATACGACTGCCTTTGTATCACTTTAAAGAAAAAAACCTCCTTTAAGCATTGTGGAATACTGGCGAAGGGGGACACATGGGAAATGAAAGAGACAGCAAAGCAAGACGGTCCATGACTGTCTGATCATGGTACAGGTTTGGCACTTGGCTCTGCTCGGCTCGGCAGACCCTTAGCTAAACGTGTGCTGCTCAGACACATCCAAAGATCTGGGATTAGTCTGGGATATTTGTTACCAGATGTTTACCCTCTTGTGAAATTCATGAAGCTATTAATTAAACTCACATGCTCTGATAAATATGAATGAATTAGCACTGGCTTAACTTAGATTACAGGGCTCTTGGCTTGTGGACTGGAATTGCTGAATGGACGACATTAGAATTCAGGACCACCCTTGTAACACTACTGTTTGAGTAAGATAAATTGATATCATCTCTTTACAGCTTACAATAAGAACCCTGTTCATCCACAGAAAACAGGTCATGAGTATCTACAGGTAACTGGCAAAATAAAGGAAACACCAACATGAAGTGTGCTAATAGGGCTTCAATGCACCTTGGCATAGATTCAAGTGTCTGGAACTCTATTGGGGGGGGATGTGACACCATTCTTCCACAATTCTTTGGTGTTTTGTTGATGGTGGTGGAAAACACTGTCTCAGACTCCACTCCAGAATCTCCTATAAGTGTTCCACACACACACACACACACACACACACACACACACACACACACACACACACACACACACACACACCCTTTAAACCCCCTATGCTCCTTTGAAATTCCTCTTTCAAATTCACTGAGATCTCTTCTAGCCATGGTATCCGAAATAATGTGCAACTGGGCATTTTTATACATGACCCTAAGTATGATGGGATGTTCATTGCTTAGTTAACTCAGGAACCACACCTGTGTGGAAGCACCTGCTTTCAATATACTTTGTATCCCTCATCTACTCAAGTGTTTCCTTTATTTTGTCAGTTACCTGTATATCTCTAAACAAACTGTTTCTGTTAGTTATACAGGACAAAAATATAAATGCAACATGCAACAATTTCAAATCAAATCAAATTGTATTGGTCACATACACATGGTTAGCAGATGATAATGTGAGTGTAGCGAAATGCTTGTGCTTCTATTTCCGAGCATATCTAACAAGTAATCTAACAATTTCACAACAACTACCTTATACACACACAAGTGTAAAGGAATGAATAAGAATATGTACATATAAATATATGGATGAGTGATGGCCGAACGGCATAGGCAAGATGCAGTAGATGGTATAGAGTACAGTATATACATGAGATGAGTAATGTAGGGTATGTAAACAGTATATAAAGTGGTATTGTTGAAAGTGACTAGTGATACATGTATTACATCCAATTTTTTATGATTAAAGTGGCTAGAGATTTGAGTCAGTGTGTTGGCAGCAGCCACTCAATGTTAGTGATGGCAGTTTAACAGTCTGGTGGCCTTGAGATAGAAGCTGTTTTTCAGCCTCTCGGTCCCAGCTTTGATGCACCTGTACTGACCTCGCCTTCTGGATGATAGCGGGGTGAACAGGCAGTGGCTCGGGTGGTTGTTGTCCTTTATGATCTTTTTGGCCTTCCTGTGACATCGGGTGGTGTAGGTGTCGTGGAGAGCAGGTAGTTTGCCCCCGGTGATGCGTTGTGCAGACCCCACTACCCTCTGGAGAGCCTTGCGGTTGTGGGCGGCGCAGTTGCCGTACCAGGCGGTGATACAGCCCGACAGGATGCTCTCGATTGTGCATCTGTAAAAGTTTGTGAGTGTTTTTGGTGACAAGCCAAATTTCTTCAGCCTCCTAAGGTTGAAGAGGCGCTGTTGCGCCTTCTTCACCACGCTGTCTGTGTGGGTGGACTATTTCAGTTTGTCTGTGATGTGTACACCGAGGAACTTAAAACTTTCTACCTTCTCCACTACTGTCCCGTCGATGTGGATAGGGAGGTTTTCCCTCTGCTGTTTCCCGAAGTCCACGATCATCTCCTTTGTTTTGTTGACGTTGAGTGTGAGGCTATTTTCCTGACACCACACTCCGAGGGCCCTCACCTCCTCCCTGTAGGCCATCTCGTTGTTGTTGGTAATCAAGCCTACCACTGTAGTGTCGTCTGCAAACTGGATGATTGAGTTGGAGGCGTGCATGGCCACGCAGTCATGGGTAAACAGGGAGTACAGGAGAGGGCTGAGAATGCACCCTTGTGGGGCCCCAGTGTTGAGGATCAACGGGGCAGTAATTCTATGATCAATGATTATACTGAGTTACAGTTCATTATTAGGAAATCAGTCAATTGAAAGAAATCTATGGATTTCACATGACTGCGCTGGGGCGCAGCCATGGGTTGGCCTGTGAGGGCATAGGCCCACCCACTGGAGAGCCAGGCACAGCCAATCAGAAAGATTTTTTCCCCACAAAAGATCTTTATTACAGACAGAAGTACTTCTCAGTTTCATTAGCTGTCTGGGTGGCTGGTTCCAGACAATCCCGCAGGTGAAGAAGCCAAATGTGGAGGTTGTGGGCTGGCTTGGTTACACGTTGTGAGGCCGGTTGGACGTACTGCCAAATTCTCTAAAACGATATGTTGGAGGCAGCTTCTGGTAGAGAAATGAACATTCAAGTCTCTGGCAACAGCTCTAGTGGACATTCCTGCAGTCAGCATGCCAATTGCACACTCCCTCAAAAAAATCTGGCACTGTGTTGTGTGACAAAACTGCACATTTTACAGTGGCCTTTTATTGTCCCGAGATTTATTGTCCCTAGGTGCTCCTGTGTAATGATCATGCTGTTTAATCAGCTTATTGATATGCCACACCTGTCAGGTGGATGGATGATTTTGGCAAATGACAAATGCTCACT
This sequence comes from Oncorhynchus tshawytscha, assembly GCF_018296145.1. Taxonomy (NCBI): domain Eukaryota; kingdom Metazoa; phylum Chordata; class Actinopteri; order Salmoniformes; family Salmonidae; genus Oncorhynchus; species Oncorhynchus tshawytscha. The sequence goes on along the minus strand of NC_056446.1, from coordinate 15,264,149 downwards.
AACAGGGTTGTGAACAAATTTGTGCCCAACATTTGAGAGAAATACGTTTTTTTGTCCATATGGAAGATTTCTGGGATCTTTTATTTCAGCTTGTGAAACATGGGACCAACACTTTACATGATGCGTTTATATTTTTGGGGAGCTGATGCCCTGAAAGTGGCCGCACAGTCCAATGCTCCTCTGTTTGCTTCAAGCAGCAAACAGAATTGTTTGTCATTGTGTTATTTCCAGCCGGTTGGCTTTGTTTGATGAGCCTGGGCTCCTGTCACTTTGGCTGGGGTGCAAATGGTCCTACCACACTCCCCTGCCTCCCAATGCAGCAGCTCTGACCTGCTGGCTGCCAGGGCCAGGCTCCACTGTGGGGGCTCACGTTAGCCACAACACCACCCCACAATCCAGCAGCCGCTTCCCATTCCCCAATACGCTTACCCAGCAGATATCCACTCCCCTCTCTCACATTTGATCTTGCTCATTCATTTGTGTCCTTGTAGGGAGGGAGTCAGTCGGGTGTATGGATGGATGGATGAATTTGGGTGTATGGGGGTTTTGTGCTGTTGGGCTGTCAGCCTGCTGGGGGTGTTCCCATTCTCTTCCCCCAGCAGCCCCTGCACCTGCTCTATGGGAGAGAATTGGGGAAGTAACTAGACAATACTAGCCCCAGGCTTCTCTGGCCCTGGAGCCTTACCCTAGCTACCACACAACTCGATCCCATTACGTATAGGTCAGAAATGTTATTATAGTGATAGTAGACCCATTTCATAACAATTATCCAAAGGTCTTTTCCTCAGTATTGTAATTTTGATGTAGGTTGGGATGGTTATGAGTGGTGTGTGTGTAGTGATTGAAGGTGAAACATTCTGTAGTTCTACTCTCCATTTGCTTCCATTATGCTAGTGGCTATAGGCTACTATATAAAGATCACATTTCTTAATTTAAGAGCTGGCTAAGAATGACTTAATTTGCATATCTAACTTCACCGTTTTAATGGGGAATGTGCTACATGCCTTCAGAGTAAATGAATTTCATTCCACCAATCTGAAACCCAACATTACTTTTAAGTAATGTGGCTCCAAACAGCAGTGAGAGGAGCAGATGCCCTGAGAATCATCTCTCTATGAGTTATCCTTTTCCACTTAATGAACTGTGGACCAGGGGCGGCTGTACACACAAACACACACACACACACACACACACACACACACACACACACACACACACACACATGCAAATGCACACACTGCACACATACACACACACCCACCCACACATACACACACACATGCAGTACACACACACACAATTCATCTCTGACTGTTCCATTCTCTCTGCTCCATTTGAAATGAACACATGCTGCATACATCAATTGGATGGCTTTCATATGCAGTTGTTTCTGCATGTATGTGCATGGCATGTGTGATGAGAGAAATGCTACACCACAGTGTGTGCCACAAACAGTATTTGTAATTGTACTACTGTAATGAGGAGTTGCTCATTTCTCTCAAGGTGGGGCTGTTTTTTGCTTTGTGTGCACACCGGAGATGTGAGGGTTCAAGTCAGGTTCATAGTCATTCATCGATCCATCATCTCTTTGAAAACACCACTCATGAATTGGGCTCGGGTCCAAACGGGGAATAGAAAAGCTTTTACCTCAATTGAATAAGGCAGCTTTTGATTAATGCAGTTTAACAAATGATGATGCCAGACTTGATAGTTGTGGTTTTATTTCATTATATATCTCTTGCTGAAGCAGACCCATTATACTGAGAAAATAATTGCCAACATTAGTCAAATTAAGTTTCCACCAAAGGTGCATAACAAAAGCCATGGCTGCCAGACTCCAATCTAGTGGTTAATGTCTATAATTTACATACAAACAGTTACAAACCACAGCATAGCATCCTATGCTAGCTGATTTGACTCATCATACAGTATTGTATGAATACAATGCAGTACAACACAGTATATGGTAAAATGTTGTTGTTGGTCTTCAATCATCCAGCTGCTCATTTTCACTTCAGGGATGAATGTTCCCCATTCACTTACAGGTTCCTAGTTGCATTGTATGCTCAATAAGATTATTGTCATTTAAACTATGCGAACCATGTATTTTAATGAGTGCTTATATTAATAAGCAACGGGTATACACTGAGTGTGCAAAACATTAGGAACACTTTCCTAATATTGAGTTGCACCCCCTTTTGCCCTCAGAACAGCCTCAATTGGTCCGGGCATGGACTCTTACAAGGTGTCAAAAGAATCCCACAGGGATGCTGGCCCATGTTGACTCCATTGCTTCCTACAGTTGTGTCAAGTTGGCTGGATGTTCTTTGGGTGGTGGACCATTCTTAATACACACGGGAAACTGTTGAGCGTGAAAACCCCAGCGTCATTGCAGTTCTTGACACACTCAAATCTGTGCGCCTGGCACCTACTACCATTCGCCGTTTAAAGGTACTTAAATATTTTGTCTTGAATATTCACCCTCTGAATGGCACACCAACACAATCCATGCCTCAATTGTCTCAAGGCTTAAAAATCCTTCTTTAACCTGTCTCCTCCCCTTCATCTACACTGAGTGAAGTGGATTTAACAGTTGACATCAATAAGGGATCATAGATTTCACATTGTATTTGTCACATGCGCCGAATACAACACCTTACTGTGAAATGATTAGTTACGAGCCCTTAACCAACAATGCAGTTCAAGAAATAGAGTTAAAAAAATATTTATTAAATAAAAAATACAAAAAAAATATTTAAAAAATGAAAGTAACACAATAAAAGAACAATAACAAGGCTTTATACAGGGGGTACCGGTACCGAGTCAATGTGCTGGGGTACAGGTTAGTCAAGGTCATTTGTACATGTAGGTAGGGGTAAAGTGACTATGTATGTACAATACAAAGGGGGTGTATAGTCCGGGTGGCCATTTGATTAATTGTTCAGCAGTCTTATGGCTTGGGGGTAGAAGCTGTTAAGGAGCCTTTTGGACCTAGACTTGGAGCTCCGGTACCGCTTGCCGTGCGGTAGCAGAGAGAACAGAGAGACATTTTTTGGGGGGCTTTCCTCTGACATCGCCTAGTATATATGTACTGGATGGCAGAACGCTTGGCACCAGTGATGTACTGGGCCGTACGCACTACCCTCTGATTACTGATTACTTGGTCCCCTGGTCAGTCTATGTCATGGAAAGAGCAGGTGTTCCTAATGTTTTATACACTCAGTGTATTGTTCAGTTGACAGTCCTGGAGCATCTTGCAGTGTGTTGTTTGCGTTCATGTGTATTGGTGGTGTCCGTCATAGATGAAGGTAAAGGCCTAATGGCTCAAGCAATGATAGCATCTTTGGTGGTTACAAGATGAGAGGGTCTGAATAATTAAATGAACACAGCGGGCCGATCTTTATCAATTGCTAACCCGGTTGAAAGTACAACAAAAAAAAACACAAAAAAAAACAGATATCAAAACATATGATTTTATTTCACGTTCACACCTACACTAATAAAGCATAATATGCTAAGCTTTTCTCCTTCTCTTCTTAACAACATGCAACTTCCCAATGATGAATGTACAGTACTTTTAGATATGGAAAGAGGTGTCTTGGGGTGCTAAAGGCAGTAGCACTGCTTGGTTGAGAAGATCAAGAAGGCGTCTGGAGAAATGGTAGATAGATGGGTCCTTTAGAATGTCCAATAGAATGAGTGTGTTTTCGGCCATCACATGTCGTCACCCAACATCCCATTACGACAGTGTTGCGTAAAATCAACATTCATCTTTTAATTGCTTTTATTTGGACCAAACTTAATCAAGCTAATGAAGCACGCCCTCTAATCGACACTTGTGATTGTCTTGATGAGATGCCTATCTTCCATCATGATCATTTACTTAATTTCCTCATCGCCATCTCCAGCAGCAGAGATCGACTCAGAGTCCTGCCTCGGTCTTCAGTCTATAGGTGGAGCATCATCAGTAGTAGAGATCTCATTTACTGATTGGTTGATGCAACTGTGAGCAGAGCCGACACTAGACAGCCAAACAATCTTTCACAACAAAGGGCCTGTGGCCTGCCATGGCAACAGTCACCTTCTAGACTACACTGAGCTCCATGGATTATGGCAGCGTTAGTTGCAGAGTGTACTGTTTATTCATTTAAAACGGCACAATGTGTTTCACTGAAATACCCTCGTCATCCTATCATAATTCCCAGCATTCCTGGAGTGCGTTGTGCCTTTAATCTGTTGTTCTATTTTTTGGGCCAGCATTATGAGAAAACAACACCGTTAGAAACCAGGCTAAACTATCTCTGTGTTCGAGGTGCAAACTGAGCCCAGTCCCCTTGTGTTCGTGCTCTTTTTGATAAGCTTGGTCTTTCGAGAGGATATTTGGTGTCAGCAGCCTTCATCCACCTGAAAGTCATTTGCGACGTCACGCCCGCGTCCCTTCTTGCTGTCATAGCTAGTTTGTGTCAATGATACCCACACCTCTTCCAGTGGAGCTGGGAAGCGGGAATCAATCATAAATAGCTGTGTAAGTAATGGATGTAATGTATCAGTCGTATCTGTTGGGTAGATACGACTGACGATGACAGTGTGTACGGTCATATTTGTTCCAGGTGAGATCACCAGTTCTGGTTGAGGCTTGGCGCATCTTCTGACCGTCTTGATAATGTGTCACGATTGATTCCTGATGGGTTTTCATACCCACCATCACCAGAGCCCTCTTGCAAAACACCTATATTTTACAGTTGCCAATGTAGCGCTTAACATAATCAGACCGCAAATCATCATGGCTCTTTAGGAGAGCCTTATTAAAATATTGCTTTGAAGCAGTTTGTACAATTTAAATTGTTCCAGAATCCATTAATATTTACCAAGAGGTTTCTTTTCCTTAAAAAAAAAAAAAAAACACCCAAGTGCTGCGGGTCTGAATTAATAAGCTAGCTTTGCTAATGATTCATTTAGCTAAGCTACAAAAAAATGTATCAAGCAGAAACTGTTAAGGATGAACGACATTATCTTATGACACTCATATCTCCAGACATCACAGAGGTGGGTGAGGATTTACAGTCAATGGATGAATCCTAATGAGAGACGGATCAGCCGCCTTATTATGGGTTAAGGTGGCGCGCGAGAGAGAGAGAGACAGAGAGACAGATGAGTACGAAAAAAGTATGAAAATGTATGCACTCAATACTGTAAGTCGCTCTGGATAAGAGCGTCTGCTAAATGACTATGTAATATGTAACTACAGGGAAACACAGAGGACCTATTGGATGAATAAGCTCGTATTCTAGTGAAATGATATCGACTTGAGCTCTGAATGGCGATAAGCTCATTATGATCGTGTGATTAAATGTGCTCTTTCCATGACCAGGTGAATCCAGGTGAAAGCTATGATCCCTTATTGATGTCACCTGTTAAATCCACTTTGATCAGTGGTCACCAACCGGTCGATCTCCAAGGCATTTCTAGTCGATGGCCAAACATTTCTGTAAAAAAAAACGATAAAGCCTTGCGTTCTAATTTTTTTTTTTTATTGTCTCGCTCTGTTGGCGGTAGGTTCAACAGATTCAGCTGCCCTGTGCGCCCTGTGTTCTGATTTAGAACCGTTTCATGTGTCTGAAGGCACAAATGCGCCTTCCCGGCGGGCCCGGAGAGCAAATCAAGTGCACTATAGGCCTAACGCTGGCCAATCGGATTGTAAACAAAGTTCAAAAGCACAACAAAAAAATACCGGTATGATCTTATAGCCTACCTCAATTTTATAAATATAATTTAAACAAATGGTCTGAACAACAATGGCAATTCAAGCAAAGCCAATATGCAGTGATAATGTATTGGCTTGTATACAGCTTACTGCACAAACCTCATTGCTACAGTACTGTTTTTAAACAGGTTAATGTTGCATAGGCTTGTGTTTTTATAGTCATGTTAAAAGATCCCGACTTGCATTTTGACTCAGAAAAGTGATCTTGACTCAGAAAAGGTTGGTTACCCTGGTGTAGGGGAGAATAATAATTTTGAAACCTTTGAGGTTCATTGAGACATGGATTGTGTAGGTGTGCCATTCAGAGGGTGGATGGGTATCCGGCCAACTTGACACAACTGTGGGAAGCATTGGAGTCAACATGGGCCAGCATCCCTGTGGAACACGTTTGACACCTTGTAGTCCATGCCCCGACAAATTGAAGCTGCTCTAAGGACAAAAGGGGGTGCAACTCAATAGTTGGAAGGTATTCCTAATGTTTTGTACACTCAGTGCATGTTTCTTGTCATATCCCTCCACCCACATAACCTATCCAAGGCTATCCATAGACTCATTCTGTCTGGAGGGCCATAGGCCCCATGCTGCCATCCATCTGGGTGCCAGCTTGAGCCCAGTGAAGTGTGGCTGCTTCCCCCAGCCAAGGTGTCCCATCACACTCCAGTGAAACCAGGGCCCAGTTGAGTTGTTCTGCCCCCATCTATCTGCCCAGGGCCCTAAATCAGGGAGGCAAAGCCTTCAGTGCACTGCCAGATCGTCCCAGGACCAATAAAGGAAGGAGGAACTGGCGTTTGTCACAAACCCCCCAGATGTGATGTGATATCCACTTGAGCCAGGTTCCATGTCTAATTCATCTTTCTGGTGAAGAAATCCGCTAAGTTAGGAGCTTAAGGGCCCCTTCTTGAATTTGATGAGGTTTTCTACAACTAAACTCTAATGTGGATGGATATAATTTTCTCCCTCTCTCTCTGGATGAAAGCCGCGCCTATCCTCCCCCTTTGTGATTGTTCTTTGTTCTGCATGTCCAAAGTGGATGATCTAGTGGTCCAGGGGTCCTGTTATTTGAGCTGGTGCCAGGCAGAGGGAGACGAGGGCCCACTGACCCGTTGCCCCTTGACTCTGGCCCTGGCAGCTGCTGACACTGGAACTGTCACGGCAGATTTCCTCCTCTTCCTCTGAATAGGTGAAACAAGGATCGGACCAATACGCAGCGTGGTAGATGTCCATGGTTTTTAATAAGAAAAACTAAACATGAACACAGAATCCAAAATAATAACGTGAACTGGCAATGAAACAGTCCCGTGTGGCACAAACACTGACACAGGAAACAATCACCCACAAAATACCCAAAGAATATGGCTGCCTAAATATGGTTCCCAATCAGAGACAACGATAGACAGCTGCCTCTAATTGAGAACCAATCTAGACAACCATAGACATACAATTTACCTAGACAGGAAACAGCCCCATAGACATACAAACCCCTAGACAAGCCAAAACACATAAAACCCCCATGTCACACCCTGACCTAACCAAAGTAATAAAGAAAACAAAGATAACTAAGGCCAGGGCGTGACAGGAACAAGCTCTCTAGAAGAGAGAACCCTTCTGTCTAACACTCGTTCCAGCCGAGCCAACAGTCTCTGATTGTTGCAGAGGAGATAAAGGACACTCTCGCTAAAGGACACAAGCCGATAACACAGTACACTGCTCGTTCTCTCAAGTATGACTGGCCACGTTGAGGCAGCACAACATCTCATTCCGAACTGAACGGAAGACTCCCATTGTCTCCCAGCAGTGTCCTTGTATATTTTTAGAGCACTGGTTTGTGGTATGTGAAAAGAAAATGTGTCTCAGAAATCAACGGGTTGTTTATCTCTCTGTTGGGTTTTCCTCTCCACACACACGCACATGTCCGAATGCTTTTCTCTGCTGCCAGTGTGGCAACCATCTGCAGGTGCGATTCAAACGGAGCGTGTCTTATTGTACAGCCATACCTCCTCCACCTCTGGCAACCATTCAGTATGAGGGTCCTGCAGCCAGCCAACAGAAAGGGATAGTGGACCCTGCAGAGAACCAGAGACTTATGTCTAGAGTCTACCCAAACAAAAGCTATTCCAGAGTTCATCCTATCATCTGAATGGTGTTACGACACTGGGGTTCTGGCATTTTCAGTTCAATCTTCCAATGGTCAGTTATAAGATGGAGGAAAGGCATCTGAAGGTGATTGCCATGTGTCCCATTATATTGAAATGGACTCTCGTCTGAAGATAATTTGCTGTGTGATGCGGAATAAGCCAAAGAATGAGTCCAAATTTGTCTTCTTTCCTTCTTGCCGAGGTGTATTTGGTTGTCACAGCGATGTATGCCGTGACTTTTCAATGTTTTCCTTCTCTCCAATTTTCAGCTGTTACACCACAAACATTGGCTTTGGCACAGCCTGTTGTTGGTTGGGCACTCTGTTGTCATATGCCATGTTACTTGCAGTTCTCTCTGCAATCAGCGCTTTCAGGCAGGTAGGAGAACACTGCCATTTGGCTTTCAATCTCTGTTTGACTTTTTTGTATGACCCACTCTATTGCCAATGCAGTGTTATAGCTTGCCACTTGCACTTTTGAGACTATTCTATTTGCTCCATTGTACAGGGAAAATTTAATTATGCAGCTCAAGTATCTATTTGACCCAGATATGCTGGTGGTCAACTAAAAGCTATCAGAGTACAGGAGATGCCAGCAGATCTTGTCGCGATGTGAATGTTCTGGGGTCTCTAAACCATGAGGAACTCACTCTGTGCACCTGATTATTATATATGACAGGAGGCAGCAGGCCCAGACTGAGCTCAGCTACAGCAGTAATGACAGCACCAGGGAAGCATTGCTTAAAGAAATCCCCACTGGACTCCCCATTTAACCTGCTGTAGCAAAACTGCAAAACCTCCCCTTCCCCATCTCTCTCTCTCTCTCTCTCTCTCTCTCTCTCTCTTCTCTCTCTCTCTCTCTCTCTCTCTCTCTCTCTCTCTCTCTCTCTCTCCCTCTTTCTCTTCTTCTCTCTCTCCTCTCTCTCTCTCCCCCTCTATCTCTTCTTCTCTCTCTCTCTCTCTCTCTCTCTCTCTCTCTCTCTCTCTCTCTCTCTCTCTCTCCCTCTGCTGTTTGCTTGATTGCCTTCTGTCTAAAATGATTCTGTTATTTGTCTCTGTGGAGTTTCTCCATTACCTTTAATGATCCATTTGCTCTCCTTTTCCCCTGAATGCCTGAATCACCAGATTCCAAGGATATGGGACTTCAGACCTCGAAGATGAAAAAAGGATCCTATGATTTTTATGAGGTGTTTTCTGCCAATAGTGTGTGCTGTGTCATCATTTGAGTTGACAAGGTATCTGTGAATAACGATTCTTCCTCTTGTTCTTCCGCTGTTTTTCAACATCTGTTTTTGTAGCTGTTAGCACACGTTGTGGAGCTGTAGTGTTATTACAACAACTGCATATTGCTCTTGTCTTTTCAGATAAGCACGTGCATGTCTCAGAGGCCCCTTTCTCTGTTGGACATATGGCCTGTTTGTGAGAGGTGGTGCATACATCATTTGATAGAACTGAACAATCTAATTTGTTGCGCGTGCCTCCTCTATCCTCGGCACAGAAGGTGCTGCCCACACCTCCTCCCGATGGTGGCTAGTCACATGTGACGCACTCGCGCACACATGGCATGGCTCATATGTGACTGTGTGTGATGACGGCAGTCTTTGATGTCATGGAGCAATCCGTCCCCCGCTTGCCACCCCCTCCTCTGTGAGGACACAGACTCCATGTGTCGCCCAGGTTACAGTAGCAGACGACGAGAATGGGAAACAGACTTTCAACTTAAGGATGACGGCCAGGTTCTTACACCAATCCACCTTCTGCACACTTATCCCCTCATCACTGTCTTTGTCTCATTCTGCTCCTCTCTCCTTAATCCATCTCTCTCAAACGCTTCATAATCTCTCTCTCTCTCTCTCTCTCTCTCTTTATTTATCTGATCTCATTCTCCTCATCCTCTCTCCCTCTCACTCTCTTTCTCTCCCTCTCATTCTCTCTCTCACAGTCTGTCTCTCCCTCTCACTCCCACTCGCCCTCTCACTCCCACTCTCCCTCTCACTCACTGTCTCTCTCACTGTCTCTCTCTCTCTCACACCCACTCTCCCTCTCACTCTTTCTCTCTCCCTTTCACTCTCTCTGTCTCTCTCTCTCCCTCTATCCCCCCCTCTATCCCTCTCTCTCTCTCTATCTCTCTGTCTCTGTCCTTTTCTCCCTCTCTCTCTAGATATATTTCTCTCTCTCTCTCTCCTTCCCTCTCTCTCTCTCTCTCTCTCTCTCTCTCTCTGTCTCTCTCTCTCTGTCTCTCTCTCTCTGAGTGTAGTGTGTGAGTCACCTCTGTAGAAAGGCGTATAGACGAGAAGTTTCGGGGGAACTCGTCCTATTTTCCAGTGAGTGGAAGCGCCGCTCCATTGCCGCTTGATTGGCTGCTACCTTTGATCTTCTCCTCTCCTTTGTTTAGATCCTGCGTTGACTCCATCTCTCTATGGATATAAAGGGAGGGGTTGTGTCACACATAATGTGGCCCTGTCTCGCCCCCATTTCATTCAGAAAGGCTATATGGACCATTGCCAAATACATTTCCTGTTAGAAGTTCGATTTCAACTTTCCTGAATGGGTTACCAGTATATTGATTACAGGTCTTGTATAGCCATGGCCTCTCAAAGAAATGTTTCTATCACATTGAGCTGCATGAACCATTACTTTAATTCTCCCTCCAGTGTATTTTCCCTCCACATTGAATACAGTCAAGAGTTTAACACACAACCCCATTGTGATGAAATATCTTATTGTTGTGCTACAGTCAGTAAATTGCTTTCATAAACCTCCCTCCCTGTTCAGTGAAGAAATCAAATTGTAGTGAAACAATCTGATTCAGACATTGGAGCAGCAATTCCACACCCTTTCTGGTCCTCTTATCGAAATATAGTAATTCATTATGTAGACTTTGTGCCTGTGAAAAGTGGTTGTAATTGGATTTTTAGAATAGAGGGACTCTTGCATAGTGTGGGCATCGATTTGATATTTTTTATATGAATACGAGAGGCGTTCAGTTACAACATTTTAATTATTCTTTTTTTATTTAACCTTTATTTAACTCGGCAACCCAGTTAATTTATTTACAATGACGACCTACACCGGCCAAACCCAGATGACGCTGGGCCAATTGTGCGCCGCCCTATGGGACTCCCAATCACGGCTGGTTGTGATATAACCCGGATACACTATTCCTTCTAGTATATAATTTTTTTCTTAACGATTTAACATTTTCAACAGCAAATTATTGTGAAGAATGAAGAAACATTTGACTAATCCTTACATACACTTCACATAAAGAGTTCAATCGTGAGCCATAGATGGGAGCAATATGATTTATCTGCTCACAGTCACTTCCTAAAGCATAGCGACAGGGGTTAGAAAGCCCAGGCTCATTTAACAGGAATTCTAGTGGAAGTTAAAGCAGGCAGGCAAGCTCCAACCCCCCAAACCCCCTGACTGTGCCAGCCAGCGCATCCCTGTCACAGAGCAAACCACTACATCAAGCTCAACCTGCTCAAAAGGAGATCTTCTGAGCACTGCAGAGCCAGAGGAGTCTGCCTGGGAATATCAATGATTTCCCCAACCTGGGTAATAAATGGAGGAGACACACAACCCCGATGCGTTATGTATAAGAAGTGAATTACCACTCTAATATCCAGGCCGGTGAGCGGATCAATAAGATGCCAGAGGGGCTGATGAACAGCTACCTAGCGCCCGGGCTGGTCCAGAGGCCTCCTCTGCTATGCTCGCGCTATTCCCCCCTGTGTTATTTAATGGTCACGTGGTGTAGCCAGCCGTGCTGCAGGAGGATAGCTTCATCTGGAAGAAGAAAGAGCTGCTTGTCCTGTCTTCTCTTTCCTCTCTGCTTTCATTCACATTGATGTTACGGTGAGAAGGCATGTGTCCGTGCGGTGCCAAACACTCAAAGGACTGCGTTTGCAGTATTCACTCATGTTAACAATCGTCCATTTGTTAATGGAAGCCATGTTCTGCCGTACATCGCTCATACAAAGGAGGAATTTCACTGCAGCGGATAAACAGGATGGGATAGAGGTCTGGTGATTAGCCTTGGTGTCTTTGGAACAGTATGGCAGCGTCTGCCATTATTTTAATCGCACCAAATTAATTCACTTCTGTGCTAAATGAGCTAATTTCATGGTCCTGTGAACAGACAAAACTCCTCAATTGGCAGGAATTGTCTGTTGTACAGCAGCTGGAGACGGATCACAATAGAGACCCTATGACGTAGACGATGTTTACAGGAGGACTCATATTAAACTCTGGTCAGTATGAGCCATGCAGATATTCGAGAGGGTTCACTAAGTTTTACTATCTTTCAGTGGATTGTTAACCCGTGGCTGGGCTGATGCTAGCCTATACTGGACTCCTACAGCCCAGCTCTGAGATTACTCAGTGGCTTCATCTCAGTCACACTTAGCAACGGCTCAGACGCACAGTGCCGCTGTCACACTCCACTGCGCAATTAGCATAATCCTCGGGAACTCTGGGTGTCAGAAATGAACAACGCCCATGGCTGTGGTTGTTACTTACATTCCTCTCTCCCTCGGACTGTGCACATTCATATTCGCAGCCTCTCTTTATATACGCCAAACCCTCTTTTATTAATCTGGGGTTTGGAGGCAGGACTGCTCCGGATGGAGCCAGTGGCTTTGGTATCAGAGGTTTTGTGTTGAGTTTGGATCTCTGGTTTAGTGGTTGACAGTTAGACAGGGATTGCATACCATCTATGCATTACATATTGTACTATACAGTATATGTACAGGAGAGTCATGGGTTGAAAAGTGAAGTCTGAGTAAATGAGGGGAGAAATGTGGAGTAATACTCAGTGTATTGAAGTTAAATGTTCACTATACATCATACATGATTCCAAACGATCATCAAAAAATATTATAAACTCCCAGTATAGTACTGAATTAAAATTACAGTAATGTTGCTGAAGTGAAGATCATAATTACTCATGAGACTAAAACAAGTAACAGTACACATTCTGGCGAAAAAGGGGTTTTCAACTTTCTCAGACATTCTCACCATTGCTGCAACAGATATCAAAGGTTGACACACACGACACCGTGGTCTGTATAGCACTCTAGATAGTTATGGTTCAGTATAGACAGTTATTGTTCAGCATAAATGATTATTGTTCAGTATAGATAGTTATTGTTCAGTATAGATGGTTATTGTTCAGTATAGATGCTTATTGTTCCGTATAGATGCTTATTGTTCAGTATAGATAGTTACTGTTCAGGAAAGATGGTTACTGTTCAGTATAGATGGTTATTGTTCAGTATAGATGGTTATTGTTCAGTATAGATGGTTATTGTTCAGTATAGATGGTTATTGTTCAGTATAGATGGTTATTGTTCGGTATAAAGAGTTATTGTTCAGTATAGATGGTTATTGTTCAGTATAGAGAGTTATTGTTCAGTATAGATGGTTATTGTTCAGTATAGATGGTTATTGTTCAGTATTGATGGTTATTGTTCAGTATAGAACTCTGCAAATGGACCGCTGCGTTGTCCATTATTTCCAAGGTAGTGTACAGAACGTTGGCGTTTAACCCTTACGTATAGATGGTTATTGTTCCATATAGATGGTTATTGTTCCATATTGATGGTTATTGTTCAGTACAGATGGTTATTGTTCAGCATAGGTGGTTATTGTTCAGTATTGGTGGATATTGATCAATATAACTTAGATAGTAATTATGGTCATGACTGTCCAGTGAGGATCACAATGGGTCAGATCAGCTTGGCAATGGCTGACAATAACCAGACCCTCTCCCACCCGCAAAGAGGGGGAAGGCGGGCACTGGGTCGTTTTGACACCTCCACACCCGGTCGCAAATTAAGACTCTCACTCGACCCTCCAGTTTTGGATAAAGGAATGTCCCTTTGTAACCAGAGACTTTTGCCCGCACAAAACTCTAACGTCCAAAAAGTGGATAATGGAACAATAACTCTAACATAAAGAATGTTGGGAATGGTCAGTGGGGAGATATAGTTAACTAATGTCATATTGTTTTTAATTTTCTGATGTCATTAAAAAAGCTGTATGGACAAAATACTGTAAGCACTGTAAGTTTTCATCCAATACATTGTGCATAGGAAATAAAAAAAATATGAAAGTATTTTTGTTAAGATAGGAATGGGATTTTAGGAGTCATAAGAAATATATTCTAATCATATCCTTTGCGCATTAAGTAGCTACGCCCTGAGTGAGGTTAGAGAGCTTGTCAGCATAATGGAACACCCATTTTGACCAAGAGGCATAAAGGCTTGGATGAGCCAGGACCAGGAAACATGAAGCAGAGAGCTGCACGTTTGGAATGGTTGACACTTTGAACTGAACACGAGGTGAATAAATAAACTCACCTTCCTTTGGACCAGAGAGACGAAGAGCTGCAGTTCATGTCCATCGTGGTCCGAATCTTGAATGCCAACACGAGTAGGAAGAGGCGAGTAGCTCAGCTCAGACAATCACTGGTACAGCTAAGTAGCTGTTCTGAGGAATGAACACCCATAGAGACCAGATAACTACGAAGAAGGACATTGTGACCTCTTGTGGACAATTAAAGCCTTACACCCACAGAAAACCCCACCAAAACCCTTTCCAAGAAGGCTTGGTTCTGACAAAGATAAACGACGAACGAAGGCATTTCACACATAAATGCATTCATGATTTCTTACTCCAAACGGACGGCGGTTCGTGTGCAATGTATATGATTAATGGGAGAATAGTTATAAAATGTGTCCAAGATAAGTGTCCCTTTTCCTCCATCTCTCTCTTTTCCTAACCCCTCTTCATTTGTGGTGTATAAGCCACCATATTTTGTCAGTCCACTAGGGACCTTTGTCTCATGTAAGTGTGTGTGTGTATTCGGTGTTATTATTTAGTTAGCTAGTAAATAAATAATTAAACCAATTTGTGTTGCACTGAATAATGAGCAGGGCTGGGGTTTTCGCAGATCCAAGAAGGTTACGACTGGTCAGAATGATGATTTGAAAAGAGGTAATGATTACTGTTTATCGATGAAATAGGTAAAGATCTTATAGAGTTTAATTCGGAAGATGGTAACTCTCTAAACAACTTCTTCCGTGGTGCCCCAAATCCTAATGAGCTAATTGTTACATGATTAATTTAATTGGGTAACAATTAAACATAGTAAGTGGATTAAAAAAATAACAGTTGTCAGATTAATTAAAGTAAAGTCACAACATTGTCCAGTATAGATGCTTATTGTTCAGTATAGATGTTATTGTTCAGTATAGATGGTTATTGTTCAGTATAGGTAGTTATTGTTCATTATAGATAGTTATTGTTCAGTATAGATGGTTATTGTTCAGTATAGATGGTTATTGTTCAGTATAGATGGTTATTGTTCAGTATAGATAGTTATTGTTCGGTATAAAGAGTTATTGTTCAGTATAGATGGTTATTGTTCAGTATAGAGAGTTATTGTTCAGTATAGATGGTTATTGTTCAGTATAGATGGTTATTGTTCAGTATAGATGGTTATTGTTCAGTATAGATGGTTATTGTTCAGTATAGATGGTTATTGTTCAGTATAGATGGTTATTGTTCGGTATAAATGGTTATTGTTCAGTATAGATGGTTATTGTTCAGTATAGATGGTTATTGTTCGGTATAGATGGTTATTGTTTGGTATAGATGGTTATTGTTCAGTATAGATGGTTATTGTTCAGTATAGATGGTTATTGTTCAGTAATAGAGAGTTATTGTTCGGTATAGAGAGTTATTGTTCAGTATAGATGGTTATTGTTCAGTGTAGATGGTGAGTGCTGACCCCCTGATGTGTTTGTTCTGACACATTCCTCCACAGGCAATTAGAGACACTGGCCTTTAGACAGGGGACCAGCTGTACCTCTGCCTCTTACCAGCCTCTCCCTGCCCCCTCCATGGCCTCTGCAGCAGTAATTGCTAGACACCATCTGAAATGCCAAATGAAATAACTTTGGAAGATTAGGACCAATGTCCAGTTCAACATCTGTCATGACTGAGACAGCCAGGGGTGTATCATTCTGTTCTAATTAGCATAGACAAATTCAAATCAAATTAAATCCAATTGTATTGGTCAAATACGCCGAATACAAGTGGTGTAGACTTTAGAGTGAAATGCTTACTTAGGAGCCGATTCCTAACAGGGCAGAGTTAAAAAGTAACCCAATGAAATCAATAAGGATACCAGTACCGAGTCAACGTGCAGGGGTACGAGGTAGTTGAGGTAATTTAGGACATATAGTATACACGTGGGTAGGGGTAAAAGTGACTGGGCAATGAGGATATATAATAAACCAAGTAGCAGCAGCTTAAAGTGCATTCAGTAAATACCCCATGATGTTTTCCACATTTTGTTATGTTTACCAGCCTTATTCTAAAATGGATTCAATATTTTTTTCCCTCATCAATCAACAATACCCCATAATGACAAAGCAAAAACAGGTTTTTAGACATTTTTGAAATGTATTAGAAAAAATATATAGAATATCACATTTACATAAGTATTCAGACCCTTTACTCAGTACTTTGTTGAAGCAACTTTGGCAGCGATTACAGCCTTGAGTCTTCTTGGGTATGATGCTACAAGCTTGGCACACTTGTATTTGGGGAGTTTCTCCCATTCTTCTCTGAAGATCCTCCCAAGCTCTGTCAAGTTGGATGGGGAGCGTTGCTGCACAGCTATTTTCAGGTCTCTCCAGAGATGTTTGAGGCTCTGGCTGGGCCACTCAAAGACATTAGAGGCTTGTCCCAAAGCCACTCTTGCATTGTCATGGCTGTGTGCTTAGGGTTGTTGTCCTGTTGGAAGGTGAACCTTTGCCACATTCTGAAGTCCTGAGCGCTCTGGAGTAGGTTTTCTCTCTGTACTTTGCTCCGTCCATCTTTCCCTTGTCCTGACTAGTCTCCCAGTCCCTGCCGCTGAAACACATCCCCAGAACATGATGCCGTCACCACCATGCTTCACCGTAGGGAAGATAATCTTGTTTCTCTGGTTTGAGTCCTTTAGGTGCCTTTTGCCAAACTCCAAGTGGGCTGTCATGTACCTTTTATTGAGGAGTGGCATCTGTGGGGCCACTCCACCATAAAGGCCTGATTGGTGGAGAGCTGCAGAGATGGTTGTACTTCTGGAAGGTTCTCCATCTCCACAGACAAACTCTGGAGCTCTGTCAGAGTGACCATCGGGTTCAAGGTCACCTCCCTGACCAAGGCCCTTCTCCCCCGATTGCTCATTTTGGCCTTGGCGGCCAGCACTAGGAAGGGTCTTGGTAGTTCCAAAATTCATTGATTTAAGAATGATGGAGGCCACTGTGTTCTTGGGGACCTTCAATGCTGCAGACATTTTTTGGTACTCTTCCAAAGATCTTTGCCTCTACCAAATCCTGTCTCGGAGCTTTAAGGACAGTTCCTTCGACCTCATGGCCTGGTTTTTGCTCTGACGTGCACTGTCAACCTTATATCGACAGTTGTTTGCCTTTCCAAATTTGTATTTGTATTTTTTTATTTCACCTTTATTTAACCAGGTAGGCCAGTTGAGAACAAGTTCTCATTTACAACTGCGACCTTGCCAAGATAAAGTAAAGCATTGCGACACAAACAACAACACAGAGTTACACATGGAATAAACAAAAGTACAGTCAATAGCACAATAGAAAAAGTCTATATACAGTGTGTGCAAATGGCGTGAGGACGTAAGGCAATAAATAGGCCATAGTAGCGAAGTAATTACAATTTAGCAAATTAACTTGATAGATGTGCAAGTAGAAATACTGGTGTGCAAAAGAGAAAAAAGTAAATAAAAACAATATGGGGATGCGGTAGGTAGATTGGATGGGCTATAATTGGTAAGCTGCTCAGATAGCTGATGCTTAAAGTTAGTGAGGGAGATATGTCTCCAACTTCAGCTATTTTTGCAATTCGTTCCAGTCATTGGCAGCGAACTGCAGAACTGGAAGGAAAGGCGACCAAAGGAGGTGTTGGCTTTGGGGATGACCAGTGACATGACCTGCTGGAGCGCGTGCTACGGCTGGGTGTTGTTATGGTGACCAGTGAGCTGAGATAAGGCAGAGTTTTACCTAGCTTTACCTAGACTTATAGATGACCTGGAGCCAGTGGGTCTGGCGACGAATATGTAGCGAGGGCCAGCCGACGAGAGCATACAGGTTGCAGTGGTGGGTGTTATATGGGGCTTTGGTGACAAAACGGATGTCACTGTGATAGACTGCATCCAGTTTGCTGACTAGAGTGTTAGAGGCTGTTTTGTAAATGACATCGCCGAAGTCGAGGATCGGTAGGATAGTCAGTTTTAAAAGGGTATGTTTGGCAGCGTGAGTGAAGGTGGCTTTGTTGCGAAATAGGAAGCCGATTCTAGATTTCATTTTGGATTGGAGATGTTTAATATGAGTCTGGAAGGAAAGTTTACAGTCTAGCCAGACACCTAGGTATTTGTAGTTGTCCACATATTCTAGGTCAGAACCGTCCAGAGTAGTGATGCTAGTCAGGCGTGTGGATGCAGGCAGCGATCGGTTGAAAAGCATGCATTTAGTTTTACTAGCGTTTAAGAGCAGTTGGACGCCAGGGAAAGAATGTTGTATGGCATTGAAGCTCGTTTGGAGGTTTGTTAACACAGTGTCCAAAGAAGGGCCAGATGTATACAGAATGGTGTCGTCTGCGTAGAGGTGGATCAGGGAATCACCCGCAGCAAGAGTGACATTGCTTATATATACAGAGAAAAGAGTCGGCCCAAGAATTGAACCCTGTGGCACCCCCATAGAAACTGCCAGAGGTCCGGACAACAGGCCCTCCGATTAAACACCCTCTGAACTCTATCTGAGAAGTAGGTGAACCAGGCGAGGCAGTCATTTGAGAAACCAAGGCTGTTGAGTCTGCCGATAAAAATACAGTGATTGACAGAGTCAATAGCCTTGGCCAGGTTGCATAGGACTGTCTTTTATCGATGATGGTTATGATATCGTTTAGTACCTTGAACCTGGCTGGGGTGCACCCGTGATCAGCTCGGAAACCGGATTGCACAGCGGAGAAGGTACGGTGCGATTCGAAATGGTCAGTGATCTGTTTGTTAACTTAAAATCATGTCCAATCAATTGAATTTACCACAGGTGGACTCCAATTAAGTTGTAGAAACATCTCAAGATAATCAATGGAAACAGCTCAATTTATTTTGTCCATTTTAGAATTTGGCTGTAACGTAACAAAATGTGGAAAAAGTCAGGGGGTCTGAAAACTTTCCGAATGCACTGTGTGTGAAAGTGTGTGTGTGTATGGCGTCAATATGCATCTGTTGTATGTGTGAGTGTGTAGGTAGAGTCTAGTGAGTGTGCATACAGCCAGTGCAATGGAGTCAGTGCAAAACAACTAAGATAAATAAATGATAATAAAGGGTCAATGTAAATAGTCCTGGTAGCCATTTGATTAACTGTTCATCAGTCATATGGCTAGAAGCTGTTCAGGTGCCTTTTGGGAAAAGGGAGACCTAGTCAGTTGCACAACTGAATGCATTTAACCAAAATGTGTCTTCTGCATTTAACACAACCCATCTGAATCAGAGAGGTGCGGGGGGCTGCCTTAATCGACATCCACGCCATCGGATAGAACAGCAGATTTTTTTCACCTTGCCGGCTTGGGGTTTCGAACCAGTAACCTTTCGGTTACCGACCCAACCAGCTTAACTGGCAGTGAGAATGCCAACTGGCAGGAGTCTTCAGCAATTTTTAGGGTCTTCTTCTGACATGCCTCCTATAGAGGTCCTGGATGGCAGGGAGTTCGACACCAGTGATGTACTGGGCCGTACCCACTACCCTCTGTAGTGCCTTGTGGTCGGATGCCGAGCAGTTGTCATAGCAAGCGGTGATGCAGCCAGTCAAGATGCTCTTAATGCTGCAGCTGTAGAACTTTTTGAGGATCTGAGGGCCCATGACAAATCTATTCAGCCTCCTGAGGGGGAAGAGTTGTTGTCGTGCCCTCTTCACGACTGTGTTGGTGTGTTAGAACCATGACAAGTCCTTAGTGATGTGGACACTGAGGAACTTCGTTGGTGATCAGGCCTACCACCGTTGTGTTGTCAGCAACAGGGTGTACAAGAGGGGACTGAGCACACACCCCTGAGGGGCCCCCATGTTGAGGGTCAGCGTTGCAGATGTGTTGTTGCCTACCCTCACCACCTGGGGGCTGGCCTGTCAGGAAGTCCAGGATCCAGTTGCAGAGGGAGGTATTCAGTCCCAGGGTCCTTAGCTTAGTGATGAGCTTGGAGGGCACTATGGAGTCTAATGCTGAACTGTAGTCAATGAACAGCATTCTCACGTAGGTGTTCCTTTTATCCAGGTGGGAAAGGGTAGTGTGAAGTGCAATAGAGATTGCGCCATCTGTGGATCTGTTGAGGCGAAATGTGAATTGGAGTGTGTCCAGGGTTTCTGGGATGATAGTGTTGATGTGAGCCATGACCAGCATTTCATGTCATTTAGACAGGTTACTTTGGTGTTCTTAGGCACATGGACTATGGTGGTTTGCTTAAACATGTACTGTAGGTATTACAGACTGAGTCAGAGAGAGGCCAGCTTGTCAGCGCATGCTCTGAGTACTTGTTCTGGTAATCCTTCTGTGAATGTAAACCTGTTTAAAGTCCTCACATCGGCTACGGAGAGCGCGATCATACAGTCGTCGGGAACGCGTCGTATTGACGCTTTGCCTGTCTGATTGTTCGTCGGGGGGTTGCGTGATTTCTTATAAGCATTCGGATTAGTGCGGATGTTGCCTGTAATCCACAGCTTCTGGTTGGGATATGTACCTATGGTCACTGTGGGGACAACTCCTCAATGCCATCCGATTAATCCCGGAACATATCCCAGTCCTGGGCTAGCGAAACATCCGTTTCATCGGACCACTTCCATATTGAGCGTGCCACTTGTACTTCCTGTTTGAGTCTTTGCTTGTAAAGCAGGAATCAGAGTTATGGTCCGATTTGCCAAATGGAGGGCGGGGGAGAGCTTTGTATGCGTCTCTGTGTGTGGTAGAAATTAGGTGAAAGGTATTTCCGTTTTCCTGCATTAAAATCACCAGCCACAATTATTTTTGAATTGAATCATTATTTAACTAGGCAAGTCAGTTAAGAACAAATTCTTATTTACAATGATGGCCAACTGGGGAACAGTGGCTTAACTGCCTGGTTCGGGGGCAGAACAACATAATTTTACCTTGTCAGCTCAGGGATTTAATCCAGCAACCTTTCAGTTACTGGCCCAACGCTTTAACTACTAGGCTACTTTCCACCCCACTAAATTATATGTCAAGTAATGTAACTGCATGATAGTGTGGTCTCTTTCATTTTGTGATATGGGAGGATATTAAAGGATAACTGGATTCCTTGAATAGTGTTTATAATAATGTAAGATGTTTGACAGTGTGTGTTTGTGTAGCTCTGCCTTAAGTGTATCTGTGGACACAGGACACTTCGCTATTCCATCCTCATTAGCCACCAAGCCTCAGTATTCTTAAAGTTCACACTGAACGAATGCATCTTTCCCATGGTGCAATTAATGTTGCGTGAAAGCCACTTGACACCGACTAAGAGTCTTTGTTTTAAATATCAACTTTCTCTGAATATGACTCATTTTAATCGGCAGGAAACACACGTGTTCTGTTGCTTAGCAAGACAATTATTTCCCAATCTAATTCAGTGTATTCTTTTGGTTCTCCTTGTACCACACACACTTGCACAATCAGCCTAGTCGAGGTAATCAGCCATTGGTTCAGCATGTACTTCCAAGAAAATAATATGGGAAATTCCAAGAAAATACTGAAAATACCTTTCTGAATTCTTCAACTCGTTCGCTGATGATAGGTATTGATCTTGATCCTTTCCAAATACCTTCAGATTGCTTTCTCTCAATGTCATTCTCCAGTTCTGATTACAGTCACCCCTCGAACATTCCTACAGAAAGCATACTAAGCTCTGTGCAGCACTTGCCTCTGCATACTTCCACGAGTGCAAGGAATTCAATTCAAAGACACACCCAGGATTGTTTAGTGGTATTTGAATGCACACTTCGATAGGCATTCAACTGTAAATCAGCATATTGTGAAAGGAGAGAGAGGACACTCTTCCTTCCTGTTAGTGTTGTCAGGACACTCTTCCTTCCTGTTAGTGTTGTCAGGACACTCTTCCTTCCTGTTAGTGTTGTTAGGACAGTCTTCCAGTTAAACTCCTCTAGAACTTGGATTGAAGTCTTTAAATACAGAAAAGCTGCTCTCTTGATCTCTTCCTGTGCACTGCAGGGAATTTTGCACCCCTGATACCATGGGAAGAATGAGAAATGCTCCTACTCCTTTAAAGTGGAACATCTGGGTGTCTTTCATAGCTGGCTGTTGTGCTTAACAGTGTGACTGTCCCTCTTTTGTGTTCAAACAACCAAATCCCCCCAACCAGGGCTAGTTAAGCATATATTTTTTTTAGACCTTGAAAGTAGTGTTGCAGGAATGTATCTACAGACTAACTCACTCAAATGCCACTCTCATAAAAGTGTACCCATCCAATTTGTAGGCCTTTGTAGTGTCAGTGCTTTTTAATGCTCAATCAATGTAATATATGCTAGCCTCTCTACACTGGCTTCCTGTCAAAGCAAGGGCTGATTTCAAGGTTTTACTGCTAACCTACAAAGCATTACATGGGCTTGCTCCTACCTATCTCTCTGATTTGGTCCTGCCGTACATACCTACACGTACGCTACGGTCACAAGACGCAGGCCTCCTAATTGTCCCTAGAATTTCTAAGCAAACAGCTGGAGGCAGGGCTTTCTCCTATAGAGCTCCATTTTTTATGGAACGGTCTGCCTACCCATGTCAGAGACGCAAACTCGGTCTCAACCTTTAAGTCTTTACTGAAGACTCATCTCTTCAGTGGGTCATATGATTGAGTGTAGTCTGGCCCAGGAGTGGGAAGGTGAACGGAAAGGCTCTGGAGCAACGAACCGCCCTTGCTGTCTCTGCCTGGCCGATTCCCCTCTTTCCACTGGGATTCTCTGCCTCTAACCCTATTACAGGGGCTGAGTCACTGGCTTGCTGGGGCTCTCTCATGCCGTCCCTGGAGGGGGTGCGTCACCTGAGTGGGTTGATTCACTGTTGTGGTCATCCTGTCTGGGTTGGCGCCCCCCTTGGCTTGTGCCGTGGCGGAGATCTTTGTGGGCTATACTCAGCCTTGTCTCAGGATGGTAAGTTGGTGGTTGAAGATATCCCTCTAGTGGTGTGGGGGCTGTGCTTTGGCAAAGTGGGTGGGGTTATATCCTTCCTGTTTGGCCCTGTCCGGGGTGTCCTCGGATGGGGCCACAGTGTCTCCTGGCCCCTCCTGTCTCAGCCTCCAGTATTTATGCTGCAGTAGTTTATGTGTCGGGGGCTGGGGTCAGTTTGTTATATCTGGAGTACTTCTCCTGTCCTATTCGGTGTCCTGTGTGAATCTAAGTGTGCGTTCTCTAATTCTCTCCTTCTCTCTTTCTTTCTCTCTAACGGAGGACCTGAGCCCTAGGACCATGCCCCAGGACTACCTGACATGATGACTCCTTGCTGTCCCCAGTCCACCTGGCCATGCTGCTGTTCCAGTTTCAACTGACCTGAGCCCTAGGACCATGCCCCAGGACTACCTGACATGATGACTCCTTGCTGTCCCCAGTCCACCTGGCCATGCTGCTGCTCCAGTTTCAACTTCCACCTGACTGTGCTGCTGCTCCAGTTTCAACTGTTCTGCATTATTATTATTCGACCATGCTGGTCATTTATGAACATTTGAACATCTTGGCCATGTTCTGTTATAATCTCCACCCGGCACAGCCAGAAGAGGACTGGCCACCCCACATAGCCTGGTTCCTCTCTAGGTTTCTTCCTAGGTTTTGGCCTTTCTAGGGAGTTTTTCCTAGCCACCGTGCTTCTACACCTGCATTGCTTGCTGTTTGGGGTTTTAGGCTGGGTTTCTGTACAGCACTTTGAGATATCAGCTGATGTACGAAGGGCTATATAAATAAATTTGATTTGATTTGATTTCATATTCGAAAGGTTGTCGCCAATTTGAATTGAATTCATTCTGTTTTTCGAAGGATTCTCTGGCTGATGAAACAACAAGAGAGTACAAAGCCCTAAAAATGGAACCCACGGGGACGTAGAGAGCAAAGTAAAGCCTCCGTGCAACTCCTGTAATACTCCTCTTCGTTCCCTTCAGATGTAAGACAGATACTGCATATGGCTGATTCTCAATTATTCCACCTTTTTCTCTGGCGACTTGGTTTCTTCTACTTTGTTGTCAGGGATGTGTTAGCCTATCCTTTTGCAGTCATCAAGTATGGACAACAACCGTTGGGGAAAGCCCAGTCATCATCACCTTACTATTTAGGAGGAGTAATAACAATCAGTCGACTCTCAGTGACACCCAACTCTCACTCTGTCCTTGTACTGGTTCCAGTTGATGCTGAACCACACTGCCAGTCAGTCAGAGGGTAGTGGAGAGGTGTTTGGCTGCTAGTAAGGAAGGCAGCCCTGTACTACTGCATATGGAACAGTGATGAGCTGAGCTGAACACTCGCCACTCATTCTATCCCGCAACTTGACGGATGATGGATGCTGTTCAGCCACACGACTGACGTTCATTACAGCAGATACAGAGGCAGGGAGACACAGAGAGGTAGACAGCTGCCCCCCCCCCATCTCTTTCTATTCACATCTAGCAGTCTTTATGTTCCACTTGTCTGTCTCCATACGAGGAGGCATGAGACCACACCTGTCGTACGGCATGAGGCACCGAGCCGGTCCACTCTCGGTGCTAGGGGACAGGCAGAGGTGTGCTAGTCCAGCTAACGTGTTTAGGACGACTGTACATAAGATTGCACGTTAGAGCAGGCTGTTGTTCTATCACAGGTCAGGTACTCTGTAAGTTACAAGTATTTCTTTCATGTATTTTTTTGTCCTTTATGTGGGTTTTCATGTAATTACAATCTGAAATAGTTGAGCAGTCTGGCACTAGACCTACCGGATAAGGCCTTGAGTTTCTGATTGTATTAGAGAGCCTGTTGCATCAATACCCACTCCGCAATGAAACAAACAAGCAGATAAAAAAAAAGATGCTGTGGGTTTGTTGGTTGGCAAGGCTCCAGCCAAACGTCTCCCACTGATGCGTATTTCAAGATGAATTAAAAGCAGTTTACCACAACACCCACATCCTGCTGTGGACAAACACTGGTGCCATTTATTGAGGCAGAGGAGTGATAGATCTTGATATGGCCTTTAAACAACAGGCAATAATGCCACTGACACCAATCCCCCAGATGACTCATTCCCTTCTGCAGGAGAGAAGAAAAGTAGGAGCTGGTTGACAAGTGTTGGTAGGATGAAAGTGAATTGGGTGGTGTTACTTGGTTTTGTAAGTGAGAGGGAATGTTTGTCTCCATGCCAAATACCAAGGTTTTATGCTAAAATAACTGATACACTGCAGAGTGGGCAATACTACAGCTAAGGCTGGAAGGCACACTTGTCTGATTTAAGCAGTGCTCTTAAATGTGAGTCGAAATGTCAAAATGCAGGTCTTTAGGGAGAGTTTAGCACAGGCTGATAATGTGTGCATCGAATGCATTCGGTCATGTGTTCGTAGGTGTGAGAACAGGGTAGAGGCTTGAGAGCTAGTAGGACCATTCCTGGGATGGATGTTGTCAACGTTTTATTCTCTCTTCATTCATTCCAGCTTAAGGATGTGTGCACGCACACTTCCCGCTCAGTACCAACTCGAATGATCCTCTGCTTGATGACTCAAATGACCCGGGGTTTCACAATTACTTTTTGTATACCGGAGTTTGGGTCGCTAGCACTGGAAATGGCACAGAAAAACCTGATCCCTAATAGCCCTTTCTTCCGTCACTTGATTGTAGAATTAATGGCATGCAAAAGCTGAATGCATGTTGGCTCAGTTTTACCCTCTGTACACTCTTGTTCTGCTCAGAATTAATAGCCTTCCCGAGATGCCGGGAAAGAGGCAGAATAAATAATTGTGTTGCAAAATGTTAAGCAAAGCTTTTAACTTAACCGAGAACATTACCAAAGCAGCACTAGCTCAATGCTTTTTCCACTCTAGAATGGTAGATGATTCTTTAAAACAAATAGGCTTATTAATGAAAGTAAAATACACATTGCATTAAATTAGAATCTCAATCCCCTGTAGGCAATGCAGCCTTTTTAAAGAGTTGGGAAGTGGTAGCGTAGAGAAGTCACAGAGGGGAGGTTTTTCACCCTTTTAGCCATTGTTCCATGCCAACGAACACATTTTAGCTTGATTAGAATATTGTGGAGCGCTGGGTGTTTGACCTACGTTGTTAAATCACTGCCAGACTGACTGAGGTGTAATCGTGCTTAAGCTTGAGCACGTAATTGCACTGACTCCACTATGGCTGGGGAAGGCATCGGTAGTAGCTGAACACCTACAACAGAAAATCCATTGTAGATATACTCAAAACGTACTCGACTATCTAGCATTTCTACATAAAATAGCTCAATATGAATGTCACCTCAATATTAATGTTGTTCCCTTTCCACATAAACACCTGATCTACAGTACAGTAGTACCTATATATACGGTATTTCAACCCCCCCTCTCCTTTCTGCCAGCAGGACAGTGACCTGATCATGACCTTCAACATGTCCATGCACCGGTCCTGGTGGATGGAGAATGGTCCAGGCTGCAGGGTGACCCCGGTCACCCCCCCTCCGTCCTGGGCCCCGGAGGACCACCGCTACATCAGCATCGCAGGTTGTCTGCTGGAGTACCAGTATGTGGAGGTGGCCCATAGCTCCCTGCAGATCCTTCTGGCTGTAAGTATAGTAGCCCTCTGTAAGTATAGTAAACCTCTGTAAGTATAGTAGACCTCTGTAGGTATAGTAGACCTCTATAAGTATAGTAGGCCTCTGTAAGTATAGAAGCTCTCTGTAAGTATAGTAGACCTCTGTAAGTATAGTAGGCCTCTGTAAGTATAGTAGGCCTCTGTAAATATAGTAGGTCGCTGTAAGTATAGTAGGCCTCTGTAAGTATAGTAGGTCTCTGTAAGTATAGTAGGCCTCTGTAAGTATAGTAGGCCACTGTAAGTATAGTAGGCCTCTGTAAGTATAGTAGGTCTCTGTAAGTATAGTAGGTCTCTGTAAGTATAGTAGGCCTCTGTAAGTATAGTAGGTCTCTGTAAGTATAGTAGGTCTCTGTAAGTATAGTAGGCCTCTGTAAGTATAGTAGGTCTCTGTAAGTATAGTAGGTCTCTGTAAGTATAGTAGGCCTTTGTAAGTATAGTAGGTCTCTGTAAGTATAGTAGGTCTCTGTAAGTATAGTAGGTCACTGTAAGTATAGTAGGCCTCTGTAAGTATAGTAGGCCACTGTAAGTATAGTAGGCCACTGTAAGTATAGTAGGTCTCTGTAAGTATAGTAGGTCTCTGTAAGTATAGTAGGCCACTGTAAGTATAGTAGGCCACTGTAAGTATAGTAGGCCTCTGTAAGTATAGTAGGCCACCAGAACAGCTTAAATGTGCCTTGGCATAGATTCTACAAATGTCTGGAACTCTGTTGGAGTGATGCCACACGATTCTTCCACGAGAAGTTCCATCGTTTTGTGTTTTGTTGATGGTGGTGGAAAACGCCGCGCGGCTCTAGAATCTCCCATAAGTGTTCAATTGGGTTGAGATCTGGTGACTGAGACACACACACACTCCCTTTAAACCCTCTATGCTCCTTTTGAGACCCCCCTTTCAAAGCCACTGAGATCTCTTCTTCTAGCCATGGTAGCCAAAATAATGGACAACTGGGCATTTTTATACATGATCCTAAGCATGATGGGATGTTAATTGCTTAATTAACTCAGGAACCACACCTGTGAGAAAGAACCTGCTTTCAAAATACTTAGTATCCCTCATCTACTCAAGTGTTTCCTTTATTTTGGAAGTTACCTGTATGTAGACCTAGTCTGGCTGCTAGTCTACCCGCTACACTCCCTCTCATCTCAGCAGGGGGACGGGTTGGAGCCTAGGCTCTGGGCATGTGGGACTCTTTTTGTTGGAGTTGGAAGACTGTACACTGACCTTGTTTCACATGAAGAGGCTTTTATATTTGGGCTACGATGATGATACCCCTGTGAACCATGATATTTTGCACAGAAATGTTCATATTGTTTTCAGTTTAGTTAGGCTGTCTACCTGTGATATGAGGTAATGGATGAAGAAGTTAATCGTATGCCTGTGCACAGTCATCAATGCTGAGACATGCCAATGGGATGTGAAACACACATTATTTTGTCTCGTATTACTAGGTGCCTACTACTATAGTGACTAATGGCCTTGCAGCAATATTATAAGGCAGAAAATTGTCAACGGGAAAAACAACTCTTCATCTTTCTGAAAGTGCAGGCTTAGGCCTGGCGGCAGCTTTTAGTGGCTTGGCACTGGGCCATCCCAGGGGGTGGCAGAGGAAACGCAATTCCCTTATTGACGATTGGTTTTCCCTCCATTCCCCTCCAGAGTGTGTGTGTGTGTGTGTGTGTGTGTGTGCAGGGAAAACTGTCCCCAGTGTATCTTTCTTTCCCTCTCTCGCTCCCGCCACTTGTGATTATAGTCCTCAGGCTCTCAGTGTGAGCAGGAGATTCCCACAATGCACCAGGATATTTCAGAATGACTAAATGTACGCTGTGTAATTAGGGGAATGTTGATGTAACAGAGCAGGGTGTTGTTGCTGTGTCAGTGATCATGTCGAGGGTTCCACATAGATAGATCCCAGGAGAACACATTTTCTCCAGCCAGTTTGTGAAAGACAACCACCCGATACTTTACCTGCCTGGAGTTAGAACTATTCTTAAACTCTGTCAGACACTGTGCCACCTATTTTGGATTTGATTTCAGAGATACTTCTTCAGGTATTGTACGCATCTCAATGTATTTTACTCTGCACAATGGAAACCTTTCAGTCATAAACCGAACACTTAAGTTGTTTTTGATTGAAAACAACCGTGAGATGGTGGATGATCATTGTTCCCTTTAGCGCTGTGTATGATCTGTCTACTGTAGGGACTATTGCACTCACCAAACCAAGTTTGTGCATCGAGTCTACAGTATATTCCATCACATGTTCAGCGAGTCTCTCTTGCAGTACAATAGAATAGATACATGAACACAATCCCAAACCCCAGTGAGAAATATGCTTAGAGCCTGTCAGATATTATGTAGAAAATGATTGGAATTATTGCAAGTTCAATAACGCTTAGTCTCCTAAACACAGGAGCTGGTTCAGTAGCGTGGTGTCAAGAGAATGTTGGGTGTCAGGATCAATATGACAATGATTGAATTAAGTTCTCCCTGAAACATCGAAGGGGACAAGACGGGTGTCGGTGTCAGCAAAACCTTTGAGCTGCATGAGCGGGGGGGTTCTTCATTACTACACAGCCTGCATGGAGCCCAATAATAATACAATGGTTTGATACTTCTTTCTGATATTCAGGTGCCGTCTTTTAATGTTGCCGACATCCCTTTTGCATAGACTAGAAACACGTTTCTGTGAGGATAAAATGAGAGTCGCTGCACCGTTTTCATTTCAAAGGCTAAAATATGCTTGGAGAGTGAACAAATCCATGAAAAGTTTTATGCCAAAGCTACTGTCCCGAAGTCTGTTATGTACTGTTATATAAAGTAAAACCTGGGCCTGAGTGGTTCAGAGCACTAGCTTCTGTAGTGGAGGCATTTGGGAAGTGGTGTGTCGTGCTTTGTCATTATGGCTGATAGCTGTGAGCCAAAGTCTACAGCCATTCAATCTGCAGACCTGGCCACAGTGTCCAGTATCTACTGGACATTATATAAACCATGGAGCTAGAAACTAGACCACAGCTTTACACATACCGGTATTCCCATAATAACTGTGCCATGTTGCCATAATGCATTTGTATTGTAAGCTGCTGTTGTCTTTGCGTCGCTTTTTACTAGCTTAGTGGAACGCATTGGGCTGAATCTAGAATCAATTTGCTAAATTACCTCCGATACTCCATTCACGAGGAGTACCCTCTGTAAGCGGCTTTGCGTTGCACTGGAGGTCTTAGCGACGGACATCATAATTGGGCTAAGAAACATTCCGAGGCACAATTGCATCCCAAACATACTTTTCCTATCTCAGACGTTCGACGCGGATGGAAGACTGTTTAATTGTGTCTGGCAGCACGAGGCAACAATGTCAATTTTCCCCAGCACCTCTTTAATGGATAAGGGATGGCTTTTGTTTCCTCGCGTGAGAATCTCAGGGAAAGAAATGACTGGTTCATTATCTTTCCCCCAAAATGAATGAGTGGCTCTTTGATCTGCTAACTGCGCAGACAACCGCCCTCTCTCTTCTCCTCCTCTCCTCTTCTCTCCTTCCCCCTCTGCCAGACAAGAACACAATTGATCCACAACTTTTGGTTGTCCCTCTTCTTTCATTGAAGTACAGTCATTTGATTGGGTACAATGTACCCAAGTAATAATGTCTTATCTCATATGTATTAATGAAAATAACCTGGGAGGTTAATCTAATTCAGTAATATCTATGAAAATGGTCCGCAGTGAAAGGGCCTCCCTGTGTGAACCACAATGATGACAATAAAGAGATAATTATAAGGATTACAGAGGAAGCATTTTCCCTGTCATCCACGCACCCACCAACTTCTTTTTTTAGGCAGCTTCCTTGGCTCCGACAGAAGACGATCCCTAAGTCTCACTGTTATTCTGCTGCTCTCTTTTCTAAGGGTCAGAGCAACACCTTCCGTTAATGAGGTTTCTCTCAAAGCGGAGAATGGATGTAGGGGCCTCATCCGTTCATTTACAACCGGCCTAGACATTAGTATGGCGGTACGCGTCATTACGCCATAAGGAAGCCTCCGTCTCAAAGTAATTAAATAGTGCATGGTACTAAGAAGCCTGCCTTGGATGGGACTGAGGAAGGGTTTGAAATCGCTGGAGGATCTTTTGATGTTACTCCTCCCCTCTCCTCCAGTCCTCCCTGTCTTTGTTGTCTGAGTGAAGCTGTCTTTGTTTTGCTGTCAACATCAGACAGGCGGGCAAGTAGCTACGGACGATAAATAAGATGTTAATTGGCGCAGTGACCCTTTACCAAAGTAGTGTAATAAAGACAGCCCAAGCAGTTTGCAGTGGGGTCACTGTGACACTGTCAACATGAGACTGCTGGGCTTGGTGGCACTTAGCTGAGGGACCATATGGTATTTTCAGCTCTAGGGTTGCGAGGTTCGGCCCGAAACTGTGATGTCTCACTGTTCTTTTGCCCCATCCCATCTGCAATTACACTCGGTTCCCACCACCATAGGATGTCATTATCTATGGAGAATGTGTTAATGTTCTGAGCTAGTCGGTGGAAGAATATCAGTTCAAGACATTCTTGATTGGGTTCCTTGTGGGATAAATTCATCTCGGTAGCACAGTGGTGCATCATGCTGTGGTAGGTAAGGTTGCTCTGGGAGTGTAATCACACAGCTCTGCGTGGGAGTTGAACCACTGATTATGGTTAACACTCTAGGTGATTAACGTCCTCCGTCTCACCTTCAGCACCGTACCGTGGCGAGGTCCAGCCATGTTGCTTTGCACCATCGTCTGCTGCATGAACCTATTAGTGTAATGCAACACTGGATGAGAAGAGCCCCAGCGCACTCTCCCATGGTTGAAAATAACACTCACACCTACCTACTGTTACTGTACAGAAGCAGTTAACCATAAAAATGTACAGAACACTGACATATACTGTGTAGGTCTCATGCCATCCAACCTCTTTTTTTCACTGGTGTTGCTACTGTGATGATTTTTTTGTTGTCTATAAGAATGGCTGCTTGTCAGTTGTTATCTGCAGTCAACCTCTGGGAGATGACGAGTGCAGCCAGGAAGACGTTGATGTGTTGCCAGGCAGATTTCTCTGTTCTTCCTTCGCACTGGGAGAGAGCAGAGGAGAGGAGTACAGTGGCGTCGGGGCCAGGCGGTGCACAGAGCCACAGAGCAGAGATACAGCACACGCCACCAGGGTCCAGGGGAGAGCCTGGGGAACAGGGGGGTTGGGGGGGGGACAGAGAGAGGCGGCCATTTCATATGGCTGGATAAGCGGCTAAATGAGCTGTGTCCGGTACACAGTAGCATGGCTGACGCCTCAGAGCCCCGGGGCCAGATCCTCTAAGAACAGCGAGCCAGTCAACCCGAGGAGAGCCATGAATCAGAAGAGCTTCCACGTTCATTCTAACAAAACTATTTGATGAGGAATGATGAAGGTATGACTAACTGTTCTATTCAAAGCATGTGCACAGACTGTGTTTGGACAAGGACATGGTTTAATGCAAAAGTAATTGAAGTAACCCTGATATGAACTGTCAGAGTCAGTGCCAGTTGCTACTGTATTGCTGCTACTAATAGTTGCACATTTATATGCAGTAAAGTCACAGCTCTATGGAGTCGTAAGGGGACTCGGTCTGTAGAAAAGGAGCCAACTTTGCCATTGACGGGTGCCTCCGATGACAGGTGCCATAGGGCTGCAGTATATGTAGCAGGCTGAACTCCTGGCTAGCACCACTTACTGTCAAACCTTAGCTTTACAATTGTGTCCAGGCCCCCCATATCCAGCAAGACATTTCATAGACTCACACATAGACACACGCACACACACACACACACTGGGAGGAATAATGTTTTCTTACTGGAGGAGACAGCTGTTGGAGTCCACAGCCCCTCCACTCCTCCATCACATCCTCCAACCTGTACAGACACACAACAGGCGTCCTGTGCCCAGGGCAGGAATACACTTTAATAAATGAGACTATTAACACGGTTAATAGTGATGGTGATGTGCTTTATGAGAATATTTTCAATGACACTTGTAATGAATAATAATTACATCTGATGGTACTATTGCTTTTTCCTTGGTTAGGGATTCCGAGTGGGTCTTTGAATGTGAGTGTAATTGTTTAGAGAAGAGCTATGGCCCGGGTCCATTAGCTAGAAGATTAAAGGGACGCACGGCATAACCGTAAGTTTCCTATTTTCACCTGTCACTCAGGCACTGTGAAAGCCCCTTTGTGTAGTATTTGCCTGGTTAATGGTAAATGCACTTCGTGATATTATTTACCCTTCTCTGAATTTAGCCTGTTGATGAAGTGGGAGAATTATCATAAACCCTATGTGTTTAAACAATGTCATCTCTGCTTTGCTGCTGTGATCTATTATGGGAGTAGTGGAAATACCTTGTGTGTTTTATTCTCCATATGATCCCACCATTTTAATTTCCATTTATCTTCCTGTTGTTTGGCATTTCTGTCATGATGGGATGAAAATTGCTCTCTCTCCCTATCTCTCTGTCTTCAGACATTCATTTCTATTTTCTACCTGAACCCCTCTGTCACGGATCCCTTGGGAACTGTGTCATTACACACACCTGGTCCCCATTCCCACTGATTGTAATTGTTTAAATGTGCCCTTTGGTTTCCATTGGGCTGTCGATTATTGTTACAATGTCAGTTGGTCCTGTGAGTACCTGTGCTGTGTTGTTTTGGTTTTCGTGGCACTTGTATTCTGCAGATGATTACGGGTTTGTGCGCTTGGGTTATTTATTCGAGGTTTCAACCCTGTGTTTTGTATACGTGTTTGTCTGGTCTTCGTCCCCGTGCCTTTACATGGCACGCTGTAATTCGGGTAAATAAAAATCCTATTTCACATTCCTGCACCTGTCTCCCGATCCCTTTATACCAACGTGATAGAATAATGGACCATTAAGGGAGACACTGTGACTGGTCCGTCCAGGCGCCGCAACTTCGGCAGCTGCGTCAGGTCCTGATCGACCCCGCACTGCGTTCCTGTGATCGTCCTCGGGGGGTACTGTCACGGGTCCCTCCGGAACTGTCATTACGCACACCTGGTCCCTATTCCCATTGATTAGTAATTGTATAAGTGTGCCCTTTGTTCACCATTGTCTCGTCGATTTATTGTTACAATGTCCGTTGGTCGTGTGAGTACCTGTACTGTGTTTGGGCTTTCTTGCCATTTGTATTGTGCAGATGATTACAGGTTTCGTCCCGTGTGGAATCATTGTGTGCATGTATGTTACGGGTCTCGCCCCGGTGCATTTACTCGAGGTACTCCTCGATCTTTTGTTTTGGGTTTCAACCCTGTGTTTTGTATACGTGTTTGTTTGGTCTTCGTCCCCATGCCTTTACATGGCACGCTTTAATTTGGGTCAATAAAAGTCCCTATTACGCATTCCTGCGCCTGTCTCCCGATCCCTTTATACCAACGTGACACTCTCCCACTGCCTTCAATGTTCATTTCAATGGCTATTGTTCAAAAAAGATAACAGAATGGAAAGATTATTGAAGACCCGGTGACTGGGCTCTCTGGGAAATATGAAGCAAACACTAAGCCAATTTGGTCAGAAGTAATTTTAAGAGGATTGGAGGAGGTTATGGCGAAGGAATCTGCTCCTCTGATGCACCAACGATGGAAAAACACTTTGCTTTTCCTCATCCAAGTCTTTCAATGTCGAATTAAACAAAAAAGCAAAGTCCACATTGATAGATGAATCCAATTCATTAAGCCAGGATAGGTGCTTCACTCCAATTTCCGCCTCTTTCGACAATCAATTTCTCTTCGCCAAAGACTACACGTGTTTCACGCCTGTGCATTTATAGAAAGCCATTTTTTTAGATATCAGTTCTGTGAATAGTGAATGTCTGTAATAAAATGGATCAGTTTTGACAGTGGCCAACACCTTGAGGGAAGTGAATCAATTGGCCTCATTAAATGTTAGGCCCTAAAGGCACACAGAGACCATGGCCGCACGGAATTGCGATCTTAGACTAATTGTTGTGTTGAAACAGAGTCATGCTCGGCAAATCATTCACGAGACATCTGTCAGTCTGGCTCACGACGTTATCACAGAGGCTTCAGTATCAATCTCAGGCCCCTTTCCCCATGTCTGTCTCTCTTCTTATTCGAAGCCTGTTTCTCTGTGTGTCTCTTCGTTCTCCACTCTCTGTGAGATGGGCTTGTTGTTGTGGCTGAATGAGTAACGGCGTGGGCCTGTGTTGAGTGACAGGGGAGCTGATATTGTCGGGATCTCTGAAGTGTCGGAGCATCTCATCTGATAAGCCAGAGAGCGAGAGCGAGATCAACGGCGAGGGAGGGCGAAAGCGGCGCCTATTTTTCAAATGTCAGAAACGACATGGGACGCCGCTTGATGAGACCCTGTGAGCTGCGAGCACAGTGTTTCATTCAGCTGCTTTAATTGCGGGAGCCTTTTACTCCCAACACCGACGACGTCCCATATCACAGAGCTGGAGATGATCAGTCTCCCTCCACACCACTGAGGTGATTGATACTAGTGGACAAAAAAGGCGAGCTAGCACTGCACTGACGCTGCAGGGACTGGGGCTAGGACTGGGGCTGGGGCTGGGGCTAGGGCTGGGGCTGGGGCTAGGGCTGGGGCTAGCACTGCACTGACGCTGCAGGGGCTAGGGCTGGGGCTGGGGCTAGGGCTGGGGCTGGGGCTGGGGCTAGGGCTGGGACTGGGGCTGGGGATAAGGCTGGGGCTAGGGCTGGGGCTAGGGCTGGGGCTGGGGCTAGCACTGCACTGACGCTGCAGGGGCTAGGGCTGGGGCTGGGGCTGGGGCTAGGGCTGGGGCTGGGGCTAGGGCTGGGGCTGTCATTTGAATAAATGGTGGCTTCAACCCCCCCCACACACACACACACAGACAAGACGACAGTGTCTGAAATGCGTAGAAACGCTGGTCTTAAAGACCTCAACTGCCATCCAATTTTTCAATCTCAAAGTTTTGTCCGTGGTACAGCGTTGTAGTGACACACTGACACTGTGTTCGTAGCAGCCTACAGCCTCGGTCACGACACAACATTGTCAGAGTAATAAGAAATAGCTGTCTATCATTGTGACATGTAGGATACACTGTAGAGACGTTCAGCTCAGCCGCATATGTCTTGACAAGGGGCAGATTAATTGTAAGCTCTCCGCTTTCACAATAGGTATATATTGTGTTTGGCTAAAGAGCAAACAGCCTCAGTGTATGAAAAATGGCGACGACAGTGTGCTGACACATGTTCTTAATGTGTTGAATTATGTTGAGATATTCAGCTAGTGTTAAGAAGGCGTTTGACCCTGCCTCTGTCACACACTTCCTGTGTTATCCCTCCAGTGCCTAACACAAGTCCTGCTCTCTCTTCAATCTCCTCTCTTCCCACCCTTCTCTCCTCTCTTCCCACCGTGTTGATCTTTCAATCCCGTTGTCTATCACAGCGTTTGTCAGGAGAGCACCTTTCACTTCAATCCGTTATGCCTCGTCAGGGAAAGAAAATATCTCTGACGTGCTATAAAATGGCCATTACTCACTCCGTGAGGGCTTTGGGAGGTCACAAAACCAATTATCAGGAAGTCACGCAGGCCGTACACCAAGTGACTTATGACCTCCCAATTTTTCACCATGACCCTCATATTTAGGAGAAAATCTATAAATAAAACATCTATAAATAAAATCTATCAACCTTCACATGGGTGCATCAGACTTCACCATTAGAATTATACCGATAGTCAGGCGTATATTGAGCATCTCCGACTACCTTGCAAAGAATTTGTTTGCGTTCCCCTCTTTGCATAGAGGTCAAAACTACCATCAGCTTTACCATCTTCTTGGCAGGCCGATATTAGCTGGCTTGCCATTAATTTGGAGAGTTGACGCTTAGAATACAAAGCAAGCATCTACTCAAGGCTATCAGGGCTCAGTACATTACAAAGGCTAGTTCGGCTCGGTATTCAAACAGTATTTTGGCCTAGATCAATGGGGAGATGTCTGAATGCATTATAGTAAACAAAGAGCAATTATGCTCCTAGCTCAGAGTTGGCTTTTACAGCAAGCAATCAATCCCTGGACAATGGATATGGGAGCTAAGGGCCACATAATGAATGATTATCAAGTGAAGGAAAGTATCTCTGCAAAGCCAATAAGGTTAGCCAATAAGACCAGAACCAATTAAGCAGAGTTGTCTATGTTGAGATGCTTTGCCTGCGGTAAAACACATTAGCTAACCCACCTTGGGTCACTTCCATCAATTTAATACTGTAGTCGTGTGTGGGTATGAGTGGAAGCAGCATCAATATAGATAGAAGGATATGGAATGTACCTTTAATGGTCTACTCGAGACCCATACCTGTAACCCTGACCGGTGACAATGAGAACAAATAGTCCTTTCCTGTGTGGGTAGTGTTACCAAGCAGTGCAAACCCAGTAAAGGTCATTCCACCTTAACCTTCTGTCAGTCAACATGCGTGCAACATCCATGTCACGTAACCAGCCTATTGAACAGAGTCGAAGGGTTCTCGTTTCAATCTTGACTCTTTGTCAACAGGAGTGCACAGCGAATAGAAATATGCGATAATGGAAGCGATTTCTCAATTCAATCCTATCTGGCCATGGCATGTTAGCCTGGCTGGTGGGACTTTAAACATGTCTCTCTCTGAGGTATAAAGGAAATGGGAAACTGTAAGAGGGAAATAATGGGCAAACACTTCACAAGCATCTCTGTGTGTTTGAGGAGAGAGGAGAGTGAGAGGGAAGCACCGCCCATGTGTTTATTGTGCTGTAACATTGCTATGTCAAAAAGTGACTCATTCTCCTCTATGGTTAAGTGCCTTCTCAATTGTGAAAGTGGAAAATTGGGTCTGATGAATGTCGTTGAAGAATCACAGTATCCTCACTGGAAAAGAAGACTTCTGTCTCATTTCTGATCATTTGGTACCACTGGGACAATGCAACAGCTATCCTGGAGTAAAAGAGCTCTCTCAGTACAATGCATTGATTTATCTCTTTGGATTCCCTAGAAATATCAGGGTAGCCATACAGGGCATATAATATTGTTAAAGATCATTATCAATGATTTCTTTAGGGAATGACTTAATAAATGTGACCTTTCAGTAGAGATGATGTGTTTAAACCACCTACTCTTTCAACATTCAGTGATTCTGCTAAATGTGCATATTTCATAATTACATTACCAGGTTTGGGCAAGAGATTCAGACTAATGTCGAATAATCCTTCATATTCATGTATTTTTTATCTAGCGGCTTAAAATTGATTGCCTGTTGCTTAGTCATTTTACTTTCATTTGCATTATGCTAGTTTTCTAAAGCTTCGCATTTGGCTTATGATTTGTCTGGGGTACAGGGCAAAATACATTTTCTGCCACATAGAGCCATGTGTACTTACCGTCGGGCTTCTTTGAGAGTAAAAATGTGAATATTTTCGGGCTTCCGGAACATTTGCACTGTGACAGAATGATCGGGTTTGGTGGAATCTCTCCTTACTTTGTGAAATATCTTCTTACTTCAAATATGTCATGTTTCAATTTCTCAAAACTCTTTCAGGCCAGTTTCTTTTCTATTCATCCTGTCATCTTCTTTCTGGAAAACTGCGGCCAATGATTCATGACGTTAACTCGTTTGAGAGCATGAATGATTCAGCAAGAAAATTTGTCTCATTTATTATTGGAGAGGTTTGACATTTTTAGCATCCTCATTTGAATTTTCACTTTTTCAATTACAAGTATTTGATTATTGAAACCACTCGTATTGATTACAAAATGTATTTCTAATCACACAAAGGAGCGTGTCTTCCCAAATGGCACCCTATTCCCTATAGTCCATTACTTTTGATCAGGGGCTGGTCAAAAGTAGTGCACTATATATGGAATAGGATGCTCTCCTCCTTCATTATGTACAATGATTTACACTACAGCCTATAGTATATAAATCTTTCCTTTGACCATTTTTCCTCCTCTCCTCTTACAAAATGATGCCCACCAGCCGAAGACTCAATAGAGAAGTCAATGAGCTTGGCCCTTGGCCATGATTAAGGAAGTAAACGGTTAACTTAGCTACCTAACAAGACCAATGCCTATGTGGAACTCACACAGCACAAGCTCAGGAGGTCTTTGCTGTGGAGCCTCTCCTTCTTCTGTAGGGAGACTAATTCAGATGAAGAGCCCAAGGAGGATTAGAATGAAGAGAACTCAATTGCTTTCTGCTCTAAGGTTGGAAGATTATTGAAGACACAGAGGTTTATTTTAATTACACCCAAAGAATGGGCCCAGCTCACAGCTGAAAGTCTGAAAGTTCTGTCTACATTGAATGGAACCTAATGAATTCTTCAATATCTTATTTTTTAAGGATTCAAAAATTCACTGTCAAACAATGATACACTGATGTATCAATATATAAGAAGTTACACTAGGAGACATTCACTTGGGAATGCACTATTGAATGTAGTCTTACATTAGAATAACAGTAGCATTACTGGGTTATTTTTTAAATTTAACTAGGCAAGTCAGTTAAGAACAAACTCTTATTTACAACGACAGCCTACCGGGAACAGTGGATTAACTGCCTTGTTCAGGGGCAGGAGGACAGATTTTTATCTTGTCAGCTCGGGGATTTGATTCAGCAACCTTTCGGGTTACTGGGCCAACGCTCTAACCACTAGGCTACCTGCCGCCCATTTCTTACTGCATACTGTGCAGATTAAACTGTCTTTGATGGTTGTGAATGTGTGAGGGGTAATGCTTTGCCA
Organism: Oncorhynchus tshawytscha; assembly: GCF_018296145.1. Lineage (NCBI taxonomy): Eukaryota > Metazoa > Chordata > Actinopteri > Salmoniformes > Salmonidae > Oncorhynchus > Oncorhynchus tshawytscha. Next base: position 15,224,596 of record NC_056446.1, on the reverse strand, counting down.
TCATTGAATTATCATGAATCCTGAATACATTGCTCAGGGCCCATTTTCCAAATGTTCTCCAGTCTTTTTTCTTCTCGGTATGGGGTTAAATACTAGGGAAACATTTCAGCGAGGCTTTCACAAGTCCTCAACCTGCTTGTGCAGTATTACCCACAGTGTATGCAGTACCTCATTTAGAGTGATGCATCAGCTTGCCATCCACAGCATCTACCCCCAACCGCTCTGATATGTGGCCAACAGAAAGCACCATTTTATAGGAACTGCTGAAATGCCATTTGGCTTTATTGTGATGAGTAATAAAACACACATTGAACCTTTAGCGTACTCTGTAAATGCCCCAAAATATATACAATCAGCATTTCCCTGAGCCAGTTCTGGTTTTACAAGAGTCTGTATGCCAGCAGTTGTCCTATTTAAAAGGTTTAATGGAGTCAATGTACTTAGATGTTTGCCCTTGATGTGTTGCAGCTTGCTTCCATTTCCGGGGATGCAACCCCAGTAAAAAGCTAAGGTTCCACTGAAAGTCTGTTTGCTGGTGCAAGCTGTGAGATGTGGCTGCAAATAACCAGTTGTTGGCATGGTACGCAGCTCTGCCCCGTCTATAAACGCTAAGGAGCAAAGTCACCCGCAGCGAGCCAAGGAACACAGGAGGATGGGGTCAAGGATATGTGAATTACCTTTTGCACAAAGTGAGCCGCTCACAGTTTGAAATGGGAGTCTACACTGAGACAGAAATAGGTTGAGTGATGCCACATCAGCACCTGAAAATGGATTAAACTACAGGATTGTGCCCACTTTTTATGAGGAAATAGGTTAGCTGGGAAATGTCCTCCACATCAATAATTGTATGAAGGACCTTTGAAGTTATATTTTCCCTGCCGATCTCTAACATGGTTGGGTGAAGTAAAATATTTGATTATAATACTATAGATAGTCAAATGTGAGGTGTTGGAAGTAAGATGCAGGGGTAGGTGAAAAGCCAAGATCCAGGATTTCAACACATGCATTAGCATGCTCACATTTGTAGACTTTGTATAGCAATGGAAGCTGCTGAGGGGAGGAAAGAATTGTTGGAAAAATTGTCCAACACTTGTTTACAGACAATTTTACTTTTTAATTTAAAAATGTACAGACAAAAATGTATTGTGTCATGCACAAAGTAGATGTCCTAGCCGACTTGCCAAAACTATAGTTTGTTAAACCTCTTTGGGCTGAGATCCCGCTAACGGGATCGATATGATAACAGCCAGTGAAAGTACAGGGCGCCAAATTCAAAACAACAGAAATCCCATAATTAAAATTCCTCAAACATACAAGTATTTTACACCATTTTAAATAAACACTTCTTGTTAATCCCACCACAGTGTCCGATTTCAACAAGGCTTTACGACGAAAACAAACCAAACGATTATGTTAGGTGAGTGCCTAGTCACAGAAAAACACAGCCATTTTTCCAGCCAAAGACAGGAGTCACAAAAAGCAGAAATAGAGATAAATTAATCACTAACCTTTGATGATCTTCAACAGATGACACTCATAAGACTTCATGTTACACAATACATGTATGTTTTGTTCGATAAAGTTCATATTTATATAAAGAAACTCAGTATACATTGGCACGTTATGTCCAGTAGTTCCAAAACATCCTGTGATTTTGCAGAGAGCCACATCAATTTACAGAAATACTCATAATAAACATTGATACAAGATACAACTATTATGCATGGAATTATAGATATATTTCTCCTTAATGCAACCACTCTGTCAGATTTCAAAAAAGCTTTACCGAAAAAGCACACCATGCAATAATCTGAGTGCAGCACTCAGAGACCAAAACAACCCAAACAGATATCCGCCATGTTGTGTAGTCAACAGAAGTCAGAAATAGCATTATAAATATTCACTTACCTTGAATGATCTTCATCAGAATGCACTCCCAGGAATCCCAGTTCCACAATAAATGTTTGATTTGTTTGATAATGTCCATCATTTATGTCCAAATACCTCCTTTTTGTTCACGCGTTTAGCCCAGTAATCCAAAGTCAAAAAGTTCCGTTACAGTCCGTAGAAATTGTCAAACGATGTATAGAATCAATTATTAGGATGATTTTAACATAAATCTTCAATAATGTTCCTTTGTCTGTAGAATTACAATGGAACTCAAGCTAACTATCACGTGAATGCGTGTGGTCAGCTCATGCCTGGCAGACCTCTGACTCAGTCCCCTCTCATTCGCCCCCACTTCACAGTAGAAGCATCAAACAAGGTTCTAAAGACTGTTGACATCTAGTGGAAACCTTAGGGAGTGCAATATGACCCCATAGACACTGTGTATTCGATAGGCCAAGAGTTGAAAAACTACAAACCTCAGATTTCCCACTTCCTTGTTGGATTTTTCTCAGGTTTTTGCCTGCCATATGAGTTCTGTTATACTCTACTAAAGTATGTTAAATCTACTAATAATATGCATATATTAGCAACTGGGCCTGAGTAGCAGACAGTTTACTCTGGGCTCCTTATTCATCCAAGATACTCAATACTGCCCCCAGCCATAACAAGTTAACAAGAAATTTGTGGAGTGGTTGAAAAACAAGTTTTAATGACTCCAACCTAAGTGTATGTAAACTTCCGAATTCAACTGTGTACACAACTGTATACATACATTTTTTCCAACAATTGTTTACAGACAGATTATTTCACTTATAATTCACTGTATCACAATTCCAGTGGGTCAGAAGTTTACATACACTAAGTTAACTGTGCCTTTAAACAGCTTGGAAAATTCCCAAAAATGATGTCATGGTGTTAGAAGCTTCTGATAGGCTAAAATCAAAAGAAATCAGCCAAGACCTCAGAAAAGAAATTGTAGACATCCACAAGTCTGGTTCAGCCTTGGGAGCAACTTCCAAATGCCTGAAGGTACCATGTTCATCTGTACAAACAATAGTACGCAAGTATAAACACCATGGGACCACGCAGCTGTCATACCGCTCAGGAAGGAGACGCGTTCTGTCTCCTAGAGATGAACATACTTTGGTGCGAAAAGTGCAAATCAACCCAGAACAACAGCAAAAGAACCTTGTGAAGATGCTGGAGGAAACCAGTACAAAAGTATCTATATCCACAGTAAAATTAGTCCTATATCGACATAACCTGAAAGGCCGCTCAGCAAGGAAGAAGCCACTGCTCCAAAACCGTCATAAAAAAGCCAGACTACGGTTTGCAATTGCACATGGGGACAAAGATCGAACTTTTTGGAGAAATGTCCTCTGGTCTGATGAAACAAAAATGGAACTGTTTGGCCATAATGACCATCATTATGTTTGGAGGAAAAGGGGGTAGGCTTGCAAGCCAAAGATCACCATCCCAACCGTGAAGCACGGGGATGTGGGGGTGCTTTGTTCCAGGAGGGACTGGTGCACTTCAAAAAATAAATGGCATCATGAGGTAGGCAAATTATGTGGATATATTGAAGCAACATCTCAAGACATCAGTCAGGAAGTTAAAGCTTGGTCGCAAATCAGACTTTCAAATGGACAACGACCCCAAGCATACTTCCAAAGTTGTGGCAAAATGGCTTTAGGACAACAAAGTCAAGGTATTGGAGTGGCCATCACAAAGCCCTGACCTCAATCCCATAGAAAATTTGTGGGCAGAATTTGCTTGCGTGTGCGAGCAAGGAGGCCTACAAACCTGACTCAGTTACACCAGCTCTGTCAGGAGGAATGGGCCAAAATTCACTCAATTTATTGTGGGAAGCTTGTGGAAGGCTCCCCGAAACGTTTGACCCACGTTGAACAATTTAAAGGCAATGCTACTAAATACGAATTGAGTGTACTGGGAGTGTACTGACCCACTGGGAATGTGACAAAATAAATAAAAGCTGAAATAATCATTCTCTCTACTATTATTCTGACATTTCACATTCTTAAAATACAGTGGTGATCCTAACTGACCTAAGACAGGGAACTTTTACTAGGATTAAATGTCAGAATTGTGAAAAACTGAGTTGAAATGGATTTGCCTAAGGGTGTATGTAAACTTCCTACTTCAACTGTAGATTGATGCTTCTTATTGTGCATGTTATAAACAACATTTTTTATGATTAAAGATTGTACTATGATTAAAGATTGTACGATAATCGTTACAAATAATCTGAAAATCAGTCTGAAATTGAATATTTCACCTGTTGTTCATGTCCATATAGCCTAGGACAATATGGTAAAGTACTGTTATTCCTTATTCCTTTTTTATAAAAAATTTCGCTCGCTTGCCTCACTTTTCTGGGGGGAAAATACGTTAAACAGTGAATCAATTTTGTCTGGCCTTATCTAGTTTCCAAAATGCAATAGCCATCGTATGAATTTGATTTCCAACAACCAATATGAAACCCTTTTTTTTTCAGTCAAAATATTTCTAATGCTGGAGAATGTTTCTAGTCAATTTCTCCGTGGCTGAATTGGTGCATTCAGAATGAATGGAACCGTTTTGAAACCACTCTCCTATTACAGTACATTGCATTGTCATGCCAGTTGGATTTCACAAGTGCTGCACATAGATTGAAAGTGTCCTCTGCCTCAACACTCCTTGACCTTTGAGCAGTGATGTGCATGTGATCCATGCATGCAACAGCACCCTCCAACAATAATAAGGCCAACATGCGATTGCTATCGCACCCGTGCAAAACATGCCACTCATTCAGTGTCGTGGCTATCAGCTGCACAACATAGGAGACTATTCACTTATAAGGCTCCTGATTCAATCAGCCTTTGAACAGTAATGCAATCAGTCATATTCAAAGTCAACTGGACAAAGCTGCTTTTTTGAAAGTGATGGTTATGAAGCTATGTAGTAGAGACGTGTGTCTGACTCCCACCCAGACAATAGAGAATGGCGGTGTTGTGTGTCTGTGTTTATTCTGAGGAGACGCGGCTTCATAATACTTGCGGTGAGATCAATCATGCTCCCAGACTTATTCTCAATTATTAATGGTTTCCTCAGTAACTCTGCATGTATTATTCAGATGTATAGAATCTAATTTTAACCTACCATCGGGAGTCATCGTCACAGTGGTATTTCCTACGGAGTAGAACGGTTTGTGTATAAAGGAGCCTTTATCATAGGAATACCCTTCTCTATTTACAGGAGACAAATTAGGTTTACACCCTGTGACACGGTTCAAAATGAGTTGCCATTGGGTAATCAGAGGAGCTTTGTGTGTGTGTGTGTGTGTGTGTGTGTGTGTGTGTGTGTGTGTGTGTGTGTGTGTGTGTGTGTGTGTGTGTGTGTGTGTGTGTGTGTGTGTGTGTGTGTGTGTGTGTGTGTGTGTGTGTGTGTCTTGTGTTTCTGTCTGATAATAACGCCCATGCGACAAACAAAAAACAGCTCCTTTGTCTCACCTTCTCAGTGCTCCTAATGGGTAAAGTGTGCAGTGTATTGTGTGAGTGGTGGGGCCCGGATCGTGTGTGGCATGTGTCCTTCACATCAGGGCACAGTATTATGCAAATGGCCCAGTCTGGAGATGTATTGCATCTGTGTGAGTGTTGGCCTGTGCTCCCAGCCAGCTACAGAGACAGAGCAGGGGGAGAGGGGGAGGAAGGGAGCGCCACATTATTTAGAGTAAATGAGGGCAAGACCTTGAAATATTCCTGGAATTTTAAATCTGTGGTTGCTCAGATTTATAACTGTGTCTGTTTATCAGGCAAGGCGGGGTAGAAATGAAATACAAAATAGCTTATTATGTCTTTATGCATTTTAGTTCAATGATCTGATTAAACGATAAACACAGATTATAAAGAAAGCCATGTTGGCTAAACTCTCCATCATGGTAGGGGCCACTATGATGAATCTCAATGTACACACTGCTGGTTGCATGCCAGCATGACCCTTAGACTCCAGACAGCGCCTGAATATGAGCACACCCATTATCCACATGGGTATCTATAGTGCTGTCTCGTGCATGGCCTCCTGTCTAACTGAATCCTCTGTTACATTGAGAATGTCCATTCCTCTCCACTTACACGCTGACCTCAGCCTGACCCCCAGCATCTGTATCACGCAATCCAATCAGAGGCCTCCAATTCCTGGTCTATGAAATTGCAGGCCTAAGGAAGAGCGGGGAAAGAAAGTAATATGGTTGTGTTGTTCTGAGGTGTGTTAGTGCCAAGAGCAGGGATATCTACTATACTACTGTGTTGTACTTTGGCTAAGCCTTCAATGACATTTCCTATGTTCGCCTGGCTTTCTATTGTTAAACTTAATCCACTTAATCATTATATTAGGTGACTCATTTTAAACACAGACTTATTAAGAACCGCCAAGCCCACATGATTAACCCCCGACCATTTAAAAAAAAAAAATGTTTGTGGAATGTCTCTTACTAAACTATGTTTTTCCATTGGCGATGCAGGGTTTCTTTTTTTCTCTCTTTTTCCGTTGTCGTCTCTCTTCCTCTCTATGTGACCCGTTTCCTAGAGCAGAGTGATGCATTATATGTTGTACTAACACCTGTTCCCTCAACACAGATAGCGTTAGATGGTATTAGATTAGATGCTAACACCTGTTTCCTCAGCACAGAATGTTTTCCACTTGGAGATGCTCTTCTGATCTCTATCTTGTTCCCATTTTGTATCACTGGTGGCTCATCTTTTCCCACCAATATTATTTTGTAGCTCTCTACAGCTCTTGAAGGCATGGACACAAAAATCTATGTTTCCTCCACTGATTGTGCTATTCTAATTAGTCTCTTTCTCACTGTGAAATGTCACAACTCACAACTGCAGACTAACTTAACTTTCTTCATTTCTCTTTTGCAGCTTGTTGGGTTCATCTATGCCTGTTATGTGGTGAAGCTCATCTCGGAAGAGGAAGACAGCTGTGAGTATTGCCTTTCAACGAATATTGTAGATCTAGGAGAAATATACCCGATTCCTACGGTCACACATTTAAAGGCGATTATCATTTCCCTTTGCTTGTTATAATGATGACTCAGTGCCATCTCACCTCATGTGCCTCAGTTGCCCCGTTCACGTCATGTCGGAAACTCAGAGTTAAATTTCAAATGAACACAAGTTATTTGTGTATCGTTTGATTCTGATAATTCCCAAGTGGGAAACTCGGGTGTCATGTTTCTACAAAGAGTATCAAGTCGCAAATTTCAGAGTTTCCGACAATGTGGCAAGTGAAACGCACACCTTTGATTCATAAGCTTTACCTGACCAATCACATAACTCCAGTTACTGATGTTTTGCTACGACAGTACTAATGAGCCATTTTCCTGGACTCGCTCCATGATATAATATATAAGTAGTTATGTTACGTCCAGGTAAATACAGTATATACAGTATGTCTGGCTCAAGGCTGACCTCTCTGTATTCCTGCATTGACAGAGTACTTCATTTACTCTAATAACCGAGCATTGGCATGGACATTACTCTTCTGGTAGGATCTTTAGATTTAGCCAAGTTTTAATGCTCCAGCAAACGTTTACATTTAAAAGTCCAATTGCCTTGCTCCAAGATGCATGAATTATTTCCTTTGGCCACTGCCTCTTTTTCACAAGATTAGAAAGCAAAACATATATCGGGACAGGAATGACTTTTTGTGTTATCGTCATTTAGAAATGAATATTGATTGCGCCAAGACATGTGCTAGTTCTCCTTGTTACCCGTCTTGATTTGGAAACATAGTATGTGCTGGAAAGAATGCATTTGCCAACCACCCCGGCATCCTAGATCAATACCATTTAGTTTTTAGCAATCTCTCTTGCATTCTCTCCATTTGCAACATTTGTCACCAAGCAGCAGCCATAAAGAGAAAGAAGGAACGAGAGGGGATAGAGAGCGAGAAAGAGAGGGGGGGGTCACATGAGGCGATTGTACATGATTGCACACTGTACATGCCTTCTCTATCATTTTAGAACATTTTTGACTACAGTACCGTTCAAAATGTTGGGGTCACTTAGAAATGTCCTTGTTTTTGAAATAAAAGCACATTTGTTTGTCCATTAAAAGAATGTCAAATTGATCAGAAATACAGTGTAGACATTGTTAATGTTGTAAATGACTATTGTAGCTGGAAATGGCCATTTTTGTATGGAATATCTACATAGGCTCAAAATGGCCAGAAACAAAGAACTTTCTTCTGAAACTCGTCAGTCTATTCTTGTTCTGAGAAATGAAGGCTATTCCATGCGAAAAATTGCCAAGAAACTGAAGATCTTGTACAACGCTGTATACTACTCCCTTCACAGAACAGCACAAACTGGCCCTAACCAGAATAGAAAGAGGAGTGGGAGGCCCCGGTGCACAACTGAGCAAGAGGACAAGTACATTAGTGTCTAGTTTGAGAAACAGACTCCTCACAAGGACTCAACTGGCAGCTTCATTAAAAAATACACGCAAAACAGCAGTCTCAATGTCAACAGTAGAGAGATGACTCCAGGATGCTGGCCTTCTAGACAGAGTTGCAAAGATAAAGCCATATCTCAGACTGGCCAATAAATCCCGGTGTCGCCTCTCCACTGTTGACGTTGAGACTGGTGTTTTGCGGGTACTATTTAATGAAGCTGCCAGTTGAGGACTTATGAGATGTCTGTTTCTCAAACTAGACACTCTAATGTACCTGTCCTCTTGCTCAACTGTGCACCGGAGCCTCCCACTCCTCTTTCTATTCTAGTTAAAGCCAGTTTGTGCTGTTCTGTGAAGGGAGTAGTACACAGCAGGGTACGAGATCTTCCGTTTCTTGGCAATTTTTCGCATGGAATAGCCTTAATTTCTCCGAACAAGAATAGACTGACGAGTTTCAGAAGAAAGTTCTTTGTTTCTGGCCATTTTGAGCCTGTAATTGAACCCACAAATGCTGATGCTTCTTTAATCAGGACAACAGTTTTCAGCTGTACTAACATAATTGCAAAAGGGTTTTCTAATGATCAATTAGCCTTTTAAAATTATAAACTTGGATTAGCTAACACAACGTGCCATTCGGAACACAGGAGTGATGGTTGCTGATAATGGGCCTCTGTACGCCTATGTAGATATTCCATGAAGAAATCACCCGTTTCCAGCTACAATAGTCATTTACAACATTAACAATGTCTACACTGTATTTCTGATCAATTTGACGTTATTTTAATGGACAAAAAAATAGCTTTTCTTTCAAAAACAATTACATTTCTAAGTGACCCCAAACCTTTGAACAGTAGTGAATATTACCTTGAGTTTCATAATCACAGTTATTCATTTAAGATTGGATGCAGCATGCCTTTATTAAGAGTGCCCGGCTCCCCTAGGTCCTCCCCTAGGTCAGTACACTAACAACACTTTTAGTGTACTGACATTATACCTGACTGCTGGTTAGTGTTGTCGCAACCCAACATACAGTACCGCTCACCAGCAATAGGGATTCAAATAAAACGTTTCAATGGTGGTAGAAGAAGGCTTTGCCTCTGATAGCTGTGTGATCACCTTCAATATGCACACAGTACACTGAACATGGGAGCTGTTATGAGAGATATTACTAAGAGTGTGCACGGTTTGGTTGCTCTCTCAAGCCAGAAAAAGACTGAGTCAAATAAGTGATGTGGCACTTAGTAGGCTATTTCCTCTAAATTTAGCATGGGTATCTGAGTGTAAAAAAAATGCAGCATTTCTCCTGGCTCTGCTGGAGCCCCTGTACAGGGAGCCAACACTAGGCAGGCAGGAGTACTAAACCATGACCACAACCAAACGTGAGTCTCTCAGCTAGCTGAGATTGCCTATCAGACCATGTCTCTCTCTCTCTCTAAAGAGTATCCCCAGACATAGCTTTCCCATCTTTAGAGCCCAAATGTCACTGCCCAGAATGGGGAGTACCTCAATCTGGGATATTATATAGCCCATCCTGGATAAGTAAAGGATTCCCTCAGGCATTGTTATGATAAAAGTAATTTTGGTCCCAATTAAGAGACAATTATATTTGCCACTCAATAATGGCAGTGAGAAATATGCCATTCAGGGGAAATGAAGCTCAAATTGGAATTTACCCTTGACAATCTCGTTGATGTATTTGATGTGTTCCCGGAGTTGGAATTTGAAGAACCTGGGAAAAGCCCATGAAGTATAATATTCCATTTGCTGTGGTGGTGGTGATCATTTCAGTCATGTAGCTGTGTTTAATTTGGCCCAACACAGAGGAATAATATTGTTCCGACCCTCCAGTGAATGAGAATGGTATTGATAGTTTGATCCCTGAAGCATGAGGAAACACTAATCTGGGAGCCGTATTGGCCATTACAGCTCTAATTAATATAGTACATGAAGCACCTCAGCGAAGGTAATGAACAGCTAAAACCAATCAACACGCTCACTCCGTAATTACAACTACTATCAAGGGTAATGTCCCAGGGTCCATTTAAAAGAAAGGATGGTATTTTAAATGATTTTGCCTCCAAGAGAGGAAAGAGGGAGAAAAGATGAGAGAGGGGGAATCAAGATGCAGCTAGCAGTGTGTTCAAGGTGCTGTAAATACTTTTTTTGCATTAATAACAAGGAAATTAGGTTACAGCTTCCTCTATGGGATTTGCAATCAGGTTCAGTGTACCAGAAAGGTGGAATGTCATGTTGATTGGCCCTCGGCGGCATTTCATTTGCCACTGCTTTGTCATAACAACTTGTTGTGAGTACTTAAGACAAAGCAATTTGGAGACATAGATCAAATTGTGCTGACTGCAATTCTCAACAATGCTGCCATTAAACCTTCCCCTATAGCTAAAGCCTACTGAATAAAGCCCAATCAATATGTGGCTATGTCTTTGGGGGAAGTGGTGCCTGTATATCTCTGACTGCTGCTAGTGTTTTACTGGCATCTTTCAGGGCTTTTTGTATAGATATGAGCTACTAATAATCCACCTTAGCTATTAGCATCTGTTTTAGTGTGTTTCGTCATCAAGTGAGCACTATTTGTCATATTAGCATGGTAAATATAAGTAGCTGCAGGCATTTAACATTATTCCCTCCAGCAAAAGGAAAATATTAAAATAGCTTTTCATTACACACATAATGGTTCAGTCAGTCGGTCACTCAGTGTAACATTCTAACAGTCTTATATATTCACCTGAAGAAAACTGAAATCACGCCCAATGATCCAATGGGCCAATGGATGCCGAGCCCGCCCTCAGAAGCCCCACCTTCCTGGTTATAATCCCGGGGCACGCATTCATTTCCTCAATGCTTCGCTCTTCAGCTCCTCTGGAGGAAGAGCGTATCATGTAATTTGCTAACTTTTGAAGCAGGGCATGTGGTTTCACAATGAAAATTAAAGATACTCATGAGTGCTTTCCTGTTTAAATGGAGTGGAAACACGCTCAGGAGGTCTTGGCTCGGACCAGTTCGTGTGACCATTGTCTCCTCCTGGCTTCAACTTCCATTGGGCATCGGGCTGACTTTGTGAGAAAGATTGGGGCTCCTGACGAAGGGTTTCCGGTGAAGCGACCTCGGGAATGGGGTTGTCTGAGGCCGGGAGAGAGCAACAGCGGTGGTCGGAGTTGATAGGGCTGTCCTCACAGCCGAGTGAAGATCATTCCAGTTTCTCTGTCATTGATCAGTACTATCCCTGGCTGGTTCTGGAGGGTGTTCAGAGTGTGAATCGAATGACATCAATCTGGGGCAGCCTAAAGCTTTTGGATTCGGCCGGTGGGGGTGGATTGGCCGGCTTCTCCCCCACAGCAGAGTTCCTCTAGGTTTGGGGGAAGGTATCTACCTCCTGTTCCTGCAGCTGTGAAGCATCGCTTACCCCTGCTTACCCCTGAACTAAAGGCGACCCGGGATTCCCCTCTACCGGGTTATGGGGAGTTCATGAATGTACAGCGTATGGAGTAGGCGGGGCACGTTTGCACACCGCTGATGGATGCAAAGCTGGCAACTTACTTACCTCCATGGACTAACAAAGGGGCTAATCCTAGCACGGTACTTCCAAATAAACTGTCCCAGTTCTCGGGGGATCAGCTGGACAAAGTATACCAGGCCTAGGGTGTGGCAGCCCGGTTGTTGAATGTGGTCACAGTGCTGCAGATGTTCTGTATCATATCGATTTGCTGCAAGAGCTGAATAAGACTATGGAGGCGGGAAAGCCAGTTTCGGGGATCTTCGTCGAACTGTGTGCTACGGCTAATTTTGTACATCTGTCCTGCTGTACTATCCTGTCTGTAGGGGAAGTGTGGGGGTGACAGTGGTGGCTCAGCGACACCTCCAGTTGACGTTGTCCAGGATTCCTGAGAGGGACATGCAGATGTATTTGGATGAGCCAGTTTCGCAAACAAGGTTGTTTGGCTCGACTATGGAGTTCTTACAGAAAACAGGACGCAGCTCTACGTGTCCTTTTCCCACGAAAATCCTTCACAGGGGTGACGGGGCCCTCCTCACCAAGCATTTATAGTGGCAACAGTGCTCCCAAGTGGCTCGGTTAATGGGGGCAAGTTACTAGTTGCCGAAGTCCCCGAACCTGGTGTGCCCCCGGATGTCAGAACGGCAGTATCACGAAAGCACATTGTTTCAACCCAAAGTTCCTTGGTGTTCAGGGGTATCGAGAGGGCGGTATCATCCAGGTGAGGGCATAATAAAAACAGTTCCTTCCCCACATTCAGACACATGGGTGTCAAGAGTGGTGGATTCGAAAACAAATTATCCCAGTCCTCAGGGTGGAGCTCTGCCCCTTCAGGACATAATGTATGGGAGACTGGCAGCGTGCTCTGTCCAGTGGCGGCCTACGCAGTTTCACAGTGGGTGATGAGGACGGTGGCGAGGGTTACGGACTGCAGTTTGCTGTAGGGGCAGAGCTCTTCCTTTTCGTGGCATCATCACGTCAATGGTCCCCGGGGTCCTAGCGCCTGCCTTAAGAGTGAAGATTTCCTCTCTCCTTCAAAACCATCTATTTGGGTGGTCCCCGTGTCAGAAGTACAGAGCGGGTGGTGCAGCCGATGGAACGCTGTGAACCTTCCTGGACTTGCGGTTTCATTTTGAGGGTGGGCTCTCTTTCGGGCTCTCCCTATCGCCCCGCACCTTTTCTATGGTGGTTGAGGCTGCTTTGGCACCGGTGCGGTGCCAGGGGATCAGAGTATTGGCCTATCTGGACGATTGGCTGGTCTTGGTGGAGTCGAGGGAACAGGTGGAGCTCCACACTGCAATGCTGGTTTCCCATATTCAATCTCTCGGGTTCATAGTGAATTACAAGAAAAGTTGGTTGACTCCGGCTCAGTGCGTTCATTTTTTGGGTCTCAATCTGGACTCTGTTCTGAATCATGTGTTTTTGTCCCAAAAGAGGAGGGACGTATTCTGGCTCGGTCTGGCACAATTTCAGCTGGGGCACTCGATGCCTTTTCATTTGTGCCTGCAGTTATTGGCTCTGATGGCCTCTATGATAGCTGGGGTGCCTCTGGGACTTCTGTTGATGCGTCTGTTTCAGCGCTGTCTGAGTGCTACACGCCTGGACGCAACTTGCCATTGCCATCGGTGGCTCAAGGTATCCCTGTCGTGCCTAAGGGCGTTGACTCCTTGCAGTGGGTTCTCATGGGCCGGAAATTGTCCCGCAGGGTGATCACCGCAAACGCTTCGTACTCAAACATTTTTTATAGTTGTTTATTAACCATTATTCTACCAGGTATATTGACAGAAAACATAGTGTACTACTTTCTCTTGTACACTTAAGGCTCGGAAGAGTTGCAGGGGAGAGGAGAAGAGATAAAGGTGCTTTGAAAGCTAGGAAAAAAAACTGTAGCTTTTCAATATTACTTTTTTTTTTAAAGCAGCTCTCATGCTAGAAAAGGTTGGAGACCCCTGGTAAAAGCCCATGGCACCGACCTTGGACCTAGCTTTGATCCTGGATGCTCTGTGTGGGCCTCCGTTTGAACCATTGGAGTCTGTGGACCTGAAGGTCCTTTCCTACAAGACTGCCCTGCTCATGGCATTGGCGTTGGCCAAGCGCATTGGGGATCTTGACGCGCTATCAGTACACCTGTCCTCTTTGGAGTTCGCGGTTGGCGACTCCAAAGTTGTGTTACATCCTAATGCAGCTTTTGCTCCCAAGGTTATGGCTATATCTAACAGGTCCCTGGCTTTTGAGCTGTTCCCTTTCTCATCTCCTCCATTTGCTCCCAGTGAACAACGGAGGTTGCATGGCCTGTGTCCGGTGCGTTTTACACATGTATATGGATGGGACCCTGGATGTCCGCGTTTGTGACCAGCTTTTTGTCTATTTTGCTAATCCAGCTCAGGGTAGGGCACTTTCTTGGATTGTCTCCCTGGCATTTGACAGCAAAGGACAAGGGGAAAGGATCGCCTAGTGATGTGCATGCTCAGTCCACTAGGGGTGTGGCGGCTTCTAGGGCATTGATCCGGGGCATCCCCACATACCTTAGTGAGGTTTTATCACTTGGATGTAACTTCTCCCAGTGTGGCTCATAGTGTTCTTATGGCTGGGTCCGGAAGTGGGTGTTAGGCAGTGTGCAGGTTGCGCATTTATCCGGGTTACCACAGTTCCCTGCGGGTTTGAGCCTTGGGCTGCCTTGGCAGCGTGGGAGTACACAGTTTCCAGGTTACTGCAGGTTTCCTGTGTGTTTGAGCCTCAGGCTGCCGTGGTTCATCGGCTCTGATCAATGCTATGCAGCGCGTGTGCCCTTTGGACTTGGCCTGTAGTGGCAGATTGTCATTGTGCATAGCCAAGTTGCAGCTGATTCTGGTTCCCTATATAGGGCTCTGACAGTTCAGGCTTCATGAGGCTCTGACAGTTCATGCTTCTCAGGTACCTATTAGGTAAAAAGGTGGCTTCTGTAACCAGTGGTGGACTTAATGATTTGGAGGCCCCAGGCAGAGACCAGTTTTATGGGTTTTATAGGAAAGACATGAAATTTAACTGTGAAAATGTATTACCTTTTAATATGCCATGAACACAACCACTCATGATTTTTTCATCTGATTATCAAAAAGTAGGTTACCTTCGTACTTTTATCCAAAATAATTACAGCGTCAAAATAGTGCACTTTGCACCCGCCAACTTTTCTTCAATTGGCAAGTGGCTAAAACTATCTTAACGGAGAAAACATCCGAGCAACAAAAACAAACGTACTATGCCGTACTCTTGTTGGCCAGACAGCATAATATACATGGGCTACACATACAGTGCCTTCAGAAACTATTTATACCCCTTGACTTTTTCCAAATTTGGTGTGTTACAACCTGAATTTTAAATGGATTCAAATGAGATTTTTGTCATTGGCCTACACACAACACCCCATAATGTCACAGTGAATTATGTTTTTATTTTGTTTTACAAATGTAATAAAAAATGAAAAGCTGAAATGTTTAGAGTCAATAAGTATTCAACCCCTGTGTTATGGCAAGCCTAAATAAGTTGCATGTTCTGTGTGCTATAATAATGTTTAACATGATCTTTGAATGACTAACTCATCTCTGTACCCCACACATACAGTACAATTATCTGTAAGGTCCCTCGGTCGAGCAGTGAATTTAAAAACATATTCAACTACAAAAACCAGGGAGGTTGTCTAATGCCTCGCAAAGAAGCGCACTTATTTGTAGATGGGTAAAACTGTAAAAAGCAGACATTGAATATCTCTTTGAGCATGGTGAGTTAATAATTACACTTTGTATGGTGTATCAAGACACCCATTCACTACAAAGATACAGCCGTCCTTCCTAACTCAATTCCTTACTCAGAAACCTGTTCGCAATAAGCCACTAAAGTAAAACTGCAAAAAATGTGGCAAAGGTATGCTTGTCATCGGCAAGGTCTAGGGAGTTGTTTATGATACAAATAAATGGAATACAGCTGAGCACAGGGGGAATCCTAACGGGAAACCTGGTTCAGTCTGCTTTCCAAAAGACACTGGGAGACAAATTCACCTTTCTGCAGGACAATATCTTTAAACACAAGGCCAAATATACACGGGTGTTGCTTACCAAGACGACCAAGATGACACAAGTCAAGGGGTATGAATACTTTCTGAAGGCACTGTACATGTCCTCTGCCTTGATGACGATGGCAGTGTTACCAGCAGCACCTGTCTTTTTACTAAAGAAATATGTTCACTTTGGCAATTCTTCTGTAAAAATGTAATCTTTCTTTATTTTCTCTGCCTCGCTCTGGAAGCGCCTCATTGCTGCAACTTAATTTCAATGAAGGTCACGTTTGAAATCGTATCGCGTGAAACAATGCACAGAAACTCTGTCAGGGTGGAATAGTCCATTATTTTGAACCAGTCAAGGTGGAATAGTCCATTATTATGAACCAGTCCGTGGGTGATTAATGACACTTGTTTCTACCATTATGATAAAAACTTGGAAAATATTAATATTGATATGAAACACATGTACACTATATGTATGGAAATAAATTATTGGCAGGGGTTGGGGCACTCGAAACGGAGCATGGGTGGGATCTCAATCGGAGAAATTATATATTTTTGTAAAAGATTAGAAGTAAAAAAATATATATAAATTATGCCCAGCTTATGAGGCCTCTTGATGATTTGAGGCCTGAGGCAAATGCCTCTTCTGCCTAATGGTAAATCCGCCACTGTCTGTAACCCCTTTTTAGGGGGTGCCGTGGGTCTCCTTGTTTGGTACCCTCTGAGCTGGCTTGGGGTGTGATTGTATGTCCCCATAGTATGTTATACCGAATGATTGACTGAAAGGGAACGTACAGTTCTGAATACAACTACTGTTCCCTGAAGGAGGGAACGAGGTATAACATATTTTGGCCCCGTGCCGGCAGGGGATTTGGGCACGCTGAAAGCTGTACTGAATTGAGGAAATGAATGCGAGCCCCATTAGTATATCCAGGAAGGCGGGGCTTCCAAGGGCGGGCTCGGCATTCATTGGCCCATTGGTCATGAAGTGAATATGATTGGCCGTTGACTCCCTCCTTCAGGGAATAGTAGTTATACTCATAACTGTACATTTTCCTGTGGTTATATATGAACATTTACTCTGCAGAACAATACTGATACAATAGAATACTTAAGTGCTAAAGCTACATTTACTGGGACTTTTTTTTCGAGAGGATGTAGTGCAAGTCTTTATTGTTCCTTAGCCTTTTATTGAAATTTGCCTGATTGAGATGTGGCCAGTCTATCTCCAGATTTTAAATTGGGCACGTTCTGTCTTACCTCTGCAGGTCCTCTGATAAGCCTGATCACAGTACAGAGGTTAATGCCTTCAATAAAGGCCAACAAGGATTTAGAGCTTTTGGTGAACGTCCCCTAAAATGTACCATTAGAATGATGATAATGCCCGACCTTCCATCTCTTCCTATTCAAGGCGCTGGGGGGGAAGGAGAGCTCATCAGGAAATGTATTTGGCTTATCTCAGTGTTTCATTTGTCTTAAAAGACTCAGATGTATAAAGACATCGGATCGTTATCGCGCTTTAGCACCTCCGTCTTTTTGGTTGAGGCCCAGATGCCTAGACCTGCAGGCCGGTCTCTGTGGAAGGCTGGGCTTTAATCCTGTCCAGTTTGTTATTCTGTGTGATCTGCTAATCCAACAGGCCATGCTCCCCGAGCATTGCTCCACCGCAGATATCGCCCCTAACCAGCCCTTAGACGGTCCGGACACTGATCATCCACTGCCTGGGATTATCACAAAGACACAAGCACGCACACGCTTATTTAGAGACACAGACACGCACACACACACACACACACACACACACACACACACACACACACACACACACACACACATGCCTTTGTTTGATCTCACAGTAACCAGATGTCCTCCTTTTCTTCTTATTTCTGTGTCCAGTTGATTTTATAGGAGGGTTCGACTCCTATGGTTATCAAGGGCCCCAGAAGACATCCCATTTGCAACTACAACCCATGTACATGTAAGTGCACTGTAGCTACATCTCTTCACACCTCCTATTACAGTCCTTCAGAAATGTTTTCCCCTGACTGTGGCTTATCTGAGTGCCAAGTACACAATTTGTCACACTTCAGTCTATAAACTGGACGAATAGGACTAGGCTGAGGACATTAGAACGCAAGGCAGAGAGGAGTCTCATATATAAATAATGCTAGTGTCAGTACAGCTTAGGCAATAGCTTGGGTCAACAATGAGGGAGGGACTGTTTGTATCTGGACTCCTGAAAGGTTGAGATTGTCTTGAGAGTAAATGAGGAGAGGAACACGGGATGTTCAGTCTTTGAGAGACTTGAAAGGATTTCCCTACTTGACACTGAATGGATCAGAGATTTTGTTTTATAATCCTGTGTACAGTGCAGGCTGGTCAACATATAATACATGGGAAATAGACAGTAATCCACACCTACAGTATAAAGAGTTATCCTCGAAAGCGGGTCTCATAGGTACATTGAACATGAATGTGGATATACAATGCACAGGAGGTTGGTGGCACCTTATTGGGGAGGACCGGTTCGCGATAATGACTGGAGAGGAATTAGTGGAATGGTAACAAATACATCAAACACATGGTTTCCAGGTTTTTTTTTAATCACATTTCTCTGGGGGTCACATGAAGCAAATTTTTGGGGATATGCTGTGCTGTGCTCATGGCCTTGTGTGTCAGATGAGCCACACAGTGGCAGGAACAGGACAGCCTGGGTATCCCCTGCCTGCCTCTCTCTGTGGAGCACAGGCCTCAGCTGACTGGCCCAGCTAAGTAACACTAATCGTAGGAGGAGAAACACTGTGAAGCAGTGCCAGGATTTAGAGCAGGGTGCTGACATGTCTACTAGTGAGGAGAGGGGGTTGGTGGGAATAGGTAGGGAGGAAGAGAGGGGGGTAACAGCCTCTTGCCCAGCCCAATGCCTACATTTGGTCATTCAGGGGTGACTACAATGGAGTGTCTCCTAAATCTCAACCTGCTGTCTGTCACTCTCAGACAGCAATGAATGGAAACACAGGGAGGGGAGGGGACAATGAAGTGCACATACGGTGTGTGGACATGTCCATTGTCTAATGTGAATGGAATAGGATGTGTTGTATCTGGCCCATTGTTCAAATCAGTATTGTGTCATCTGTTATTAGCTGCTGGTTGTACAAGGTCAGCTGAGTTCAAGTGGGAGTCCTCCGTCATTTAAGGGAGGAGGGTTTAGACTTGCACTCAAGGAAACACTTCAATCCTTCGCCAACTTAACTTCTCAGTTGTGTCATGAACGTTCCGCCTATACTTCTCTATAATAACTGGGCAGATAGGTGGCTAATTCCAGGGTAAATCACTTTGCCGTCATCACATCAGACAAGAA
Organism: Oncorhynchus tshawytscha; assembly: GCF_018296145.1. Classification (NCBI taxonomy): domain Eukaryota; kingdom Metazoa; phylum Chordata; class Actinopteri; order Salmoniformes; family Salmonidae; genus Oncorhynchus; species Oncorhynchus tshawytscha. The sequence continues at coordinate 15,205,340 of NC_056446.1, read as the reverse complement.
CCATCATTTTATGATCATAATTTCCTGTATTGCTCAGGGAAAGTGTGTAACTGTCGGTAGGTCAGCATTTAACACATATGGCACACATTATGGACATATGGATTCATTTGTAACACAGGAGAATGGATAAAAAAACAAAAATGTCATTAAGAGCCATTCTGTGGTTTTATGACACCCAATAGGGAAGACAATATAGATTATAAATCATTTGCGCCAAGATAATGATATGGTAGATGTGCTACACATCATCTTCAATAGTCAATCAGTCTTCACAGCTGATGCCCGTTAACAATTGTTCTTATTGGATGTAACAACTGTGAATTACCAAGGTCTTTAGAGAATAGTGGCAGGTGTAATGATTCGTGCTTTTTTTTCCGTGATGTGCTTGTTTTAGCATGAACATACAATATGAACTTGTATTTGAATTTGTCTGTGGCAATGTGCTTTCTTGGCACTGACTCATTTTTCTCTTTCTCTTCACAGGTCAAAGTAACAAGGACAGCTGCCTTATGAACCAATCAAATAGAGAGCTACAGTTCTAACTTATTGTCTCATTTCGTAAATGTCTTAAAATAATACAGTGTCTTACAAACTGTGTGGAGAACGTGAGATTCGACACTTTAACCTCAAAGACTCCGACAAACACACTGGGTTTTCTTTGTCTCTGCTCAGCCTCTCTGCTCAGTGGTGGAGTCAGTCTGGGTCTGGACTAGGGGCCAGGCAGGTGCAAGAGCGCCCTCCTGTGGCTCTGTTGACCTTACAGGACGCATATCTCTCCATACTGGTTCTTGCTTTCTTTATGACAGCTGAATAACTGTTATATTGAGGGAACAAATTGCTTTGATGCCCCTGGACAGTGTTCAAAAGGACCAAGATTCCGGACAAAGGGAAACAGTTGGACTTGTGCCAAGTTCTGAGAGCACTAGCTAAGTGGTGCCTGTGTTCCGACTAACTTGATTAGAAATACGCTCTGCTTAAGGAATGTTCAATAACTAATCACTATGGCTTTAGTCATCAGAAGTAGTTTTATAGCTCCCTTATGAAGAGTTGATTAGAATCAATGTACATGTGAAACCATGTGTTTACAATACATACACTTGGGCCGTTGGAATTCGATCTGAGTTGGGCAATTGAATGGGACAAAACTTTGACGGGATTGAAAAAGCAATCAGTTGTTGTTTCTTACGATGGATGTATTTGCCTTGAATGTGCCAAGAACAACCGTTAAAGATGAGTTAGACAAGGTATTGGATGCTATCCAGAGATACATATTTTTGGAGCTCGTCTCGGGGACATCAGTTCAAAAGTTCATTCGGAGATAACACAATATTTGTTTTGCATGAGGTGTCAAAATCTGTTGCATATTTAATCTCTGAAAGCACTGGACCTCATCCCAGACTAGGTAGAGGTGACAGTTGGCCTTTCTGCAGATGTCTTTTCTCTGTAAGGTTATGTGAATTTTGTGCTTTTTTAAGACAGTGTGGAGACATGAGTCTAATGACAAAGAGAAAACAAAATGTAACTTCTTTCAATTCTAGAATTTTTTTTAACATGTGACAGTGTTTACTCTTTTATAGTTGACTAACAATATATTATAGAGAGCTTGGAACTAGAAGGTTTTGTCTGCATTTTTTAAAATCAAAATTGAGTTATTGACATAGCCTTGTTCTCTTCAATGTTCTCTATATATATATATAAATACCCCAATTCATGTTGTTAAGTTCCAAAGAATACAATAGAAAAATAGCTGACACTATTCAAAGCAATGAGGGTTCGTAACTATAAAGCCAATTATCTTAGAATAATCTTTTTGCAGATAGAACCTTGTAGTCCCAAGCTCTTGTTATGTTGTGTATAAGTGGGCCTTTCTTTTACTCCTAACTGTATAAAGTGTCAAGGGAAACCTTGGGAACAATATCTTGCTGATAGTGGTGTGGTGTGAGGACTAGAAGGAGGTGTGTGGTAGAGTTTGTGCTGTGGCTGAAACGTTGTGCTTTTGTCTAGTGGACAGCGTGGGAACCCCCTGAACCAACCAGGACTGCCTCAGTTCTTTCATCGTCGTCTTAGCCTCATCATACTGTAACTGTTCTACTGGAGGGAGCCTTCTTCCCGTGAGCAAAACAATTTGTATATCTCCCACCATGCATAAATCCTTCTGCTCTGTAGACCTTAACTCTATATCATGGGGCCTATCTATGTTTTCTATTTCAATAGTGTGAATCTGTTGGCTCTTCTGGAAATGAATGAGGTAATACTAACAGGTCTTCCAAGTGACTGAATATTGAAATGGAAGCTTTTATTTCCCCCTCCGTTGTGATCTATGATGATAATTTTGTAAATGTCACCTCGAAATACATAAATGCCTAAAATGCTGTTCTAAACTCAGGCAAGTTTAGCTTCCAACATACACTTACTACTTGTGTTTGAACATGACCAAATGGTAACAGCCAATAGAAAACCTGAAGACACAAAGATTCCAAAGCTAAGCATTATCCTCTTCTTCATAACGTTTGTGTCTGGGACAGTATGATATTGATATTCAACTGGGTAAAAGCAATATGGTCTCTAGTATGCTTCCATTCATTATAAGTCCCAGATAAGAGTAAGTTGTGTTTTATCAGTGAGTTGATCTAATATGATTGGATAGTGGATGTACTGTAGTGACACTGGTGGTTACCAACATAGTTACTTACTGCTGCAATTGTCCATCACCCCTTGATTGCAGAGATTATTCAAAGTTGTAAATATAACAGAAATTCTCAACCAGGATAACGTTTTTGACAAGATGTTGTATAGATCTGAATTAGAAATAAAATCATTAGATTGCATCTTGCTGTACTGTATTCTAAGTTCCTACGTTCAAAGGGAGCTGTATATAATACTGTTGCAGGCACTCAATTGCTCATCATAGAGGCTTTCCTGAACACACCATTGGTTGTTTTGCTTGGGTTCAGTGCTCACTTCTACTTCTCAATAGATTTAGCAATTTATATTTATGTTACTTTCAAATTGACTGTAAATATAATAAAATCTAACTGTGGAAAAGTCAAATCAATTTTCTCATTTGATTTCCGAGTACTTTCACTTCCTGCAATGCCTGATGTAATCACTGACATCCTACTTTCTAATCTCTCATCTGAACAGCGAGATGTGCTGATACAATAATGGTTTAGAGTGCCTAGCAACAGCCTGTACAGCCGGAAGGTATCATTCATTACAATTTTCTACAGTATGTGAGGCAAACTGTTGCCAGCCTCAGCCCATCCGTCCTCAACACCGCAGACATAACAGGGGAGGGTGTGAAGCTAACCTGATGCTGCCATCTATCATTTATTTGTTCCTCTATTTTACTAAATGCTCCACTCTCGTATACAATGTTTAAAAGACCCATGTACTTGCCCTGTGCCAAGTATAATGCTCTGGCAGGAGGCTATTGATTAAAACCTTTGAAGCAAGCACATGTGGCTACCTGTGGATGTAAAGATTTTCCTCTCCTATACATATGTCTGCAGGTTTACCTTCCACCTGCCTGAGTTTTCTATGAAATATCCCTTTATGAAAGATAGCAAGGCGTGAAGCTCATTGTTACCTGAGACCTATACAGCTTTCTATAGTAAACAAAGCTTGCCCTCCGGGAGAAGAGGAAATACTCTGCCAACTCCTCACTGGAAATTGGATCTTTAACCAATGAGGCAATTGGAAAGAGAATAATATCCTGATATGATACAGGAGCTGAGCTGTGGTCGGGGAAGAAATCAATCCTTGACACTGTTGCATTTTTATCTGATCTTTGTGTGTGTGCGTGTGCGTGTTTGTGTCTAAATATACACCAATTATGGAAAGGAGACTGTCTGTACTTGGAAACCACAGCGGTAATGCTCACAGAGCAATGGTCCCAACACACACAGAGCTGGCTGGAAGTTCACTGAACGCTCACTCTCTCGCACACAAAATGAAATGTCAAAGACTCACCAATATTCACAGCCATCTGTTCAAGAGAAAATGCAAAGTAGTCTGTTTTAAAGCCTCCATCAGAGTCACACTGCAGCCGGGCTCCAAGCTGACCAAAGAGGTGCCATCATGTGACAGATTGTTTCATCAGAGAGTCATGTGAGACCTACCAGTGTTAGAAAATGATGAATACAGGGGGAAAAAAGCATATAGGCTCCTATGCTAAATAGTACTGAGAACATCAGGGACATCTTTAGAGCTCTTTTTCTGATGACATAGGCATTCCTACCCATTAGTGTCTGTCTCCTCTTTGCCTCCGTCAATCATTCTGTCTGGGCCTCCTGCCACAGGAACCATGTGTAGTTGAGAAGTGTATATGATATAATGAGGTTGGGAAGCCTCAGAGCGAGTAATGACTGATCATGAGCCATATCACAGTATTACTTTGTTTCATTGCTTTTCCCAGTGAGGAGTATTTCAGAGTCTAAGTCAGCATCTCCACTGTATTTTGAAAGTAAAATATGCCATATAAACAAATTGTATTTGCAACATTAACAAGCATGCTTATAAACAGTTTAATACACAATACACTGTTTAATGTTCACATATTCATGATACTACCTATCAAGAGGTTATCTTGATGAACCTAGTTTTGATACCAATATGGTATTAGTCATTTTACTACCAAGCTAACATATCCACATGTTTACAGTTGGCTTCTTAAATACAATATTAGCTCTATGTGTGAAAGTTGTTTGTCTTAGCTGAATTTCTCCCTATCTGCACTGTATATTAATCATGCATATATAAAACGCAGCCCCAAGGGTCCATTTGGCATTGGAAAAAATCGACTAATTTGACCACAGGGTTGATTCAGCACGTACCCATTAGCCCTGGTGGCCTAATATGAAGGTAATTTAGCCCTGAAGCCCTTCTGAAGAAAACTGTACAGTCTGCACATATGCTTGTCTTTTTTACGTTTTCTATATCGACTTGCAAACCAGATTTCCTCTGTCGCAGTTACATATCCTAAATGCAAATTCCCCAGTTGTGATGTTGTGTTATAGACTATACTACCCTCTTCTGTTGACTGTTGATGTTGTCAGTGTGCCACTGGACCACACATGTATTGCTGATGATTATTTCATTGGCAAATACATAAATGGAATAAATATATTCAATTGTGAAATGAAGTGCCATCACTTTCCGATTTTGAATTGTTTTATTGAAAGCGTCTAGTAGCCTGAATTGGCAAGTGTCATGGTAGAAGGTATTATAATCTGACCAAATATGGATATTATAATTGGAATACCGTAATTTTCTCCAACTCTTGAGGTATTCCTCAATTTGTGGAATCAAAATGTTGTCCTTTATGATTTATGGCATCAGGTGCGTCCATAGATTGATTAGGTGCGCCCTTTGTGCACAATTGCGTATAAATGACAGATCATACAGTGCCAGATTGTTTCTACCTTGGTTGGAGGTAGCTTGTCGCTGGGCAGACAAGGATCCCCCAGACTGCACTATCAAAGTCATATAAAACCAAAACGTAATAGGTGGATATGTATGAAACCTTCTTGCTTATTTTCCATTGACAAATGCGCTGCCGTTTGCCACAGCCAAAGAGCTGGATGTTTGGATGAAGTCAAACAGCTACCACGTTACGGATTTATTTTCCCCCACACGCAGACCCGGAAGCAGAAATACAGACTTGGGCTTTGTTTTGTTTTGTTAGTATCTGGACTGGAGTTGGAGGGGAAGCGACAACGTGTGCATGGTCGGGGAGTTATACCTTGGGAATGGAAGATGAACACATTTCTCTCAATGTTTACAAGTGTACAATGCCTAGTTTTGTCAGCAGTTATGACGAAGAGACAGTCTGCAATCCATCAGAAGTGTTTGATAAAGTTGAGACATCAGGCACAGATTTTATTCAAGATGCCTGGGAAACAAAGATCCGAGTACAAGACGGGGCATCGGAGACGCACAAACATAGACCTGAGAGAACGAGTTGTAAAGAAAATGTTGAAGGATACAGTTTCAGAAAACCGACTGCAGTGGATATTTTGAGGAATTTCGGGACGACGAGATCCCCCCCGAATTCCAATAACAATTCAGCAGATGACCAAAAAGAGCCAGAGGATGCCGTGGTAGAAATTGTTTTAAATGAACGAACTGATTGTGTGGACCTTGAAAAGTCAAGTGGTAGTGAAACGAAGGGTGGAGAAGAGCAAATCGCAGATCACACAGAGGGATTAACGTCATCCGATTTGGATGAAGTCGATGTAACAGATTCTGACGAAATTTGTGAAAGTAGCAGGGCTGGCGACGAAGTCGTACAGTTGAAGGAACATGTTTACTGTACGGTATACTGTATTGCAAACGATAACTACAGGAAACCGGCTGACAATGCCGGAGAACACCAATATAATGGGGCGATAACTCCGTCAACATCAAACGTCGCCACAGAGCCATCCACGGATTTGCAGCAGCAGAGCGATTTGGAACTAGGCCACCCCTCTGTCCCGGAGCCATACACCCTATCGAACCTGATTGATCCTAGAACTCTGAACAACTTTTACAACGGGGATTACAATGTATCAATTGTCTTGACCTGTCGCATCTGTCTGGACGACAAGCACATAAAGCCGCTACATTGTTGCAAGAAGGCTGTCTGCGAGGAATGCCTGAAGAGATACATCAGTTCACAGGTATAAACCTGGCATCACAGTTCACTGAAGGCTGTCTCCAGCGTCACATGTTTTCTATGTCAAGCCGTCTGGATGAAGTGTGTACGTGTATGTGTGTGTGTGTGTCTGTGTCTGTGTGTGTGTGCGTTCAATAGACACAGGGTAAATCCGCAACCCTTTTGATTTGAACGAAACCTTCCATACATAGTTGCCCATTGTAGAGGTGCTAAGAGAAATGTATTTTTTGGACCTGAATGCCAAAACATTCAAGAGATAAGGTGCTCAAAGGTGACCCATTTTGCATACCCCACTATAACCATGAGACACCCATGTCTTCAGCACTGGAAAAGATAAACGGTTGAGATTGACATAATTTAAAAGCTCAGTGTTGTCAACATTTTATAATTTCTGGAAAAAAACGTTTTTTTATTTTTTTGAAATGCATTTTTTTAACCTTTTAATGTAATCTAATCTAATGTTATCTAAAAACGCATACAAGGCGATTTGTTTTCTTCATATTTGTATATATTGTAGCTTAGATGATGTAAAATAGGGTCAAAGGTTTTTGTGTTGTTCCCGCCATCGGTTGAGACACAACATGCTCTTGAGTATACGGTGGGTGTCATGTTTTGGCTGATCAATATACTAAAATAGTCCGAAAATAAACATTTCAACATTCAAATCGTACCACAAAGACGGTTGGAGTTCCACACAACATGTTGTTTTAAATTATACTGTCAATCCCCCATAGGAAACCTATTGAAATCACACACCATTTAGGTTGTTGGGTAGAGCGAAGTAGCCAAGACCAGTGTAGGCACATTTGCTATTTAACGCAACAGTTTTTGTGAAAAAAAAACTATTGGTAGAGTTGAAAATGCGATAGATACACATTAAACTTTACATTTTTATTCGGTACATGAAAATGGAAGGGAAGCATTACATTTTATGTGCACTACGTCATGACGCACTTTTTAATCTGCATACAGTTTGGTAGAAACACACCACTGGTGGGAAAAATGCACATATTCTCTTCATGCGGAAATTAGAATTTTCCCATGAAAATCTGTCGCCAATTTGATGGAAATGTAGCAAGTGATACAAAAAGAGATAGGGCCTATACATATTCAAACGAGGCCTACCTGTTGTGATTATTGTGGGTTTTCACAACACAAATGTATGCTTACCCTCATTGGATTAGCTTTGGGATCATTTGAGACACTCCCTAGCTCATTGCCATGTCAATAGCTTATCCAGATGCAGTATGTAGTAGTATGTAGACATTTGGCTGCCTGTGTCGTACTGTATACCCATTGGGAGCGTTGGTCCATGTGCTCAGACTAGTTACCACGAGGAGGAACACCTGCTGGGGCAGTCAGCTGGGAGAGTACTGGGGTCTAGTATTACACTGTACATCATGTGCTCAACTACCTGAGGTAGACCCAGTCAAAATAGTCTGTCTCCGCTGCAGCCTGGAAGAGAGACAAGTAATTGGGATGTAGGTTAGTATAGGGATAAATTAACAGGTTTAACAAGTTTCCATCTTAGTGTTAGTGTTATGTCTATGTGTCAGTATTTTGCTGGGCTGCTTGGGGAGAAGGGATGGAAGGAATACCCCATTGTGTTGTAACTGTGCTGCCTGCCTCAGCCATTGTTTTCCTTGTTTAGGGAAGCCATGTGCTTCCTGCTTGCTGAACCTACTGGCTCCTCATGTAAGGAACAATCTGCGACAGTGCTGTGCTATGGAATTCAACAGGATAACTAGGCCCAACTCTGTGCTACTGAGTGTAAAGTGAAGGGATATGTTAGGCATTCCCCAGAGAATGTATCCGTGTCCCTGTCTATCGATGACTGTGTGGGATGACTATGGTATACAACGTTTCTATGGACGGCTAACACAGAAAACCTGTGTGTGGTGTCTGTGGGTGGTTTGCACAGATATGGAGGATGTAGAAAAAACAAGTAAAGAAATTGACTAAAGAAATTGCAACATCAGTGAAGGCACTGACTGACTGCCTGCAAAATGGATTTGTTGGCTGAGTGCTGTGGGTGTGCTGTCTATCCTCACGGCTGATGGCAGCAGCGGAGGTAGGGGTAGAGATTGTAATATGTGGCTGTAATTGATAGCCTAATCCAGGGGTTCCCCAGCGTTTTTCACAACCCCACGATGTAAAGAAATAAAATATTAATAATTAAAGTGATGTGATCAACGGCCAATGTTTACTTTAATAATTGTGGCTATGAGAGTCTATTACAAATCAGTCTGACAGTACTTTTGACCATATTTCAATCTGAAAGTAGGGTTTGAAGTGACTGGAATGCATCAGAAAGGTATTGGGAAGTTCAGAAGATAATCAGGCAATAATGTTGTATGATCTTCTGTGTAGAAAATATGTTCATTTTCCACAGTCTGATTTAGTGCCTGCCCATTGGGCAAAGACTTAATTTCAACCCCAAACATCTGTGATGACGTTGAATCAATGTGCAAAAACTGATTGGATTTGCAATGAGTCAATAGCGTAGCCCAAATTTGAACATAAATCCAATGACATGGTGACATTTGTTGTTGATTTCACATTGAATTTGTTAGTTGACAACTCAACCAAATGCATACAAAAAAAATCACAAACGCAACATGTAACAATTTCCACAATTTTACTAACTTACAGTTCATATAAGGAAATCAGTACATTAAAAATACATTCATTACGCCATCGTTTATGGATTTCACATGACAGCCATGTGAGCCAGGCCCACCCACTGGGGAACCAGGCCCACCCACTGGGGAACCAGGCCCACCCACTGGGGAACCAGGCCCACCCACTGGGGAACCAGGCCCACCCACTGGGGAACCAGGCCCACCCACTGGGGAACCAGGCCCAGCCACTGGGGAACCAGGCCCACCCACTGGGGAACCAGGCCCAGCCACTGGGGAACCAGGCCCACCCACTGGGGAACCAGGCCCACCCACTGGGGAACCAGGTCCACCCACTGGGGAGCCAGGTCCACCCACTGGGGAACCAGGCCCAGCCACTGGGGAACCAGGCCCACCCACTGGGGAACCAGGCCCACCCACTGGGGAACCAGGCCCACCCACTGGGGAACCAGGCCCACCCACTGGGGAACCAGGCCCACCCACTGGGGAACCAGGCCCAGCGAAGCAGAATTAGTTTTTCCCCACAAAAGGGCTTTAATACAGACAGAAATACTCCTCAGTTTCATCGTCTGGGTGGGTGGCCCCAGATGATCCCGCAGGGTAAGAAACTGGATGTGGAGGTTCTGTGCTGGCGTGGTTATGGTCGTGAGGCCAGTTGGGCGTACTGCCAAATTCTCTGAAATGACATTGGAGGTGGCTTATCGTAGAGAAATTAACATTCAGTTCTCGGGGAACTGCTCTGGAGGACGTTCCTGCAGTCAGAATGCCGATTGCACACTCTCTCAACACTTTAGACATCTGTGGCATTGTGTTGTGTGACACAACTGCACATTTTAGAGTGGCCTTTGATTGTCCCCAGCACAAGGTGCACCTGTGTAATGATCATGCTGTTGAATCAGCTTCTTGATATGCCACACCTGTCAGGTTGATGGATTATCTTGGCAAAGGAGAAATGCTCTCTAAAAGGGATGTAAATACATTTGTGCACACAATATGAGGGAAATACGTTTTTTTTTGTGGAAAAAATATCTGGGATCTTTTATTTCAGCTCATGAGGTAAGGGACCAGCACTTTACATGTTGCATTTATATTTTTGTTCAGTGTAAATCAAAACTACACGTTGTGCTGGGTGATCTAGTACTCTCTGTTCTAATGGGTCCTGTGCTTGTTGGCATTGTAGAGTGAAACAGGACACACGTACATGTTCCAGAGTGTCTTATCTTTCAGTAATAGGCTCCTAATATTTTGTAGCTTCAACCGTTCAAAAGATACAGCCTCATTTGTAAGAAGAAAGCAGACCTCTAGCGGCTACTGGAGGTTACTGCCGTAACCCTGGTTCTATGAACAAAGTGTGATTATTATTATTTTTTTTAATTTTCAGGGTTTCAAATCAGGCGACCCCACATGTGGCCGCGACCCCTAGCTTGGAAAACGCTGGCCTAATCACAGAGCTCTGTCCCTGTAGCACCTAATGAAATCCCGTTGCTTCCACGAGAGGCTGTGTGCTGCTGTGTGTTCTCTCTGAAGACGATGTCAGTTGGCCACCAAGACAGATCTTGTTATTGTCGTCTATGTAGCATCAGATTGCAGACTGTTCCTTGACTCAAATCCAATTTAGTCCTTGACTCATCAAGGTCAGGATAGGGACTGATACAGCACAAGAGCATTTCCATGTAAAAGACCCATCAGCGCCAACATACGAAGTTCATAGGAGCATATCAAATTGGGTGTCAAATGAAAGCTGAGAGTTTATATTTTTGGGGAAATGAAAGCATAGATACATTTTTCAACCATTTTCCATAAGAAAATGTTGGCATAAGCAAAGGTTTCGATTTTTGGATAAACAGAAGGAAAAGGGGGTTTTAGAAAACGTCTTCCAGAAAATGTCTTAAAAGGTATCAGAAATACATCAAAACACAATGATGTTGACGTAAAGACCCTACCAACTCATATCAACACTTATGTTTAGTTTTGGAGAAATTGTTTACCTTCTGTAAGTTTAAGAAATGTTGCCTTGTGCCTTGAATTCTGTTACCAAAAGCCCACATATTTTTGCATTGTAATTTCAGAAAATGTTCATGATACAGTATGTCTGCACTAGTAGTGGGAGGATAGTGTTTCACACAGTATTACTTACCCACCAGTGTTGTGATTAGCTGTGATATTCGCCTATTGATTTCTCCTGCTGGAGCGGCATCTGTTGTCAAAATGGGAAAGCTGTTTTGACTTTGGTTATCTGGTGGAAATCGGGTAAAACAGGAAAAAATTCTACACTGTTCATTCAGTTTTTGTGTATTTGAGAAAGCAAACACTTAATATGGTAGGGAATCATTGTACCTTCTAAATCTCTGTGAAATGTATTTTCAATAACAAGCCTCAAGCACGAGTCTCCGCCATGTTACGGGGAAATGAGATGCCATGTTACGGGGGAGATTTGTTTTTAATGCAGCCTAGTGCTATTGCAATTCACCTAGCTTCCACATACTGTAGGGGGAGAAATGCTAGGTGTAGCACCTTTTAAGATATTTTCTAATTTCTCTCCCTCATGAGGAGGGAGGATAATGAAGTTCAAAGAAGTAAAAAGTAATAGTAGACCTACCAATTAGTTAGTGATTTTACTGATATCAAATTTGTTTATGAATTATTAAGAGATTAAAACTTGTTTCTGTTACCACGTCGGCAACAGAAATACTGAAACTAAATTAGCCTCAATGGGAAATTATAATAGTCACAAACCACAGTGGGGTCACCTGCTACTGTTGTCCCTTCCACTTGCATACGGTTATGTTCAGCTCATAACTGTTTTCTTTCTTTTGTCTGGCGGTCAAACCAAGTGTCTTCGTCTGGACAACCCCTCTCTATCTCTCTCTCTCTCTGCTTTTCTCTGAACCTACCATGTTTCACAAGTTTGGACAGTACAATACATTACTGAGTACAGTACAGTACAGTACAGTGAGCAGAGCACAGCAGTACAATAGAGTACATGAAGGAAAAGTAGAGTAGAGAACACTATGTTGTACTCTACTATACTGAACTATACTCTACTTTACTGTACTCTACTGTGCTCTGCTTTGCTGTGCTGTGCTGTGATGTCCAAACTTGTGAAACATGAGGAGAATAACGTTCTTATGCATATCTGTGTAGTACAGATCAGGGACCCATGATGTAATTCCGTTACCATAATTCTGTTACCGGGTGTAAATCCATTTCACTTACTGTAGTTCAATAACCAAAATACGTTTTGTTCAAACTCAAGTATGTCATAGCTGACACCCAATTCTTTCTGCAGACATCTTTGAATCATAATTCGGAGCAGATATTTACAGTACCTTCAATAAATTATTCAACACCCCTTGACTTTTTCCACATTTTGTTGTGTTACAGGCTGAATTTTCAAATGGATTAAATTGAGATGTTGTGTCGTTGGCCTAGAACACGCAATGCCCTACAATGTCAAAGTGGGATTATGTTTTAGAAATGTTTACTAATTAATTAAAAGTGAAAGCGGAATAGTCTTGGGTCAATAAGTATTCAACCCCTTTGTTATGGCAAGGAAGTTCAGGAGTAAGAATTTCACCAACAAGTCACATAATAAGTTCCATGGACTCACTCTGTGTGCACTAATAGTGTTTAACATGATTTTGAATGACTACCTCTTCTTCGTACCCCACACATGTAATTATCAGTAAGGTCCCTCAGTCAAGCAGTGAATTTCAGACACAGATTCAATCGCAAAGACCAGGGAGTTTTTCCACGCCTCGCAAAGAAAGGCACTTATTGGTAGATGGGTAAAAATACTAGAAAGCAGACAATTCATATCCTTCTGAGCATGATGAGATTATTAATTACACTTTGGATGGTGTATCAATACACCCAGTCACCAGAAAGATACAGGCGTCCTTCCGAACTCCGTTGCCAGTGAGGAAGGAAACTGCTCATGGATTTCAACATGAAGCCAATGGTTCACAACAGTTAATGGCTGTGATAGGAGAAAACTGAGGATGGATCAACAACATACTCCACAATACTAATAATACCCTAAATGACAGAGTGAAAAGAAGGATGCCTGTACAGAATAAAAAATCTTCCAAAATGTGCATCCTGTGTGCAATAAGGCTCTAAAGTAAAACTGCAAAAAATGTGGCAAATAAATTATGTCCTGAATACAAAGTGTTATGTTTGGGGCAAATCCAACACAACACATCACTGAGTACCACTCTTCAAATGTTCAAGCATGGCAGTGGCTGCATCATGTTATGGGTATGCTTGTCATCGACAAGGTTTAGGGAGCTTTTTTGGATAAAAATAAATGGAATAGACCTAAGCACAGGCCAAATCCTAGAGGAAAACCTGGTTCAGTCTACTTTCCAAAAGACACTGGGAGACATTCACCTTTCAGCAGGACAATAACCTAAAACAAAAGGCCAAATATATAGTGGAGTTGCTTACCAAGACAACATTGAATGTTCCTGAGTTGCTTACTTACAGTTTTGACTTAAATCGTCTTGAAAATCTATGGCAAGAAAAAGGCTGTCTAGCAATGATCAACAGCCAACTTGACAGAGCTTGAAGATTAAAAAAATAACAATAATGCAAAATATTGTACAATCCAGGTGTGCAAAGCTCTTAGAGACTTATCCAGAAAGACTCACAGCTGTAATCGCTGCCAAAGGTGATTCTAGCATGTATTGAGTCAGGGGTGTGAATACTTAGGTAAATTAGTTATTTCTGTATTTCATGTTCAATACATTTGCAAAAATGTATCAAAACATGTTTTCCCTTTGTCATTATGGGATATTGTGTGTAGATGGATGAGGGAAAAAAGTAATACATTTTGAATTCAGGTTGTAATTCAACAAAATTAACAAAAAGTCCAAGGGGTATGAATACTTTCTAAAGGCACTGTAACAGAGTTTTTGGAAAACGTGGTCACATAACAAACCTTAAAGAGATTTTACAGTAATTCCGTTACTAAAGTGTACATCTGCACAGTTCTTCCGCCAAATTAGCCTTTGTACATTTTTCAGTGGAAATTGTTCAAAGTAGTCCCGTGTGCATGGAGTTGTATGGTTTGTTAAACATAGAAATTTGTGTTTTTTTGTTTGGCATACATTTTAATTGAGAGAAGAAAAAAAAACTGGGTCAAAGAGTAATTCCGTTTCCGTGGAATTCCTCCATGTTCACATGGTCTTCTTTAGGGATGAATTGGCAAATTCAATTGTTTCCAGGCTGTAATGAGCAGGCTGAGGGTTTCAGGGGCAGCAGCACAGTCATCCTGTCCAACCATAGTTTATGTGGTTTGCTGCTGCTACTGCTCACAGTCATATTATTATGCTATAATAGCTGTATAATTCAAAATGTGCCCAATTGATTAGGCACTGTGTGGACATTGTTGTGTCTAATGGATGTAATTGGGGAATGACAGGGCCCTTTGTTCTACTGTTAGGGTTTGTCTTGCGTTCTTTGGCTTGGCTTTGGCAGTTATGAATCTGCTAGTGCTAACCTGTAAAACCTGCCTGTTGAAATGGTTCTCCTGCGCCAAACAAAGTGTAATGTCTGTTACAGTACATTAACACGTTGAACACAGTAGCTTCAACTGCTTGCTTCATAAAGTGGCAGTGTCTGTCATGCCTATTGCTTTTCAGTGCATTAAACCTTGATTTAGAGGATTTGCTGTTGGCTCTCTTAGGCTCAAATGCTCTCAGACTTGTGCACTGGTTTCTAAGCGTTTCCGGTGACCTGTGGACAGTACATTCTATATTTCAAAGAGTTTTAGGCATTCCTTGCTTTGTGTGAATTCTATGGATCCTACAGTTTAGGCATAGTTGCTCTCCAAAACTTGTCCAATAATTGGTCAAAGTTTTCTGTCTCAACAGAAAAGTAAAGTACACGCCTACCAGCTCTTGAGTCCTACAGTGTCTTTTCTTCTCCCTTTGGAGGAGTTCTGATAGCTGATTTGCCTGCAATGATTAAAACTGTCATTGCTTTTAATATCTGTATTTGTATTCCTGTTAGGGTGACGTCTGGTCTGATGATAAAAGCCTGTATGTCTTATAGTCTGATTATAATAGGCTGTGTGAGGGGCCTCCCAAGTGGTGCAGTGGTCTAAGATACTGCATCGCAGTGCTAGCTGTGCCACTAGAGATTCTCGGTTCGAGTCCAGACCGGGAAACCCATGGGGCGGCGCACAATTGTCCCAGCGTCGTCCGCGTTAGGGGAGGGTTTGGCCGGCATCGCACACTAGCGACTCCTGTGGCAGTCTGTGCGCAGTGCACGCTGACACGGTCGCCAGGTGTACATTGTTTCCTCTGACACATTGGTGCGGCTGGCTTCCGCGTTAAGCGGGCGTTGTGTCAAGAAGCAGTGCGGCTTGGTTGGGTCATGTTTCGGAGGACGCATGGCTCTCGACCCTCACCTCTCCCGAGTCCGTACGGGAGTTGCAGCGATGAGACAAGACTGTAACTACCAATTGGATACCACAAAATTGCTCTCAATTTATGTGATGCTGCCAGATCAAAGGGATGGAAATACAAATAGTTCAATCTCCTCACCATGTCTTGGGTGTAAAAAGGCACTGCATTTTAAAAAGCCTAATTTAAATGGCTAATTCTTCATATAATCGAGCCACAAGCGTATCCTCAGCTTTCTGAGCCCTGTCACAGCTGAGCCATGTATTGTCTACTTCCGACCCCTTTTGGTTGATTACAACATATTATTACTTCCTATTTCCTTTGATTAAGGGACTCGTTGTTATTGGCTCGCCATCTTTATACTGTAGAGGAAACTCCTATCAGGCTTAGTCTGTCTAATTGTGTTAAATAAACATGCCTCAATGAATCTCAATGAGAAGAGGCTGATAAGTAGTTGCGTGCTGGTCAGTCTTTGACGATTGCAATGTTCTGACCTTCTGCCAGGATCCAGGAAGGACGTTATCCTGCCCTCTAGATCCGGTGTGATGCCACGTGTCTCAATCCTGTCCCTCACATTGGCTCAGAGGCGTTACATACATGAGCTTGGCCACTGGTTTGTCATCCCTGTCAGAGAATATGAAGACTAGCCTCTCAGTACATATCAAAGTATTGCAGATGCTGCAAGACACATGGTTATTCGCTTGTCTTTTTGCATGGTTACGTAATAGTATCCCTAACATCTTATTATGACGAACACGGACAGTAGAACACTGGTAGGGACGTGACTGATGTCCAAAGCTGTGATCAAACCGACGCTGAACGTTTGAGTATCTGTAGATTCACGTCAGCATCGCAAATCGTTTCATGAGCATAGCTGAAGTGTGACATAGCATAAGGAAGTATAGAAGGGGCCACCCTAGGTAGTATTCATTGTGTTGCTTCTTGCTGCCCATTGTCACGTTGCTACCAGTCTTATCTTGTGCCACTCCTCTACTAAAGCTGGTTCCACTGGCTCAGGCTGAACACCATGGACAGGTGTGTGTGTGTGTGTGTGTGTGTGTGTGTGTGTGTGTGTGTGTGTGTGTGTGTGTGTGTGTGTGTGTGTGTGTGTGTGTGTGTGTGTGTGTGTGTGTGTGTGTGTGTGTGTGAGCAATGGACAGTGAGAAAGAGACCTCTAGCCCGGGGGGGTCGCCTGAGGACAGAAGCCTAATAAAGTTAATCTGCACCTCTGGTCATTAGTGAAATCAGGGCTAAAATTAGGCCTAATAAAGGGATGAAAACGCACTCCCGGAGATCGCTCATTATTATCCCTGCTAGACTGTGGTGGACTACAGTTTCTCCTCTGCTCACATGTGTTTGGCTCTGAAGCAGCAGGGCAGTTATACTAGGCTCCAGAGTGGCGCAGCGGTCTAAGACACTGCATCTCAGTGCTAGAGGCATCCAGGCTGTATCACAACCAGTCGTGATTGGGAGTCCTATAGGGCGGTGCACAATTGGCCCAGTGATGAACTAAGGACACGCATCTGGCTCTATTACAGGGGAAGTTGGAAGTTTACATGCACTTAGTTTGGAGTCACTCCACAAATTTCTTGTTAACAAACTTTCGTTTTATCAAGTCGGTTAGGATATCTACTTTGTGCATGACACAAGTAATTTTTCCAACAATTGTTTACAGACAGATTATTTCACTCATAATTCCCTGTATCACAATTCCAGTGGGTCAGAAGTTTACATCCACTAAGTTGACTGTGCCTTTAAACAGATTGGGAAATTCCAGAAAAAGATGTCATGGCTTTAGAATATTCTGATAGGCTAATTTTCATGGGAAAATCAAAAGAAATCAGCCAAGACCTCAGAAAAAAATTGTAGACCTCCACAAGTCTGATTCATCCTTGGGAGCAATTTCCAAACACCTGAAGGTAACACGTTCATCTGTACAAACAATAGTACGCAAGCATAAACACCATGGGACCAATCAGCCGTCATATCGCTCAGGAAGGAGACGCATTCTGTCTCCTAGAGATTAACGTACTTTCGTGCGAAAAGTGCAAATCAATCCCAGAACAACAGCAAAGGACCTTGTGAAGATGCTAGAGGAAACCGGTACAAAAGTATCTTTATCCACAGTAAAACAAATCCTATATCGACATAACCTGAAAGGCCGCTCAGCAAGGAAGAAGCCACTGCTCCAAAACCGCCATAAGAAAGCCAGTGCCAGTTTGCAATTGCACAGTGGGACAAAGATCGTACTTTTGGAGAAATGTCCTCTGGTCTGATGAAACTGTTTGGCCATAATGACCATTGTTTATGTTTGGAAGAAAAGGGGGAGGCTTGCAAGCCGAAGAACACCATCCCAACCGTGAAGCACGGGGTTGTGGGGCTTTGTTGCAGGAGGGACTGGTGCACTTCACAACATAGATGGCATCGGGAGGTAGAGAAATTATGTGGATATATTAAAGAAACATCTCAAGACATCAGTCAGGAAGTTAAAGCTTGGTCGCAAATGGGTCTTCCAAATGGACAACGACCCCAAGCATACTTCCAAAGTTGTGGCAAAATGGCTTAAGGACAACAAAGTCAAGGTATTGGAGTGGCCATCACAAAGCCCTGACATCAATCCCATAGAAAATTTGTGGGCAGAACTAAAAAAGCGTGTGTGAGCAAGGAGGCCTACAAACCTGACTCAGTTACACCAGCCATGGGCCAAAATTCACCCAACTTCACCCAAATTCACCCAACTGGGAAGCTTGTGGAAGGCTACCCGAAACGTTTGACCGAAGTTAAACAATTTAAAGGCAATGCTGGGAATGTGATGAAATAAATAAAAGCTGAAATAATCATTCTCTCTACTATTTCACATTCTTAAAATGAAGTGGTGATCTCAACTGACCTAAGACAGGGAATTTTTACAACGATTAAATGTCAGGAATTGTGAAAAACTGAGTTTAGATGTATTTGGCTAAGGTGTATGTAAACTTCCGACTTCAACTGTATTTGAATAATTTAGCTAAATTAGGCTTTTTAAAATACAGCGTTGTTAGGGTTTGGCCGTCATTGTAAAAAATACTTTGTTCTTAACTGACTTGCCTAGTTTAATAAAGGTTAAATCAAATAAAAACTAAAAAAACAGCACTAGACCACTAATGGTACGCCCTGGTGAAATCCAGGGGCACACTGCTCTTGGAGGGGAAGGTAGATGTAATAGGCCTATATATTTTTCACACCTTGCCACTGCTCTAGTGTCCCTGCCGTGTTGGCTGACAGGGTCACTGTCCTGTGGCCTGGTTGATTGGTGTAGAGTTGGGCTCCAGGGTCGCCCAGGGGACACCCTCGTCACTGGGCACTACCTTCACAGGTGGCGACTCTCTTACTGACTGTCTCGTCTCATCAGCATCACAGCCTAGCTCGTCCTAAGCCTGTGACCTTGTCTGTGCAGGTTTAGCCAATAGCTGGGAATTCCCAATGCAAGTCACAACACAAACTTCCCACATATTCACTTCCTTTTATTTACACACACAGTAGTTATTAGTGATGGGGGGAAAATATTGATACAGTCACATTTTTCAAAATTATTTTTCAACAATATTATATTAACTTTGGCTCAAGGTATTGATTTGTAAAACAAAAAATGCTACTGTGGGTAGCGTTAGCTAGCGCTAGTCGGTCAAAACCCCAGTATGTTTTATCCTATAGCTCGTTCTCCATCTTCTTTTTTAAATAGTGAGCCAACATGTTTTCAGAAGTTTTATTTCCATGACAGTCGTAGTATCGAATCACAATACATGTTGTATCGGGAACCTAAGTATCATTATAATATCGTATCGTGAGGTCCCTGGTAATTCTCAGCCCTAGAAGATACGTATATCATGCTGGTGCCCATACAGGGTTAGTTACATTAGGCCAGACATATTATTAGAGGAACCAAGCCTGTAATGAATAAATACACGTATTACATTTTTAGCTAATACATGTCATTTTGTCCAGACCAGTCAGCTGGACTAAAGTCAAATGAAGGTCCCCAACTCCACAGGAGTTGGCTGACATCATAGTTCCGGGAAAGAACAGTGTATTATTGATATCCCACTGTTCCACCAAATGATCATCTCAGTTGCACTGTGACTCCTCTTTCTTGGAGAGTTTTCGATCAGCTATCTCTAAAGAACAGTCTGTGTTTTGTTCTCACTTTAGGCCTACCTAGTTCTGACCACCAACCTCTCATGTGAGCTCATTGGGCAACAATGGCTGAGCTGCTGCTGCGGTGCACTTAGCAACCCCAGAGCAGAACAGAGTAGACAGCCTGGCCCTGAGGAACTGAGCTGAGTGCAGGGCCAGTAACAGCCCATAGGGCCAGAGGTCAGACTGTCATAGTGTTAGGAGCCTGCTCAGTCTGCTGGGCATTACCCCAGAGGTATGCTGTGTCTCTCTCTAGTCCAGGGTTAGGCAACTAAATTCAGCCGTGGACCATTTTTTGTCAGAACAGATGGCCGGGGGGGCTTGGAGCATAATTATAATAATTTGTACACTACAAATTGACCACAAATAAGGCCAAAAAGAGATTTGAAAATGACAATATTTTCCTAACTTGATTACATTGAGACATGATCACATTTTTTTTATATATATATATTTGTGGGAATACTTGGGAACAGATTTCCTAAATTAAGCTAATTTTTTGCTGGATTCCTGGTGATTTTACAGTGTATTTTGACAAACATTAAAAAAAAACACATTGTTTTTAAAACTCGTGTGTCAGTTTTGGCCCACCTGTTGCTGACCCCCTGCTCTAGCGTCTGCTTAGTCTACTGTATGTACTACAGGCCTAGCCAGCTGAGGATTAGTTAGATCAGAGCAGCAATACTGTGTACTAATCCTCTGGGAGGCCTGGACCTGGCCTGCCCTTCTGTCTGTACCATGCCTTCGGTGGTAGTGGGGTGGGGGCTAAGACTCTCACTGGGACCTTGTACTAGGGCCCTTCTTCCTCTGTTGTTTTCCACAGCTGTAGTAGTAGGCCACTACTGTTGTTCATGGAAGCCTTCCAGCTTCACCCAGGAAGTGCCAGTCTGACACCACGTCAACGTGAACAATGTGGGCGGAATGAGACCTTATTGATACCAGAAATCTCTCCTCGCTCCCTGCTCTACTCCTGCCTCTGGAAACCAGTGGAGGTCACAGAGGAATGAGAGCATTGAGAAAGACCCCCCCCCCATTCACACACTCACACACACAGTATTTATATTATAAGGGTATTATGGTAACAATTAACTTTGCCTTATGTCAGTTAGCCTACAGTACCTGCCAGGCCATGTACAATGAGTGTATAAAACATTAGGTACACCTGCGCTTTCCATGACAGACTGACCAGGTGAAAGCTATGATCCCTTATAGATGTCACCTGTTAAATCCACTCCAGTCGGTGTAGATTGAAGGGAAGGAGACCGATTGTAAAGAAGGATTTTGAAGCCTTGAGACATGGATTGTGTATCATTCAGAGGGTGAATGAATGTAAGTGCCTTTGAACAGGGTATTGTAGTGGGTGCCAGGTGCACCGGTTTGAGTGTGTCAAGAACCGCAACGCTGCTGTATTGTATGTAATTGTATTGCTTTGTCTACCCTTCATCTTCATAACACATTACGCAATCCAGTAGCTTCATGTATTGACAATATTTGATAACCGGATCTAAGGCCAATGGCAATGTGTTTTCATGTAACGTATGACCACTGTCCATTCGGTAGACGATCCTAATTTGTCATACAGCATTCTGTAGAGTAGATCATGAACCACGTCTCTCTTCATTGATCTGTGTAATGTCTATGTCTGCCCCAGGTCAGGGTGGGCAGAGCGGACATCGTGTGCCCCATCACGGAGTGCAATGGTTACCTGGAGGAGAGCCTGGTGGTGTCCCACCTGGGCAGCGAGGAAGTGGCTAAATACAAGTACTTCCTGGAGTTGAGCCGGGTCGACTCCAGCACCAAACCCTGTCCCCAGTGCAGCCAGTTCACCTCGCTGAAAGGACGCACCCCCAGCAAGGCAGACCACAAATACAAGGTGAGAGAGAGGGACTATACTGTTCTGAGATCAGATATTATACAGGACTGAGCCCAAGTATAACAGGACTGAGCCCAAGTAAAAGGTGAGTACAGGGCCTCTGCTGTTTCTAGCACGAACCCTGATATTATACAATAATAATAAGAAAATATCTGAATAACATATGTCTTTCTGAAGAATGCATATAATCTGACCTTGTGTACTGCTTTGGGAAACGCTTGGGTTCCTTAAATCATCGACAAAGTGCATCATTGTGCATAATTAATGATGGAGGCTTTAGTCTGTGCAGACAGGCACATCTATGCACTGTATGCCGTGCATCTAGCCGATCACATGTCTATGCCCTCTGCAGATCCAGTGCACCAAGTGTCAGTTTGTGTGGTGTTTCAAGTGCCAAGCCCCATGGCACGACGGTTTGAAGTGCCGGGACTACAGGAAGGGGGACAAGCTGCTGCGTCACTGGGCCAGCGTCATCGAGCACGGCCAGAGGAACGCCCAGAAGTGCCCCCGCTGCAAAGTGAGTGACAAGGCCAGGAGAGTTTACAAAAATGGCAAACCTTGCTCCTTGAGGGAGATTTAGGTCTACAGTTTTGCAGCAAAACGATGGTCCTTAAAGGGTGTTCACTTGACTAGGAAGGTGGTGTTTAAAGTGAGCAAACACAGCAAGCCCTGTATCTCAGAAAAACCTGCTAATTGTGTTTAAAGAATCTCAAGAGAGGACCGACAGTTCTCCAGCCCTTTATGTCTACATTAGGTTGTTAGAGATGTGCTTTTCAGGTGTTCTCCAGCCATGACAGTGTCCTCAGTGCATGTTCTCTCTCTCTCTCTCTCTCTCTCTCTCTCTCTCTCTCTCAGAGCTTCAGACACAGGGTTAGGAAAGAGAGAGACAGAGAGATATTGTTGTTGTCTTTGTCTCCCTAGTCCACTTGTAACGATGGCTAGAAATGAAGCATTCCAGGAAGTCATAAGACTGAGCCTGGGGGCAGAAAGTCCATACCAAATTAGATTTAGTGAGCCACATCAGCTCTTTGTTTCATGAACAGTGATGGGCCTTTTGGAGAGCAACAACAGCAAACACAACACAGGACTGCTGATTCTTCAAGGTGTTGGGATCCATCACTGATGTGTAGGCTGCGAGCTGGCTGTCTGTCCATGGCAGCACTCTCCTCTCAATGTACTGTCAGTCGGCATGAGTCAGGGAGAGGGGTTGAGTGAGGCTCAGATATCAGGACAAAATGTTTCATTATTTTTCCTTAAAACAAGCCAAAACACTTTGTCCACCACACAGCTTGAAGTATAGGCTACAGCCTGTGTTTTATATTCTGAAAAGACCTTCGATGAACTAACTGATCTCGTAATTGCTACATATTCTCAAGAGTTATTCATTTGTGCAGAAGTTAGGATCTCACTTGAGACGAACAACGACTTCTAAAGGCTTTATAGATGGAGCATTCATGAAGTCATATGTCACTCCCCGATGATGTCACGCTCCCCAGATCCACATCCAGAGGACGGAGGGCTGCGATCACATGAACTGCACCCAGTGCAGCACCAACTTCTGCTATCGCTGTGGGGAGAAGTACCGCCACCTGCGATTCTTCGGGGATCACACGTCCAACCTCAGCGTGTTCGGCTGCAAGTACCGCTACCTTCCTGAGAAGCCCCACCTCCGCCGGCTGGTCCGGGGGTCCGTGTGTGGTGAGTCTACCCAGCCTCAGCCCGGGCCCCAGAGGCCCTTAAAGCCTTCATAGAAGGGACACATTGGGATTCACTAAGTTATTAACCATTACCTTTTATGGTTATTATTATTAGGTGATCAAGCAATCAGTAGCCTCTGAAAATCTGGCATATGGAAAATATAGACCCTCTAGTGCTGATTTAAAAAGATGCTCTGATTAGCAATTGTAATTTTTTGGCCTTATGCCTGACTGCTGAATGTAGTTATGACACTTCCTGTGACTTTCCTCCTTTGTCTCTGTGATCAGACTCAGAGAGATAGATAGGCAGGCGGGGGCGACGAGGAAACTTCAATTACCATGTGGGTGGCCTTTCATCCTCTTAATCAAATCCCGCTGCTTATGAATAATTCACACAATAATGAAGACGATCAAAACGGCATGTACTAGCTTGTTGCTGCTGCTATGACTCTTTCATAAACTCGTTTTCGCTATACAATTACTGCCTCTGCTAAAAGTTTGCATTGTTGTCACGGCTCTGAAGTCAGAACAATACCGGTGTACTATAGTAGCAACCACAGAGGTTTGCATGACCCTTATCAGCAGAACGTCCTTATCTGAGGTTACGCGTGTCTCTGTGACCCTGCCTGCCGTCTCTGAATAGTAAACAGCTCTCCCGAGAGATGCAGTAGCTTTCTAAGGGGTGTTCTGACTGCAACTCGGTGTCTGTCGTATCCCCAGGGGCTCAGGCAGTGTGGCGTGTAGTGACATGCGGGGCCTCAGCTGTTGCTCCCCGAGTGGGGTTAGCTAAAGTTAGTCAGAGGCTGCAGGTTGCCAATGGAAACATCTAACACACGGTTGACTGTGGGCTAATGTGGCCTTCAGAGGGGCTCCAACACCCCTCTCTACCTTCTATTAAGGCACTGCTCACACAACTCACATTCTATTGTTTTGACAGCCTTGACAATGTTTCCCCCATGTGCAGGCGCAATACTACAAACAACTATCTTTGTTTTTATTAGGAAGACCCCATCCGCACCCCCCCGTAATTGTGCAGGATCCTATTTCAACCAATGTTTGATAGCCTGTTGAAAATGTTGATGTGCTGTCTACGAGGCTGCTATTCCAAACTCCCCTGTCCTCCCCATGCATTTTCATGTGTGTACTTGTCCTGACCCGTTATGAACATCTGTGTTGTCTCTTCTGTCTTCCTCCAATCCCAGTAAGTAAAGTGGTGGTGGCCCCTGTTGTCATAGTCCTGGTGATGGTGGTTGGAGCCTTATCCCTGGTCGTAGGTAAGCACTGTTACATCCTGTTCTAATCCTCAAGAGAACTTGACACATTAGATAACCAGTGGTGCTTTAGATATAATCTATAATGTGTTACTTTCTCTTGGGTCAGGTAGGTACATGTAGTGTGACTCGGCTTGTTCAGTGGCTGTGGTGTGCTGGCGAGGGCCACCTGTGTCTTGGTGTAAACAGATAGAAGCGGCTAAGTGTCTGCTTGTTCAGATAGCTCTGCGACACTGGGCGGTGGGAGGATGACACGCTGATATAAAGCTGTTGACAGTCACTTGTTAATCCGGCAAAATTTGAAATGTTGTTATTTACGTTGGATAAAAGTAAACACTCTAAGCTATATCACACAGTGCAGTTGAGGAACAATGGGAAAGTAATTCTGCTTTGAAAGTTGATGAACTTGTTATCCCACCTTTGAGAAAATGGCCCTTGAATGTTTTGCTACACCTACTGGAGAGCTCCCCTTTGTCTACACCCATTCAGCATCATTCACACCCTCTTAAGCCTTAGCCCCACCCATCTCTTTAAGGATTCTCATGTGAGGCCATGTGCTAAACAGAGTGAGTAAGGTGGTGTAGTAAACAACCAAAGATTTCAAAAACTCCAGGTGAAAATAAACTTTATCTAGTCCTTGGCCTATATCCTAGTCTGATTTTTGTGCAGGTCATGTTGTTCTTCACATTACCATCTCTGGTAAACACACACTATATAAAATAAAATCTATGTTTATTTGTCACATGCACAGGATACAGAAGGTGTAAATGGTACAGTGAAATGGTTACTTGCATAGTAGCTATATCAAAATAGAAAGCTTCCAGATAAAAAATATTGTACACTGAACAAAAATATCAAATGTAAAGTGTTGGTCCCATGTTTCAGGAGCAGAAATAAAAGATCCCAGAAATGTTCCATATGCCCAAAAAGCTTATTTCCCTCAAATGTTGAGCACAAATTAGTTTACATCCTTGTTAGTGAGCATACCTTTGCCAAGATAATCCATCCACCGGACAGGTGTGCCATATCAAGAAGTGGATTAAAGGGAAAAGGGGATACCTTGTTAGTTGTACAACTGAATGCAATGAAATGTGTCTTCCGCATTTAACCCAACTCCTCTGAATCAGAGAGGTGCGGAGGGCTGCCTTAATCAACATTCACATCTTCAGCGCCCGGGAACAGTGGTTTAACTTCCTTGCTCAGGGCAGAGTGACAGATTTTTACCTTGTCAGCTTGGGGATTTGATACCGGCTACCTTTCGGGTTACTGTCCCAACGCTCCTACCCGCCAGACTACCTGCCACCCCTTCACAGCATGATAATTACACAGGTGCACCTTGTGCTGGGGACAATAAAAGGCCACTTCCTTGTGGGAATTGTCACATCATTTGCATGTATTAACTGTCAGTCATTTCACTGAGTTTACTGCTCGCTCTATATATTAACCTGCCTGTTCTCTCCTGCTCTGCTCCGGTCTCTTCTCAGGCCTCGTGGCCTTCCCTATCTACTACATCTGTAAGAAGAGACGGAAGCGCACCCAGGGGACAGGCCGCTGGCTCTGAGCTGAGGACCATGACAGTGTGGTCAGGACCCTGCTCCAGAGGCGTGGCCCAGCGAGGGGACACAGGGTTGGGGGAGGGGTCCTTCCAACACGCCCCACTAGTTTCTAGCCCCAGTCTGAGAAGAACCATGCTTTAGAGTGGGCTCCTCTCTCTACTTTATGTCCACCACAAAACTGTCTGTGACTCCTCCTCCAGCCTGTGGATCTGAAGGCTCACAGAGCACTACTCTACTCTACTACTGTTCCCTCCCACTAGTGACCAGGATTGCTGAGGAGAGGCCAACTGACAGGCAGGTACAGCCTCTGGTATCAAGAAGCCACTCAATTTCTTTTAGAAAAGTTTGAGGTTATTTATTGAATGGTTTTTAGTACTGTTGTTTGTTTTGTTTTTGTTTTTGTCTGGGCTCATATAGCATGGATAGTCAAACAAAAACACATTGGATAGAATGGGAAAGAGTCCCTCAAGGTGTGTGGGTGAGTTTATCACCATTCTATTGGTTACGCGTACAGTAGAATGCCTTTTGCGGACCCTGAGAACCTGCAAATATCAGGGATTGTATTGTGGTGCATACATAGATAGTTACATCACATCAAGCAATTGATTTCTCATTGTTAAGGACCAATCCCTAACTGTTTCCTGTAAGTGAGATTCCGGCTCCATTCAGCCGCTTCCGCCCCTGCCAACCTCGGAGTGCTGTGCCCACACACACACACACACACACACACACACACACACTGGTATTTGCATCATCAACAAAATGCATTTAAGTCTTTTTCATTGTAGAAAACAATGGGGGCAGCACTGTTGAAATAACTTCTGTTTGATGCCTAGTAATCATTTATCAATAATCTCATCCATACTTGCAAAGTAGGGTTTTTACCCTATCTCTGTTTTACTAAGTGTTCTGTTGTCCTAAATGATGCAGACAAATGTGGTCCAATTTAACGAATGGGAGAAGTCTTGAATGTTCACAGACAATAACCGAAAAGTGCTTCATGTGTCGCAATATATTTATATGTTTTGAAAATGTACATTGGATACATTTTCTGCCTCCTTCAATGGTCAAAATCAGATGTTTTCTGTGAGAATAGATCTAAAAACACATTTAAAACATATCTGTGGAGGACGGACCAATGGACAGACAGACCGTAAGAACCGTAAATGATCCAGAAGTCATGGTTTTGTTATTTACCTTGAGGAGCCTATTTAAGGAACTCACTTTCAAACTCACTAGATTGCTTGCAACAACCACTTTCCCATAGTCTTCCATTATTTAAATCTAGTTAAAGTGTCGTACATGCTATTTGTATATGAATGTGTCCATGAAGTTCATTACTAATCATGTCAGGGGTTTTTGTTCACATCAAATGTGTGGCTTGTAATCTCGGTATCTTGACATCATTAATAATGAACTATCGTCCATTCTCCATTTTAATATAAAACACTGATTACAATAGGGAATGGTAATTAACCTAACACCAAGTCAATTTGTGCACAACATCACCAAAGGAAAAACAGTCGTGTTTGTAACACAGATGACAATCAAGTATCTCTTAGACTTAAAAAAAAAGTGGCCTTTGATGTAAGTACCCTTTTGAAAGCCACACAATAGACCTGGAGCTGTGCCAGGGAATCTTAAAAGGATGTAACTTGGCAACATTGGGCCTGTCCAACATCTTCCCCCCCTATCCCCCCAAATCCCCAACCTTCTCACTGTGGGCGCTGTATATATCAGACATTCAGCTCTGCATTGATTATTATTGTGTTATTAATGACACAGACTATGATGATGATGATGGAGATCGATGAATGCTCGGTCACTACTTACCGTGTGGACTTCAGTTACCACAATGTCAAAGGTCATGGACAGAATTTGAACTCTATTAGGCTTTTGTAATTAATCTCAGGGAGCATTCTGTTACCATTCTCCACGGCTGTCTTTCCCTGCATGCTCCTGTAGCTGCCACTGTACTATGTGATCAAAACCTGTCACACATATTGTTTGTTTTTACATGGTTTTAAAGATGTATCTTACCTGACGCCAGATATAATTTTGACAATTTTTCTCACCAAGTCATCACCTGGATAATACAGTTCAAGTCGGAAGTTTACATACACTTAGGCTGGAGTCATTAAAACTCATTTTTCAACCACTCCACAAATTGCTATACAAACTATAGTTTGGGCAAGTTGGTTAGGACATCTACTTCGTGAATGTCACAAGTCATTTTTCCAACAATTGTTTACAGACAGATTATTTCACTTATACTTCACAGTATCACAATTCCAGTGGGTCAGAAGTTTACATACAATAAGTTGACTGTGCCTTTATATAGCTTGTAAAATTCCAGAAAATGATGTCACGACTTTAGAAGCTTCTGATAGGCTAATTGAAATAATTTAAGTCAATTGGATGTGTACCTGTGGATGCATTTCAAGGCCTACCTTCAAACTCAGTGCCTCTTTGCTTGACATCATGGGAAAATCAAAAGAAATCAGCCAAGACCCCAGAAATTCTTTTGTAGACCTCCACAAGTCTGGTTCATCCTTGGGAGCAATTTCCAAACGCCTGAAGGTACCACGTTCATCTGTACAAGCAATAGTACGCAAGTATAAACACCATGGGACCACGCAGCCATCGTACCGCCCAGGAAGGAGACGTGTTCTGTCTCCTAGAGATGAACGTACTTTGGTGCGAAAAGTGCAAATCAACCCCAGAACAACAGCAAAGGACCTTGTGAAGATGCTGGAGGAAACCGGTACAAAAGTATCTATATCCACAGTAAAATGAGTCCTATATTGACATAACCTGAATGGCCGCTCAGCAAGGAAGAAACCACTGCTCCAAAACCGCCATAAAAAAGCCAGAATAGGGTTACAACTGCACAACTGCACATGGGGACAAAGATCATACTTTTTGGAGAAATGTCCTCTGGTCTGATGAAACAAAAATAGAACTGTTTGGCCATAATGACCATCGTTATGTTTGGAGGAAAAAGGGGGAGGCTTGCAAGCTGAAGAACACCATCCCAACCGTGAAGCATGGGGGTGGCAGCATCATGTTGTGGGGGTGCTTTGCTGCAGGACGGACTGGTGTACTTCACAAAATAGATGGCATCATGAGGTTGGAAAATTATGTGGATATATTGAAGCAACATCTCAAGACATCAGTCAGGAAGTTGAAGCTTGGTCGCAAATGGGTCTTCCAAATGGACAATGACCCCAAACATACTTCCAAAGTTGTGGCAAAATGGCTTAAGGACAACAAAGTCAAGGTATTGGAGTGGCCATCACAAAGCCCTGACCTCAATCCTCTATAAAATTTGTGGGCAGAACTGAAAAACCATGTGCGAGCAACGAGGCCTACAAACCTGACTCAGTTGCACCAGCTCTGTCAGGAGGAATGGGACAATATTCGCCCACAATAAATTTATTGTGGGAAGCTTGTGGAAGGCTACCCGAAACGTTTGACCCAAGTTAAACAATTTAACAGCAATGCTACCAAATACTAATTGAATATATGTAAACTTCTGACCTACTGGGAATGTGATGAAAGAAATAAAAGCTGAATTAAATGATTCTCTCTACTATTATTCTTAAAATAAAGTGGTGATCCTAACTGACCTAAGACGGGGCATTTTTACTCGGATTAAATGTCAGGAATTGTGAAAAACTGAGTTTAAATGTAGTTGGCTAAGGTGTATGTAAACTTCCAACTTCAACTGTATATTAAGATGCCATTGTTTGATGCCACTTTTAGTGTATACATGTTACATTTTAATCTGACATCGTATTGGGTAGGTGGAGGATCCACCTCTGACGTCTGAACTCGCGAGGGGGCTTATCGGCTGGCTGAAGCCCCTATTCGTGCCATTGTGGCCTGGTTACCATAAAAATATGACTGGTGCCTTTACAAAGATCATTGATATAGGCTTGACAGTCTCATCTCTGCTCCAAAAACGTCTGTAGCTTGCACAACTGAAATGGTAAATTTCTCCTGATCTACCCATTGTAGATGTCAATTATCTAGTAGTTTAAAGCAACAACAACACCAATAGTCGTTTTTCATGTATTGGTTGGTTTATGAAAATCAAATGCACAGATTTGTATTCTACTTTTGTTTGTGGTTCTTCTGTGCTGCTGCACCACTATCTTCACATTTCATGTCATTCACGTTTAGCTGTTTGTGTCAGATGTAATTGTGGAGTCATTAAAAAGTGATGGTTAAAACGCCAAAAACATATGTCTTTTTTTGTGTGAACAATTGTTTTTATTGGATCACGTCAAAGGCAATACAATCAACAAATGAACCTTGGGGAATTGGACACGATACAGACAATTACATTGATGGAAGCTACAATCTATAGATATGCAATATTAAAGCTGATCTACCTCCTAAAGAAAAGAGTAATAATAATCTACCTTC
This sequence comes from Oncorhynchus tshawytscha, assembly GCF_018296145.1. Classification (NCBI taxonomy): domain Eukaryota; kingdom Metazoa; phylum Chordata; class Actinopteri; order Salmoniformes; family Salmonidae; genus Oncorhynchus; species Oncorhynchus tshawytscha. The sequence continues at coordinate 15,174,632 of NC_056446.1, read as the reverse complement.
TTCCTGTATTAAGCCAGGTAAACCAATTGATGGCTCAACAAAAACACTGTCTTGCACTTACCAACTGTGATGTATAGTTTTTAAAAGATCTCTGGCCCTTCCCTCCCTGACCAAACCCCATTCCATCCATCCACAAAGATGTCCTATTCAGAAGTTGTTTTTACAGAAACATGATCACCCTTTATTTCCGTTAGTGCTTGCCCCCTCTGAGAGTAGCCTACACCACACCAGCCCGGCCAAGCTGTTTTGTTATCTGTCCTGTCCACTCTATCTTCCCTGGATGGACAGACACAGGAGAAGTCCCAAATGGCACCCTATTCCCTTTATAGTGCACTACTTTTGACCAGGGCCTATAGTCGACCACTACAGTATATAGGGTGGCATTTGGGATGCACATGCAGCTCCCCAACGTCATGTGACCTAACCGGGGCCAGTGCTTACTCAGCAATACATAGCTCTGGGATCAGCTGACCTTGCAGCTGTGGTGGCCACTGAGAAAGTGAGTCATGACTTCTAGCTGGTTATGGACCCACAGGTCAAGAGGAGGATTCCTGGGGGATGGGGAAGTAGTTATAACAGGGCCTTCAAACAGCCAAGCTCTGTGGCTGTGGACTCAGCTCCCAGCTGGTTCCTTCCTTCCAATCGGATCATCTGATTTATTGTGTGTGATTAGAATGCTGTGAACAGCTGTGTAAATATACAGCACTCCATATCAAACAAATTCAACAACACAGAGGCTCAGCAGAGCTGAAAAAGCTATGAAATATACAACACATTTAATGAGAATTGCCTGTAGTTAGTGGTTATGCTTTAGCAATATTACATACAGTAGTAATATAGGCTTTTGTTGCTGTTCTGCCCGATGCAAGGGCCTCATGTCACAATAATAAACCAATGTGATCTGAATAATTGTTAATCATAATGAAAATTCCATTCAGTCAATTGAATATCCTGCCTCCTGTTTCATTCTGTAATGTGGCCTTGATGTCTGTCTGTGGGACTGTTTCCTCATGGTGTGGGGCTGTGCTCCTCTGTCTTCATACTAGCTGACACAGACATCCTGTTGACAGAGCTAAGACAGAATAAGACTTGGCAGAGCTGCAGAGGGGAGCTCAGCTACCAGTACTAGTACATACCACACTGATTCCTGGTACAGCATGAAATAAAGCACACCCATATTAAAACTCCCAGTGAATTACAGAATTTCATATGGTGTTTTGAAAAGACAGGGAAACATTTAATCTTTAAAATCCGTTTGAAATTACTTTCACGGAAAGATTACAGCTTCAGAATGCAAGGTTTTTCAAAAACACATCAGAGCTGAAAAGAGCAGCTGCTGCTTTGAGGGAGATGTGTTCAGTGCTGTTTCTAGGCATAAGCGGTATAATCGGCTTTTTTGTTTGTTTTGGAAGTAAGTCGGGGTCTCAACTTTGTAGATACACTATACAGTATATACAAAAGTATGTGGACACCCCTTCAATTTAGTGGATTCGGCAATTTTAGCCACACCCATTGCTGACAGGTGTATAAAATCGAGCACACAGCCATGCAATCTCCATAGACAAAAATGGCAGTAGAATGGCCTTACTGAAGAGCTCAGTGACTTTCAATGTGGCACCGTCATAGGATGCCACTGTTCAGAAAGTCAGTTCGTCAAATTTCTGGCCTGCTAGAGCTGCCCCGGTCAACTGTAAGGGCTGTTACTGTGAAGTGGACATGTCTAGGAGCAACAACGGCTCAGCCACGAAGTGGTAGGTCACATAAGCTCACAGAACGGGACCGCCAAGTGCTGAAGTGTGTAGCGAGTAAAAATCGCCTGTCCTTGGTTGCAACCCTCACTACCGAGTTCCAGGAAGCAATGTCAGCACAATAACTGTTCGTCGGGAGCTTCATGAAATGGATTTCCATGGCCGAGCAGCGGCACATAAGCCTAAAATCGCCATGCTCAATCCCAAGCATCGGCTGGAGTGGTGTGAAGTTCACTGCCATTGGACTCTGGAGCAGTTGAAACGCGTTCTCTGGAGTGATGAATCAGGCTTCACCATCTGGTAGTCCGATGGACAAATCTGGGTTTGACGGATGCCAGGAGAAAGCTACCTGCCCTTATGAATAGTGCCAACTGTAAAGTTTGGTGGAGGAGGAATAATGGTCTGGGAATATTTTTCATGGTTCGGACTAGGCCCCTTAGTTCCAATGCAGTGAAATATTAATGCGACAGCGTTCAATGACATTATAGACAATTCTGTTCTTCCAATTTTGGGGAAGGCCCTTTCCTGTTACAGCATGACAATGCCCCAAAGTGAGGCCCATACAGAAATGGTTTTTCGAGATCAGTGTGGAATAACTTGACTGGCCTGCACAAAGCCCTGTCCTCAACCCCATGGAACACCTTTGGGAAGAATTGGATCTCCAACTGCGAGCCAGGCCTAATCAGTGCCCAGCCTCACTAATGCTGTCGTGGCTTAATGGAAGCATGTCCCCACATCAATGTTCCAACATCTAGTGGAAAACCTTCTCAGGAGAGTGGAGGCTGTTATAGCAGCAAAGGGGGACCAACTCCATATTAATGCCCATGATTTTGGAATGAGATGTTCAACGAGCAGGTGTCCACATACTTTTGGTCATGTAGTGTAGATCATAAAATACACAACATGCAATTTCAGAATGTGGTAGTGCATCAGCAGCTATGCCAGTCACTGACAGTCACTCAATTAGCCCATGTCAGCAAACATTGTATAGATTGCTAGGTAAGTTAGTCTAGCCAGCTATCTAAACCTTATAGTAATCAAGGCACATGCCCAGGGGCCCTGACCCCTAGGGTGCCCCCATTGATTTTGTTAGTTACTCTCACTCAGATATCATGTGAACCTGGCATAAGTCATGGCAAAACATGTAGAATTTCAGGAAATTAGCAGGCCAAAGTCCAAATTGGCTGTATTGTAAAAATGTATGAAAAAAAAGAATGAATGATCAAGAGTTCCAGTTGAAGATGAATGGTGCATTGCATCTGAAAGACTGATATCTTGAGAGTCTTATCTTCTATCAAATGTTTTGCTTCTTAGAAAGTGAATATATTCAACATCATTTTGAAAAGTATAAATAAAATGTCTACTGATACATTTTTACCTGGCCATAATTGTAAATAAATAAAATACAATATTTTTGGTTATTGAAAATATATTTCACAGAGATGGTACAATGATTCTCTACACTTGCTTGTTTTGTCACATAAACTGAAATTAGGCAAACTATTAACATTTTAGCAACCAGGAAATGGCAAAGTAATTGTTGAATCTGTTTAATCAAAATTCATGTCTATCATCTCATGTAACTAATTTACTACAGGAGATGTATGTACCCTGCTCTGACAGACGAGGGTGTAAATTGGTCAGATATTCTCAAAGCCTAGAATCACAAAGTATCAGCAGGTGGCGTCGTTGCATTCTGTAATGAAACTACCCAAACTAGCCTAAATAAGTAACTTGGATACATTACACTTTCACTCCACCGGAAACATTGGGCAATCATGTATTTAAGTGTACATGAAACTGACAGTATTTTAAGATTACATTTGAGTTTTTCTGTCGAGAAATATAGTTCAACATATTGCATATTTGGCATCATCAGTCTAAATCATGTGCCTAGTTCGACACGAAAGAGTATTTGAACTCTGAAGACGTCACAACGCTGTTTCAGTAATTGAGCACACCGCCATTGGTGTATATTGGAAGCCCCGCCAATGGAGGCGGTGCCGTAATTGACAGTGAAGGAACTGGCGTAAACATTGGCGTCTGACAGTGCAGCAGTTGAGCTGCTGTATCTACGTTAAAGCGTTGTTTCAGAAGAACAATTCATATTTACTTCAAGTAGCCAACTGCATCACACTGCTTCGAATGGAGACCAGACAACAGGGTGAGTGAGCGTTCAAGCTCTCGAAAATGTTATAATAATATGTTACACATTATGGATTTTTGTTGTTGCATTTATTCAATTGTGTATTTAGCCTATTTGTTATTTACAGGATGAACGAAAACTGTTGTTACTGTTGTAATTCATAGTTGATAGCCTTAATCTTAATTTAAAAATATATAAATAACCTTATTAAGCAGTTTAACTTTAATATGTGATGATAGTCTTGGTAGGTGAAATTAAGTGTAAACTTTTAATAAATTCTACCTCAAAAGACAAAAGTGTATCAATAGAGTAGCCATTTTTCGACCAGTTATCACATGACGCATCTACTTAATGGAACACGTGGTTAACGTATCATTTCTGTCCAATAGAGAGCATTAGTAATGCCATCATTTTGTAGGCACTAAACTCTGCCATGGTTCGTTGGACAAAGCCTATGGGGAAAATGAATGCAGTTTTTGTAAGGTTCTGGGATAAACCCCGAAAATAAGGTCTGTGGTAAACACAGGTTTAGGAGATCTTATACGTTTTTTTTTCAATGAGATGGTCTTCATTTTTCTTCACTTTTTTATTATTTTTACATTTTTGAAGCATTATGTCATTTAATAAAGCACATAAAGGCTTACTAATTCACAAAGATCATTTTAACTGACAGATATTGTTATATCATAGAACAAAACATATAAGATCTCCTAAGCCTGTGTTAACCTCAGACCTTATTTTCTACATTTATCCCACAACCCTATTCTTTCCCTGGTTCATTTTCTCCATAAGAATGGCTGAAAGAACCAGAGGTAACATATTTTCCGGTTTTAGGACTACAAGGTGGCGAGCTCTATGTGTAACATCATTGCAACATGGTAATAAAACATCATGTTCATTTGGATGTAGTATTGCTCTGTCCTTCTGTTAGGTTCAAATATATTTTGCAAACCATGACTGGCTCAAGGCCACTTATTTTCCCTTCCCACTGTGACCACCTGACCAAATAATTGAAATCTTGTGACCATAGATATTCTGCTTTGAAGAGCCTTTCTTTGTAGTTGGCCCTATTATCCAAATAGCAAGATGGCTGTCTTAACTTGTGCACACTAGATTATCAGTTGAATACTGGCTATTATAATCAACGTTCTGGTTCAAACAAGGTATAGGCATTGTTTTTTATCAACCTCAGGTTATCAGGTTACAGTCAGCCTGAATGAACACTGTAACCTACACTATACACCAATTGTGTGCGTGTGTGTGCGCTCCTGTGTTTATGTGTAACTCACTATTTTGTATTTCACCCCATTCATTGCCTAATGGACATCAAATGCATCGTCATCAGAGTTGTACTCTAGTGTACTGAGCGACTCTAGTGTACTGAGCGATGGTGCAGGGGAATGGGGTAAGACCTCATATTCAGATGAGTGGGTTATGCCCAGTGGGTTTGTGGTGCATCTGCAACCTGAAGGTGACAGGCCTTTGATCTGTAGACTAGACTACTTCCCCTGTTATTGGTAGTATTACAGTAGCTGTAGTATTTCTGGCCCACGTTGGAACAGTAAACCTGTGCAGCATCAATTGCATATTTTTTTATACTTTCAGGATTGTAATAGCATGTGCCGATAAATAGAATGATTTGGATTTATATCCATTAATTTGTCTTGATGCTGCACAATTGAAGCAGAAAATAGGCCAATGTCTTCTTGATATGTTTCTTGGCTCCGTAGATGGACAGACTCCCATTTTAGAATACTCCAGTTCTCTTGCAATCAGTTGCATGCTGTGTTTGAGCTGAATGTTTTAGGTCTTGTGGTGTTTCCAATTACTAAATGTTCCCTGTACGCATAGAACCTCAAAGGATCTGTAAATGAATTGCCTAACAAGGGTCAACTTCATCAGGCAAAGCATGAAACGCCTCTGATTTTGAACTTTTTTTTCATCTGCGTATGTGATAGAAATGTTTTGGGACATTTGTTTTACAGCATTTCTTCTCTTGGTATGAACATGTTATAGGCATAGGCTATATGTTTAGAACTTGTGACCTCCCCGGACAAAGTAGCATAGGCCTATCTATTTTGATCAATTATTACTAATTTCATTAAAGGAATGTAATCTTTCCCCCTTGTTTCTGCTACCAAATGAAGAGAGAGGACAAGGACATCTCAGGACAGGTATGCTTGCTTCTCTGTTTAGCTGACTGCCCTTCACAGAAATGTTCACGTGATGTGGAAGTATACAGTATCCCTGATTCATGTTTAAATATGTCTCTTTATTGTGAGGGAATGAATGAATGATTGACTCACTTTCACCACACTTTGGCCCCTCCACAAATTGGACAAAAACACCCCTGACAGTGTTAATTCCAACGATGCGTTTGAGAGCAACCATTTGAAGAAGTTGCAGTCAAAGGACTATCTGAAATGGGATCTTTGACTTCGCTAGATATCGCACTGCTTAATTCTGCCGTGGCTGAGGTGAAGGACTTTGGTAAATCTAGTTGGATAATCCGAGGGGAAAATCCCACTGATTACTACAGCCAGGCCAGAAATGACATAACAGGCCAAGATGACGGCCTAAAATGGAAGCAAAAAATGGGAACTAATTTCCAGATAACTTAATCTGTTTATTTACTAAATGCTACATTTTATTTACCATGGTTATGAGCGATCTTGTTATTGGTAAGGGGACTGGGGATAATTTCCAATAACATTTCCAGTTGTGTTTGCTGCCTGCTGAGTCTGACACACTTTGTTAAGCTTATAGGATTTGCTTCCTCAGTCAGTACAGAATGCAGGTCATTTTACTGCATGAGTCAACTCATTGAACATCGTCGAGTTCGAGGGGTGGTAATAGTCCATAATGAGATGAGAGTGCTACTATGTACAAGGCGAGAGAGGATCAGTAAATGTGTCATCAAATTGGAAGACTACCTGCTTTTCTTCTTTGAGACACCCACTGTGATGTCATCACTTATAGCCAGATAGTTTACCTTGGCTGACAGAGACTTTAGCATGACTAGAGCAGCCACAGTGTGAAAGGCAGGCCTCTCAGTTCGCATTTAGGTTACTCTCAGGTCTCCACGCAGATGACTGATTTTGTGTGAACAACCCTAGGCTAGCTGTCACTGCTAACGACTGTATCTGTGGATAAGGGTTGTAGAGTAAAAACAATGATGCCTTTGAGAACCTAGCATGTGAAAAAGAGTATTTCTCCAGCTCTGGCCCCTATGCTGCTTAGTATGATGAGTGTGAATTGGGTGTGGATGAGTTGTCACGCCACAATCTGAGCTACGGGGCTCCTACTTTCAGGACAACATCATGGGCGAGACTCAGCAAATGCCTTCAGACAACCCAGACCTGCTGACCCGGACTCGGAATGTGACAGTGCCATTTTTTGGATGGGGCCGCAGATTATCTGAAATAGATTCCCAAATCAGAGAGCGAAAACTAGGATGGGTGTCCTTTTGAGAGCTAATGTAGTGTTACTGAACCCCTACTGATTGTGGTGTGGTTCTGTGTTTATTCCTTGGCCAGAGTCTCTCTCTCTCGCTCTCCCTCAGCCATGTATGTGATGGTTAATTGAATCAGACTGAGGCGTGGGAGGGCCGGGGCCGGGGTGAGGTTTAGAGTCATCGGTGAACCAATAATATGATGTTCAGGTGACATGTTGTCAAAAAGGAAAGTCACGAGCCCATCAACCCACTCTTAATAAATAAATAAAAACTTTATTTAACTAGGCAAGCCAGTTAAGAACAAATTCTTATTTTCAATGACTGCCTAGGTATAGTGGGTTAACTGCCTGTTCAGGGGCAGAACGACAGATTTGTACCTTGTCAGCTCGGGGATTTGAACTTGCAACCTTAACTAGTCCAACGCTCTAACCACGAGGCTACCCTTCCGCCCCAGTCAAGCCTGCATGGTTTCCTGTTAATGCTCTTTGATATTGATTACCATATAGATTTTTTTAATGAACCTGAACCAATGTTAATGTATCATAGGGACCTCTTTCAGTGCCCCAGGAACAATGCTGATGGATGGAACCTCACATTGGCAACACAAACAACATCACTTTTGTAAGAGTGTGTGTGTATACTGTCTGTGGTCCTCTAAGGTAAAGACGGGGATTGTTTGCTCATTTAAAATGAGTCAGCCCGGTGTTGAAGGATTGAAGTGTCTTAAGGACAACACAAGGATTCAATCAATGATGGTGATTGGGCTTGCTCGTCTGCATGGGAAGTTGCTAGGCAACGCACTCTTAACCCGTCACAGTGAAAACATAGAAACAGTTGTTCAAACTGAACTTGTCCCATTCTAGAGAAATAGGATAAAGTCGTAGAGTAATTAACTTTTACATTTGAGTCATTTAGCAGACGCTCCTATCCAGAGTGACTTACAATTAGTCCATTCATCTTAAGATAGCCAGGTGAGACAACCACATATCACAATCGTAGTAAGTACATTTTTCCTCAATAAAATAGCTATCAACACAGTGCAAGTAGGAAAAGACAAGTCCAGGCTATTATTATTATTATTATCATTATTATTATTAAAATACGTCTACTATTAGAGTCACTGAGGCCTGGCAAGATGACAATAGAGAAGAGAGTGATGAAGAGTGCTAGAATGTATACTGTGTACACGGTGGGGCTCCAAGCGAAGGGATCCTCTCCAAAGGCTTCTGATGAGAAAGTGATTGGGTTATGTGGCCAAACTGCATCACAAGCTCTGTGCCACGCCACTCCAATCATCTGCTGATGTAATGAGAGGCCAGGCCTCAAAGATGTGACTCCTGCTTGTTTGTTGTCCTCTTTGTCTTGACAAAAACATCCCCTACCTACGGTCATCTTAGGACGCTGGTCCCTGCTCAGTAACATCTCTTAGGTTTAGATGTCATGTTATATTTAAGCAATAATGGGGGGGTAAATGTTTTGTTATACCCGTTTATTACAGTCTAATATACCACGGCTGTTAGCCAATCAGCATTCAGGGCTCGAACCACCAAGTTTATAATATGTTATTATGTCCTGGCTTTATGTTGCTGGTGATTGAAATGGTATGATAAGCTCAGAGCCTTTCACCCAGTTGTATTACTGTAGCCTAGTATAGAATTTAAAGCCAGAGTCTCTTTACTGTAATATTATATTATGCAGTTATAAGAGACTAATGGTTGTAGGGACAGACATTTGAAGTTACACAAAATTAGGCAGAAATTGGGTAAAGCTATACTCCCAATTTGAGTCCAAATTCACTTTATTAATGGCTGATTTAATCTGCTGAGGGTACACCATGCTGGGGCTTTGGCCATTACTTCATCAGTCAGATATTGATCAGACACTCAGTGCTTCACAAACCAGGAAGTTGTTTGTCTGTTTTAGCTTGTATTGTAACTGGAAACACACGCATGCATGCACGCACGAACGCATACACACACACACATATTGTCATGTAATTAGATCACCATTAGGTTCCATAAGCAATAGATATTCCCCCTGAATATTTTTTTTATATATATAAAATCATATAAGAAAAGAGAAAAATGTAATAAAAAAACAATAAGCATTAAGCAAATAGGCAAATAAGCAATAAGCAAATAGATTTGTGCTCCTATTTAGTCATACACATTGATTAAGGAATGTTTTAAGTAGAGACAACATACAGGACGGTTACTCTAGCAGACAACTGGTGGCCTTATGGAAGGGGATAAGCATGACTTTTCTTTAAACTATCCAGAATATATCTTAGCTTTACATGTATAAAAATAAACAGAGGATTGGAAATGGAAGCTCGAGTGTAGATAATTACACTCGGTGTCTCTAAAGGTGGTTGTTAAACGTGTGGGAATATTGCCATTGTCACAGTGATGGATGGTGGCGTTCAGGTTAAATCTGTCCGTACTGTGGTCGTGTTACGATGGCAACAGATTGGGGGGTATGTCTTGCCGTAGCCTGAATCATCTCTTCGAGTTAGACGATTTGAATGGGTGCCTGAGTTTCTTCTGTTATTTGCAAAAACATACTTTATGTGATTGTCTCTCCACTATACAGTGAGTGTACAAAACATTAGGAATGCCTCCTCTTTCCATGACAGACTGACCAGGGGGAAGGTATAATCCCTTATTGATGTCACTTGTTAAATCCACTTCAATCAGTGTCGATGAAGGGGAGGAGACAAGTTAAAGAAGGATTTGTAAGCTTTGAGACATGGATTGTGTATGTGTGCCATTCAGAGGGTGAATGGGCAAGACAAAATATTTAAGTGCCTTTGAACGGGGTAAGGTAGAAGGTGCCAGGTGCACCGGTTTGAGTGTGTCAAGAACTGCAGGGTTTTTCACACTTAACAGTTTCCCGTGTGTATTAAGAATGGTTCACCACTCAAACGACATCCAGCCTACTTAACACAACTGTTGGAAGCAATGGAGTCAACATGGGCCAACATCCCTGTGGAGACTTTTCGAGACCATATGGAGTTTTTTCTGAGGGCAAAAGGGGGTGCAACTCAATATTAGGAAAATGTTTGTGTATATCTACAGTACCAGTCAAAGATTTGGACACACCTACTCATTCAAGGTTTTTTTTCTTTATTTTTATTATTTTCTAAATTGTAGAATAATAGTGAAGACATCAAAACTATGAAATAACACATATGGAATCATGTAATAAACCAAAAAAGGGTTAAACAAATCTAAATATATATTATATTTGAGATTCTTCAATGTAGCCACCCTTTGCTTTGATGCCAGCTTTGCACACTCTTGGTATTCTTTCAACCAGCTTCACCTGGAATGCTTTTCCAACAGTCTTGAAGGAGTTCCCACATATGCTGAGCACTTGTTGGCTGCTTTTCCTTCACTCTGTGGTCCAACTAATCTCAAACCATCACAATTGGGTTGAGGTCAGGTGATTGTGGAGGCCAGGTCATCTGATGCAGCACTCCATTACTCTCCTTCTTGATCAAATAGCCCTTACACAGCCTGGAGGTGTGTTGGGTCATTGTCTTGTTGAAAAACAAATGGGTTGGTGTATCGCTGCAGAATGCCGTGGTAGCCATGCTGGTTAAGTGTGCCTTGAATTCTAAATAAATCACAGACAGTCACCAGCAAAGCACCATCACACCTCCTCCTCCATGCTTCACGGTGGGAACCACACATGCGGAGATCATCCTTTGACCTACTCTACGTCTCACATATACACTGCGGTTGGAACCAAATATCTCAAATTTGGACTCATCAGACCAAAGGACATATTTCCACCGGTCTAATGTCCTTTGCTCGTGTTTCTTGACCCAAGCAGGTCTCTTCTTCTTATTGGTGTCCTTTTAGTATTTGTTTCTTTGCAGGAATTCGACCATGAAGGCCTGATTCACGCAGTCTCCTCTGAGCAGTTTATGTTGATGTGTCTGTTACTTGAACTCTGAAGCATTTATTTGGGCTGCAATTTCTGAGGCTGGTAACTCTAATGAACTTATCCTATGCAGCAGAGGTAACTCTGGGTCTTCCTTTCCTGTGGTGTTCCACACGTTGTTTTGTGTTTAATCGTCTATCTCTCCTCAGGTTTGCTGGACCCAGAGCCTCTAACAGAAGTAGATGAAGAAATGGTGTCAGAAGTGGACCTCTACAACACTGTGACCGATGAGGAGAGGGAGGAAATATTAAGTGAACTCACTAAGGTAGTCCCTCTCGTCAGCACTTTTCACCGCTCTGTTTTTCAATGTTTAGCTTGGCATGTTGATCGAGTTGGATTCAGGAAGCGCTGTCTTGGAGATACATACATTCTGTTCAACCTTAGAGGGGAGAGATGGTTAAGAAGTTGGTACACTGATCTCTCTCACATAGGGAAACTGTGTTGGACCATGGGAGAGAGATATATTAACTGGAAATAGGAGCGGAAGTAGAGGGCATTATGAGTTATGTAAATCTTGGCAGCTCTTGCAGCAGAGCTTTTTTGCATAATATGAGTCGGCATCAATTAGGATTTGGGTTTACAGTTGTTACTCTTCATCACTGTTGTTTCCCCTGGTGTTGACCTCAGGCCAAATACACTATACTGTGTTTTAAGGACGAGCCAGTGTTTTGTACTTCAGTTCCCTCAATTTACCACTATATTAATATTATTATAGTTATATTACCAACACGTATATGTAGCTGAAATTGCCTTTTGTAGCCGTTTGTAGTATAGTAAGCTTCATCCAAGAAATATACTTTATTTGCTGATGAGGAGTGGGATATAACACATTTTGTCCATGTGTTACCTTATTTGCTTTATGGATAATTCATTTGGAACACTTAAGCCCTAGGGGAAATTAGCATCACTCTCTTACGCTATATCTCTCATGTCTTTATTTCTCTCCTCTCTTTCTATGTTTATGCCTCTAGTTAGAGGAAGAAATCTCCACCCTGAGACAAGTGTTGGCCTCCAAAGAGAAACACCACTCGGACCTCAAAGCCAAACTGGGCATAACACCACTCAGTGAGCTCAAACAGAACTTCAACAGGAGCTGGTATGACATGCAGACTTCCACTGCGTGAGTACCCAACATCGTTCTCTGTGTGTGTTACGCTTGAGTGGCATGTATCAAATATGTTACACGCCTGCGTGCATGAAGCCAGGGGGAGGGGGAATCTCAACTAGACTCCTATTGTTGCCATCCAAAGGCTGTGTCAGAGAAAGTGCCTACGTTTGGCATTTGGGAAGGAACGCGAGAAATAGCACTCGCGCCCTCTAGATGTTTTGCTCCTGTCACCAGAGATTGTCTTTATGGGCGTCACAGAGTGATGAATGTATGGATCCGGTCTGATTGGGCTCATTGAGGCAGATAATGACAGGGAGCAAGCGGCCTAATGGTGATGTGACATCTAAAGCAGCACAGTGCTGGCTGCCTGGCCCAGGACACATCTATCCACGGGGGCAAGCCAGTAAAAACAAGCAGCAGCTTCAGGCTCATATAGGTCAGTACTGTATATATAGCCATTTTCAGTGAACAGCTATACAATAGGCCTAGATTTCAGTCCTCCGTCTCTGCCTGCGTCTGCAGACTGGCCTTGTATGTCCCTAGCTATTCAGTTACCAGAGTCACGCTTTAACTAGGCGCTCAAATGGGCAGAGCACCCTTCTCCAATCACCGTTACCATGGTGAGGGGGAACTGCAAACCACTAGGGTCAAGCAGATCTGGTGGTGCTGAGAGCTCATTGGCTGGAGGGAGAGGAGAAGAATGGGCCTCCACTGTGTAAATGCCACGACACACTTCCTCAATCTCCAGTCTCGACACCAATGCAAAACCAAGGCAACAGGGCCAAGTGTAAAGGAGGTGAGCAACTCCGTCATAACGGCCGAGCTGTATCTATTGTCAGTGTGGTTTGTTGTTGGCATCAGTTGATGTTAGGTGATAATATTTCTCTTTCTCTCTCGGGCTTCTCTCTTTTCTTTTCCCTCTCCTCTCTCTCTAGTCTTCCTCACTTCAGGCGCCACACTAGTTAGACTCAGTACCTAAGTGAGCTGGCGGACCACATTCTTCTCAGAATTACCTCCCACAGCAAAAGCGTTAGCCAGATTAACGCATTGCACTTAATGCATCTCACAAATGCAGTAAGCTCTTTGTCTTGAAATAGAAGGACTCAAATCCGATAAGGTGATGGCATGGGCTGGTGCTCAGGGAAGTGCAGGAGTTTCTTCGGTTTCCATGCAGTCTGTGTGTAATGCACTGAGAGGTAATCGGGCTCTAGGGGCTGGGGATGTGAGAGGTTGGAAGCCAGGCACTCTGCAGACTAGCAGGCTTTTAGAACTAGAAAATAAAGAGGAAAATCAATGGCTTCTCTTTGTAGGCCAGTGCCCTAACAGTGGTATAAGCTGTACAAATAATCAAAGCGATGCGCTCCTCTGTTTCCCAGAGATTTTGCAGCATCAATAGGAGTTAAAACATGGGGAAACACTGAGTCTTTGTTATCTGTGCCATGCTGCCCTCATCCTGTTTTTATAGATGTATGAATCCCTGACTGATTGTGATACTGAGCTGGAGTATCAGTTACACCCTGGCTCCGGCTCTGACTATGAAACTAATCCGTGTGTGTGGAGTGAACAGTGCTCCGGACAGGGACAAGAAGAGAACAGGTGTGGCTATCCTGTGGTGTCCTGTCTGTTTTTGATAATCACTGTCTTGTCTTTTCATTTGTCCAGGTACAAAAAGACGTCGGAGACGTTGAGCACGGCAGGGCAGAAAACGTCAGCAGCTTTCACCACATTGGGAACAGCCATCAGCAGGAAGTTTGGGGATATGAGGTACGGTGTCACTGGTGCCTATAGCAACCACACAACAACATCAACATCTTTCATATCCAATCAACTGAAGCCTTACACTATGACTACATCTTTTAGCCTACAGCTATTGAGACAGAATACAAGGTGGCCTCCAGTCAGAATGACCACCCTCCTCCCTCATCTCCACTTTTCTGCAGCCAGTCTGTCGTGTGCCCAATCCTAATTGTCGCTGGGGTTGACCCAGACAGTCTGTTGCAGGGGGCATGTTTGTGTTGCATAAGCCCAGAGTAAGCAGCTTTCTGCAGGCCAGATTGGATGCGGGCCTGGGGTGGAGTGGGGGGGGGGTGTCAGTAACCCTCTGGGTGTCTGCTGACCACTCTCTTCCTTGAAGACCCAGAGTTCTGACTGGGCAGGGTGGCATTGCTGGCCTGTATGCTGGCTTTGCAGGGGCACACTCAGCCACTGGGGAGCTATCATATCATAGACAGCTGGCCCCAGGTTCACTAGTAATACAATACTCAGACTAGCCATGACAAAGAAAAACTGTGATTTACTGTTATGTCTGTCCATGTCATTTAGTGTGTGTTGTAGACGTGTCAGAGTCTTTGTTTTGTTATTTTAATGTCGTCATCATTATTGCATGATAATAACAAAAGACTCACCACCGCGGGTTTATAGTAGTGTATTAACCAACCAACGGTATGTATAAAATCACGTTGAACAATGATCCAGAGAGACAAATAGATATTCCTTTGTGTATTGCAGCATGTTTGGCCTTGAGTTAATGTATCCCAGAAGGTATGCCACCTAGTGTGCATGTGTGTGTGCATGCAAATGAGTTTGTCCCTGTGTGGACTATTCGTGTGAATTGAAAATACAGTAGAACACGTTATTTTCATGAACCCTGTTCACTATGTTGCCCAGTGAAATAAAAAAATAAAAAAGGTGTGCCCTGGCTGACTTGCATTGGTTGAAATATGCTAAACCAAACATTTAGCTATGAGGAACCATGGAGAGCAAGGTACAGTATGTTGCCTGGGGGTGAAGTTTGCTGTGGGCTTTACTTGGGTGACTCCCTTACACTTAGACTGCAGGTTGTTTGCATTCTAATGCATAGTGTATACAGTACTGTAAGGATACAGTATATGGCATGATAACCAGAGCTTTGATGATTGGTTAACTGTGTGTTTGAAGTGTGTGCCCGCGCTGGATCTTTGAATTTGTCTTTTCTTGAATAGAAGTTCAATTAAACTCTGTCGTGATTCCAAAATGAAGTAGCCTAATGTAAAGTGTTGGTAGGACACTCGATAATGTCAGGACAAATGTCTTAAATGTCTTTGTTTCTTCATCCTTTTCTATGCATCCAAAGATCAAATTCACTTGGGTAAGAAATTGTGTTTTAGTGTTATTGGTTGTATTATAACTCTGATTTAGAGTCAGATATGCGTGTTAGCAGTGACTGCACTGAAACTAGTCAGAAGATGGACAAAGGCCATTGTTTACGTAAATATGAGTGGGATTTAAGATATAATGGTAAGAAGATGACTACCAACTGAATGGGATCAATTCCAGGGATCCCTTGATTTGATTTAGTCAGACACACAGTTAGTTCCAGTGCAGTCACATCATAACCTAGTGTGAATGTGTATACATGCAAACCTCATAGTGAACTCCTCAGATCTGTAGCACACTGACCAGTAGGCATGCATGACTTTGACTGTTGTTGACCATAGCATGTTTTACTTGTGGGCGGTTCAGTATAGTTACAGTTTTTAGATCATTTGTCTTTCTCTTTTGTACCTTCTGTGGATGTAGCATTGCTAGTTCTCTGTAGAAGATGTTAGTCATATACACATGAATGAGTCATCGATACGATATGACGATAAGTTGTCTAAGAACATATATCATATATCATATTACAATACAAGCCATTAGATTCCTCTAAAATATCTATTTTTTTTTTAAGGCAATCAGATGATGGGTAAATCTACATTATAGAAATGCCTAGAAAGTTGCCCTGCTGAATTACTGTAGACTAGAGGGAGTGCTTGCTGTGTGTGTGCGTGCATGTGTGATTGCGTGTGTGATTTCTGCTGTCTGTAAATTCATGTTAATGATTTAACTCCTCTCTTACCTGGGCCATGCTCTCTTGGGACAGCTACTCTATCCGCCACTCAATGAGCATGCCCGTTATGAGGTAATTGTGTGTAGCCTACTTTGTGTGTAGTGATAGACTTAACCCTCCACTAGATCCCAGTCCTTAGCCACCCACCCATTCTCGTTGTCTTAAGGCTGAGCGTTTGTAAGCATTGTGAGTAGAATTGGTATTGGTTCAGAATTTATAGGTGAAACAGGCTTGCATTGTAACATTGGCATATCCTGCTGCAATCATCAGGCGAAGATTCATCCATTTCTTGCTATCTGACCTGTTTATCCAAAGATAAACGTGTGGAATCGTAACACTAGAAAAAGTGACCTTTCTATAACACTGATGAGCATACAGGACTTCTCCCAGTGTTTTGTTAACAGAGCACTGTAAGTAACGGTAGCTTTAGCAGAGCACTGTAAATACAGACCGCTTTAGCAGAGCACTGTAAATACAGACCGCTTTAATAGAGCACTGTAAATAGACCGCTTTAGCAGAGCACTGTAAATACAGACCGCTTTAGCAGAGCACTGTAAATACAGACCGCTTTAGCAGAGCACTGTAAATACAGACCGCTTTAGCAGAGCACTGTAAATACAGACCGCTTTAATAGAGCACTGTAAATACAGACCGCTTTAGCAGAGCACTGTAAATACAGACCGCTTTAGCAGAGCACTGTAAATACAGACCGCTTTAGCAGAGCACTGTAAATACAGACCGCTTTAGCAGAGCACTGTAAATACAGACCGCTTTAGCAGAGCACTGTAAATACAGACCGCTTTAGCAGAGCACTGTAAATACAGACCGCTTTAGCAGAGCACTGTAAATACAGACCGCTTTAGCAGAGCACTGTAAATACAGACCGCTTTAGCAGAGCACTGTAAATACAGACCGCTTTAGCAGAGCACTGTAAATACAGACCGCTTTAGCAGAGCACTTGTAAATGCAGAGCACTTGTAAATACAGGAAGCTTTAAGTGTACACAAAAGTACAGGTACAGTATGGTGGCTCAGATAGATATAAACATACATGTTGGATACTAAAGTAATAGTATTGCATGAAACTGAACTGCTTTTCATCCCATTAGGAACTCTCCCAGTTTCAAGTCCTTTGAGGAGAAGGTTGAAAGCACCGTTTCCAACATAAAGGTAATGTGAGACATAACACATGTTGCTGTCAAAGCAATGACAGAGATTTACGTAATGTTGAAGTAAGGCCGGGATTCAATCCGAGCGTGCTTTGTCCGCAATGCGCGTATTAAAGGCAATGTTCCCGGGTTCGCAGAGGAACACATTCACGATAAACACTGCATGTCTCGGCTCAATCTGAATTAACCTTTTAAATGGCATGATTGCGGACAAAACAATCGGATTGAATCCCGGCCTAAGTAAACTCAATATAAGGGAGTAAACATTATGGAGGTCTTTCTTGTTAAGCTTCACTTCCTTTAACTCAGGAAAACTTTTGGCTATTTTTACAGCTCAGCTAATTGAGGTTAAACACTACCCTCAGGAGAACAATTGCTCCACTTTGAATGTGCGCATTTGAGCCTGATGTCGTAATCTCTGGTGTTTCTAACAACCCTGCTGAAAGTTCAAACAGATTCTCGACAATAGCCTATATTAAAATGTTGTTTTGTGCGTTTGCGTGCCTATGCATTTGTGGTTGTTTTTGGATTTGGAGCAGACCAAGGTAGGAAGCCAAGGAGGTGGAGGGAGTTTTGAGGAGGTGTTGTCTTCAGCCGCCCACGCCAGTGCCCAAGAAACCCCCAGCAACAACCTGTCTGAGAGCAGTGATCATGAGCGGACCTGCTAGACCAGAGCCTGAAACAACCTCCCCAGACCAGGATTAGCACTCTACTGCCCCTCACTGGCCCAGAGGCCACATTACATTACCTGATGAGGAGAGCATGACAAACAGTAGGCCTATCTATCCAAAGCCACATCAAGTACCAACACAAATGTGTATTATCTAATGGCTTCTTAGCCTTTGTGTTTCCAATCTGTAAAGCACTCCTGCCCTTGATATTTTATTACTATGAATACAGCTATTACCTTTTGTATTTTAATAAAAATGTGTTCCATTTATATCAATGTATTTGATAAACAAAAAGTAGTGACTTTCTTCCCAGTACTAAAACAACATTTTCATGATGACACCTACTTTCCAAGAGTGGACAGTCACATAAAACTATTGGGGGAGGGAATTATATTTGAAACTAATATTTGAAATTGCAAGTACTGGATTTGTAGGCCTATACTGCACTGTAAATGGGGACCAAAGTAAGGCCTCGTGCTGAAAATCTACTGAATACACTGTCATCCCGATGAATCACACTAATATCTCCTTTATTCCAACCGTGCACTGTTAGCACTTGAGCCTTGATGGGGTCTCCTAAATCCGGACCTAAATTATACTTATTATCACAGCAGTCAGGCAGTGTAGATGCTTTGACACACTGTGGGATTAAATGTCTATTTTAAAATGTGGTTATTTCTTCTGTTTATTACTGCTAATCTTCAATAATGGACCAAACAGCTGGTTTTCTATTTACAGAATTAACTGTCATATGATTTTCTCCTTGTGTTTATTGTTCAAGTTGATTTTTCTTGGTTGCTGTGGTTTTTAACTTAATTGTGACTAGACGTTTGTCAGACATTTAGGTGATAATGTTTTCAGACATTTTGACTACGTTTTGTCAACAGCAGTCCCTGTGTAGCCCGGTAGGTAGAGCATGGCTGTTGCAATGCCAGGGTTGTGGGTTCGATTCTCACGGGGGACTAGTATGGGGGGGAAAGTATGAAAATGTATGCATTCACTACTGTAAGTATGACTTAAATGTAGTCTAGCAACTTCTGCTTTTTTTAAAACAAAACTGTATCCCAGTAAGATAACACACTATGAATAAACTGTTTTTTGCAGTATGACTATTAAACAATTTGTTGCAAACCAATCTAAGGTCGTTTGTCGTATGTTATGACATTGAAATAAATACCATAAGTTAAATTACATGGTACTAATCTACTAAAGCAAAACACTCAAGAACACAAATTGTATTAAGACAGCCCAAACACATTTAGAAATGTACTGTAATTGACAAATAGCATCCCATTGACTCAAGTACTTAAACTAATGCCTTTGTACGGAACATGTGAGACGCTATTTTCGGCTAGCGTTAAGGCAGCACTAGTGTCAAACGCACGTTAGGTCGTCATGTAAAAACTGGCCACTGGCAGTATCCAGACCTATTTAAGACCAACCAAAATCTGGTTTTATCGGTAACACAGTTGGTTATGGCATTAATTTTGACAGTGGAAACGCAGCCTATCCAACCGTGCTGCACATTTCCCATATGCGCATGGAACAAGATGTGATTTGGTGCCTGTATACTTAATATTTAGAAACATAAAACGCTAATGTTTTTTCCTCGTTTTCTTTTATTAAAAAGAAAGCATAGCCTCCCCTCTCAATGAAGGCTGTTTTCTTTTTGTCCTGCCCAATGTAATCAAGTAAGACCGTCCAAAAAGGCTGTGTTTGGCTGGTGAGACAGCTTGGAATAAATCTTGATCATTTAATAAAGCTTTGGCGATTAAGTTCGATAAGCAAAACAGTGAGCTGACTTTCCCTTTTTACGCTACATGACAAAAAGTATGTGGACACCTGCTCGTCAAACATCTAATTCCCAAATCAAGGGCATTGATATGGAGTCGATCCTCCCTTTGCAGCTATAACAGCCTCCACTCTTCTGGGAAGACTTTCCACTAGATGTCGGAACATTGCTGCCGGGACTTGCTTCCATTCAGCCACAAGTGCATTAGTTAGGTCGGGCACTGATGTTGGGTGATTAGGTCTGGCTCGCAGTTGGCATTCCAGTTCATCCCAAAGGTGTTCGATGGGGTTGAATTCAAGGCTCTGTGCAGGCCAGTCAAGTTCTTCCACACCGATCTCGACAAACCATTTCTGTATGGTCTTCGCTTTGTGCATGGGGGCATTGTCATGCTGAAACAAGAAAGGTCTTTCCCCAAACTGTTGCCACAAAGTTGGAAGCACAGAATTGTCTAGAATGTAATTATATGCTGCTGTAGTGTTAAGATTCCCCTTCACTGGAACTAAGAGGCCTAGGTCGAACCATGAAAAACAGCCCCAGACCATTATTCCTACTCCACCAAACTTTACAATTGACACTTTACTACTGCCAGACCAGTGATCATGAGTCATGATGGCAGTCAAATTCCATGTGACCATTTAGTCACAGTAATTAGGCTTCTCCAAGCTCTGATGGTCATTAGTAGCCCACCAAACGTGCTAACTGCCAGCACTCTATTGTCACTCTAATCACTCTGACATCAATGCAAATGTCATCCAAAATCAAATAAAACCCTTCATGTTGTGCAACATTTCAAATCAAATTTTATTTGTCATGTGCTCCGAATACAACAGACCTTACAGTGAAATGTTTACTTACAGGCCCTAACCAACAGTGCAATTTTTAAGTAAAAAATAGGTATTAGGTGAACAATAGATAAGTACTGAAATAAAACACAACAGTAAAAAGACAGTGAATAATAACAGTAGCGAGGCTATAGTCAGGCACCGGTTGTAGGGCTAATTGAGGTATTATGTACATGAATGTATAGTTAAAGGGACTATGCATATATGGTAAACAGAGAGTAGCAGCTGTGTAAAGAGGGGTTGGGGGGGCACAATGCAAATAGTCCAGGTAGCCATTTGATTACCTGTTCAGGAGTCTTATGGCTTGGGTAAAAGGGTAAAAGCTGTTGAGAAGCCTTTTGGTCCTAGACTTGGCACTCCGGTACCGCTTGCCATGTGGTAGTAGAGTCTTTGACAATTTTTAGGGCCTTCCTTCCGCCGAGCAGTTGCCATATACCGGGCAGTGATGCAACCAGTCAGGAAGCTCTCGATGTTGCAGCTGTATAACCTTTTGAGGATCTGAGGACGCATGCCAAATCTTTTTACTTTTCTAGGAATCATGAGGATAGAGTTGTGGTCGGATTACCAAATGGATTGCGAGGGAGAGCTTTGTACGCGTCTCTGTGTGTGGAGTACAGGTGATTTAGAATTTCTTTCCCTCTGGTTGCACATTTAACATGTTGATAGAGATTTGGTAGAACTGATTTAAGTTTCCCTGCATTAAAGTCTCCCGCCACTAGGAGCGCTGCCTCTGGTTGAGTGGTTTCCTGTTTGCGTATTTCCTTATACAGCTGACTGAGTGCGGTCTTAGTGCCAGCAATGTCTGTGGTGGTAAATAAACAGCCACGAAAAGTATAGCTGAGAACTCTCTAGGCAAGTAGTGTGGCCTGCAATGTATCACAATATACTCTACTTCAGACTTCTACTAGAGACTTCCTTAGATTTTGTGCACCAGCTGTTGTTTACAAATATACACAGACCGCCCACCCTCGTCTTACAGGTGTGCTGTTCTATCCTGCCGGTGCAGCGTGTATCCCGCTAGCTGAATATCCATTTCGTCATTCAGCCATGATTCCGTGAAACATAGGATATTACAGTTTTTGATGTCCCGTTGGTAGGATATTCGTGATCGTACCTCCGTCTAGTTTATTGTCCAATGATTGCGCGTTGGCTAGTAATATTGACGGTAACGGCAGCTTTCCTACTCGTCTTCTGCAGGTCCGGATGAGGCATCCGGCTCTTCGTCCTCTGCTTCGCTTCCTTTTGCGAATGATTGGGATGTCTGCCCTGTGGGTTGTTTGGAGAATATCGTGTGAGTCCTGCTTGTTGTTGTTGAACTCCCACAAATACTTTGGAGAAAATATCCTTTCTGTTTCATTTGTTTAATTGTATTATTCATACTATAAAATAATGTCAAAATAATGCCAAAGAAATCTAAGCAAATCTTGTTGGCTAAATGAACTAGTGTAGCCCACAGGCATATAGCATAAGCCAGATCAGGGCCTAGCATCAGGACAACTCAAGAGTAAGTATTCTGTTCTTCTGAAACAGACTACATTTTCTTCATATCATGCTTCTTTAGACCTGTCTAAAATAAATAATGGATTTATTGTGATGGATTTATTAGACTGTAGATGTTCCAAAGGTCTACATCAGTGGCTTGTGTGTGGAATCCAGGAGATGCAAAATGTGTTAATGTTAATTAACGGCAATTACCTTGGCAGTTATTTGCTTGACAATCACCGGCTGACTAAATTTAATGACCGCCACAGCCCTAATTAGGGCAGGTAGTGTTCTCCTGTCATCCGCCAAACCCAGATTCGTCCATCAGATGGTGAAGCGTGATTCATCACTCCCGAGAATATTTTTCCACTACTCCAGAGTCCATTGGCGATGAGCTTTACACCACTCCAGCCAACGCTTGGGATTGAGCATGGTGATCTTAGGCTTGTGTGTGGCTGCTCGGCAATGGAAACCCATTTCATGAAGCTCCCAAAGTACATATTTAGGTCTTACTCACCTGAGGTAGCGTATCTCATGATAAGCTGTAGACCATACTATCTACCTAGACAGTTTTCATCTGTATTTTTCATAGCTGTCTACATACCACCACAGACTGATGCTGGCACTAAGACCGCACTCAATGGGATGTATTCTGCCACAAGCAAACAGGAAAACGCTCATCCAGAGGCGGTGCTACTAGTGGCCGGGGACTTTAATGCAGGGAAACTTAAATCTGTTTTACCACATTTCTAATAAGAATGTTAAATGTGCAACCAAATGGGGGAAAAAAACTCTAGACCACCTTTACTCCACACACATAGATGCGTACAATGTTCTCCATCACCCTCCATTTGGTAAATCTGACCACAATTCTATCCTCCTGATTCCTGCTCACAAGCAGAAATTAAAGCAAGAAGCACCAGTGACTCGGTCTATAAAAAAGTGGTCAGATGAAGCAGATGCTACGCTACAGGACTGTTCTGCTAGCACAGACTGGAATATGTTCCAGGATTCTTCCGATGGCATTGAGGAGTACACCACATCAGTCATTGGTCATCGGCTTCATCAATAAGTTCATCGATGACGTTGTCTCCACAGTGACCGTACGTACATACCCATACCAGAACCCATGGATTACAGGCAACATCCGCACTGAGCTAAAGGCTATAGCTGCTGCTTTCAAGGAACGGGACTCTAACCCAGAAGCTTATAAGAAATCCTGCTATGCCCTCCGACGAACCATCAATACAGGACTAAGATCGAATTGTACAACACCGGTTCAGACACTAATCGGATATGGCAGGGCTTGCAAACCATAACAGACTACAAAGAGAAGCACAGCCACGAGCTGCCCAGTGACACAAGCCTACCAGACGAGCTAAACTACTTCTATGCTCACTTCGAGGCAAGTAACACTGAAACATGCATGAGAGCACCAACTGTTCAGACTGTGTGATCACGCTCTCCGCAGCCAATCCTCCACATCGGCTGCGGAGAGCGTGATCACACAGTCTGAACAGCTGGTGCTCTCATGCAGGTCGAAGACCTTTTTTATTTTTTTATTTCACCTTTATTTAACCAGGTAGGCTAGTTGAGAACAAGTTCTCATTTGAAACTGCGACCTGGCCAAGATAAAGCATAGCAGTGTGAACAGACAACACAGAGTTACACATGGAGTAAACAATTAACAAGTCAATAACACAGTAGGAAAAAAAAGTCTATATACATTGTGTGCAAAAGGCATGAGGAGGTAGGCGAATGATTACAATTTTGCAGATTAACACTGGAGTGATAAATGATCAGATGGTCATGTACAGGTAGAGATATCGGTGTGCAAAAGAGCAGAAAAGTAAATAAATAAAAACAGTATGGGGATGAGGTAGGTAAAAATGGGTGGGCTGTTTACAGCTGAAAAAAGCAATAAAATTGTTTAAAAAAAAAAAATATACAAAATTGAAGGATTATGAAGACTAAATACACAATGTAAATGTTTGAGGACAGGGTTTTGTTCTCTCTGGATTCCATTAGAATGACGATCGATTAGCTGCTCAGATAGGTGTTTGAAGTTGGTGAGGGAGATAAGTCTCCAACTTCAGCGATTTTTGCAATTCGTTCCAGTCACAGGCAGCAGAGAACTGGAACGAAAGGCGGCCAAATGAGGTGTTGGCTTTAGGGATGATCAGTGAGATACACCTGCTGGAGCGCGTGCTACGGATGGGTGTTGCCATCGTGACCAGTGAACTGAGATAAGGCGGAGCTTTACCTAGCATGGACTTGTAGATGACCTGGAGCCAGTGGGTCTGGCGACGAATATGTAGCGAGGGCCAGCCGACTAGAGCATACAAGTCGTAGTGGTGGGTGGTATAAGGTGCTTTAGTGACAAAACGGATGGCACTGTGATAAACTGCATCCAGTTTGCTGAGTAGAGTGTTGGAAGCAATTTTGTAGATGACATCGCCGAAGTCGAGGATCGGTAGAATGGTCAGTTTTACTAGGGTAAGTTTGGCAGCGTGAGTGAAGGAGGCTTTGTTGCGGAATAGAAAGCCGACTCTTGATTTGATTTTCGATTGGAGATGTTTGATATATGTCTGGAAGGAGAGTTTACAGTCTAGCCAGTCTAAACAGTCTAAACAGGTCAACATTCACAAGGCCAGACGGATTACCAGGACGTGTACTGTGAGCATGCGCTGACCAACTGGCAGGTGTCTTCACTGACATTTTCAACCTCTCCCTGTCCGAGTCTGTAAAACCAACATATTTCAGGCAGACTACCATAGTCCCTGTGCCCAAGAACACTAAGCTAACCTGCCTAAATGACTACTGGCCCGTAGCACTCACGTTTGTAGTCATTAAGTGCTTTGAATGGCTGGTCATGGCTCCCATCAACACCATTATACCAGAAACCCTATACCCACTCCAATTTGCATACCACCCTAACAGATTCACAGATGATGCAATCTCTCTTGCACTCCACACTGCCCTTTCCCACCTGGACAAAAGGAACACCTACGTATGTGAGAATGCTATTCATTGACTACAGCTCAGCTTTCAACAACATAGTGCCCTGAAAGCTCATCAATAAGCTAAGGACTCTGGGATTAAACACCTCCATCTGCAACTGGATCCTGGACTTCCTGATGGGCCGCTCCCAGGTGGTGAGGGTAGGTAATAACACATGCGCTACGCTGATCTTCAACACAACTCAGGTCAGGCCCCTCCTGTACTCCCTGTTCACTCATGACTGCATGGCCAGGCACGACTCCGAACCCATCATTAAGTTTGCAGACAACACAACAGTGGTAGGCCTGATCACTGACAACGAGACAGCCGATAGGGAGGAGGTTTTACAGCTGCACCCTGGTATAGCAACTGCTCGGCCTCCAACCGCAAGACACTACAGAGGGTAGTGCATACGGCCCTGGGGCCAAGCTTCCTGTCATCTAGGACCTCTATACCAGGTGATGTCAGAGGAAGGCCCTAACAATTGTAAAAGCCTCCAGCCACCCTAGTCATAGACTGTTCTCTCTACTACCCCACGGCAAGCGGTACCGGAGCGCCAAGTCTAGGTCCAAGAAGCTTCTAAACAGATTCTACCCCAAGCCATATGACTCCTGAACATCTAATCAAATGGCTACCCAGACTATTTGCATTGCCACCCCCCTCTTTTACACCGATGCTACTCTGTTATTATCTATGCATAGTCAATTTAACAACTCTACCTACATTTACATATTTCCTCAATTACCTCAACTGGTGCCCCCGCACATTGACTATGTACCGGTAGCCCCTGTATATAGTCTCGCTATTGTTATTTTACTGCTACTCTTTAATTACTTGTTACTTTTATTCATGTATTTTTTTAAACTGCATTGTTGGTTAGTAAGCATTTCACTGGTTGTATTCGGTGCTTGTGACTAATAAAATGTAATTAGAAC
Source organism: Oncorhynchus tshawytscha (assembly GCF_018296145.1). Taxonomy (NCBI): domain Eukaryota; kingdom Metazoa; phylum Chordata; class Actinopteri; order Salmoniformes; family Salmonidae; genus Oncorhynchus; species Oncorhynchus tshawytscha. Next base: position 15,148,470 of record NC_056446.1, on the reverse strand, counting down.
AGTTCTAGAGGCAGTTTGGAACTCGGTAGTGAGTGTTGCAACTGAGTAGAGACGCTTCAGCACTCGCCTGTCCTGTTCTGTGAGCTTGTGTGGCCTACCACTTCGCGGCTGAGCCATTGTTGCTCCTAGACGTTTCCACTTCACAATAACAGCACTTACAGTTGACCGGGGCAGATCTACCAGTGCAGAAATTTGACAAACTGACTTATTGGAAAGGTGGCATCCTATGACGAGGCCACGTTGAAAGTCACTGAGCTCTTCAGTAAGGCCATTCTACTGCCAATGTTTCCTATGGAGATTGCATGGCCGTGTGCTCAATGTTATACACCTGTCAGTAACAGATGTGGCTGAAATAGCCAAATCCACTAATTTGAAGGGATGTCCACATACACTACATATACAAAAGTATCTATGTATTGCAGGTACATTATTTTAGCCATGCTTTAGAGGTGCATAAAACCGCCCAGTGTCTAGACTGACCATTGCGTTAGGTTTTGTAAAATAGAGCCCAAGGTATTTGCAGTTTATATTGATTAGAACATGTAGGCCTACGGGAATTCTCTCAAAGAAATAATGTTAGTCATAAGTAATAATTATAACCAATGTTTTTTATGAAGCCTCAGCTTAAGAGGTCAAACAACTCAAAACAAAATAGGTGCATCTTCTGATGCATCACAGAAATTGTACAGCCGAAATATGTGCACATCCAGAAACGTTCAATATAGACAAATGACTTTCAAAGTCTTGTCCATCTATGTCAAATAAAATTAGCACTTTGAGAGTAAAACAGGGCACACATTTGTTTTCAAGGATAGCCCATTTTTTGCTACAACTCACCAACCAGAACCAGGTTTCCATGACAACATTCTACCACATCATGTCATGTGAGGATCAGTTAGAACAGTGGCTACCACAACATCATTGACACAAGCGGAGTGTAGCATCATTCAGTGGAAATGTTGAAGTCAGGAGGAGTCTGTTCTTGGTTTCTTGGACTCTGAGCTCCCAGACGACCCATCACCTCCAGCTGCCAAGTGACCAGCTCTCTCTTCATTTAGACTCTTCACAAACTGGATTACCTCTGGGTGGTGGAATCGGCCTGAGGTGGATGGAGATTTAAAAAACAAAAATGACACAACCTTTAGATAGCCCATAGAGCCGATCATCAGCCCTCACTACTAGGTTAAATGAGATATAGTACCAACCTTGTGTAGAATCAAAGAACTCCTGTAGCCTGCCTGGTTTCCCCTCCAGCTCCTCGTACTCGTGGGCCTGCAGAATCATCTCTAGCAGGTCAAACTCTTTCACCAGCTTAGCCTCAGCGCTCGTCTGGCTCTCGTACTCCTGGGGACACACAGTGTGGGAGGGGTTTGAGCAGTGGTTTAACTGAGCTGGAGCTACCCGGAGCTGCAGCTCAGGCACCTTCGTTTAAAGAAAAAAGTAGGGTAAAAAGTAGAATCATAAAAGTAGGATAAACCAAGGTTTGGATTATGCCAAATAGGGTAAGGGTTATGGAAGCTAGGTTTAGGCAAGCACTTTAATTGGGGAGGACGGACTCGCGCTAATGGCTGGAGCAGAATGAGTGGAATGGTATCAAATACATAAAACACATGGTTTCGATGTGTTTGATGCCATTCCATTTACTCCGTTCCAGCCATTATTATGAGCCGTCTTCCCCTCATCAGCCTCCACTGTAGGGAAGTTAGGGTTAGAGTTGTGGTTGAGGGTTGAGCCAGGTTGTGGACATGAAGCTAGGGTTAAAGTGGAACTGACAGCGTTTTAACTACTTTGCAGATATGAAACAAACAGACAATCATATCAGTCAAACATATCAAATTCCCGGGTTTATGCTACGAAACCAAGTTTATAAGAGGTTTTCCAAATAGGCTCTATTTGACTCAAAATTCCATGACGTACACTAAGGCATTGTTGTCAGAATAGATTGATGCAGTTCAATGCATGATTAATATAATTCATAAACTATCAAAATAAAGAAAGTCGCACACTCCATATATAAACTCCCAGCAATTGAATGGGTATTTACCAACGTTTCGGCATCACTGTGCCGAACTTGTTAAGGCGAGGGTCAGAGAGGTGTTTTCTTATTTGTGTCTGGAAGTAGTTAGCAAGCTAGCCAAATTTAGCCAGTTAGCTTGGGTGCCATTGTGAGGAACGCTCGGATCAACCCTACTTACTCCTCGGCCAGAGCCTCCAGTGTCAAATGTGCAGCGTGCGCTCTGAACACTTATCTATTTGTCAATCAAATGTATTTTGCATTGATCAAATGGGCAGGCAGGCAGGCAAGTACCCATTCAGTTGGCAAAAAGTAGGTTGGGATAAGCACGCATTTGGCAGGCAAGTTGCAGAAGGACGAGCAGGCAACTATTCCACCATCATTAGTGCAATTTTGATGCCCAACAAGCTTAAACATTTTGAGAGAGTTTATCTAATGTTCCCTATATTTTAGTTAATCTCGCTCTGGCTAGCATTAGTTGCTGATCTCATTGTTGCTGATGTGCATAACTGAGGGATAGAGCATACCGTTTCATGGTTGTTTGATCAAAAGGACTGAAATGTTCCCAAATGTAATAGGACTCCCATAGTATTGACATATTTGCAGAAATCCTTTCAGGTGTATTTTGTGGCTTTTGGCAAATGTGTTCTAATGATCTAAAGTCACGCTGTTGCTACTAAACACACAGTCCAGTTCAAAGTACATGTTGGCAGGCCTTGATGGCAAATGGCTTATTTGCATAAAGGCCTTCTGAAGGTCAGATTGGCTATGACGCACCGGTCTGCGTTGACTCCTGTCCTGGACGAGAGATGTTTTTATTAGGTTCTATTTACTGCAATTACGATTACATTCCCAAACACATGGCAGCTTACACACTCTATATTTATTGTTATAGAATTTTCACAAATGTCTTCATATACGTCATTTCCAAATATTGAGCTGACAAGGTAAAAATCTGCCGTTCTGCCCCTGAGCAAGGCAGTTAACCCACTGTTCCCCGGGTGCCGAAGACGTAGATGTCGATTAAGGCAGCCCCCCGCACCTCTCTGAATCAGAGGGGTTGGGTTAAATGCGGAAGACACATTTCAGTTGGACAACTGACTAGGTATCCCCACCTTTCTAAGAATTTATGAAAATGTGGAAATGACCATATCTAAGTGCTCGCTTGTCAGGAAAGAAAAAGAGTCATATTTTTCCTGGGGGTGTATATGAACACATTTTAATAAGATTTCATGTTGAGGGGCCTCCCGAGTAGCGCAGCGGTCTAAGGCACTGCATCTCAGTGCTTGAGGCGTCACTACAAACCTGTGTTCGTTCAAAGGCCGTTTCAACCGGCCATAACTGCAAGTCCCATAGAGCGGCGCACAATTGGCCCAGCATCGTCTGGGTTAGGGAAGGATTTGGCCGGTGGGGCTTTACTCGGCTGATCGCCCTCTAGCGACTCCTTGTGCCGGGCTGGGCACCTGCAGGCTGACTCCAGTCATCAGTTGAACGGTGTTTCCTCCGACACATTGATGTGGCTGGCTTCTGGGTTAAGCGGGCTGGTGTTAAGAAGTGTGGTTTGGCGGGTCATGTATCGGAGGACACATGACTCGACCTTTGCCTCTCCAGAGCACGTTGGGGAGATGCATCGACGAGACAAGATTGTTATTGGATTGCAATTGGATATCATGAAATTGGGGAGAAAAAAGGGGTAAAATACAATTATTCAAAATAAAACAAAATTTAAACTTCCAAAAATATGATTGCATGTTGCTAAAATGCTGTCAGTTCCACTTTAAGGTTAGGGTAACCTAAGCCTGGGTTATCAACAATTCAACGGCCTTAGTGGGAGTGACGATAGAATTCTGTGGGCGTGACCTACTGAGAAAAATGTTGATAATCATTTCATTTTAGTGAATCACATGTCTCCAAGGCGGAATGTAAATGGAGGTGCACAAGACACGTACAAGGAAGTGTTAGGATGAAGGTGTTGTGGGAGATGATTGCGCCAATGCCTATGCACCGGGAGATTCTCATGGCTCTCTGTATTTACTAATGGTAACGAAGGCCAAGTTTGATGTTAGTCCACCAGACTGTTTGCGCATTTGGGCAGAAGTGTCTGGGAACGAGATTAGCGTAAAGGTTGTGGTTGAGGCTAGGGTTAGGGTTGAGCTGGGGTCTGGAAATGAAGGTATAGCATTGTGGTTGATACTACACTTAGAAAAAAGGGTTCCAAAAGGGTTCTTCAGCTGTCCCCATTGGAGAACCCTTTTTGGTTCCATATAGAACTGTCTGTGGAAAGGGTTCTACCTGGAAACAAAAATGGTTCTTCAAAAGGGTTTGCCTATGGTGACAGCCAAAGAACCGTTTTAGGTTCTAGATAGCAAAAAAAAAATCTAAGAGTGGAGATTACAGTTAGGGTGGCGCTGGGGTGTGGACATGAAGGTAGGGGTAGGATTTGGGTTGAGGCTAGCATTAGGGATGTGGAGGGATAGCGCTCCACCACCTCAAATTACCAATTTAACCGCTGGTTGATTGGAGAGATGAGAAGAAACAAACACATACTACAGGCACATAAAGGTGAATGTAGCAAAGTGGAAAACATCTGTGACTGACCTCCCAGAGTTCATAGATCTCTTTCCTCAAGCCCTCCTGGAGAAGACCAGTGAGGTGCCTCATTGCTTCCTGAGAAAGGACAGATTGTCATTGGCTATTTCTGAGGAATTTACAAATCTACAATATCCTACATTTTGACACCATGGAAGGTTTGAAAGAATAACCTACCTCTTCCCTTTTGTGTTTCTCTGCTTTACTAACGTTGTCTGCAGGTGCAATATCACCCACAATGCATTCTGCCATGTCATGAACCAAGGCCAACTTCATGCACCTTCGAGAGAAATAGGTAATTCATTACAAAAATGATTCCATAAAGACCTGAATCAAATATAATACTTCATTGTAGGCCTTACCTAGTAATTAAGCGTGAAAAAGTAAAATAAAATAATGCAACGTTTATAACAAATTATAGCTGCGATGTTTGAAGTTTGAACATGAGCTAATGTACAGAACAACTTTACCTTTCTTTATTGACGTTGTGATCTGCTATCGTCAGAGCCATCATGGACATTCTGTACATGTGGTCAGACACACTCTCCGGCTGTTTCACGTTCCTGTACACCCAGCCCGTCCGTGGCACACGCTGCAGGATGGGGGTAAAGAAATTGTTGACAAAAAGCAGCCATAAAAAAGGTAGGGTAAGTTATACTATTCATTGACGTCATGTAAACAAACGTGGGTTGAAATTGTGCTTATCACATGAATAGTGTCGTTAAATAAACCTTATCGTAATCAATGGCTTACTTTCAGTTGCCCAATAAGTTTCATAAATTGCAACATATTTTTCATGCTGTCGGAGTTTATGGAGGCGGCCATTGATATCTTGTCGAACCGGTAGTAAATAAAAGCATGGCCAGAAATGTGTGTAATGCTCAAATCTTGCCAATAGATGGCATCATAAACAAGGCAATGCACAAACCATAAACCCAGCACTGGCAGAACTGGTGTCTTATTAGGCCTAGTATACATTATGTACAGATTGTTTATTTGAAAATGAATTACACTTAACACATAAAAGGCATCATGCCATTTGCACACACTGTATATAGACCTTTTTTTTCTTCTTTCTATTGTGTTATTGACCGTACACTTGTTTATTCCATGTGTAACTGTTGTTGTTTCTGTCGCACTGCTTTGCTTTATCTTGGCCAGGTCGCAGTTGTAAATGGAGAACTTGTTCTCAACTAGCCTACCTGGTTAAATAAAGGTGAGAAAAAAAAACAAATTAAAATATTGTTTTTTAAATGTTCAACAAGGTTATTTTTATGAGCAATATAACGCCTCTAGCTGACACCTTTGCGAACAGGTATTGTGTCAATTTAAAATGTTATCAAGACAGGTCACAGAATTGTCAATTGAAAGAAATGTAGCCAATTTATTAATTAGTACATTTAGCTCAATCCAGAGATTCTTCCCTTTGCCTCTCTTCGGCAGTCTGGTCCAGATCATCATGCCACTTGTAGTTATTTATCATAGCCACATTAACAGTTAATTCGCATTTCGTTTTGGGGGTAAATACAAATGTATTGATATTGTCCTGCGTTTTATATGTTAGAAATGTAATTAATCTCCCGCTAGGTTTTATGGATATTATGACTCATTCGTGGTACTCTATGCAGCAGTTTTTATCGCAATATCAAATCATTTCTGGGTAACAATTAAGTACCTTCATATGATATTCTTTCTCTACTTAAAATTGTCAAAATTCAACAACATTCTATTATTAGCTGTTATTGGCAGAGAAGTTTGAAACTCTCTTTCTTATTGGTCTATTAACTAATTTACCGCATGGTGGTGTCAGGCAGGCCAAAACTCCATCTTTTCATACAGCTCTTACACTAAAAGGGCATTATTATCATTTTCACAATTTCACATAATGTGGAAATATAAATATATACCTTCATATGATTTTCTTTCTCTACTTAAAATGGTCAAAAATCAACATTTTATTCTTCTTAGCTGTTATTGGCAGAGAAGTTTGAAACTCTTTCTTATTGGTCGATTATCTAATTTACCGCATGGTGATGTCATCAGGCAGACCAAAACTCCATATTTTCAAACAGCTCTTACACTAAAAGGGCATTATTATAATTTTCACAATTTCACATAATGTGGACATAAAACACAGGAAAATCATGTTTGTGACTACACTGGCCCATTAAGTTTGGCTTAATGCCCAGGAAATGAATCTTCTAAACAATATATCAGGAATCTCTCTCATATCAGAAAAATGCCTTTAACTTTGCATTATGACGTCTGACCTATACACATAGTTTCCCCAAATGTGTAAGAACTAACAAAGTTTCTAAAGGAATTATCTGTTTGATAGAGTCAGATTCATTTGTAGAAATTACCGATAGTGTGTGTCATCATTTCAAAATATATACAAAGTGTAGAGTATTTTGACTGTCCTTCTGTAGCTGTTAAATTAGTTTCCCCTGTGTCTTTAGAAGTTGTGGCCTTGGCACGTATGATGAGGCATACAATATGTCTGTTACAGGAACATTAGGATTCCATTCACATTACATCACTGGCTTCTTACTCCAAACCAAAAATCAATACATTACATTTCAGAGCTACAAAGAGAGAGTGGGGAGACAGGTGAGATATCTGGTGGGATATTGTGATTTTTGTGTTCTAAATTGTTGCCAAATATTTAACCCACGACACTTGGACATAGAATACCCCACAAAATGTCGCCCTCCCTAAGTTGTGCCTCTCAGGATCTTTACAACCAAGCAGCTGTGAGCCTATATTTCATCATGATGATGGCAAAGGATATGGGTCTTTTCCTCCCTTCTGGGTTGTAAATGCTATATCCAGGGTGTGTGTGTCCTGTCAGGGAGACACGGACAGTCTCACTTCCTCATCTACCTGTGCCACCACACTTCCTCCCCACATGGTTTCCTCCAGGCAGACACCCTATTTGGGGGCATGGTAGACAATAAAGACCCAGCCTGGAAGGGGCTCTCTCTGGGGCACGACTGAGGGTCAAATGGGTTTATTGGATGATGTGACCATCAACGTCAGCTTTTATGTGGATTGTAGCGCAGCTGTAATTTAAGTATCAGAAAACTCTTGTTTCCCTTGTATAGTAACGCCTATGTTTGAAATGATAGACTATAGTCAGCTCATATCTGTAATTGTTCCCAACATTGGAATGGGTTGATGAGTCTGAGAAATAATGCTTCAAAAGTTTTCATGGTCATTAGCCCCTAAGCAGACTATTTTGTTCACCTTTCTGAGTCATTACCGTTGGATTTCTAAGCTGCTGACAGAGTGCCATTTGTTCCCCCTGAGTGTGGTTTCATCTTCAAGATGGAACAAGTTCCCAGGTCAGACAAAACCCTTCTCAGTGAAATCATTCAAACATTGCCTGCATTCCTGTTAGTCAAGAAGCCGTTCATCTGCCTACAGTTTTGCTAAGAATCTCATAAACCAATGGGTGGCTGATTCCAATTTACCCCAGGGCATGTAGAGAAAGACTACCTTCATAGGTCAATGTGACGACTGTCAGACAAGAACAACATCCACTCTAATCATGTTGTCAAAACAATGATAGCTGCTGCACTCCTCCCTTTATTTACAGGAAACAAGGATTTCCTTCCTCCCATCCATCCTATATTCTGTGGGATAGAAAATAGACCCAGCCAGTTGACCAGAGGGACAGCTAGGCTAGCTACAAACTGCTTATCTCTTAATGCGTTGTCCCATCCTCTATTTTGAGCTTTTTGGCTGTGTTACGGTTTGGGGCTTTTAAGACATCCTCCTAACCTTTGACTCCTCAGTTTGACCCTAGTGGCTCTAAATTTAGGACCTGACACTAATAATGGTCTGGGAAATCTTTAGGGGGATTTTGCAGCTCTCTGGTTATCCTGAGAATCCTCTCGGTGAGAGTGGTGGTGACGTTAGAGGCTGTCTGGACGTTGGGACACAGCAGACTAGTTTCTCGTGAGAATGCCGTACCGCCTTGCGCTTGGCGTGCGGGGGGATGTTTACGAAGAGCGCACGCGTGAGCATCACTCAGCTGGGCGTGTTGAAGACCACCGAGAACTTGCTCAATGCACCAGGCTATTAGTGTATCCCCCATGTCTTCCTCCCTGGCTGGCTACTCTGCTATCTATATCACTGCTTACTGATCTAGCCACTGTTGTTGAGTGACATAGTAAAGAGCAGGCCCCTAAACTCAGGGAGAAGACACAATTAGTAACACACTTCAGAGTTTCACAAATCTTTTTCCTATTTGATTTAGTTTATGATCGTGGCATTTTAGTCATATTTTGTGATGAATTTCAGTTCCATTTGGATCAACTTATATTTTACATTTGTGTTTATTTATTTTCTGTTGTCACAACCTAAAGGTGGTATTAAAGGTTGCTTAAACCAGAGAATGTCAGAAATGCCGGTTGTGTCTGGTCTTGATCTATTGATGTGATATTTGGCATGTTAAGCATACTTAGATATGCCTGACTAACAGGCTATAGACAAGACTTCTGGCCAGGAGGGCCTCACGAAGAATTCAATCAAGTAGTGTGCATCCTTTTTGCTTGGGTTACCTCGGCAACAGGTAATACATCCCAGGCCCTGGAACCCCCAAACTGCTCTTTCTGGGTGTCAGAACATGCTGTTTGCCAGAGCGCAGCTTCCTTCCAGTCAGCGACCAGCAACAACAACGCTGCTGTGGAAAACCATGGTGGCAAATAGCATCACTTGCACTGCTTTGTCAGTTCTTTGTGTGGAGAGTCTGTAAGACAGAGGAGGGTTGTGTCCCTGCAGGCCATGTGAATGGGGAGAGGTTAGGGCCAGGGCAGGTGAAACATGAGACTCAGCAACACTGCTGACTGCACCTCAAAAGAGCAAAGCACTGCCTTGAAGTGAGCGACCTCGGGCCGGTCATAAACAGAGTTCACAGGGAAAGACGGGGAAATCTGTATTTTACTGGGAGAGGAGAAGAGGACTGACTGGGGGCTCACACATGGCTTTCCTCTCTTCTCTGGGAGAGGAGGAAGAAAGGGACATTGTAATTCATGGCTCCTCTCCTTTGATTTAGAGACTTTGAGAGGCTGAGTATGTTAGGCTCATTGAGGAGGCCCAAAGCACAGCTTAGTTCACTTACGGAAAGAGGAGGGAGGTGGAACTTGCAATGTCCATAAAATGTTGTATTTATGCATTTGAGAATACATTGTTGGCGAATAAGGATAGGTTTATTATCAAAAGGTTATGATAACAGATACGTATAGTGCATTCGGAAAGTTTTCAGACCCCTTGACTTTTCCCACATTATGTTACATTACAGCCTTGTTCTAAAATGGATTAAATAGTTTTTTTTCCCACTCATCCATCTACACACAATACCCCATAATGACAAAGCAAAAACATTTTTTTTTGTACATTTATTACAAATTTTAAAAAGAAATGTAACATTTACTTAAGTATTCAGAGCCTTTACTCAGTACTTTGTTGAAGCACCTTTGGCAGTGATTACAGACTCACGTTTTCTTAGGTATGACGTTACAAGCTTGGCAAAACTATATTTGGGGAGTTTCTTCCATTCTTCTCTCCAGATCCTCTCAAGCACTGTCAAGTTGGATGGGGAGTATCGCTGCGCAGCTATTTTCAGGTCTCTTCAGAGATGTTTGATCGGGTTCAAGTCTGGGCTCTGGCTGGGCCACTCAGGGACATTCCCGAAGCCACTCCTGCGTTGTCTTGTCTGTGTGCTTAGGGTTGTTGTCCTGTTGGAAAGTGAACCTTGCCCCAGTCTGAGGTCCTGAGCACTCTGAAGCAGGTTCTCATGAAGGATCGCTCTGTACTTAGCTCTGTTCATCTTTCCCTCGATCCTGACTAGTCTCCCAGTCCCTGTCGCTGAAAAACATCCCCAGAGCATGCTGCTGCCACCACCATGCTTCCCCGTAGGGATGGTGCCAGGTTTCCTCCAGATCTGATGCTTGGCATTCAGGCCAGAGAGTTCAGCCTTCGTTACATAAGACCAGATAATCTTGTTTCTCATGAGAGTCCTGAGAGTCCTTTAGGTGCCTTTTGACAAAATCATGTGCCTTTTACTGAGGAGTGGCTCCCATCTGGCCACTTTACCATGAAGGCCTGATTGGTGGAGTGCTGCAGAGATGGTTGTCTGGAAGGTTCTCCCATCTCCACAGAGGAACACTTGGAGCGCTGTCAGAGTGACCATCGGGTTCTTGGTCACCTCCCTGACCAAGGCCCCTCTCCCCCGAATGCTCAGTTTGGCCGAGCGGTCAGCTCTATGAAGAGTCTTGGTGGTTCCAAACTTCTTCCATTGAAGAATGATGGAGGTGTTCTTGGGGACCTTCAATGATGCAGAAATGTTTTGGAACCCTTCCCAAGATCTGTGCCTCGACACAATCCTGTCTCAAACCTGTCAGGGACCTTATTTTGACAGGTGTGTTCCTTTCCAAATCATGTCCAATCAATTTAATTTACCACAGGTGGACTCCAATCAAGTTGTAGAAACATCTCAATGGAAACAGGATGCACCTGAGCTCAATTTTGAGTCTCATAGCAAAGGGTCTGAATACTTATTTCAAATGATAATTGTGTTTTAAATTTTTTATAAACTGACAAACATTTTTTTTTTTACGGTTTTCGTTTTGTCATGGGGTATTGTGTGTAGATTGATGTTGATTTTTATTTTTTGAATACATTTTAGATTATGGCTGTAACGTAACAAAATGTGGAAAATGTCAAGGTGTCTGAATACTTTCCAAATACTCTGTATATCTTTTTTTAACCCTGTATTTTCCAAGGAGTATAGACATGTATGATCATCCATCGGAAACTGAAAACAAGTTGTTGTTTCTATCCAGGCGTAGTTAGGAGTTGTTATTCACTGGTAACTGAATGGGGAGAGTGATTGATTTTAGATTTATTGGCGGTGTGACAGGACGTTTAACCCTGCATTTGGTCTTACGAAGCAGCCCTTTCAGCTGCTCTGTGGGGTGCGATGCGTCACAGTGGGCTGTGCCTGTGCCACTGAATACCTCGGAGGGAGCAACACCCAGCCCAACACCATCACACCAATGGGCCTCAGAACAAAAGGATTTACGGAGTCTCTTTGTGGCATTTCAGTACAGTGTGATGGATGTTTTGTTTACAGCCGTTGTTGTTGATGTGTTGTTTTGAAACTTGTTCATTCTTATTTCCAATAATCTCATGTCTCTCTAAGCATATCCAGTGCTCTTCAATTCCAGAGGATTTATCCATTTTGAAATGGATACAAAATGCAAATTATTTGATGTTGTGTACTGTATTAATCTTTACACCTAAATGTTGATGTTCAACTCTGAGGGCCAACCCCCCCCACAAAGGTACGTAAAAACAGAGGCTGGCCTGTCTGTAACTAACTCTACCTCTGTTGGCCATGGGTGACCCACTTCTCAACTCTGCGTCTCAGATAAAGGGACAGAGAGGGAGCCGAACATAGCGCCAGGAGGCTTCTGGTCCCACGGCTCCAGCCCCGCCAGATCACCCTGTTCCAAGCACAGTGCCAGCCCTCTGGGTTGCTGAGAGAGAGCCCTCACCACCCCTTGCCACCATGCCTCCTCCCAGGCTGCACACACAGAGCGCCACTGTCTGCCGTACGTACCCACGGCCTGCCTAGCTGGCTGACTGGCTGGCTGGCTACTGCCACCGGCCCCGTTGCGTAACAGGCTAATCTATCTACTTGTACTGTTTTCTCTTGCTCTTTTTGTAGTTTTAAAAGAACAAAGCTGTTTGGGTAACATTTGAGAGATTGGAAAAAAGAAGGGGGACACTGTGTGGGGATTTTGTGTATTAGAGCTGGGACTGTCAGTCAGTCAGAGTAGCCTGGGAAAAGGAGCTGGAAGTCAGGGTGGGTGAAATCTCAGGTCATGACGATTTAGCCTACGAGCATGTGATGGTGTGTGCCCAATGGGCCGCTGCTGCCGGCGACTGCAACCATTGAATCAGACAACGTCTGAAGTCTCTCTCTCACATTTGAACAGCAGCCTTCGATAACAAAGTGTGGAACAGCGCCGGAGCCCCCTGTGCAGACAACCTGAATGGGTATTCAGGGTGTATTATAGGGTCGCAGGAACAACTTTCATCTTTTCAAACTGTTGTGGCGTTCCATCTGTCACCATCAAAAGGAGCTCCTGCCGTGAGCCACAAGAACAAAACAACTAGCGTTAGCATTTCAGGATCACTGCTCAGGAGTTATGGCAGTGAAAGTTATACCAAAAGCACGATTTAAAGATCACAAGTCACAGGCTTGTTCTTTTTTCAAACCGTGCTAAATAGATGACCCCAGTTAATATCCACTGCTGAGGTGACAACAGTGTTGGAAGCATGAGTTTTACCAAACTGGATAATTTAACAGTTGCAATCGAGGGAGAAGGGCCTTGGTCAACGTGGTGACCAAGAATCTGATGGTCACTCTGACAGAGCTCTAAAGTTCCTCTGTGGAGATGGGAGAACCCCCCATAAAGACAACCATCTTGTGTCAGAATTAGTACAGGAAATGACTGTTGCAAGTCATCACTGTCAATATGTTAATTATACTGAACATAAAACCATACATGCTATTTAAAGGATAAAGTCATGAGAAAGTTTTCCAGATAAGCATCTCAACAATATTTGTGAAAACGTTGTTGTCAGTGTGTCTACGTGCTCCAGCTTTTCCTTTGAATTCACCCAAATTAGGTCATTAAAATGATGAAGACTTATCTTAATTGATAACAAAGCTTTTCATTTGGGTGCACTGCTGTGCACGTTATCGTTTCACAGTCCGTGGGTGTAACCACCATTTTTATTCAATTAAATAAGAGATCAAATGGAAGTGGGAAAATTCCCCTTACATAACTTTCTAACTAACTTAACTCCGCCAACTTGCTATTTAAAAACCCTGTGGGGACATCAAAGAAAGACAGGGTCGCTAAGTACATGATAGTCACATTTGGATTGGCATAAAGATATTTCAAGAATTTCAGTTATGTGCCAGGTGATAGTTCACAGTCTTAATCTGTAACTGTCTATATTTGCTCTGCTCAGAAGCTAACTGTTGATGATAATGGACCTGCCAATCATTGTAACTGTACGATAAAGGACCACCGATGACATATAGTAACCAGGTGTACTGCGGTAATCTCAGCAATGCTTGCTGTGAAAGGAAGCAGGCATGGAGGTAAAAGTGGGTGTCATAATTATACCATATTTGGAAACAGATTCAGCTTTATTTCATAAGCTGACATGCAGTCCCTCCAAAATACATGTGGTGTATGATTTGTAACAGAGGTGGGACCAAGTCATTGTTTTGTAAGTCTCAAGTCTTAGCACTCAAGTCCCAAGTCAGGTCCCAAGTCAAGACAGGCAAGTCCGAGTCAAGTCTCAAGTCGAGACTGACTAGTATCAAGTCAAGTCCCAAGTACAAAACTTTGACTTTCGAGTCATAAAGTCATAATGTGCTCTTCACCAAACGTAATACAATTTTATATTTTTAACAAGAGTAATAGTTAGTATATTACATTTACGCAAATCATGAATGATTAAAAAAATATATATTTATTACTTTCCAAACGTTTTATTTCCATGGAAATACATGGGTAGCCATGAGAACCATCCCCCACCCCCCAATAGTGATCGACTGTCAAGGATCGCTATGGGGCACAATCGGGCCATGTGGGCTTGTACACAATCGCCCAACCTTAGCACACACACACACTCTCTGTGTGTGGTTACAGTAGGCTAACATATGTCAATGGTTTTAGGAACAGCAGTAGCATCAGGCAGGATTTAGGCTACCAACTGCCTAGCCAGATGTAGCTCAATCTTGGGTGCAATGATCACGTTCCCGCACTGACTGACTGTGTGGAGGCTCATTGATTTAAAGTTACGTTAGCCTACATGCTACATTAGCAAAGTTATACATTTCATAGCTGTCGGCTATATTATGCACGACTACCGTTCTTTGTGCAGCTTCAAATGTCGAACAAGGTTGGAAATTGTTGCGCCTCCACCTGTAATTTTCTTCCCACATATTTTGCAAATTACAATCCATTTTTTGTTGATACAGCGTCTTCTTTATATCCGAAAATAATAATTTTGGGTATCATCTTTCCAGGGGCTCCAACTGAATTCACCCCCCCGACGTTCCTCTGCACTGCCACCGACAACTTTTTCTCAGCTGGCACAATTTGATTGGCTGCTATACGATTCAAACTGTAATCCGTTAAATGAAGAGGTGATGCGCTGCACACTGTTTTTAAAAGCATAATTTTTCATATTTGGACTTAGGGAGGGTATCAAGTTAGGTCGAGTAACAGGTCATTGGTGTTAAAGTCAAAGTCGAGTTGCAAGTCATCATATTTGTGATTCGAGTCTGACTCGAGTCCAAGTCATGTGACTCGAGTCCACACCTCTGACTTGTAACACTTCAGTATAAATATTGTTTTATGGATTGCTGGTTTAAAAATGATACTTCAAAATAATATGAAGATTTATCCTTCTGGAAGGAATACTGATCTTTAGTATGATAGTTCTCAAAAATACAGTAAATCAGCTGTCTCCTTTATAACAGAAGAATTACAGTATGATGCATTGTCTGTATTGTGGAAGCCAAACTCTCTCTCTCACACACACACACACACACACACAAAACATGGAGGAAGTGTGTGTACTATATCCTGTCGGCGTTGCTCTCATTGGAGGGGAGCCAGGGGGAGGTTAAAGCAATGGGAAACGGCCCCCTGCTCCCCCAGCTCCCCTCTGTGCTGTGCTGCTTCGCCGGCCGCTGTGAGCCAGGGGCCCTGCATGGTCGCAGTGAAATAGAGAAGGAAAATATGTTATATTTAGAACCCGGCCCGTCCACGCCGCCCCAGACGAGAAAAAAGGGCAGTCACTTAATAAATAAAAGGGCCTAGAGCCTGAGAATGATGGTGAGACCGAACAAGGAAAACAATGTGTGAGTCAACACGGAGCAGCCTGTGAAAACAAACAGAGCTGATGAGAACGTCGCTGGTCCTGAAAGGCTCATTAGAGGCCAGATGCAGCCTTTCCCCCTTGGCTCTCAGCACCCGCCGCTTCCTTGCTCGCTCGCCGCCCCGTGCACCCGGCACCGGCAGCCCAGCGGCATGACTTCCCAACCAAGCCTGCCTGCCTGCTCAGCCCCCATCACTGTTTCCGACAGCACTTTATTTATTATAATAATATACAGTGAGCTCCAAAAGTATTGGGATAGTGACATTTGTGTGGTTGTTTTGGCTCTGTACTAAAGCACATTGGATTTGATATGATACAATGACTATGAGGTTGAAGTGCAGACTATCAGCTTTAATTTGAGGGTATTTTCATCCATATCAGGTGAATCATTTCTAAATTACTTTTTGTACATAGCGCCCTTACCATTCATTTCCATTGAGCACAGAATAATCTGAAACACAGCCAAAACAAACAGCAAATGCATCCAACAAATTTGTAGAGTCACAAGCTTGATGTAGTCAGTTCTATGAAATACTTAACTTTATACTACTTAAATACACATGTAAGTGAACTTGTAAGTAAATACCTTTGGTCCCCTAAAATGGGGGTACTATGTACAAAATGTGCTGTAATTTCTAAACGGTTCACCCGATATGGATGAAAATACCCTCGAATTAAAGCTGACCGTCTGCATTTAACCTCATAGTCATTACAATGTTTGGAATACAGAGCCAAAACAACAAAAAATGTGTCACTGTCCCAATACTTTTGGAGCTCACTGTATGCCATTTAGCAGACGCTTTTATCCAAAGCAACTTATAGTCATGCGTGCATACATTTTACGTATTGGTGGCCCTGGGAATCAAACCTACAACCCTGGCAGTCCAAGTACCATGCTCTACCAACTGAGCCATGCAGGACCACAATACGTATTCAAGCTCCATGTCAAGTCTCTACATCCCCCTCAAGACACCCACCACCTCCTCTTGCCTGCCCTCTCTCGCCTGATGAATGATAGCACTAAATCATTGGCATGAGCAGCGAGCTCCGTTTTTTTCTGTGAGCTTTCTCTCACTCTCTAATAAGGATGTATTCCTATGACACTGACTGCTCCCCTCCCTCTTTCTCTTTGTCAATTCCCATCTTTTGTTTTACCAGTGTTTGTTGTGTTAACTTCAAATGTTTTTTTGTTGGCAGACATTTTTTATCTCGTAAAATATTTGTCTAGTGTTTCAGATCCTTGAAATATTACCTCAAATGTATTAGAATACTAATGAAATAGATGTTGTTCCCAAAAAATAGAATTAAAGATGTTAAAAAGCTGCTTTTCTCTGTGACCCAACTTGGCTTGTTAGGAATACTTTGGATATATACATGTCAAAAACAGCTGATTTTGATAGTTCAGTCAATTAGACGTGCATACACTTGGATGTTTAGCTCCCACGTGGGAGCACCGGGGCAGACTTCCCAAGCCTGTCAAGTCAAATAGTATGGAGTCGGTCAGGATTTGGAGGCGCATGATGGAACTACTAGGGCACTTTACTATGACAGCAATAAATGCAGACAGATTATTTCACAAGCGTCATTTGTCACTATATTCCTGATACTGTTGTTGTTAGCCTGCTAGCTAGATAGTCGTGAAGCTAGCTAGCTAGCTAGCTTGCCAGTGCTGCTACCTACAGTGGGGTCCGAAATTATTGACACCCGTGATGAAGATGAGCAAAGATTACTGTATGAAATAAATCACTCAAATCCTGAGCTATATTGTATGTTCAGTTTTATTTTATACTGGTATGATTGCTCAAAGGTAGAGATTGTATTAACAAGTAATAATATTTTGTCTCAAATTGAGGGGTCAAAGTTATTGACACCAATGTTATGGGTGAAAAAATGCTTCCTTTAACCGGAATTAACTTTATCTACAGTAAGTTTGCTATTTAGTAGTTAGCTTCAGTGTTGTTAGCATCGGATAAACACAGCAGTGAACATTTCCCCTCCCACCGTAATGAAGCTCAGCAGAGTTTGGAGCACGAACTGGGATACGTTCAGAGGTGAATGGGAAGACTGTGCACTAGCCACGGGACTTCTGGAATAGGATAATGATGTGGTGACTGCCACTTTGAGGACTATAATTATAGTTGAATGCCGACACGTACACAAACACAACCTGAACCTAACAGCAGCTCAGCAAGGTAACAGCAAAAGCTGTTCTTGATGCTCTTGAACATTACTTTAAGCGAGCAAAGAATGTTATCCATGAGCATTTATGTTTTCTGCTGTTGCAAACAGGAGGACGAGGGGGTCCATTGACAGCTTTCTCACCAGGCTAAGGGAAAAGGCAGCTACATGTGAATATGGTGCTTTTAAAAAAATGAACTGATCAGAGATAAGATAGTGCTCGGGATAGATGATGAGGTCAAGCGCAGACGTTTGCTGAGAGAACGTGACCTGAGACTGGTCTTGGCAGTGGAGACATGCCATGCAGCAGAGCTTACTGATATACAGATAAGGTCCATGGAGCTAGAAATATGGACAATGTCAATGCTACATTCAGGCAGCCAATAAAGAAAATCCCCTTTGCCACTGCTAATGCTAATATTATAGCCAACTCTGCAATAGACAGCCCCAATACGTGCAGATAGTGTGGCATTTCTCATGGATGTGGAAAAGAACACTGCCCAGCCTATGGGAAAATGTGCAAATCCCGTGGTACAGCTAATCACTTTGCAAGGGTCTGCATGAAAAGCAAGCGAAAGGAGGGTAAAGTGCACTCAATTGAAACAAACACAGATGAACGGAACAACAGCATTGAGAATGATGTATATGCTAGTGAGTGCATAGGGGCAGTGAGGGCCAAAGGAAATAAGTGGTTTGTCTCTCTACAAGCAATGCTAGCTATTCAGCCCAGTTCAGCCCAATCTCTTTAGGCCTGTTTGTGACAGAGTGTGTTGTGCGTTGCCAGAAACACACCGTTGAGTTTGAAATAGTTGAGACTAGTCAGCAGCCATTACTGTCAGGGTCCACATGCGAGAGCCTCGGGCTTATTAACTTCACCATCACTGCAGACCTTAACACTATAGACAAAAGTCCAGGCTGGGCCCCTGAGCAAAGAGACAGTGCTGAGCAAATACCATGAGGTCTTCAACACAACTGTCGAGTCAGTTCCCGGCGAAGTCCACTTTGAGTTGGATGCAGCAATCCAGCCTGTAAAGTGTGCACCCCGCAATGTACCAGTGGCCATGAAAGCAGCTGCGAAAACTCAGCTTGACAAATACGAAGTAGATGGCCACATCACATCCGTCACCGAGCCCACAGACTGGATAAGTAATATGGTTATCGTCAAGAAACCAGACAAGCTACGGAAATGCATTTATCCTAAACACTCAACCGGTCTCTGCGACATTCACATTACATTATGCCCACGTTGGAGGATGTTCTCTACAAGAGTTCTTCACGCTCGTGAACACCAGAAATGCCTTCCTGCAGTGCAAGCTCGACGAGCCCAGCAGCGACGTGACCACCTTTTGGACACCCTGGGGCAGGAAGAGGTGGTTGAAGCTTCCTTTTGGTGTCTCCGTGGCTCCAGAGGTGTATCATCGAAAACAGCACAAACTGCTGGTGTCAAAACCTGCCACGATTCAGAGTGACGTGAGCCAATATGGACTGGGCTGTTGCCTCATGGTGGAGGGCCAGACCGTGGCATTCACCTCTAGGACACTCACTCAGACAGCAGAACTATGCCCAGATAGAGAAGGAGTGCCTCGGCATTGTGTTTGCATGCCAACGCTTCCACCACTGCCTGTACGGCCGCAACAACATTACCACAGAGACAGATCACAAGCCTCTTATTGCTATATTCAGCAAGCCTCTCCTGAACGTCCCGAAACACCTGCAGAGCATGCTACTGGCTCTACAAAGCTACGACCTCAAGGCTGTTTATAAGCCAGGGCTGGAGATGTATGTGAGTGACACGCTCAGGAGGACTTCTGCATCAGACACACGCTCCATGAATGAACAATACACAATGTGCAGCTTACGAACAGAGCAAGTGGATGTTGAACACATCCACCAGACTGACTACCTCACTGTTACGGACCAGTGCCTTGTACAAATCAGACAGCACACAGACTGGGACAAGCACCTCCAGGCATTGAGGTCTGCGATTCTGATGGGCTGGCCCAACTGCAAGGAAGAAACTGCGCTAGCAGTCAGAGAATATTGGCCAGTCAAAGAGGAGCTCAGTGTTCAAAGTGAGGTAATATTCAAGGGTCAGAGAGTCGTTATTCCTCGGTCCCTGCGCCCTAAGATGTTGGCGTGTGTACACTCAAGTCACGTTGGAGGTGAGGCCTGTTACAGACAAGCACGTGACATTGGCTGTATTGGCTAGGTATACAGAGTGATATGAAAAACTATGTCAGTAAATGCACAATCTGCAATTAATACACCATTGAGCAACAGCGAGAGAACAATGATGTCCCATGAGCTACCAATGTACCCCTGTCAGATAGTAAGTCTAGATCTCTTTCAGCACAGTGGCAAATCATTTCTTCTGTTTGTCGATCATTACTCAGACTTCTACGAGATTGACCTCCTCCCCGACCTCACAGCAGAGACAATGATCAATCGCTGCAAGGCTCAGTTTGCTCACCATGGACATCCAGAAAGGGTCATCTCAGATAAGGAACCCCAATAATCCTGCTTTGAGTTGTGTACATTTGCTGCAGAATGGGAATTTGAGCACGTCGCCTCATCACCACGACACCCAATGCAAAGAATCTCTGTGAGAGTGAAAGGATGCCTTGAAAACAGTCCTGCAGTGGCGCAATACCCCAACGGAAGGCATGAATAGCAGCCTGGCCCAGCGCCTCATGGCACGGCGCTTAAAAGCAGCTCTGCCAGTAGCCAACACTCTCCTGGAGCTCTGTGTGGTGACAGACGTGCTGGAAAAGCTTCATCACAGAAGACAGGTGTCCACGTTTATCAATGACAAATCAGCAAAGGATTTACCTGAGTTCAGGGTTGGGTGAAGCGGTGCAGATGAAGCCACTACCAGGGGACTGGACGGGCCTCTGGAGACTCAGATCCTGTGTGCAGAAATTCGGACCACACTCCTACTTGGTCGAAGTGAAGGGATCACTGTACTGTCGGAACAGGGTTGACCTTTGGATTGCTGAGCCAGCACCTACTCAGAACCCTGATGGTTGTAGGGGTTGCCTGAGGCACTGGGCGAAGAGCCAGGGAACACAGGGTGGATGCTCCATTGCCCATTAATACTCCCCTCAGACAGTCAGTTGACACACGTGTGCATGATCCCCGCAGTCCTCACAGGAAAGCCCCGTCTTTTCACGCTGTGGGCGGCTGTCCCAGCCACGTAAAATATTGAATCTGTAGGTTTTCTATTATAGATTGCTGACAGACAGAGACAAAAATATATATTTAAAATAAGAAACAAAAATGGAAAAAGTGAACGGACTATCAAAATGTGTTGTTTATTTTAGACATGGAAAAAACTGTTCATGTTGGATATTATTACTAGGTTTGTTTTGTTAGTGAATTGACAGCTCCTGTCCTATTTTATAAAAGGGAATATGTTATTGGTGTAAGATCTGTTGGTAAATGTTAATTACTCCCAACACCGGTGTTTTTACCGGTGTGCTTGATATACCCATATGTATTGCAATGTGCTGAACAACAGTGGTTATTCGCATCAATGACTCTGTCTCATTATTTAATTTCCAAACAACCCCTGCAGGAGACTGCAGACCTGACGGCAAAGAAAAAGTGTGGCCTAGCTTGGTAGGATACCTAGTGCCTGTCAGAGCAGCAAACCTAGGGTCTACTAGGAGACTGTGGACCTAGAACAACTGAGGACCTGGTGCTAGGGACTGAGGGCCTAGCGCAGGTAACTTGTGACCTAGTAGGGCAGGAGGCTGAAGGCCACAGGGGCTAGATACACTGGACCTACTTGAGGGGCAGGACACTCAAAGGCTGGACACTTTACACCTTCCAGAAAACTGAAACTCTGACTCTACTGGGAGGAAATGGAACTATGACCCTACCAGAAAGGAAAGGAACTGTGACCTTATCGTGGTGGCAGGGAATTGGACATCTAGGTCAGGGGCAACATCAGGGGGACTTCTGCTGGGTCACCCGGGGTGATGTCTAGCAGGTCCCCTGAGGCGAGGTCTGAAAGGCCTGGAGGTAGCAGGACCCTCGGGGCTGGAACTCGCACGGTGCTGGCAGGCAGGGGTGGAGAGGCCCCAATGTCCTGGCTGTACTTGACATCTGCAGTAGCTGCAGTCTGTGGCTCCATCTTAGGAGCAGGCAAAGCATCCACCGCTGGATTGGGCTCCAGGCCAGGAGCGGGAGAGGCAGGTGGAGACTTTGTGGTTCCAAGGCAGTAGACAGTCGAACCCGAGTGTCTGCCTCGACTAGCAGAGGATCCCCACTAGGACGACTCCGCAACGGCATCCAGAACAGGCCCCATGGCAGCAACTGGGTGTGGCTCCACAATTGGAGCGAGAGTCGCCTTAACTATTGCTAGTCGAGGCGCTGACTGACGAGGGTGCAGACCTTGGTGCAGTGGACTGTGCACTCTGGAGTTGTGTCTATGTTTTATGAGTTGCAAAACATACTGGGAGGGATCTTAGACCATTCCTCCATACAGAATCCTTCCAGATCCTTGATATCCCTTGATTATGTACTGCCCTTTCCAATTCAAACCAGATGTTTTCAATGGGTTTCAAGTCTGGAGACTGATTTTGTTGCCAATTAACCATTTCTTTGTGGATTTTGATATGTGCTTGGCCAAAGAGCTCTATTTTCCTTTTATTTGTGCCCTCCTGAGACCATGTCTCCCAAGTCTCAAAAAGGATCCTCCCCACCGGAGAATTTGAAAAAAAAAATGAAAAAGCTGTTGGACCAATCACACATGGGCTTGTCTCGGCAGAAGAGAATGATGTCATCATCAAAGCAAATTTCAAGCATTTTTTGAAAGGGTTTGTTTGACTGAGTGGTTTTTCTCTAATTTATGCTTTGGCCACAACTACAAGTAAAGGACGAGTCATTAACATTATTTGGGTATGAGCAACAAGAATAAGAGGTTTTAAATGGTTTTATTTTTGTTGGGCAGTTACTTTAATGTTTAGAGATTTGATTGCAACACTGACATTTTGAAAGGCAAAATTAATGTCTTAATTTCTCTATTGTAGCACTTTGAAATACTTTTTCAGATCAAAACAAGCAACATCAATGAGACATTTTTATATTATGTTATTCTCTCTGTCTCTCCCTCACCCACAAGACCATGCTCCTTTCAAGATTCTCCAAACCAGTTCTCTCAGATCCATTCAAATTGTGTTTCTTCTATCAGCCACTCACCCACACAAGGAATCAATCTGCTAGTATGGGAAATGAGAATTGAAACTCCACAACAAAACCATTTCCAATATCAAGGGACATATTCTAAAACTAATGAATAGGATTACGGCTTCATTTTCTCCAGTCTCTCATTAATGATTTGTCTCTTGCACTAATTGCAAACACAAATCTATGGACCTTCTTGACAGTCAGTCTCTCTCAGAGCAATGTCTTGGGCAATTCCTCTGCCACTTGCCATAGCATAGACATGCACCCAAATGTACTGCAACCATGCAACCTTTTCTGCTGGTCAGGTTGGCATTCCCCCATTTCCCTGGCCTGGCCTGTGGCTGTATGCTGTGTATGTTGTGGCTGTATGCGGTGGCAGTAGGGGCGTAGGTCTCAGTGGAACAGAGGAAGTGTGTGTCAAAGCCATGTGGGAACCGAAGTGCCGTGGAAACGCTTCCAGATCTTGATAGTGGTGAGAGAAGGTGGAGGGGTCGCCTGGTATCAGCCGAGGGGATCACCCTGCACAACAGTGGGAAGGGCTCTGAGCGTGCTCACTTAGAGGGCCATTGTGCTGCTCCGGCCCCAGGCCCCAGCCTCAGCCCTAGTGCCATGGCAACGGGCAACAGTGATGTAGTGCAAAGCGAAGTTATGAAACGTTCAAAATGGCATGGAACACCATGAGTCAGCATATGTGAATGGGACATGCATGCTTTTCACCATAGGGTCAATGTGTCCATGAATACCTGGAGGCCTGACAGAGGCCTGGTTGGGGCATTGGGTTGGTGTCGTACAGTTCAGTGTCTATGGTGTGAAGAGTACAGTAGTAATACCATGGTCTAGACTAGTCATTCTACAGGGGTGTTTGTGTGCTGCTGGCCTGGATTCCAGCAATGCTACGGTGGGCAGCTACTGTATCTATAGGTCGGTCAGCTGTGGAACTAATGCAGATAGAGATGTGAGAGGGCAGCTGTATCTAATAAATGATCATCTGGACCAAAGGGCATCTCATAGCCTCTCTGCTCCCCATGAGGCCAGGACACGAAAACATTGCTCTACCGAATTGAGAGGTTTGCGTAATAAAGCAATATGAATTTCTTCAAATCTCTTATGAAATCATATAAAAGATTTGCAGTGCTTAACTTGATCGTAAAGCACACATCACTGTGTATTGTGCATGGTCATCACAGGAGGCTGTCGGGAGGAGTTATAGGAGGAGGGGCTCATTGTAATGGCTGGAATGGAGTAATTGGAACGGAGGCAAACGTGGTTTCCATATGTTTGATAGGTTTGATACCGTTCCATTTATTCCATTCCAGCCATTACAATGAGCCAGTCCTCCTATAGCTCCTCCCACCAGCCTCCTCTGATGGCCATGTACTGTAATAACCACCAGACGGTAAGGTATTCTGATAGCCTACACTACAGGGAGAAGGAGCAGTGTTCTCATGTACAGGGAGGGTCTGGTTCTGGTTGGGTGCCCATGGGGATGGCATACCCGTCCCATTTGTCCCCCAGGGTCCTGGCTCAAAGGGCTTACCCTAAGATAGCGCCTGGCCGCCTCGCCACTACCCATTCACATGAACATGGGAGAATTTCACAGAATAAGAAGCCAGAAAAAACTTAATAGATAGGAAGTCAATCAAGATAGCTGGGTCTCTGATTTAGTTAATTTGGCTACATTTACTGTCATTCAGAGGCAGATTAAAAACATTTTTGAAAGATTCCCAGACGTGTTAAGGATCTGGATGGCTGGAGACACAGATTCCAATAAAAATATACTTTTTGATGAGGAGATTTTCTAAATATACTTTCTATTTTCTCATTTAGAAAAGGAGCTTGCAGTGTTTGTGTGTGTGTGTGTGTGTGTTTATGTTTAAGCCAGTCTCTGTCTGCTTGCATGTGTGTCTGTTTTTCAAAAAGCGAGAGAAAGAGAGTGTGTTGTGGGAGAAAGCAAGTGTGTCTCCAGAGACAATGCTGTTCTTCGTGCAGGGAGCACAGCAAGCCGTGGAGGGAGCTTCAGTGGGAATGTCACCTGATCCATGCCCCGGGGACGACCTCAGTGGGCTGCCGCTGCACCGTGTCCGAGGGGAGCGAATGCGAGTGACAGGCGTGGGCCCCTGTTACAAAAAGGCCTCTGTGATTTGGGTGGAGGGGCAGCTTAAGTCACTGACGGACGGCCCCGCTCCCTGGGAGTCTCAGGCTGGGGAGCCATGAGAATGGTCATGGGGAGAGGAGAGAGTTGGTGGAGAGGGCGTCCTGGAGGACAGCAAACACAGGCAGACTCTCTCACATGACCCCCCCCTCTCTCCTCCTCCTCCCAACCCATCGCACTTAACCCCTTGCCAGCTCCACACCTCTTCTCTCTACTCCCCCTCTTTTCTCACACTGTGCCTCCCTCTCATTCTGTTCTTCATGTTCTTCATTTCCTCCCTCTCTTCTCCTCCTCTCTTTTCTCTCTCATTCTCAAGACCTGTTCTACAGATGTCATTACATGGGAAGAGTGAGAATAGAGGACATTGAGTTTGTGGTACAATAGAAGAGGGAGACTAAAGAGGGGTAGCAAGGGAGACTATGCACAAGCCATAGTGGGAGCCAGGCTTCACTGAGGGGCCAAGGCAACACACTGTCTGCCTAGCAGTCAGAATAAACAAACAGGAGTCAGCAAGCTGACTTAGTGGGCTCAAACACACTGGCTCAATATGTGTGCAAAGGGCGATTCCACTCCAGGAAGACCCCACTTTTTTGGGGGGGGTATCTCAGATTTTTCTGGCAATTCTCACATAGAAACTTCATTGGGAGGAAGGATGTTTGATATGTTTTTTACATTTGTATTCACACCCCTTGACTTTTTCTGCATTTATTGTGTTACAGCCTGAATTTAAAATGGATTAAATGTACATTTTTCTTCTTCTACATTTTTCAAAATTATTAAAACATTTTAAAGCTGAAATGTATTGAGTCAATAAGTATTCAACCTCTTTGAGTTGGCACGCCTAAATACTGCAAGTTCAGGAGTCAAAATGTGCTGAACGAGTGGACTCAATCTATGCACTAACTCAGTCGGTGTGTAATACTCTGTGTGCATGGGCTTACTCTGTGTGCAATAATAGTGTTGAACATGATTTTTGAATGACTACCTCATCTCTGTACCCCACACATACAATTATCTGTAAGGTCCCTCAGTCAAGCAGTGAATTTCAAACACAAATTGAACTACAAAGATCAAGGAGGTTTCCCAATGCCTCGCAAAGAAGGGCACCTATTGGTAGATGGGTAAAAAAAAAGCAGACATTGAATATCCCTTTGAGCATGGTGTTGTTATTATTTACACTTTGGATGGAGGCCAATGGTGACTTTAAAACACTTACAGAGTTTAATGGCTGTGATAGAAGAAAACTGAGGATGGATCAACAACATTGTAGTTACTCCATACTAACCTGATTGACAGAGTGAAAATAAGGAAGCCTGTACGGAATAATACATGCATCTTGTTTGCAACAAGGCACTAAAGTAATACTGCAAAAAATGAAGCAAAAACAATTCACTTGTTGTCCTAAATACAGTGTTATGTTTGGGGGCAAATCCAATACAACACATTACTGAGTACCACTATCCATATTTTCAAGCATAGTGGTTGCTGGATCATGTTATGGGTATGCTTAAAATCGTTAAGGACTGGGGAGTTTTTCAGGATAAAAAATGAATGGAATGGAGGTAAGCACAGGCAAAAACCTGGTTCAGTCTGCATTCCACCAGACACTGGGAGATGAATTCACCTTTCAGCAGGACAATAACCTAAAACACAAGGCCAAATCTACACTGGAGTTGCTTACCAAGAAGACAATGAATGTTTCTGAGTGGCAGAGTTACAGTGTTGTCTTAAATCTACTTCAAAATCTATGGCAAGACCTGAAAATAGTTGTCTAACAATGATCAACAACCAATTTGACAGAGTTTTCATAATTTAGAAAAGAATAATGGGTAAATGTTGCACAGTCCAGGTGTGGAACACTCTTAGAGACTTACCCAGAAAGACTCACAGCTGTAATCGCACCGAAAGGTGCTTCTACAAAGTATTGAATACTTATGTAAATGAGATATTTCTGTATTTAATTTTCAATACATTTACAAAAACATGTTTTCACTATCTATCATTATGGGGTGGATTAAGTCAAGGGGTATGAATACTCTCTGAAGGCACTGTATACACGTCTCCTGTAAAACCAGGTCTGGGCCCATTCAATCCGGCCCGCGGGAGGTTTGAGTAGAAAATATAAAACGTTGAAAAATAATTATTATTTTGGGTAAAAAAAATTCTCCAGGCCAATCTTGAATGTCTAAAACTAGATAGAAAGTGTTTTGAAATGACATAGAACCTATTTATTGGAATAAATTATAATATTTTCAAATAACTGCCCTTTTTCTGGCCTGCAAATTGCTTTTAATTTTTTTACATTTAATTTCAGCCCCCTTTTTCTCCCCAATTGTTAGCAGTTACTATCTTGTCTCATCGCTACAACTCCCGTACGGGCTCGGGAGATACGAAGGTCGAAAGCCATGCGTCCTCCGAAACCAAGCCGCACTGCTTCCTTCTTAACACAGCGCGCATCCAACACCGCGCACCTGGTGACCTGGTTCGCGTGCACTGCGCCCGGCCCACCACAGGAGTCGCTAGTGCCCGATGAGACAAGGATATCCCTACCTACCCTCCCAACACTAGGCCAATTGTGCGTCGCCCCATGTCAAGTGCAAATTGCTTTTGACGAACAAATAGTTTCTAAAACAAATCAGTGCTGCCCACTGAATTTTGAAATCCCGATGTGGTCCTCGAGCCAAAATTATTGCCCACCCCTTTGTAAGACCCTATGATCCGTGAACCGTGATACAGACAATATCTTGGTGTCACTCCTTATTGTGTTCTCTCAAATTTGAAGTATGTCTAGATTCTGAAATACAATTTTTCACATTCATTTATTCAACATTAAAAATATTAATATGAATAGCTAAAAATCACATTTTCAGAGTGGGTGCTCTGCTACTTTTGAAGTTATGATCTTTTAAATGAGCACCACCAACACAGTGAATGTGAAAATTGATTAAAAGGGAACTCTGCTGGTGATTTCCTGAATGTGATTGGTTAATGACCTATAATGTCTATTTCTATGTATAAAATTAGTCATGTCTTCAAAAATGTAAGTGTACTGAATTGAAAAGTATATTTTTCCAAACAATAAATCAAAAAGGGTACTTTGGATATATTCAAAATAATGTGGATATTTTCATTTCAGAATTTAGACAAACTCCATAATTTAGAGCACACTATAATGATACCAAGATGTTGTCTGTATCATGTGTGGTTCACGGATCATAGAGAGGTATGTATAGGTCAAAAAGGGCCTAAAATGGTCACATTTCATCATGACTTTCTCAAAACCGGTTTGTGATACAAATGTAGAAAGCATATCAAGCATCCTTCCTCCCAATGAAGTTTCGATGTAAGAATTGTCAGAATAATCTGACATACCCAAAAAATACTTTCAAGCCTTCCTGGCGTGGAATTACCCTCAAATAAATATAGTGGATGCCACAAGTTATCATTTGTAGGAATGTCACCAAAGACACTGAGGATGTATTGTGGATTCACACTAATGTTCAGTGTGCACTGTGGGTTTGTGAGTAGTGTACATTGGTTGATCTTTTGCCCAATTATTGGTCTTTTAACCAATCAGATCAGATCTTTTGCCAATAATTGGGCAAAAGATCAGAATTGGGTTGCATTTGTAAACACAGCCATTATGACCTGAAATGGTTTGATTTATGTTTGACAACCTGTCAACATACTGTATATTGGCAGTCTTACATTGTGAGGATTTAGCTGCACCTAATTTAGGTGCACCTATAATGTTGTCAAGCTGGCAGTAGACTAGTTGAAAGTGTGTGTGATCTAGGTATGAGTATGGTTTCTTGTGTGTGGTCTTGAGAAGGACCGGTCATATACAGTATCGGCACAAATGAAAGAAATAGCACTTGGCGTTTTCTCTACATTGCATTTACTTTGTCCATATTCTAACTGAATGATGTTTCATTATGTGTCATTGTGGCTTCAAGATAATGATGATGTTGGATTAAAGGTGGCAATGTTAGCTAAACAAGCCCAAGTAGAATCGGGAAGATCATTTATTCTCGTGGGGAAATGTTCGCGCCACTACGGCGTTGTAGTTTTACATTATGGCATCCCACCACTTTTCCTGTTGGTTTGTCAAATGAATAACTCTCTTTCATTGGGTAACGTACAATTATCCTCCTCTATCCCAACGAGCAAGGAAAGCAAGCCACAGAGATTTCTCAATGTTTTCATTGTCAGGGAAAGAGCTGCTGTAGTACTAGACGACTCGCACTACGCAGTACAGGGAGAGACTGGCGACCACATGGAGAGAGAAAATCACTATAACCTTTGGGGAACCTGGTTATCCTAACTGTAAAATGATGTATCTTATATACTGTAGAGTCAGGATTTTCCTGGTCAAACCCTGTGGTCAGGAAAAACTCATTTGGACCCATGTAATGCCTTATATAGTAAAACAGTGATATTTTTGTAACATTGTTTTCTACTCCATGACCGATCACTTCTCAGCATGAAGGTGCGTGCCACCACTAATTAAGGGTCATAATGTTGGATATATTTTGACGGGTGGTGCCCAGATCAGACGTACAATGAATGATCTGAGTATGCCATGAGATCCATTTGTCACAAAGTCCCCCACCCAAAAATCATAACTGCTCTCCAACATTATTTAATCTGGCAAACGTGCAGGGGAAAGGACCCAGCCCAGGCTTGATAACAGATAAGGTGAAAGAAGCAATGTGGCGGCCACTGATTAATCCACACTCTTTTACATTCCTGTACAGACTAGAATGGCCTTACAGCGCAGGCAGCTAGCAGACGGTTTGGCTTCCAACACGGCTGGATCCTTTGACATGTGAGGAAAAGGCCAGCTGGGTTGTTATGCTTCCTCACTGTCAGAGCCCCATTACTGCTGCAGAGCTGCTCTTTAGGAACACACTGAGCCTGATTTATGCTGCCTTTGTAATGCCAACTACCAAAGCAGTGAGGGAGAGGGAAAGTGTGTGTGTGAGTGTGTGTGTGTGTGCACGCACGCGGGTGTGTGTTTGAGTTTGTGCACGCGTATGTGTATGTGTGTGTGGTCTTAAATGAGGACAGGTCATATATAGTATCAGCACAAATAATATCACTTGGCTTTGTCTCTTCAAGGATTGTTGCTTTGTCCTTTTCGAAATGGATTGCTGGTTCAAGATGTATAATTACACTAAGATGATGATGAACCTTAGTTCCTTCAGTATACAGAAAATATACCCCACATAACAAGAGTATGTCAATCTCGACAAACAGAAAATACAGCCTTCCCTACCTTGTAGGCTTACCAAATATCGAAGGCTTGGTTTGACAATCTCCAAATGTCATTAAACTTTTTGGTGTTTTGTAACAGATGTCTCTTTGCATTCATCAATTGACCGCTACACAATTTGGATTGATTGATTGATTTTATTTGTCAGTAAAAAAAATACATACAGTACCAGTCAAAAGGTTGGACACACCTACTCATTCAAGGGATTTTCTTTATTTTTTACTATTTTCTACATTGTAGAATAATAGTGAAGACATCAAAACTATGAAATAACACATGTGGAATCATGTATTAACCAAAAAAGTTTTAAACAAATTTGAGATTCTTCAAAGTAGCCAAAGTAACCTTGATGACAGCTTTGCACACTCTTGGCATTATCTCAACTAGCTTCATGAGGTAGTCACCTGGAATGCATTTCAATTAACAGGTGTGCCTTGTTAAAAGTTAATTTGTGGAACTTAATGCATTTGAGCCAATCAGTTGTGTTGTGACAAGGTAGTGGTGGTATCCAGAATATATTTTATTTACCTTTATTTAACTAGGCAAGTCAGTTAAGAACAAATTATTTTTTTCAATGACGGCCTAGGAACAGTGGGTTAAATGCCTTGTTCAGGGGCAGAACGACAGATTTGTACCTTGTCAGCTTAGGGATTTGATCCAACGCTCAACGCTCTAACCACTAGGCTACGCTGCCACCCCCATAGCCCTATTTGTGAAAAGACCAAGTCCATATTATGTCAAGAACTGCTCAACTATGCACAGAGAAACAACAGTCCATCATTACTTTAAGACATGAAGGTCAATCAATCTAGAGAATTTCAAGAACTTTTAAAGTTTCTTCAATTGCAAAAACCAGATGAAACTGGCTCATGAGGACCGCAACAGGAAAGGAAGACCCAGAGTTACCTCTGCTGCAGAGGATAAGTTCATTAGAGTTACCAGCCTCAGAAATTGCAGCCCAAATAAATGCTTCACAGAGTTAAAGTAACAGACACATCTCAACATCAACTGTTCAGAGAAGACAGTGTGAATCAGGCCTTCATGGTCGAATTGCTCCAAAGAAACCACTATGAAAGGACACCAATAAGAAGAAGAGGCTTGCTTGAGCCAAGAAATACGGGCAATGGATTTTAGTGGAAATATGTCCTTTGGTCTGATGAATCCAATTGTGAGATTTTTGGTTACAACCGCCTTGTCTTTCTGAGACACAGAGTAGGTGAATGGATGATCTCTGCATGTGTAGTTCTCACCGTGAAGCATGGAGGAGGAGGAGGTGTGATGTGTGGGGGTGCTTTGCTGGTGACACTATCAGTGATTTATTTAGAATTCAATGCACACTTAACCAGCATGGCTACCACCGCATTCTGCAGCGATACGCCATCCCATCTGGTTTGCGCTTAGTGGGACTATCATTTGGTTTTCAACAGGACAATGACCAATAACACACCTCCAGCCTGTGTAAGAGCTATTTGACCAAGAAGGAGAGTGATGGAGTGCTGCATCAGATGACTGGCCTCCACAATCACCCGACCTCAACCCAGATGAAATTGTTTGAGATGATTTGGACCGCAGAGTGAAGGAAAAGCAGCCAACAAGTGCTCTGAATATGTGGGAACTCCTTCAAGACTGTTGGAAAAGCATTCCAGGTGAAGCTGGTTGAGAGAATGCAGAGTCTGTGCAAAGATGTCATCAATGCAAAGGGTGGCTGCTTTGAATAATCTCATATGACATATTTAGATTTGTTTGACACGTTTTTGGTTACTACATGATTCCACATCTGTTATTTCATAGTTTTGATGTCTTCACTATTATTCTACAATGTACAATAATAATATTATTCTACAATTCTTTATTTACGAAATAAAACCCTTGAATGAGTAGGTGTGTCGAAACGTTTGACAGTGTGTGTGTATACAGTGCATTCAGAAAGCATTCAGACCCCTTTCCCTTTTCCACATTTTGTTACATTCCAGCCTTATTCTAAAATGTATTAAATCATTTGTTTACAGAAACATCTTATTTACACAAGTATTCAAACCCTTTGATGTGATTGAAGTCCACCTGTGTTAAATTCAATTGATTGGACATGATTTGGGGAGGCACACACTTGTCAATTTAAGGTCCCACAGTTGACAGTGCAGAAAATAGAATGTAGAAAATAGTAAAAATAAAGAAAAACCCTTGAATGAGTACGTGTGTCCAAACTTTTGACTGGTACTGTATATACACAAAGATTGATAGAAGTGGCCAGGATTGCACAATAATGTCGGGGACTTATTTCCATTGTGGTCCTTATTTTTACATACAGTTGAAGTCAGAAGTTTACATACACCTTAGCCATATACATTTGAACTCAGTTTTTCACAATTCCTGACATTTAATCCTAGTAAAAATACCCTGTCTTAGGTCAGTTAGGATCACCACTTTAGAATGTGAAATGTCAGAATAATAGTAGAGCAAATTATTTATTTAGCTTTTATTTCTTTCATCACATTCCCAGTAGGTCAGAAGTTTACATACTCTCAATTTGAATTTGGTAGCATTGCCTTTAAATTGTTTAACTTGGGTCAAACGTTTCGGGTATCCTTCCACAAGCTTCCCACAATGAGTTGGGTGAATTTTGTCCCATTACTCCTGACAGAGCTGGTGTAACTGAATCAGGTTTGTAGGCCTCCTTGCTCGCACATGCTTTTTCAGTTCTGCCCACACATTTTCTATAGGCTTGAGGTCAGGGCTTTGTGATGGCCACTCCAATACCGTGACTTTGGTGTCCTTAAGCCATTTTGCCACAACTTTGGAAGTATGCTTGGGGTCATTGTCCATTTGGAAGTCCCATTTGCGACCAAGCTTTAACTTCATGACTGATGTCTTGAGATGTTACTTCAATATATCCACATAATTTTCCTACGTCATGATGCCATCTATTTTGTGAAGTGCACCTGTACCTCCTGCAGCAAAGCATCCCCACAACATGATGCTGCCACCCCCGTGCTTCATGGTTGGGATGGTGTTCTTCGGCTTGAAAGTCTCCCCCTTTTTCCTCCAAACATAACGATGGTCATTATGGCGAAACAGTTATATTTTTGTTTCATCAAATTAGAGGAAATTTCTCCAAAAAGTACGATCTTTGTCCCCATGTGCAGTTGCAAACTGTAGTCTGGCTTTTTATGGCGGTTTTGGAACAGTGGCTTCTTCCTTGCTGAGCGGCCTTTCAGGTTATGTCGATATAGGATTAGTTTTACTGTGGATATAGATACTTTTGTACCCGTTTCCTCCAGCATCTTCACAAGGTCCGTTGGTGTTGTTCTGGGATTGATTTGCACTTTTCGCACCAAAGTACGTTCATCTCTAGGAGACAGAACACGTCTCCTTCCTGAGCGGTATGAGGGCTGCGTGGTCCCATGGTGTTTAAACGTGTGCGTGCTATTGCTTGTACAGATGAATGTGGTACCTTCAGGGGTTCGGAAATTGCTCCCAAGGATGAACCAGACTTGTGGAGGTCTACAATTTTTCCTGAGGACTTGGCTGATTTCTTTTTATTTTCCTATGATGTCAAGCAGAGAGGCACTGAGTTTGAAGGTGGGCTTTGAAATACATCCACAGGTACACCTCCAATTGACTCAAATTATGTCAAAAATTGTAGACCTCCACAAGTCTGGTTCATCCTTGGGAGCAATTTCCAAATGCCTGAAGGTGGACTCTACGAGGTGTCGAAAGCATTCCACAGGGATGCTGGCCCATGTTGAGTCCAATGCTTGTGTCAAGTTGGCTGGGTGGTTGACCATTATTGATACACAGGGGAAAATGTTGAGTGTGAAACTCAGCATAGTTGCAGTTCTTGACACAATTTTGTGCCACTGGAACCTACTACCATACCCCACCATACCCCAACCACCCGAGTCACTGCCTGTTCAACCCGCTATCATCCAGAAGACAAGGTCCATACTGATGCATCAAAGCTGGGACCGAGAGACTGAAAAACAGCTTCTATCTCAAGGCCATCAGACTGTTAAACAGCCATCACTAACATTGAGTGGCTGCTGCCAACATACTGACTCAAATCTCTAGCCACTTTAATAATTAAAAATTGGATGTAATAAATGTATTACTAGTCAATTTAAACAATGCGACTTTATATCATGTTTACATACCCTACATTACTCATCTCATGTATATACTGTACTCTATACCATCTACTGCATCTTGCCTATGCCGCACGGCCATCACTCATCCATATATTTATATGTACATATTCTTATTCATTCCTTTACACTTGTGTATAAGGTAGTTGTTATGAAATTGTTAGATTACTTGTTAGATATTACTGCACAGCCGGACCTAGAAACACAAGCATTTCGCTACACTAGCATTAACATCTGCTAACCATGTGTATGTGACCAATAAAATTAGATTTGATTTGATTTTTATTGGTCAGTCACAGATATGGCTTTTTCTTTGCAACTCTGCCTAGAAGGCCAGCATCCCGGAGTCGCCTCTCCACTGTTGAGACTGGTGTTTTGCGGGTACTATTTAATGAAGCTGCCAGTTGAGGACTTGTAAGGTGTCTGTTTCTCAAACTAGACACTCTAATATACTTGTCCTCTTGCTCGTTTGCGCTGTTCTGTGAAGGGAGTAGTACACAGTGTTGTACAATATCTTCAGTTTCTCTGCAATTTCTTCAGTTCCTCTAATTTCTCCGGACAAGAAGAGATTGACGAGTTTCAGAAGAAAGTGCTTTGTTTCTGGCCATTTTGAGCCTGTAATTGATCCCACAAATGCTGATGCTCCAGATACTCAATTAATCTAAAGGCCAGTTTTATTTCTTTTTTAATCAGGACAACAGTTTTCAGCTGTACTAACATAATTGCAAAATATTTTTCTAATGATCAATTAGCCTTTTAAAATGATAAACTTGGATTAGCCAACACAATGTGCCATTGGAACACAGGAGTGACGGTTGCTGATAATGGGCCTCTGTTCGCCTATAAAAAAATCTGCCCTTACAATAGTCATTTACAACATTAACAATGTCTACACTGCCTCCCAGGTGGCACAGTGGTCTAGGGCACTGCATCGCAGCGCTAGCTGTGCCACCAGAGACTCTGGGTTCGCGCACCAGCGATGCCGACACAATGCCGGGCGCAGTGCACGCTAAACAAGGTTGCCAGGTGCACGGTGTTTCCTCCGACACATTGGTGCGGCTGGCTTCCGGGTTAGATGCGCGCTGTGTTAAGAAGCAGTGCGGCTTGGTTGGGTTGTGTTTCGGAGGACGCATGCTTTCGACCTTCGTCTTTCCCGAGTTGTAGCGATGAGACAAGATAGTAACTACTAATAACTACTAATAAAAGGGGGAAAAACAAGAAAAAAACCAAGGGAAAAAAACACTGTATCAATTTGATGTTAATTTGATGTTATTTTAATGGACAAAAAACATGCTTTTCTTTCAAAAACAAGGACATTTCTAAGTGACCCCCAACTTTTGAACAGTAGTGTATATCACTACTGCCAGGGCTAAGATTGACAATTGTGTGTTAAAGTAGTGCGCTTACATTAACTGTTCTGCTTACATTTGACCATCACTTTCACATGAATTGTGGCGCAAAAAAAATCCAATATTGGTGCCAATGAATTTCTATTGTGGAAAAGAATGTCCAGAGGACTTGGCCACTGTCCACAGAACCATTGTACTGAACTCCCAGAACCCCAAAGACGAATGTCAAGATGGTAATTCAATTAAAGAGTAAACCTTGTCTCCCATACAGTGATCCAACATTGTCTGTGTGGATGAAAGTCACCAATAACCACAACTTCTCATGCTACTTATTTTTAGATGTGATGGGAATAGTGGAGATATGGCATTTATGAAGGTCTCCTTTCACAGTGAACACAGTTTCCCAGACTGTAGGACTGGGATTGGCGAAAACGTAGCGTGTCCATCTTCCAACCTCGTCCATGACCATGTCCCAAACTCTTGAGGTCAGCTTTCAACTGAAGCGATGAAGACACTTGTGCTTTTGATTGAAATGACCTCATGCCATCAGAGCTATTTTTTTTGACCTGCATGCTTTAGGTAGCATGCACGCACACGCATACACACACATTTACGTCCTGCTCTCGCTTACTTTCTCCTGCGTCCACACTGGGAATTAGTCACAGAGCAGCGACAGCCACTTAAGCACTCCTCAGTGGGAAGAGAACAGAGCAGGTCTGAATGGCCGCAGGTGGTGTTGGCCCTCTCCACACAATGCCAGAATCAATTTGCTGGTGATGTTGAGCATGGTGCGATAGGAGAGGGCTGCCAAACTGGCAGTGAAGGAGTGGGCAGTATAGGAAGTCAGCACGCAGACAGGGCCCAGTTCAAAGGAGAGTTGCCCTGGAGGGAGACTCAGCTCTCTCTCTCTTTTTTTATTTTCTATTTCTCTGTCTCTATTTCTCTCACACACTCTCACTCTTTTTTCTCTCTCTCTCTCTCCCCCTCTTACCCCTCTCTCGCTGGTGCTTGTCTGATGAGATTTCATCTGCAGGTATACCCCTCAGCCACATGGAGAGACGTCTCTTCCTCTGCCAAGCGTTGACATCCTCAAGTGTGCCCGGACTCTGTTTGGCTGCCTGCTCTAAATACACTGCTGTGAAACTATCTCACACTTCACTCAGTCCTTTTCTAAATCTGGCCAAAAAGAGCGTGTCTGGGACTAAAACTGACCTGGAAGTAAAGTGCATCACAACAAAATAACTCTGGCCTTGGATAACAACCTGAAGTCCTAATTGAAATGTAAACAGTAAACATACAGTAGATCCATACTTGACCTTAATTTTGTTTAATTATTCTCAGACAATTAAATGACATTTGAAGGAGGAGGGGGGTGTATTTGGCTAAATAAATCCCTATTTCAAAATGCCATTGTACAATGTCAATGTGTAAGAAGGAGCAGCTGTCCAGTCTGTAGGGTTGATGTGAGGTCTGTGTTCAGTATGTAAGCGTTGCGCAGGGCCAGCAATACATTAGCACAGTGACTTAAACTGTGACTCCCAGGCCTCCTGAGTGATGGGATAAACATCAGGTTTAGGGTTTCATTTGAATGACCAGACAGCTCTTACAGCAGATAACTGTGGATGAAAGTGATTAAGAGTTTATAAATAACCTGTTATTTGTGGGGATAGTGATGTACTGTACAAATACTGCAAACTGTCTGACTAAATGTAGCTGGGGAGGTCAACTGATCAAATTAGACATATGTAACTTGGCAAATGTATAGAACTACAGGCTACATGATACATTTTAAATGGATAAATAGCCTCTAATACATTGCTTTATCTCTGTGATATTTGCAGTACTGTACTCGCAGCAATACAAGGTACTGTACAGCTGCATACTGTATTTGAGTGTAATATTTACATGCTAAAAAAAATAATCCTGCTGATTGCACTGTGAAAACAATGTCAATGGTTATACCAGCATGTTGGCTGTCATCACTGGGTGGACATTTGTGTTTCCTAACTCTGCAAAGCAACACAGGGACACATTTCTGTTAGAGTTCCTGGCTGCTGACTGAGACGGAGGTGGTGTGATCAACATGTAATTACCATCACTCCTATCGACCTCATCTGCTTCAGCGTGTCACCCTAATTGTGTTGTGCTGGAAATGGCGCCTTGTCCTATCCAACAACCTGCCACAACCATGTCACCAAGGAAACAGGCAGAAAACATGGGGCGCATCTCACGTTGGGCTTCCCATAGTTAAATATTCAACAGGTGGCTGAACAGATGCGGACCTGGAGCCTATATAGGGCCAACATTAAGTTAGTTCCCCCGGAGGTTTGTGCTACATATTCTGTGATAGCCTACAGTCAACTCCTGATAACGGCACTTCAGATGAGTGCCAACTCTTCTGTATCAGTCATAGCAATGTAAGCAGGTTTAACTAAAGGATCATTAAAATGAATGCAATTGAATAATTCACTCTGCAGTCTGCACCACAACTATAATTGTTGTTTGTGTTTTTCATTTTCTTAAAACTAAGGACTTAGTGTCTGACATTTTGAGTGTCTTAGACAGTCTCACTAAGTAATCAAATGGAATGATGTCTCAAAGATGGTTGTACAATATGATATTGTAAAGTAAAACTTTAGTTTAAACTTCTCTTGATTTACTTTATGTTGGGTTTCTTTTGTCAGTCGACAAGATCTCATTGGAAGCTCCGACCCAACTTCAATTACAAATTCATGAATACCATGCAAACGCTACCACTAATTCTGCCATTGTGAGCCAACGAAAGGAGAAACTAGAAATGAAACAAGGGGGAGAAGTTAATCAAGCCTTTTCAACAACTTCATAAGACCCATTTCAAAAGACCCCGCAGTAATGTCTCACTCTGCACGGTGGTCCCGTTTTGTGGGACCTGATTTTGAAACACGGCTCCGAGCTACAAAGGCTTTTCTATTTGCTCTGCAGCATAAATTAGAAAGAGCACAATCATAGCAATTGCAGCCCAGAGTCTGAGCTGCGCTCTGGTCACGTTCTGAACTCTTGTCTTGGGGACTTTCCCAAAATCTTGACCCTGTATCAATGGAAACTGTATCAGTAATTCAGTAATTAAACATGGCAAAGAGGAGGGTGATGTCAGCTGATCCAGGGAGGGGCACAGCCATCAAGGTCTTTCCCACACCCCTGTCTCTTCTGGGGAATGTGCTGAAGCTCATATTCCGCACCCTGCGCCCCTCCGATGCCATCTCTGGAACGTGTGGGGTTAGGCGGCCACAATACGTGCTCTGACAAAGGTCGCACTAATAAAGGGGGGAGTCGTGTAAGTAGCTGGTTCACTTTGCATAATCAGGAGCTGTGCTGACGAGCTCAGCCTATTGTGCCCATCCTCTCCTGATTCACTAAGTAGGCTGATGTTTTGTACGTGCCTGAAAGACAGTGATGCAGTCACATGAACTGCGGTAATCAACCTTTTCTTCATTAAACGTGACAGAATTACACACTTCTATCATTGACCATCACCGACCGTTGAAAGACGTAAACCATAAAGGTTTACATGGTAGATTTAAATATTCAGATGCAGAGAAGCGAGCCAAAAGCTTCATTCCAATGGTAATTTGTCATGAATAATTCTGATTTCATTATAATAACAAATCAGAGACAAGAGAAAACAGTCTTGCTTTGTGACTGTCTGCTGTATTGGCCCGAAGGTATAACCATATCCTGTATAACCACATAGTTGTTATACTCAAAGCAGTGTCTCACTGAATGAGAAAACATGACATCCCCGTAGCCTTCATCAATGTTTCTATTGCCTTGCATATCTTCATATATTACATCTTTCAAATGATGGGCACCTTGTTGAACCAAGTGCAAACAAAACCATTTGAGCTCTTACTATTGCTGTATTGTGATGGACAGTCAAAGCAAATGTTAGTGTTACATTATTCCCAGTAGTGCCAAAGCTTGATTACAGGGTAATGTAGCATCTCTTGAGAAGTCTTTTGAAAGGTTGGTCACAGCTGTACCTTAGGGACCACAGTTGTTGTTTGTCTCTCACCACTCTCTCCCTTCTCGCTTTATAAATAGATCAGAACAATGACTCACAGAAGACGTTGTCTATTTTGTAGACCACAAAAAGGGTCACAAGCGAAAACCTCTTCACATTCAGCAACTTATGCCAAATCGACCGTAAAGTTGTTTTGAAGGCAAGGACAAAGAAAGAAACACAGACACAGACTTCATTTCTACCTTTAAAATGAGATACAGTAAGAGATTTAGGCCACCAAAGTTCTGTCAGACAGTGATATAGAAAAAGACAGAAAGGGCATGAGAGTACAAGTCTAAAATCGGGATGGGTTCGGGGGCGTGTGGTGGGGTGGTATGCTGTTCATGGAGCAGCAGTCGGTTCAGGTGTGGACAGATGGGTAAATGCCAGGTCATAGAGTGGTGTGAACATTTGACCTTTCAGTTTGGGTGAGGAGGAACGCATCTCGTTACAGTGCTGACCAGGCTTCCATTAGTACTGGCCCTGACACTATTAACAGCCGGTCCCCAAGGGCCCCAATCACATGTGACTACAAGGGTGGCACGGCGGGGCCTTCAGAAGGCTGTCAGCCTGGAACGGAGGTACAAGGTGACTGATGAGGGATTGACCCAGGCATCTGACTGACCACCCTCAATGCTCCCGGCTCTACCCTTTCTCCCCTTTCTCAGGGTGGCAGGTAGCATGGCGGTTAGAGCATTGGGCCAGTAACCGACAGGGTGAAACATCTGTCGACGTGGCCTTGAGCAAGGCACTTCACCCTAATTTGCTCCGGGGTCGCCGTACTACTATGGATGACCCTGTAAAACACAGGTGTCAAACTCATTCCACGGAGGGTCATGTGTCTGCAGGTTTTTGGTCCTCCCTTGTACTTGATTGATTAATTAATGTCACTAAATAGTAAGGAACTCTCAACACCTGGTTGTCTAGAGCTTAATTGAAAGGAAAAAACAAAAACCTGCAGACACTAGGCCCTCCATGGAAATGAGTTTGACACCCTGCTGTAAAACAACACAGTTGACTGCACCTATCCGGTGTGTGACAATAATTATGTATTCATTTATTTTACTCATACAAGCTTCACAGCTCAGCACATATTGAACACACAGGTTTACACCCATTACAATTAACCTTTGACTCCTGCCAATGCCCTCTTGAACACAGTTTGGGAAAATGTTATGTTTGAAATACACTGATATAGCAGAGATTTTTATGGCACCTGTGATGTTTTGGAAATATCCAAATCAGAGTTAAGTTCAATGCCATACATGGCAATGACAGTGTAATGGGATATATATATATATATATATATATATATATATATATATATATATATATATATATATATATATATATATATATATATATATATTACGCGCACATGCACACATGCTGGGACCTCTGTTGCTACTTGAAAGTCTCCTCTGACTCTGAGAAAGTGTGTCCCAGACTTTATTTAGCCCACAGAGGAATGTCTGCCTCTACCATTTGATACCACAGAGTTTCTCAGCACTCAGAATTCCCAAGGTGAGTCTAATGTTTTATGGGGTGTCTGAAAGGACGAAAGGGATTCTCTCCAACCACTGTCTCCTAAAACAGGAGCGGAATGACATTCACTGACATTCACCTTCAAGTGTTAGACAGTAGTTCAGAAAAACTCATAATGACATCAAAGGAAGTGCATGACTGGCAGTATAGAAATCCATGGCAGTATAGAAACCCATGGCAGTATATGGCAGTATAGAAACCCATGGCAGTATAGAAACCCAAATACCATGGCGTGTAGCAATCAATGGCATCCTTGTCAATGATCAATTAGCACAAGGTCGGCTGCGGTATCCCCGCAGGTTTCCCACTGCCCTGCCGCCGCCCACGCGCCCGCCTCTCTCCCCCCATCTGGTGTTCTCACAGGCTCCCAGCGGCTGGCCCGGGCACATCTCATTAAGGAGTTATGTGTAACACAAACAAACCAGCTCTCTCAGAGTGTTTATCTCATGGCACAGAGCACTGTGTGCCCGCACATCAAAGACTGTGGGAACAGACGACGCTCGGCGCAGCAGCTGCACTGGGATCCTGTCCACACCCTTCCTGTTTGCCGCGGTCTACCTCGGGGCTATTATTTTCCCAACGGCCCTGCGACGATAACCCCCCTACTGCCGTGGACACAGCTCTGCTGCCACCACCACCTCCCCGCTCCATGCCTTTCCTCCCGACCGCACCACGTCTCTCCGGGGCTCAACGTCCCACTGTGATGTCTGAAGCTGGCTGGCATTGTTCTCAGGGCGCTGGGGTCATAGACAGAGGTTTGATCAAAAGTTAATTAGCAATGTCAATTGAAAATATTTGCCTCGACGCAGTGTAATGGTTATTAACTGGAAATGAATTATTTACAATCTGAAAATTACTTTGCAGAGGAAGATTTATAGAACAGATTTACAACTGACTGTATAGCATGTGAAGCTATCTTTATGTTAGTGCCTGTACACAAAATTAACTCTGGCTGCATGTCACGCACTGATCTGTTTCACCTGTCTTTGTGCTTGTCTCCACCCCGCTCCAGGTGTCGCCCATATTCCCCGTTATCCCCTGTGTACTTATACCTGTGTTCTCTGTTTGTCTGTTGTCAGTTCATTTTGTTCGTTCATACCTACCAGAGTCAGGTCAGGCAGAGGTTGATAATCCAGAGTAGTGGGGCAAAGGTACAGGACGGCAGGCAGGGTCAGGGCAGGCAGGAATGGTCAAAACCGGGAAACTAGAAAACAGGCACTAAAGCACAGACAGAAGCAAGGGAAAAATGATGGTAGGTATGAACGAACAAAACTAACTGACATACAAACAGAGAACACAGGTATAAATACACAGAGGATAATGGGGAAGATGGGCAAAACCTGAAGGGTGGTGGAGACAAGCAGAAAGACAGATGAAACAGATCAGGGCGTGACAGTACCCCCCCTAGGTACGCCACCTGCCGTCCTACCTGGGCGCATACCTGGTTGAGCGGGGTGCCGGCGTTGGAACTGGGTCCCGGATGTCCCAAATGGAGATCCAGCACCTCTCCTCTGGGCCATAACTCTCTCAGTCATCCAGGTACTGGAATCCACTGCCCCGAGATCGAACCTTCAGGAGACTGGTGGTTGGCCGTCGAAGAGATGGGGGAGAGGGGTGGGCCTAGAAACAGGAAACAAAAGGCTGTGCGACATGGTATTAATTCTAGACACAGGAAAGGTAGGAAGTGTACGGAGGGTACGGGGCAACAGAGCACAAACAGCAGAGGGGCTAATGATCTTGGAGCGCAGGGGGGAGGTCTCCGCTTCCGGATGGGTGTAGCTGCAGGCGTGTAGCCGTGGGGCTATAGTGGTGTGCCAGCGCATCGGGCTTGACCTTCTTGGATACCTGTCGGTGCTGTGGAAGCGAAGTGGCCCAGGCCATACTGAACCCCACCCGGAGGTCCTGGTACTCTGCGGGTCTGGCGGAGATGTCCGGGGCAATTTCCAAGCCCCCAGGAATACCCGGGCAGGCAGAGCTGACTTCAGGCAATGAGTGTGGCAGGACGGACTCCAGCCCATGATGGCACCATTAGCCCATGATGGCATCAGTAGCCCAGTCAATAGATGGATTGTATCGCTGGAGCCAAGAGAATCCCAATACCAAGGGGAACCTGCGAAGACTCAACTAACAGGAATTGGATCGTCTCACTGTGGTTCCCTGACACTCGTAGGTTGATGAGGGTGGTATGGTGGGTGACCCGGCCTATAGAGCGCCCATCCAGCGCTCTAACGTTCATGGGAATGGAGAGGGGTTGAGTGGGGATGCCCAGCACGGATGCCAGGGTAACGTCCATGAGACTCACATCGGCCCCCGAGTTGATGAGTACCTGGAGAGACTTGGACTGGTCGCCCCACAGCAGGACGGCATGGAGAGGAGGGCAAGTAGGGGGAGAATACAAATGATTAATTAAAGACCCACCAGAGTACTCACTCCAATGAATGAGCTAGGTCTCTTGAAGGGACAGGTAGACACATAATGACCGGCAGTACCGCAATACAGACAACTCTGGGTGTCAAGTCTGCATATGCGTTCGGCTGGAGACAGCCAAGCCCTGCTGAGCTGCATCAGCTCGTGAAGAGGTGAATCGGCAGTCTTTGGAGACTCTTGAAGGAACTGTGGTAAGCTCGGATCCTCTCGGGGACGTAGACATCAGGGACTTCATAAGATGCAAGGTGGGATCCTTGAGTGAGCGACAGGGACAGCAATCAGACCTATTCTCCCTCCTACATTCCCGTAGCCTACCATCGATCCGGATGGTTAAAGCGATGAGTGAATCGAGGTCCATTGATAGTTCCCGGGCTGCAAGCTCATCCTTTACCTCCCGGACATCAGCGTGATGAGGTACGCTATCTTAGAGGGGTCCGAGGTAAGGAGGAAGGCTGCAGCTCCAT
Source organism: Oncorhynchus tshawytscha (assembly GCF_018296145.1). Lineage (NCBI taxonomy): Eukaryota > Metazoa > Chordata > Actinopteri > Salmoniformes > Salmonidae > Oncorhynchus > Oncorhynchus tshawytscha. Next base: position 15,104,129 of record NC_056446.1, on the reverse strand, counting down.
GACGAGGGAACAACAGGTGACCGACTCTCCATTGAAACGCTCCAAGGGAGGTAAGCGGGGTTCCCGGGAAACCAGGGTGACAGCCCTGCTACATGCCGGGTTACTGAGGGGCTGGGAGGTTACCGTCGTGGTAGGCTGCCTAGTAGACAACCCACTGAATTGCTCCCACAATGTGTACAATGCTAGGTCGTTCGGCCACAGCCTGGAACCCTTCCATCAGACTGCGAAGCAACTCCTCGTGCCTACCGATGGTGGCTCCTTGGGAGGAGATGTCATTGCGGAGTTTGTCCAAGTCTTCTAGGTCAGTCATGGTCAGTTCGTACATGTCATGGTCAGTTTGTACAGGTAGGACGTACCTGGGGGGGGTACTGTCACGCCCTGATCTGTTTCACCTGTCTTTCTGCTTGTCTCCACCCCCTCTAGGTGTTGCCCATCTTCCACGTTAACCCTTGTGTGTTTATACCTGTGTTCTCCGTTTGTCTGTCAGTTCGTTTTGTTCGTTCATACCTACCAGCGTTTCTCCCTTGCTCCTGTCTGTCCTTTAGTGCCTGTTTTCTAGTTTCCCGGTTTTGACCATTCCTGCCTGCCTGCCGTCCTGTACCTTTGCCCCACTACTCTGGATTACCGACCTCTGCCTGACCTGACCCTGAGCCCGCCTGCTGTTCTGGTGTTTTACACCCTCTCTGTATTATTGACCCCTGCATGCCTTGACCTGTCGTTTGCCTGCCCCTGTTTAAAGAATAAACTGTCGTTTCTTCAACACTGTCTGCATCTGGGTCATACCTTAAAATGTGATACCGCATATTGGTCCCATAAAAACAATAACCAAACTTGAATTTATGTTCTCTTACTTATTTCATTTTTACCCATCTCCAGTGTCTGACATCAACTGCAGGCTCCGTGGTGTACCCTGAGTGCAATTTGAAGAATGAGTCATAAAAAACAGTTACAGAGCGCATAATATCCAGTAACCCACAAGTATTCCCAGTGACATAAAAATGTCACCGCTTAGAGGATGGGTTTATGTGTGTCCTGTGTTAGGTCTGTGTGACCCCTGCCCTGACCACCTCCTGGGGAGGCCATGTTTCCTGTGGGTGGCGGTGCGTGGCAGGTTGTCCCCGGTTACAGGCGGGAGGAGAGGCGTCAGAGTGTGCGGCGCAGACCCAGGTGAGCCACTTCAAAGACCCGGGGTTGTGACCTCCACCCTAGAGCCCCACTACCACATCCGGGTCGCACTCACGCATGACCCCTCCTCTCCCCAGGAGCGTTGACCTCTCTCTCAGACCTCCGCTGAGGGTCAGAAATATTAGTCTTGGTCATGATTGGCACACACAATAAACACACACACACAACACACACATCATGGTGACAATCCCAAAACTGAGTGTAGTGTTACTGGAGAGTTATTTGACACTCAGGGATGTTAATTTGTTCATATTGGGTTTGCAGTTGAGTATTGAAAAGGTCAACTGAACACACGTTAAATCTCATCTTTGTACAAATTCCCCAATGTTTCTTCTACAATTGTACTTTCTCACATAGTTTGTCTTCCAGTAGCACAAGCCAATCCGTTTGGTCTGTGTCTGACCCGTGTGACATGAACAGGTAGGACAGGACATACACAGCAATTATCAAATGACCAACAAGTGTCTGTAACCTCATGTTCAGACATTTTTCTCCCACACTTCTCAACATTGCCAATCTAAAGAGGTTCCTTTTGTCATTTTTTAGGGCCTGATCCAGTAAGTAGGTTCTCTTGCTTTGTGCACAGAAAATGAGAAACAGCAATAACACCAAAGTCCATTGGGAGAACAAATAAGTAGGCTGGGACATAAAAGTGGCATTTCAGATGAGAGGAGTGTTGTTTCATACATCAAACACTTATTTTCTAGTGTTACTTCAAATGGTACTTTTGGTCAAGGGCCCCTGATCTTAAAACATTAAAGCCATGCGCAGGCTGTGTGGGCGGTGTGTGTGTGGTGGCTACTGGCACCTGCTCTGCCAACACTACTGGCTCTCACGAAACCAGCCCTAATTTCCATCTCAAAGGGGCAAGTTGTGAGAGGAAAAACGTATTATCTGCTTTTTGGACCAGATCTTTGCTTGAAACCAAGAAGGGGCCCAGTTTTACCATTATACCAACCATTTTGACTACAGCCTCCAAACAGAGACAAAACCAGAGCCACAACAGGAGGCTAGGTGAGAAAGAAGAAGTGTGAAGGAGAACTAGCTGAATGTGATGCAGGATATGAGGTCATGAATGTGTGGAAGCATCCACTCTGGGCCCAGTATAAACAGTCTTGTTCTGAGAAGTGCAGAAGCCATGAAACGTGTCAAGAGTCGGCTTCCGTTCCCCTCCATTGTCATTCATCTCAAACTGCAGTAGGTAGATATGACAACCTTGACTAAGCCCCCCCATTCCACCCTACTGGACTCTCATCTCTGAGGGAAAGGGTTTAATTGAGGGTAAATAGCCACACTACCCTTTTGTACTTGTGGGTACATTAGATCACATTATCATTATCGGTGCTAATATCTGTCTAAGTGAGAGCTGAGTGCTGATAGCCTCTAGTCTTTTCTCAGCCAGGTCAGTAGAGTGGTCCCATAGTACCGGTGAAGAGAGGACCTTCTCTTAACCCTACACGGCCCGTTCCCTACAGGCCTTGGCTTGAGCCTGGCCTGGACTCAGAGCACACTGAGGCCCCTCTGTGTGGTGTGCCAGCACTCTGTCACCGCCCGTTATTTACTCTGTCCCCTTGGCAGTCAGGCCCGGTCAGGTTACAGTCTGGGAGAGAGGAGGGGCAGTGGCTTCGTCTTCATCAGTGGACCTGAACCAAGACCAGCAACCAGATCCACGACAGGAAAACAAAGAGCGTGGTTACGAACAATGGCACCGACGGCCATTGGCTTGGCGCCGGAGGCACACAGGGCTGCAGCACACCTCTGGGCAGCCAGCTTGGGTCCCATGGACTTCTCTCTACCAGTTAACCCTCCACAGATGTTTAGTCAATAAGAAGAATAGAGTGTGCCATTATGCCTCATAGATTTGTCAGCTTATCCTGTTGCCCGGTCTAACAATGGGCAGCCACTTCCAGGTCCATTCACTGCCCAAGTTTCACTGAGATCATGTAAATAGATTATTCCATGGGGCCACTAATCTTCTGGTCCCATATCCTTTTATGAGGTAAGCATTGCTGGTCAATACGTTCAACAGGAACAAATGAACAGATAAATCATTCATGCTATCTACAATCAAGCCATTATTGCGTGAGTGTTGCTCTGGGGTTAGGGTCTTTTAAATGATAAAACAGAACTAAGTCCTCTTTTAAAGCAACTTTAAAGACTTTTGAATAATCAAAAATGGCCTTGACGTCAAAGTAGTTAAACCTTAAGTCATTGTTTTTCTTTCCTTTCATTTCCAGGTACTTTTCTCATACAGGGTGATACATCCTCCTAGTCCAGGCACGTGATATCTATTTGCCAGCCCATTGGGAAAGAGCAGTGGCTATCTGGGAGACGTCATGGACACCTCTTCCTCTCCCTGCGTCTCTCTGTGGTGGTCAGTGTGAACAGCCTTAGATTCTTCTGGGTGATTCACAGGCCCGTTGATGACAGGTATTTTCCAAGCCTGGGCCTCTACAGCCACAGCTGCCCCTCCCAGTATTTCCCGCGCTGAGTGTGTGAAGAACCGCTGGACGTGTGGGTGATCGGGGCTTGCAAGCACCCGGCCACCCCCCAGCCGGCCCACGCGCCCCGATAAGGGAGCTGACCCCTCTGTTGTCACATTCTCCCAGAGATTAGCCACAGTAGTTGGGGTAGATTGGACTGGGCTGCCAGGGAACAGAGAACCAGAGAGAAGGGGCAGGGGTCAAGCATGTATAGTAGTAATGTTCTTCAGCTCCTATCTCTAAAATAAGGATCCGCCCCTTAAAAAAAATGATAACTGCCTGTAGCTCAGGCCCTGAAGTAAGGATATGCATATTCTTGGTACCATTTGAAAGGAAACACTTTGAGGTTTGTGGAAATGTGAAAGGGATGTAGGAGAATATAACACAATAGATCTTGTAGAAGACAATACAAAGAGAAAACCAACCTTTCTTTTGTATTTTCTTTTGTACCATCATCTTTAAAATGCAAGAGAAAGGCCATAATGTATTATTCCAGCCCAGGTGCAATTTGGGTTTTGACCACTAGATGGCAGCAGTGTATGTGCAAAGTTTTAGACTGCTCCAATGAACCATTATATTTCTGTTCAAAATGTTGTATCAGACTGCCCAAATGTACCTAATTTGTTTATTAACAACTTTTCATGTTCAAAATTGTGCACTCTCCTCAAACAATAGCATGGTATTCTTTCACTCTAATAGCTACTGTAAATTGGACAGTGCAGTTAGATTAACAAGAATTTAAGCTTTCTGACAATATCAGATATGTCTATGTCCTGGGAAATGTTCTTGTTACTTACAACCTCATGCTAATTGCATTAGCCTACGTTAGCTCAACCGTCCCGTGGACAGAACACTGATCCCACAGAAGATAAGGTGTAGAGCTGTAGGGTCTTCCCAAAGTGATGGGGGACTGTGAAAAACTCATCTTGAATTAGAATAGAGTTCATCTCAAGTCTGGCCTGAAATAGATGGCCATTCCCATGATGCAGCTAGACCTCTAGATTTTTTGCTGTCATATGGAAACTGTTATTGCTTCTTATGATATTTATCATATTCTTGTTTTATGTTTCATAAAACATTTGTAAAAGACAACTGAAAGTATTCAGGTGTGTTTGCAGTCAATACAAAGTTTTATGTTTTTGGTTAGAATTTTCAGACCTCTTTGAGCGTTGGGCCAGTAACTGAAAGGTTGCTGGTTAGAATACCCAAGCCGACAAGGTGAAAAATCTGTTGATGTGCCCTTGAGCAAGGCACTTAACCCTAATTTGCTCCAGGGTGCCGTACTACTATGGCTGAACCTGTAAAACATCATTTTTCACTGCACCTATCCAGTGAATTTGACAATAAAACTTTTTTTATTTTTGACACATCAATGCCCATCCTTATCACTCATCACAAACCCGCAGCACTCGCCAGTGTGTGAACACTAGCTTATTGTAATTTCACAGGCATCCTTCAAAGTGGAAGAAAAGACAGTGATAGAACATTGGGGACACAGCCCATAACAACAATATTTAGCATTGTTTATCAGGAGCCAGTGACCGGCTGTATCAGTGTTGTGGCTCTAGCAGGTCTTGCCCTGATATCGTCTGGCTGAGAGCTCCTTCCTGGACAGCCTTGTGGCTCCTCAGGGCCAGGTCAAGAGGGCCCAGACCCACCCCAAGGAGAGATGGTCTGTCTAGGGCTGGGACTGGGCGCTGGAGGGGAGAAGTCAGGCGATTGTCTGGAGACCCTGAACACAGACAGTGTTTTCACTAGGATGCCTGTGTTATACCTCTTGCATAACAAAAGTTAGCTAATGTATTCTGCACTAACAGTCGTGGTTATTTTTTACTTTCTGAAGATCAAACAAAGTGTAAGCAAAGTATGCACGTGTGTGTTTTTTTGGAGGGGGGCAGTATCTGTTACTCTTACTGGTTTCTTGGTTCATTTTCTCCTGTGAACCACAGTAGTAGACTAGAATACTATTGGGAAGGTAGTTTCATTGGCTGAAGCCACAGGTAAAAGTGTATCTTTTTGCCAGACAACTGCTGTATCCTGCCGCAATTTCACAGTGGTCAGGTAATTTTATGTGTGGCTGATGACTTCCTCACTCCCAGCTGATAATTGGTTTTACACGTTTACCACGGGAGTCCCTCCAGTGTGTGTGTGTGTGTGTGTGTGTGTGTGTGTGTGTGTGTGTGTGCGTGCGTGTGTGTGCGTGCGTGTGTGTGTGTGCATCCCCATTGGGCAACCTTTACCAGGATCATTGAACAGCATAGTGGGACTGGTCGTAGGTTATGTGATCAGAAATCATCAATTTGTTGTTCCTTCCCTTCTTTTAGTGGTAAAAACAACAATCAGTTGTTTAACTGATTCTTTTTTTTAAAGTTTGAAAGAACATCGTAAATGTTTAATTTTGGCAAGGGATGCCACTACAATTCAAAGGTGAAATGGACAATGGGGTCTGGAGACATAGTAGGGAGACCCAACACTTCCTAAAGCATGTATCCCGACAGGAAACTCAGGTCACTAGACAGGAAATAGAAACAGTGGAGTGGAGCAACCTGTCTGTAATATGTCTATAAATATGTTCTATACCACTTCTTCCACCAGGATGCCAAAGCTCTTTCACTGCTAAAAAACATTATAACACCAGATAAGTGAATGTACCCGTCCTCAAGCATTAGACTTCTCTGGGTATGAACTTGCATGAAGGATGCATTCTGGACACACCTTATCTGGACTAGGAGATGTCAATCTAGAATGGGGGATCATTTGTGGGCTGCTGGACAGAGTCTCTGAGCGTGTGCCTGCCAGGGGGAACTCCAGACGTGTTGCTTTTTAAAAGGCCTGACAGAATTACAGCAGCGTGACAGGGTGAATGGCAGGAAGGGACCTATTATTCTGTGCCATTTTGTTCCAGCGTTGGCCTGTACGACGCCTGGACCCCGTCTGCCATGTTCTCGCTTCCCAGGATATCCGACTCACGGCCGCCGCTCCAACTAAAAGCCAACTATTTCACTCCTGAGACGCACAGCGCTTCCTGATATAGGATGCACTTGCTTGTCTCTCTGTGACCTTAAACACTAATAATGGGCCTATAATATGACTCTGGAGTCAAGAGGTTTGGAATCCGCCCGCCCAGGGCATTGTCACAGTGACTGCTCGTTCCCACTCTCAGGGAAAATAAACAGAGGGCCGTTTGTCTCTGACAAATTAGACAACAATAAGGAAGAGTCTGTATTATTTGGATAGGACTGGATTGTTGTTTTAGCAAACCTGTTGTAATGATATACACTAATGTTTTGATTTGAAATGTGACGGATTCATTTATTGGTCTCAGACTGTTCTAAACACACAGAATAAAATCTTTTGAATATTAGTAGACCATTTATGGGGCTGAATCTGTATGCCCAACAATGTTTGTACCCTGTTTTGCACTGCTACCATGTTGTGCTGATGCCATGTTGTGTTGCTACTATGTTGTTGTCATGTTGTGTTGCTACCATGCTGTGTTGTGTTGCTGCTATGCAATATTGCTGTCTTAGGTCTCTCTTTATGTAGTGTTGTGTTACTCTCATGTTATGGTGTGTTTTGTCTTATATTTATTTTAAATTTTTAATCCCAGCCTCCAAGGCCTTTTGCCTTTTGGTAGGCCGTCATTGTAAATAAGAATTTGTTCTTAACTGACTTGCCTAGTTAAATAAAGTTTAAATACAAAAATATATAATAATAAAGTAATGATACAGGCACAGCTCTAAGTTCCCTTAATACGTAATGGATTTACTCAGTAGATCCAAGGTCTGTAGCCTATTGCACATTCTGTAAGAAATCCACTTGTTTTTCACTCATATTGGGAGTGGCGAGAGGGGCCGTCCTTGTCTAAGCCCAAGAAAAGAGAGCGCAGGAAGTGGAGGCCCCGGTAACGGCGTCTGTTACCATGAAGCAGTTAACTTTGTTTGAAGAAGGCAGCTCGCAGGTGACTAAGGGGCAGCCTTGTGTTAGGAGGAGGGCTTGATATTGTGGCTGTTGTTTTCATTGTGTGCTGGGGACTCTGGGAGGGTAAGAACAATAATGCATGTAATGCTGATTTTGGAACGACTCCACACAGCCTTTCCCAGGCTGGGCAGCCTTGGGAACCACTGATACCATGGCACACCGGGCCTGGACCGGGGCCCCATCGCATGGCACAGGGCAGGGGCTGGAGCATGGGGCAGGGTGGAGGATGGAGCAAGTATGTTTGGGACGACGAGAATTCTACTTCCTGCATGGGAATGGAGGACAAATAAACACACACACACACTAACACACACACACACATATGCACACACTCTCTCACACACTGACACACACATGTACACACAGTCTCCACACACACACACACTCTCTCTTTCACACACAAACACATAGTCTCTCCCTCTCACAAATGAGCACGCACATGCACACACACAGTACATTATGCCTTTGCGCAAGTCGCCCAAGGCTGGACCAGCCTCATGCTCAGACTATTCTAAGAGGTGACACCAGACATACTGTTTCAAGACACCGTCAAGGAGACTCGACGATGGCAGACATATTTCAACTAATGTTTTCAAGTCATGTCCTGGGTTTTAATCAGTGGCTCTTGTTTTCTATCTCCCAAGGATGGAACGTGAAAACAAACAGATTAAGGTGGGGGAGATGGAAGTTTTATCCCCCTTTTGGCAAAGTAAATGTTCAACAATTTACCCTGTTTTGGAGGATCTGGAGGACACGTGAAATGAATTGTCTAATACTTTGCCACCTGTGTTGCAAATTATAATATCGAAACTGCCTTTGAAATCATCTGCAAGGGTCTTTGTGACCTTCTAATGTTATAGATTTCCTTAGATAAATGTGGTGGGTTTGATTACAACTAGTCATTAAACATGTTAAAGGAATACATTTCCAGTAAACACACTGGTTTGAAATCCCTTGTATGGATAACTCTCATCATGGGAGGGATTGGTAGGGAAAGTCCCAGTAGGGACTACAGCACATGTTTTAATTACTCCTCTATTCCCTGGGTCACACCTGAGAGAGCTTGTGCAGGGCACTGGGCTATGAGAGGGTGCTGACAGATCAATTGGCCTATCTTCAGCGGAAGGTGGGTGTGGATGAGTGAGCTGGGGGAGTAGAGACCAGCCTCTCAGACCCAGGAGGAAGAGAGAAGAGGTAAAGAGTGTGGACACCATGGTCACAGTGCAAATCCACTGTAGCATTTGAATCACTGTTGGCGATAGAAGGAGACAAAATATGAAGAAATAAGGGAGACATTTTTTTAAAATAATTTTGATTTCTCAGTTTTTGTACTATTTTACTAAGATACAGTACTTTCCCTCTAGTAGTGTGGTTTGACTTAAGTTGAAGTTATTTATTAATGTATTTCACAAACAGAAATAAAAACAACCTGTTCACTAAAGATCCCACCAAAGAGACCACCTCTTTGTTGAAACAAAGTTGTGAAAAATAAATGAACGTGTGAAAGGTCAAAAGTTGCCCAGGTCCATTATGGAAGTGGTGCATTTATAAGCTTTTAGATCATGTGGGTTCAAATGGGCAAACAACAAACACAAACAATGTGAAGAATAGGGTTAAGAGCAGCGGTGTCGCAGTGGGAGGGGGGTGCGAAGCTTGGCTAGCGGTAACCTCCCTGTCACACCAGCCCAGCCTGTGTTCCTGGCTGCATCTCACACGACGATTGGGTTTCACTGCAGTGCGGTGAGTTGTGGGAACGAGTCATCACACTGGCAGGCTGCCTGGGAGTCTGTGCTACCCACCACCAGGGGTTAGGCACATGACGGGGGGGGTTGTGCACCAAACAATGCGCTGTCTTCACTGTTTAACCCAGGAAACTAACTACAGCTGGAGCATCCAACTGGCAGGGGACCCAATTCATTGTGTGTGTGTGTGTGTGTGTGTGTGTGTGTGTGTGTGTGTGTGTGCCCTCAATTATATTTACAATGTAATCATTTTGCTTAAGTTGTGTTTTATTTGATCTTCATCCCAATGTATTTTATTCAGTTCCAAACAGCACTCCCTATCTGTTGCATCTCTGCTTTGGGCCATAGGCTTAGGCATAGACATAGATTTAGGCATAGAGTTCTTTTCTCACTAATTGGTCTTTTGACCAATCAGATCAACTCTGAAAAAGTTCTGATGTGAAAAGATCTGATGTGATTGGTCATAAAACCAATTAGTGGGAAAGAAAAAAAGATCAGAATTGGCTGCCTGTGTAAACGCAGCCATAGTGCCATATCTCTGAACAGATGATTCAGATGCGTGAAAATCTCTTTCCCCAAAGCTCACATGAGATGTTCTTGGCTCCTCCATGTCTCAATCGACTCTTTTTATAGTCCTTGATGTTGAGTAGACAATTTCAGTTCAAGACCAGGTGTAGACTCTTGACATTCTCCATGCAAGTCCATGATGTCATACACACTACAGACAGATAGACATTCCTTCCTTTCACTCCTTGGGGGCAGATTAGGATTGCTGATGGTCTGGATGTTCAGTTTCACCATTTAAAACTTTCCTATGATTATCTAACTTCTCTCAAACACACCACCCCTTTGTCAGCCATGTACATAGACTAATGTAGTCAATTATGAAAATACATTTATTCTGGTTATTTTGGGAAACTATTCAACACATTATTCCAAAGTATATCACTATATCTTTCCATATAGGCCTATAACTGGGGAATGACATGTTCATGGTGAATAGGTTTCAGGTGGGGAGAGGTGGGAGTAGTTTCTCAGAGGAAATCATTTCTCACTGAAGATGAAGGATTTCACCAACATTAACATATTTATGAATATTATATTTTGTTTTTATTGTTATCTTTTTTTTAGACGAATTACATTTTTCTCTCATTCACTATTTTTGCTTCGTTTTTTCAAGTTCATCTAACGGTTTTGCTACTGTAGCCTAATTGATTATTCCCTGCCATACATATATGTTATGTTATGGTTGACACAGTGCGCTATGTCCTGTGTATGTTTTGTCACAGTACGCGTTGCTGTAAACCGTTTCTCACGCTTTTCGCAGCCCGCGGGTGTTTTAAACAGTAGGCCGACTAAAATTGGACAGAGCCAATTATCTAGGGAACTTGGTCCAGCGCCGCGGCACAAACTTCTCTCTCGTCATTGCTCAGTGGCTCGGGGCGTGTTTTTTCTACTGTGGGTGTTCCCAAGCAGGACGTGGGCGGCTACGCTGCCCTGCATCAGTGAATGAGGCTCCAACGGTTCGTGGGAAAGCTGTACAGAGGGAATTGTATATGCACCAGTCATCAGTCTACCTGGCCGCGCACCGATCCACTGAGACGTTAGTAAAGACATATTCTCGCAATCACCATGAAAAGGCCTTGTGATGATAGTACTTCTGACAGCGACATGGATGAAACTATTGATGTCGGCAGTGAGAATAATTACTCTGGGTAAGTTCAGTAAAATCCTTTGGGTTAGATTAGTCACATTTTCCGCTTGTGCGCCACATGGGAAACGTTGATGAAACTTTCAGTTGAGAAAAGTTTAGCAAAAGCGAAAACGTTTTATTCTGGTGTCAACCTTCAGGTGACAAGTGCAAATTCTCACCTTGATATATGGTTCGTAAACATATCCAGGCAATTTTGGAGAATTCTCTCCAATGTATTTTTAATATATAGGAGACTCTTGCTTGATCAGTGCAGGCTACATGAGTGATTTATGCATACTAAACTGTGTGGTTTGGATAATTGCTCATTCGCAAAATAAAAATGTTATTTTGAGTAAAACATATCGATTATGTTTGTCCTATACAGGCACAGCAATGGATCATTTATTAGATGTGGCTCCCCAACAACAACAACCCAAGTTATGGCAAGAAAAAAACGAAGAGGGGTAATTATTTATTGAGTAGTTTATTACCATAATTGTTATTATGTATTGCTTATTATTCATTACTGTATTATTTATTACTTATTATTTAAACATGTATTTCATTATTGTTAACATTATTATTAGTATTATTATTAGGCCTTGAATTGTTATATTTTCAAGTATGCAATAATATAATTGTCTATCCCAGATCATCGAGAAGAGACGGAGGGATCGAATCAATAATAGTTTATCAGAGTTACGTCGACTTGTTCCAACTGCATTTGAAAAACAAGTGAGTTTAAATTATATCCGCTCTGATTTCTAAATGGAACTCACACAAAAGTTTCATTTTCATCAAAACAATAACAGATAAGGTCATTTTGTCTGTCTTTTATTCCTCAAAAGTTCTGAGAGTTTGAAGCTTCATACATCCTGTTGCTCCTTGCAGGGTTCTGCCAAATTAGAGAAAGCAGAAATATTGCAGATGACAGTGGATCACCTAAAGATGCTGCAGACCACTGGCGGTAAAGGTAAGGAGTTCATTGGCTGCTTCTAACTGCTCTCTGCCATACTGTGTAGTGAAATCCTTGCAAGCAGACCCCTTTGACAAGATTAAAGGAGTGGAAATCAATGCTAATGGCAGGGTTGAACTCGTGGGAAAGCGATGCTGGGACAAAAGGAGCACTTGACCCTGCATTGTGTTTGCTTTCATAAATCCGTGGGAGGAGAGGAGGCTGCATTCACAGGCTGCCCTGTTGGTGGTTTGTTTGGAGTTTCCAGCGAGTGTAAAAACGGGTGCACTGGGGAGACAAAACAAACATACAATCATCCCAGCACAATCCCAGACTGTTAAGTTTATGCCTGGAGGCACAGCCGGAGCCCTAATGGTCAGCCTAGGGGACCAGTGTGTATCCATCCCACACCATTTAGTCTTCAATCCCATCATCAGCTGCTGGCTACATTACAGCTCGTTAGAGGGACCAGCAGTATTTATAGTTGCTTGGCATTCATATTTTCACTGTCACTCCTCTGTCTGTTTGTCTCTCTAGGGTATTTTGATGCCCATTCCCTGGCTATGGACTTCATGAGCGTGGGCTTCAGGGAGTGTCTGACGGAGGTAGCCAGGTACCTGAGCTCTGTGGAGGGATTAGACAGCATTGACCCCCTGCGTGTGCGTCTGGTCTCCCACCTCAGCACCTGCGCGTCTCAGAGGGAGGCAGCTGCCATGACCTCATCCATGGCACACCACCAGCAGGTGCTCCCCCCTCACCACTGGGCCGCAGCCTTCCACCCCCTCCCCGCCGCCTTCCTCCAACAGAGTGGACTGCCCTCCTCAGACAGCGCCACCAGCAGACTGTCTGTGGAGGTGCCCCAGCGCGGCTCGGCCCTACTAACAGCCACCTTCGCCCACACTGACTCTTCTCACAGGGCGCCCTCTAATGGCAGCGTGGCACCCTGCGTCCCCCCACTCTCCACCTCCCTCCTGTCGCTCTCGGCAACCGTTCACGCTGCGGCCGCTGCTGCCGCGGCCCAGACTTTCCCCCTGTCCTTTCCCGGAGGATTCCCCATCTTCTCACCTCACAGTGTGAGCAGCACAGCGTCTATGGTAGCTTCAGCTGTGTGCCCCTCCATTTCCACCACATCCACTTCACAGCAGAGCAGAGACCGAGAGGGCAGCAGCAAACCATACAGACCTTGGGGAACAGAAGTGGGAGCCTTTTAAGTGTTCGACTTTTACAAGGTCTCAGTGTGGCTGGAGGCCATCCACACCATACAGATAAAGGACCAGTATTGTTTTATTAACTATGGCTTTTTTTGTGTCCATGGACTTTTATTCCACCAGCTTATTTCATTTCTGTCTGTGTGCAAATTCAGAGCACATGCATGCAAGCTCTCTCATGGGAGAGAGAGAGAGAGAGAGAGAGAGAGAGAGAGAGAGAGAGAGAGAGAGTGGATAATTAGATCCACTTAAAATGTACTAATGTTTTATTTTTATTAAAGAACAGCACTCAAATTAGACATCTCTAGACTCCATTTTCTCCCTCTTCAGTGTCAATTTGTTTTCATAATTTTCTTTCACTGTCACTATTGCTTTAGAGCACGTGTTTCCCCAACATTGGCTGTTTAATTCACATTGTTAATGAGCAATATTTTCAGAATTTGAGAAATGGAAACGAAATCCAGCAGAAGTTTTGTTTTGCTTCAATCTCCACTCTTGGTGGAAAATAGTGTGATTAACAATCACACAGCAGTGTCTTTAGTTTGGAGTTGCTCCAATCAATCAGATGAAGGACATTGGAGGAAGAACCACAGGTTTTGGATATAATAAGTCAACAGATGAATCAATGTAGTGTGTATCTACTCAAATCCATGAACTAACAAGTTTGTAAATATGTATGAATATTAGATGAACTAGAAGCTATATTGAAGATGGAGGAAGACATATTTGGTATGATGCACTTCAATTTGCTGCTGGAAACACGACAGGAGCTTTTTTCTTTAGAATGTACAAAAACAACAAATCACATCCCAGGTCCAACTGGAGTTGAATGACACTAGCATAACTTGTATTTTTATATAACCGTTTCATTGCAAACAGCCCTCTATGGATGTCACTGATTAAACATTTTTTTAATATATTTGGCCACTCACGAGTATATTCTTCTTTGTTTCACCACAGATCAATGGAACCAGTGTGTGTGCCACTGCCAATACTATAGCACCATATTAAAAGCTTTTTTTTTTTTTACAAGTCACAAATTGAAGACCACAAAGTATATGTTCAGTCTTTTGGTAAGGGAAAATATTCATCTTTCCTGTTATTTGTTTTTGAGACAAAACAAAACTCCCTAAGAGAGACACACATAAGTATAATTGCATAACTGGCACCGTCTGGCACTGTCTGGTAGCTTATACACAGAGTTGTAAATCAGTCACCAAAATGTCTCTAGCCTTTCCCATCAAAAACTCACCCTATTCTGTAATTATATCTACTACAGGGACATATAGACCTTGACATTTTAAAATATATTTATTTCATGTGTCTGTTGTGTCACTTTTAGACTGCACCTCTAGTTGATTGCATTGGTTAGTTTATGGCAATGCTTAATGGTATTCAAAGGGGGAAAAATAGAATCTGTAAAGAGTCTGGTTCCATTTCTCCCTTGGAGAAAGAACTTGTCAACGCGAATACAGGGTATCAACAGCCCTGACAAACCGCTGGTTTGGAACAGAAGTATAAAGGCAAAACAACTTTGGTCACTCCTCCCAAGATGGATCTTTATGCTGGCCTAATCCACTCTCTTTATCCTGGGTCTGTTAGAAAGATTTACATTAGTAAATCACTGTCACACCATTCAATTCCTTAAAAGAAAAAGTATCAGCATTTCCAAGTGAATGGGGATTACGACAAACAGCGCCTGCTGCCCACCGACAATCATGGGAACAGCGCTCGGTCATAAATCCGCGGGTTATATGCTTTGCTCCGGACTGGTTCTCACGCCGGGGCGAGCGCTTTGAAGTCCTGTCATAAATCAAAGGCGCACATGAACCACAGAAACGTCAAATGGCGGATGCTGTGGGCTAGCCTGGGCTGGTCTGCACACCTTTTAGTAGGCTTCATCGTCATCGTTTAGAATGTATCACATCTAATGTTTATCGATTCAATATGATTATGGTTATTTTGTGAAATTGTTTTAATCAGTTTAATGTGTCCGACGCTACGCATCATCTCTCGGTTATCAATGTGCCCCTTTTTTGCCGCGTAGCCTAATAACAATATTTTTACCAGTTTATGCGCCAAAAATAAAAATCACATCGATAACTCAACGGATTTCATGTTCTTACATAGATTTAAGACTGATTAAATATCTTCAAATGAAGCCGAGGTAAGGATGCCTAAATACCTGACTTTGTACTTCAAACCTGAATTGCCGAACACTCAACAAAATGATCTAAGTCATACAATTGTTATTATCATTTTAAACATTTGTGATCAAGTTGCAACAAGTGACTTTTCTTGAATTATTAAAATAGTCATTGTGATTATTTTCAGTGAGTTTTATCACACCATATAAAGTTACCAAGCAAAAAACAAGAAACCTAACCATTTGAAATGGTACACTACAGGTGACAAATAAGAGTATTTAAATTACATAAAGTAAAAGATGGTTGATACGTTCAAGTGAGTGATTACAGACACCCACGGCAATGTCGCCACCTTGTGATGAAGTTAATTCAACCATTGGATATCCATTATCCAATCCATAGACATGAATTTGGACCATAGAGAACCAAGATAATCAAAAATATATATGACTAGGTTCTATACAATTATTAAAGTTGTAGCCTCAGTATGTGTTCAGCCGTTTGCTCATAATGGGGGGTATCGATTATGCTGAACCGTGAGGCACCAGGCAAAGACCCGTTATGTCATAGGGCGAAACACGATAGGGAGGAGCTCCCACTCAAATCGAAAAGTAATCAATGCCGCTTGTTCATTTTGTCAACAAGGCAGCATGGTGCATCGTCAGCATGGTGCATCGTCCATAAACACAGGCTATATCTCTTTTCCATAAAATACATGTTTGAATTGTCTAACTCGTTTTCATTGGGAAGGCAGATTAAGCTAAATAGCCACCCATTTTGCATGCGATAACAGAATCCTACTCATTACTCCTGCTCTTACGTCACTTTGTTTTGTGCCGACTTCGCCAAGTGCTTTGAACGGGGCACCTGGCTCACGCTTGGGAGTCAGACCGGTTCCAAAATAAATACAATCAACTTTTACCCGGGCAAACACTCTTACAGGGCACCCAGGTGAGGTTAATCGAAGCCCCTTAAAAATTACACAAGGGCTGATTTGGGATCAGTAAATCAGTGCTCAAAGCCATTCGACCAATGAGGAGCTTGCAAAAAATCACTCACCAATCAGAAGGCTTGTGATCTTTGTTCTTCCGTGGTGATCTCGCAAACAAGGAAGTGTGGAGACCATACACTAGAGATGAATGTTTATTAACAATATATGTTTACGTTCCTGATTAACAAAGCTTTGTTACGGTGTAGCCTATTGTATTTTCATAAAACTATGCGCACACACAACTATTTTGGGCAGGTTAAACATTACAACCATGTGTTGCTCTGTTTGACGAGGCAGTGACATAGTACAACTCACCAAACAATTTGAGAGGTTATGAAGACATTCAAGTTCCCAGCTCGACACGGCTATGCAGTGGAGATATCACCGTTTATTCCAACACGGTTGGCGTGTGCGACATCCCAGTATTATGGGATTGCAGGTGAATAAACGGTGTATACTATTTCATAAATTAATCTGTGTAGACTATTTCATAAATTAATCTCGCCACGACAAAATCGAAGAGCAGGGCTCAGGTAAATGTCACATTGTGAATGACGGGTTGAGAGTTTCGAGACTGCA
Source organism: Oncorhynchus tshawytscha (assembly GCF_018296145.1). Taxonomy (NCBI): domain Eukaryota; kingdom Metazoa; phylum Chordata; class Actinopteri; order Salmoniformes; family Salmonidae; genus Oncorhynchus; species Oncorhynchus tshawytscha. The sequence goes on along the minus strand of NC_056446.1, from coordinate 15,087,165 downwards.
AGTGTGTATTTATTGTGGGTTACTGTCGGGCGATTACAATATGACAGCCATTGTTTTTAGCTAGGTTCCATAGTGTTATCATGAAACCAAGAACTTGTTGCACTTTAATGCAATGCTTACTTGCATTCATTCTAATGAAGTGTGTGTGTGTGTGCGTGTGTTCTCAAGGATGTGGGACACTACTTGTGCTGGAGCAGACCGAGACCGGGATCGCTCTTGTGAAAAGGTAATCAACTTTCCAACATTGAATTTCTCATTCTGACACAGTTTGACAACAATGCATCACACATTCAACAGTCACTCAAACAACTACGCTGATGCATCCTCTCCCCGTATTGCTACCTCTGTCTCATGCAGTTTTGACTGGAATGATGGTCTGTTTGACGTGACGTGGAGTGAGAGTAATGAGCATATCCTGTTGACCGGAGGAGGAGACGGGTCTCTGCAGGTCTGGGACACAGCCAACCCCCAGCCCGGGCCACTGCAGGTGCTCAAAGAGCACACACAAGAGGTGGGCTTGTTACCTTGCATGAGCTTATCATCATATTACCAATGTAACTATTATAAGCATACAATTTTAGGGTTCCATCTTACAATACGTCATTGTAATACTGTTGTAAGTACAGTATAATTACTGTAGCCGACTGATCCATGCATTATCATATGTGACACTTTTGCTGCTAGTCTAGTTTTAGTTGATGGACTTCCTGTTCTCCCAGGTCTATTCTGTAGACTGGAGTCAGACCCGGGAGGAGAACCTGGTGGTGTCAGGCTCATGGGACCGCACAGCCAAAGTGGTGTGTTTCAAAATGGCGGTGGTAGTATTGGCATCACACGCACACTGATCTTCAAACTGGATTGGATGAAAAATCGCATGGCTTTGTTTTATGAGTGAAGTTGTTGTTCCAACAGTGGGATCTCAGCCGTGGCGGCCAGTCGCTCTGCACCCTTCAGGGTCATGAAGGGGTCATCTACAGCACACTGTGGTCTCCTCACATCCCAGGGTGCTTTGCTTCAGCATCAGGTGAGTACTGTTACACTTCCCTTGGTCACTAATGCTTCGGATATTTCATTAGTTAAAGTAGAATTTAAATTCTTTAGGTCGATCAAGGTTTGTGACTTTTTCATTAACCTCGACTAAACTGTACCCCCCGCACATTGACTCGGTACAGGTACCCCATGTATATAGCCTCGTTATTTTATTGTTACTTTTTTATTATATTTTTATTATAGTTGATTTAGTAAATATTTTCTTAACACTATTTATTGAACTTCATTGTTGGTTAAAGGCTTGTAATAAGCATTTCACGGTAAGGTCTGCCTGTTGTATTCAGCGCATGTGACAAATAAAAATTGATTTAATTTGTAATCAGGTTTTTTTTAAATCCAGAAATTGATTGTAATGCCTTACCATAACCACATGGTGTCACTAAAGCTCTAGTTCTGATTCACTGGTCTGGCGCGCTGCCTCTGAAGCAGTGTACAATTGCTGTTAATCAGTACAGCTGTAGCCTTTCATAGTAAGTATTTTCTTATTGTTCAATTCTGAATTATAGAGTAGAATATAGTAACTTATGCTTCTAAAAGGTTAAGGCCTACATTCATTATTATTGCTGTTTATATTATGCTAGAGAGCCAATGAAGCACTGTCCACAGTTTCTGTGCTCCTGAAACATTCAAAGAAAAGAGGTTTTGTATGTTACAACTTAACAAATTGACTTTAACAAAAGATCAATGGACTTAACCTGCATTTAGCATGAGCGCTTATCTGATCATGCGACCTACAGTGCTCTTGTGCTGCTCGTGAACATGACATTGTTTCTATTAGAAAACAGATACATGTTGCCACACTGTGATCTCATCTAAACATGAGCGGTTTAGCCTACAGCATCCTCCCTCTCACAGTCAGTTTCCAGTCGCAGCACTCTAGGGCTGGGTGCTAACAGGGTTTGTCACCGCTGATAAGTCTTGGGCCCTGATGGGTATCAGAGCCTCTCTGTGGAGACCATATCAGAATTAACCAGGCTCTGTTTGCTCTGCCATAACTTTCTTTTATAAGGGGCTGTCTTGTCATAGCCTACAGTCTGTGTTCCAGTGTTCAGCCAGGGAAAAGTTCAGTAGTCGCAAGAGAAGATGTGAATCCATTGTACTATCCCAGCACGCAAAAAATTGTCATGGGACGTCATAAGGACATTGTTTTTGGGTGTAAGGAACATCTAACATTTTTAAGTGTTCAAGTATTGCCCAAAATATGCTCACTGGGTTGAGTGGGTTCATGTATCAATGTTAACATTTTTCTGTGTGCGAAACTGAAATTCAACACACAAAACGTTAAACACCAGGGTGTCTATCAGTTTATGAATCTACTCTACTCTTTATGAATCTACTCTCTTTTTACAGATGTATCAGAACAATGTAGTTTTATAAGGGAATGCTGTACGCCTATTACTAGTCAAATACGTTTCAAAGATCATGAATAAGAATGATTTGATAGAGGGTATATTTACCTTTGTAAGAGTTGGGGGAATTATACTGAACAAAAACATAAACGTAACATGTAATGTGTTGGTCCCATGATTCATGAGTTGAAGTAAAAGATCCCAGGAATGTTCCATACAGACAAAAAGCTTTTCATATGCACATCCGTTTTAGTGAGCATTTCTCCTTTGCCAAGAACTTGTCAGGTATGGCATATCAAGAAGCTGATTAAACAGCATGATCATTACACAGGTGCACCTTGTGCTGGGGACAGAAGGCCACTCTAAAATGTGCACTTTTGTCGCACAACACAATGTAACAGATGTCTCATGTTTTGAGGGGGCATGCAATTGGCATGCTGACTGCAGGAATGTCCACCAGAGCTGTTGCCAGACAATTGAATGTTAGTTTCTCTACCGTAAGTCACCTCCAACATAATTTTAGTGGATTTGGCAGTACGTTCCAACCGGCCTCACAACTGCAGACCATGTGTAATCATGCCAGCCCAGGACCTCCACATCCGTCTTCTTCACCTGCGGGATTGTCTGAGACCAACCACCTGGACAGCTGATGAAACTCTGGGTTTGCACAACCAAAGAATTTCTGCACAACCTGTCAGAAACTGTCTCAGGGAAGCTCTTCTGCGTGCTCGTTGTCCTCACCAAAGATCTTGACCTTTCTGCAGTTCAGCATCATAACCGACTTCAGTGGGCAAATGCACACCTTCGATGGCCACTGGCACGCTGGAGAAGTGTGCTCTTCACAGATGAATCTCGGTTTCAACTGTACCAGGCAGATGGCAGACAATGTGTATGGTGTCATGTGGGCGAGGGGTTTGCTGATGTCAATGTTGTGAACAGAGTGCCCCATAGTGTTGGTGGGGTTATGGTATGGGCAGGCATAAGCTACAGACAATGAACACAATTGCATTTTATCGATGACAATTTGAATGCACAGAGATACCATGATGAGATCCGGAAGCCAATTGTTGTGCCATTTATCCGCCGCATCACCTCATGTTTCACTATGATAAGGCACAGCCCCATGTCATAGCAATTTGTACACGATTCCTGGAAGCTGAAAATATCCCAGTTCTTCCATGTCCTGCATACTCACCAGACATGGCACCCACTGAGCATGTTTGGGATGCTCTGGATCAACGTGTACGACAGCATGTTCCAGTTCCTGCCGATATCCAGCAACTTGGCACAGCCATTGATGAGGAATGGGACAACATTTCACAGGCCACAATCAACTGTATGCGAAGCACATGTGTCGTGCTGCATGGGGCAAGTAGTGGTCATACCAGATACTGACTGGTTTTCTGATCACACCCCTACCTTTTTTTAAGGTATCTGTGACCAACAGATACATATCCGTATTCCCTGTCATGTGAAATCCATAGATTCGGGCCTAATGAATTCATATCAATTGGTTGATTTCCTTCTACGAATTGCAACTCAGTAAACATGTTGAAATTGTTGCATGTTGCGTTTATATTTTTGTTCAGTGTGTGTGAAGATTGACTGAAATCACATAATCATATCTGTTCTGGTGCTCGCCGCTGGTTTGATATCAAAATATGATACATCTGGTCAAATGTACCAGATTTTTACCCCATGATGATGTTGCGTATTTCTTCCTTAATATACACTGCACATGATCCCCCAATGATCTGCCATGAATGGGGCACAGTAGAACAATATCATAATTGTGAAGACAATGGTTTTAGTGTGTGAGACATTTTTTACCTAGCTTCAGGGGCTAGCCCCCTCACCCCACTACACACACACACACAGACCCTGGTAGGTTATCTTATCCTTCGCTCTCTGCATCTCGCTCAGTAAGGCAGCCTACCCCGAGAGCCATTAGCTATGATAACACATCGAAGTGTTGATGGAAGGTCCCCGTTTTCCTTTTAAAACCTTGACACTGAAGGTGTTACCAAGCAGGTAATGAGAAGTGGGTGAAAATCAATAGGAGGGCTGTGAGGCATGCACACAGATCCCACAGCACAGCTGTATTGGTCCATGGGATGCGAGAGGAGATGGGAGAGAGAGGTTTGCAGGATGCTGCCTCAGCAGGGGTACATAGTAATAGATGCGACGTGAGGGAGATCTGGTGGTAACCCCACACCCGCAGAAGCCAGAACCTGCAGTTAGACACTTGATCCAGAACTGCGTATTGTCAAAGCTGCCTTACAGCTTTCCAAAAGCACAGTATTTAAATCCACACTCGGTTACGCAAACTCTGGATTGGCTAGGTTTTTTAGGGATATATCAGTGCCATATAAATGGATGACTGCGTTTTCTATATTATATAAGCTGTGTTCCTTAAAAGCAGACACACGTGGGTAAGTGATGTGCTGTTCACGAACAATTCGTTATTTTTGAATGACTCTTTTTACTCACTCGATAGTCATGACTAGTTTTTCTGAGTGACTCGTTATTTTTTTGGTTGTTTGTTTCACCTGCTGGCTGTAATTAATTCTACAGCAGGATTAATACAGTACGCGCTCTTCCGGTGACTATGGACATGTGCGATGACCAACAACTGTCTGTCATGTGCTCACAGGCAAAATAGATTAGGCTGCAGGCAGCATATCAAGAAGACAAATACATGTTTAGAACTGATAATTGATCGAATGGTGCAAGATTGAATGCAATTCCTTGATTATTGAATGTTATTATAAATACAGCTTTGTAGAACCAAAACGTACACAGCCTCTGCTCAACATCCCCGGGGGTGAGGCACACAATGCTGACACTTGCTGATTAGTGCTTATCTGGAACTCCCATATTCTCTCTCTCGCTCCTCCAAGATGGGCCACGGCGACAAGCCCTGCCTGCTTGCAGCATCTTGGCAGGGATGAAGGAGAGCTTTACAGGCAAGTGGCTTTGTGAGGCTGCAATCTCCACCATGGATCCATTTCACTGTAATTAAAAATGTGAGTCGAGCCCTGAGCGAACCAAAAAAAGCAAAGTTGCTATCAAACACCAGCATCTAGGTCATCCCAACCACTGAATATTGACCTAACTAATCGCTCAGAAACTCTTTAACAATTTTCATTCATCTCCTCCCTTTCGCCGTGATTCACTTTCGTAATTGGCAATGTTTTTTTTGTTCCGCTGCGTCCTGAAAAGCCATCAAGGAATTCATTTCTGCAGTGGTTTCAGTCAATAGGAGTGACAGTGGGAGTTAGTCTGTGAGTTGCTGCCTCTCTTCGTTAATGGGAACGTAAAGTGGACAGATTCATTTAGAATTCAAGGCACACTTGGCTACTTCAGCATGGCTACCACAGTATTCCACAGCGATTTGCCATCCCATCTGGTTTGCGCTTAGTGGGGCTGTCATTTGTTTTTCAAGAAGACAATGACCCATCACACCTCCAGGCTGTGTAAGGGCTATTTGACCAATAAGGAGAGTGATGGAGTGCTGTGTCATATAATCTGGCCTCCACAATCACCCAACCTCAACCCCATTGAGATGGTTTGGGATGAGTTGGACCACAGCGTGAACGAAAAGCAGCCAACAAGTGCTCAGCATATGTGGGAACACATTCAAGACTGTTGGAAAAGCATTCCAGGTAAAGCTGGTTGAGAGAATGCCAAGAGTATGCAAAGCTGTCATCAAGGCAACACGTTATTGGTTACTACATGATTCCATATGTGTTATTTCATAGTTTTGATGTCTTCACTATTATTCTACAATTCTTTATTTACAAAATAAAGAAAAACCCTTGAATGAGTAGGTGTGTCCAAACGTTTGACAGTGTGTGTGTATACAGTGCATTCAGAAAGCATTCAGACCCCTTTCCCTTTTCCACATTGTTACATTACAGCCTTATTCTAAAATGTATTAAATCATTTGCTTACAGAAATATCTTATTTACACAAGTATTCAAACCCTTTGCTATGATTGGAGTCCACCTGTGGTAAATTCAATTGATTGGACATGATTTGGGGAGGCACACACACATCTATTTAAGGTCTCACAGTTGACAGTGCATGTCAAAGCAAAAATTAAGCCAGAGACCTGAATATAGCTGTGCAGCGACACTCCCCATCCAACCTGAAAGAGCTTGAAAGGATCTGCAGAGAAAAATGGGAGAAACTCCCCACATCCATGTGTGCCAAGCTTGTAGCGTCATAACAAGAAGACTCAAGGCTGTAATCTCTGCTAAAAGGTGCTTCAACAAAGTACTGAGTAAAGGGTCTGAATACTTATGTAAATGTGATATTTCAGTTCTTTATGTTAAATACATTTGTAACAAAATGTGGAAAAAGTCGAGGGGTCTGAACATTTTCCAAATGCACTGTATGTAAGATCCCACAGTTGAAAGTGCATATCAGAGCAAAAACCAAGCCATGAGGTCGAAGGAATTGTCCGTAGAGCTCCGAGACAGGATTGTGTCGAGGCACAGATCTGGGGAAGGGTACCAAAAAATGTGTGCAGCATTGAAGGTCCCCAAAAACACAGTGGCCTCCATGGATTTCACATGACTGGGCAGGGGTGCAGCCATGGTTGGGCCTGGGAGAGCATAGCCTGCCCACCCACTTCAGAGCCAGGGCCACCCACTGGGGAGCCAGGCCCAGCCTATCAGGATGGCTTATGGTAGTGTAATTAACATTAAATTCTCTGGCAAACGCTCTGGTGGACATTCCTCCAGTCAGCATGCAAATTGCATGCTCCCTCAAAACTTGAGACATCTGAGGCATTGTGTTGGGTGACAAAACTTCACATTTTAGAGTGGCATTTTATTGTCCCCAACACAAGGTGCACCTATGTAATGATCATGCTGTTTGATCAGTTCTTGATATGCCACACCTGTCAGGTGGATGGATTATCTTGGCAAAGGAGAAATGCTCACTAACAGGGGTGTAAAAAAAAAAGTGTGCAAAATTTGAGACAAATAAGCTTTTTGTGCATATGGAACATTTCTGGGATCTTTTATTTCAGCTCATGAAACATGGGACCAACACTTTACATGTTGGGTTCATATTTTTGTTCAGTTTAGTATATCTGTAGAATACGTAGGATGGAATGGTATATGTACAGCACTAGTTAAATAGGATAGGCCTTGACTAGAATACAGTATATACATATGAAGTGGGTTTGTAACCATTAAAGTGACCAGTGTTCCATGACATTGAGAGCGACGTGGTTTAGCATAATGCTGTGATGCTGTGCAGACTAGGACAGAGAGTAAAGCTCAGTATGCACGTATTTCACCTAGATTTGGATGACTTTTTCCAAATTTAGATGGACTTCACAGAAGAGATGCCAAAGAAGTTAAGGCAATGCCTTGTGACCGGCTCCACACCGCTTTAAAATGAAATGAGTTGCTCTTCCAAGTGGATGACCACAGATCAATGAGATTAATTAGTAGAAGTGTTTTGCTGCAAACAGACCAACTCTTTATTCCAGAATGACTGGACATATTTCAAACCACATTTACCCGACCTTATGTTGACTTGCAAGCTTGAGCTGGGCGATATGGACGAAAATCCATATAGCGATAAATCGCCTGAATTGATGACATAACTATAAATAGAACAATATATTTATAACATTAATATGCTCCACAGTTTTTATTTATTATCCTTTAAACTACTACTACTAGTTTGATGGTTGTAGCCATCAAGTTATCCAGGCTGCATCACATCCAGCCGTGATTGGGAGTCCCATAGGGCGGCGCACAATTTGCCCAGCGTCGTCTGGGTTTGGTCGGGGTAGGCCGTCACTGTAAATAAGAATTTGTTCTTAACTGACTCGCCTAGTTTAAATAAAAAATATAAATTGTCACATTAACAATCACCCATATTAGCAAACGTATTTCATTTCAAACTTCACATTTCTCTAGTACGGGCTACTTATCGTACTGAACAATGTCAGCAAAATGTCGATAATTGAGGGTTTATTGTCCCAGCTTTACTGCAAGATATGTGTTCCATGGAAATGGCATGGGGCTGTAAAAGTGTTTTGCTTGAATAGACCACCTATTCATTATAGAATGTCTAGAGGGTTTCTTTCAAACCACATTAATCCAATGCTGATACAGTATGTAAACATATTTCCAATGGAAATGGCAGAGTTGAAAAATAAGTCTTAATTTCAAATATCACAAATGAATACACAGTAATAGCATGTATTGAACACTTTATACTTTGGGGAGGCAGGGTAGCCTAGTGGTTAGAGTGTTCATATCCCCGAGCTGACAAGGTACTAATCTGTCGTTCTGCCCCTGAACAGGCAGTTAACCCACTGTTCCTAGGCCGTCATTGAAAATAAGAATTTGTTCTTAATTGACTTGCCTACTTAAATAAAGGTCAAATTAAAATACCTGTATGTACAGGTATAAAGTATTTAATCATAATATTTAAGCCTCTAGATTCATATTTAAGCTGTAGATTTAGGACTAGATGGGGAAATGCAAAAAACATTGAAATGTAAACCTTGATTTTGCTGTATTGTAGTATGCTGTAGTGTAGTATTATTCTGTAGTGTAGAATTGTATAGGGTGAAATGGTATAAAGTTAGCATTAGGCTTTGCAGCTGACGCAGCAGGTTTCCATTGATACTTGTAATAGACACTGAACACCCGGCCGAGGTCATTCACTGCAGACTGCAGAGGGAGTGGCCTAAAAACCCATTGTTACAATCTCACCAGGAAGCCCCTTCCAGCTTGGGTCTGAGTGTGTGTGTGTGTTAAAGAAAGAGGAGAGGGAGGGGGATGGAGGGAGGGTGGATAGTGAGAGCATCTTGTCCATCTTAAAATGCTTCCATCTGGCTGTCGTTGTGCCGATGAGTGTCGCAGTCCCTTGGCAGGCAGGGCCACATTCCCATGTCCCTGATCCTGTAATTGATCCAGGATGAGCCAGGGGGAATGGGGGCTGCTGCCTGCCTGCCTTCCTTCCTCTGTGGAGGGAGAGGTGGCCCTTGAAATGAGCGTCATGGTCCAAAACCCTGTGGTAGATTGTGGGAGGGAGGCTGAGTGTGGGCACAGTTGACTGTGGAAGTGTGAGTCATGACTAGAACAGCATGGCTGCCTGTGTCTGTGACCCTTTCAACCCTGAATCTAGTCTTGTCTTTTGTCACCAGGGGACGGGACGCTGAGAGTGTGGGATGTGAAGACAGGGAGGTGCAGGCTGGCCATCCCAGCCCACAAGGCAGAGATCCTCAGCTGTGACTGGTGCAAATACGATCAGGTACCAAGGTACTTTACTACAGTACAGCCCCCCCACTGTTAAAACCTCAACCCAAAACATTTAATTTGACGCTTGGAAGCAGGAGTTTATGAAGTGGACCTAAAGACATTTAGGTTTAAAATGCCAACGCTTCAACCATGAATAAAACCCATCCTGGAATTGAGAACAGAGATACTGTACAATCACCTCTATCATATACTAGCCTCACTGCCGTTGTTATTAATGATGTTGCATATTTATGTGAGAAGACCTCTATAGGTTGTAAAAGGTCTTCAGCATTTCTTGCCATAAAGATTAATATGAATTTCCCCTAATTATAATTACAGTTAATAACATGCCTGTGTTAGTACAGTATGTACGTTTGGGATACTTGTTTAACCCACTCTGTCTGGGCTGTCCTCAGAATGTGATAGTAACCGGAGCAGTGGACTGTAGCCTGTGTGTGTGGGACTTACGGAATGTCCGGCAGCCTCTGTCACGCCTACGAGGCCATTCCTACGCCATACGAAGAGTAAAGGTAATGAAGCATTCCTTCTCACCCATACACCATACTAGGGCTGGGCGGTAAACCGTATTTTACTATATACCGTTGTTGATGCACGGACCGGTTTGGATTTTTACTTGACCTTACATAACGGTATTTCAATATTTGGTTTGTTAGTTTCAAGTTTTAATGTCACATGCACAAGTACAGTGAAATGCCTTTCTTTCAAACTCAATACCCAACAATGGGATAATCAATAACAATGTATTACTTGAAAAAAAGAAATAAGAATAGGAAATATGAAATACAAAGTTATTAAGTAAGCAAGCATACTATATACAGGAAATGTTGAAAAAGTCAGATCCAATACCATATTTACATGTGCAGGGATACTGGAGTGATGGAGGTAGATATGTATAGTGGTAAGGTGACCTGGCGACAAGATTTAATCCTAGTAAAAATGTCCTGTCCTAGGTCAGTTAGGATCACCACTTTATTTTAAGAATGTGAAATGTCAGAATAATAGTAGAGAGAATGATTTATTTAAGCTTTTATTTCTTTCATCACATTCCCAGTGGGTCAGAAGTTTACATACACTCGATTAGTATTTGGTAGCATTGCCTTTAAATGATTTAACTTGGGTCAAACGTTTCGGCTTGCCTTCAACAAGCTTCCCACAATAAGTTAGGAGAATTTTGGCCCATTCCTCCTGACAGAGCTGGTGTAACTGAGTCAGTTTTGTAGGCCTCCTTGCTCACACACGCTTTTTCAGTTCTGCCCACACATCTTATAGGGTTGAGGTCAGGGCTTTGTGATGGCCACTCCAATACCTTGACTTTGTTGTCCTTAAGCCATTTTGCCACAACTTTGGAAGTATGCTTGGGGTCATTGTCCATTTGGAAGACCCATTTGCAACCAAGCTTCAACTTCCTGACTGATCACTTGAGATGTTGCTTCAATATATCCACATCATTTTCCTACCTCATAATGCCATCTATTTTATGAAGTGCACCAGTCCCTCCTGCAGCAAAGCACCCCCACAACATGATGCTGCCACCCCCGTGCTTCACGGTTGGAATGGGGTTCTTAGGCTTGCAGGCCTCCCCCTTTTTACTCTTAAGATAACGATGGTCATTATGGTCAAACAATTTCTTTCATCAGACCAGAGAACATTTCTCAAAAAAGTATGATCTTTGTCCCCATGTGCAGTTGCAAACCGTAGTCTGGCTTTTTAATGGTGGTTTTGGAGCAGTGGCTTCTTCCATGCTGAGCGACCTTTCAGGTTATGTCGATATAGGACTCGTTTTACTGTGGATATAGATACTTTTGTACCCATTTCCTCCAGCATCTTCATACAGTCCTTTGCTGCTGTTCTGGGATTGATTTGCACTTTTCACACCAAAGAACATTAATCTCTAGGAGACAGAACGTGTCTCCTTCCTGAGTGGTATGACTGCTACGTGGTGCCATGGTGTTTATACTTGCGTACTATTGTTTGTACAGATGAACGTGGTACCTTCAGGCGTTTGGAAAATGCTCCCAAGGATGAACAAGACTTGTGGAGGTCTACAATTTTTTTCTGGGGTCTTGGCTGATTTCTTTTGATTTTCCCATGATGTCAAGCAAAGAGGCACTGAGTTTGAAGGTAGGCCTTGGAATACATCCACAGGTACACCTCCAATTGACTCAAATTATGTCAATTATCAGAAGCTTCTAAAGCCATGACATAATTTTCTGGAATTTTCCGAGCTGTTTAAAGGCACAGTCAACTTAGTGTATGTAAACTTCTGACCCACTGGAATTGTGATACAGTGAAATAATCTGTCTGTAAACAATTGTTGGAAAAATGTATTGTGTCATGCACAAAGTAGATGTCTTAACCGACTTGCCAAAACTATAGTTTGCTAACAAGAAATGTGTGGAGTGGTTGAAAAACGAGTTTTAATGACTCCAACCTAAGTGTATGTGCATATTATGTGTGAGTGAGTAAATGAGTGAGTGAGTGTGTCACACCCTGGCCATAGAGGCTTTTATTCTCTATTTTGGTTAGGCCTTGGTGTGACTAGGGTGGGCATTCTATGTTCAGTTTCTAGGTTTTGTATTTCTTTGTTGTTTGGCCCGGGTGTGGTTCTCAATCAGAGGCAGCTGTCTATCGTTGTATCTGATTAAGAACCAAACTTAGGTAGCTTTTCCCCACAGGGTTTTTGTGGGTAGGTGATTTCTGTTTAGTGTTTTTCACCTTTCGGGACTGTTTCGGTTATTCCCTTTGTATTTAGTGTTCAGTGTCAATAAACAAACATGAACTCGTATCACGCTGCGCTTTGGTCCTCACCTTCTGCCACCAACAGCCGTTACAGAGTGTGTGTGTTGGAGTGACTGTGTGGGTGTGTAGGGCCATGTGAGTGTGCATAGAGACAGTGCAAACATTGAAATCAGTTGTATTGCTTTGGGATAGAAGCTGTTCAAGAGTCTGTTGGTGTCAGACTTAGCACCGGTACCTCTTGCCGTGCGGCAGCAAAGAAAATAGTCTAAGGCTTTGATGATTTTCCGGGCCTCCTTTTCACACCTCCTGATATAGAGGTCCTGGGTGGCAGGGAGCTCGGCCCCAGTGATTCACTGGGTTGTCCGCGCAACCCTCTGTAGCGCCATGCGATCGTAGGCGGTGCTATTGCCATACCAAGCAGTGATGCAGCCAGTCAATATGCTCTCAATGGCACAGCTGTAGAACCTTTTAAGGATTTGAGGGCCCATGCCAAACTTTTTCAACCTCCTGAGGGGGAAGAGGAACTGTCACACCTTCTTCACAAATGTCTGTGTATGTTTGGACAAATTTGTACCAATTTTTTTTACCCCATTTTCCTCCCCAATTTTGTGATATGCAATTGGTAGTTAGTCTTGTTCCATTGCTGCAACTCCCGTACGGACTTGGGAGAGGCGAAGGTCGAAACACGTCCCTGCCAAGCCACACTGCATCTTGACACACTCGCTTAATCCGGAAGCCAGCCACACCAATTTGATGGAGGAAACACCGTACAACTGGCAACACGAGTCACCGGCCCGCCACAAGGAGTTGCTAGAGCGCGATGGGATAAGGACATCCCTGACGGCCAAACACTCCTCTAACCCGGACAATGCTGGGCCAATTGTGTGCCGCCTCATGGGTCTCCCGGTCGTGGCCTGCTGCAATACAGCCCGGGATGGAACCCGGCTCTGCGATGCAGAGCCTTAGACCTCTGCGCCACTCGGAAGGCCATTGTTTGGCCCATTTTAAGTCTTTAGTGATTTGGACACCGAGGAACTTGATGCTGTTAAATGTAATAACTGAGTGATGAAACTCATAAAAAATGATAGTAGAGTGATGGATGGGCAATAGACTGTTCTTACCGCCAGCAAGAGACCGCTAACAGACTGCTAGCCGAATGTGCGCACAATGCACTTTTTTGCCATGAATCTTGCTTGTGATGCAGTGCTGGTGCTGGTGCCAAAAGCACGGTAGAAATTGGCACAATGCTCCTGGTGATGAAGTAAGAAACTGCCATCGAATCCATTGAAAATACTTGGTCATAGATAGGTCGTTTGTTTAGCAACAAAACCGACGTGTGCGCAACTATGGGGCAAAACAGACAGGTTTGGCTTAGATTGTCGACAACGTGTAAACTTTATTTTGTTTCCAAATGTTTATTGAAAACAAATACATTTGCACAATTAGCACTTGTTTTCTCTCAAATACGTTGTTACAGTTGTTGATAAGCTAGCTAGCAAAGTTGAGCCATATAAGCATTGCCATGACATCAGTCAAAACACCTCAAAACAAGACACGGTATCAATAACAAGATAAAACTAGCTGAAACGAGCCACTTACGATTCCCCACATGGCTGTTTCTTGTCATTGTTGCTAGCTTACGATTCAGAATCGTAAACAAAGCATGGCTTCCGTCCCCATCAACGCATGCGCATCATTTTCGTGACATTGTCAGACAACTCGTCTATAGAGGACCATAATTATTATGATAAAGGAAAAGTGATTTTTTTTTTTTTGCTAAATAGAGGCATAGAAAGAAGAAACAGATGTGGTACGGTGTGGAAACGATAACACACGAGTGAAGGAAATGCAGAAATAGATAAATGCAAAAAAAATATTTATGGTTGAAGTTTGATTGAACATTGTTTTACAATCAGAAGAGAGAACCACTTGAAACCACTTAGAATGTATCTGTTGCCACCCCAGGGTCACTCACTACTTATGAAGTATATTTAGAACAGATGAAATACGTCATACCGTCAAAAATGAGAAAAACAATATATTTTGGCCATATCATCCAGCCCTACACCATCCTCTCAGTTCCAAGAAAAGGCTTTTCCACTGTGTTAAATTATGTTAGCTAATTGCCAGCTGTTGGAAACAGCTCAGCAATACTCGACAGCACAGCTTCCCTCCCTTACCTGCCTGCCTAGCAACCTGTTCTGGAAAGATGGTTCTGGTGTGATCAAAGCACTTAGCTGAATGGAGTTAACAAGCACAGTACAGTACGGTCTGATGGGATCCTTGGCAGCTTTGCAGTACACTGGCCCTGCTCACAGGTCCTGCTGTGGTGACAGCTATAGATTTTTTTTCTCTCCTCCAAGATCTTTTTAATGGATTTTGAGAGAGAGGTGGTGGGTTGGATGCTTGGATGGGTTGGTCGACGGGCCCTAGCTATCATGTCCAGTCTAACAACCACCAATTAGTCAGATTAAACAGAATTGACTTCACCCAGCCCCCCGACAGACGGCCCAGCAGGTTTCTAGACCTCATTTGCCCCTCATCACATGATCCATGTGATTCTCACTCCTCTTAACAATGGGGAATCACCCTGCCACACACTTTAACATCACATAAGCAGCTGGAGCTAGCTACAACACCACCAGGAAGTCCAGTGTTTTCAGGACAGCTTTTTAGCATGCATGGGTAATCAATAGATGCAAGGTGTTCGTAGTGGACCTCATCTTGAGATTTCCAGTGTGTTTGTGAACCCTGCCATCAGGTATAGATTTTCTTAAGGCTGCAAGTCTATGTGATGTTACAAATACAGCATATCAGCAAGTCTGCGAAGGACACTGAAAAGAGTGCTCAAAGTAAATGGAAAAGTGCTTGGCAAATCCCTTGTGCTTTTCCATATTGGAAAGGTAATATACTGTAGATACGAGCAGAGATTTTATTGCTTACATTTAACAACATCAAAGCCCAAACTTGAAAGATGTGTAAAGGTAAAAGTGTTTTGTCATAGTTGTGTGTGTGCCAGCCAATTTCCCCCTCACCAGGGTGACCACCTAGCCCGGATTGTGTGGGACAGTTCCGCATTTTGGCCCTTTGACCCGCAACCAAACAATCATGTGTTGCATTTTATCAACAAATTAAAACACTAATTTACAAAGAAAGGTCGATTTGACCCTTGTTTCAGTCAGACTCCCCATTAATTTGATGAGAATTTACTTTCCAACCTGTTTCTTTTACAGTCATGTTGCGCTTATGACAAGATATACACTCAGTGGCTAGTTTATTAGGTATACCTATCTAGTACCGGGTCAGACCCCCCTTTGCCTCTAGAACAGCCTGAATTCTTTGGGGCATGGAAACATTGCTCAATTTGTATCAAGGGACCTAATGTGTGCCAGGAAAACATTCCTCACACCATTACATCACCACCACCAGCCTGTACCATTGACACCAGGCTGGATGGGTCCATGGATTCATGCAGCTTATGCCAAATCCTGACTCTGTCATCAGCATGACGCAACAAGAACTGGAATTCGTCGGACCAGGCGGTGTCAGAGGAAGCCCCTAAAAGACTCTAGTCATAGACTGTTCCCTCTGCTACCGCACGGCAAGCGGAACCAGAGTGCCAAGTCTACGTCCAAAAGACTTCTTAACAGCTTTTACCTCCAAGCCATAAGACTCCTGAACAGCTAATCAAATGGCTACCCAGACTATTTGCATTGCCCTCTTCTTTTACGCTGCTGCTATTCTCTGTTTATTATCTATGCATAGTCACTTTAACTCTACCTACATGTACATATTACCTCAATTACCTCGACTAACCGGTGCCCCCGCACATTGACTCTTTACTGGTACCACCTGTATATAGGCCCGCTACTGTTATTTTACTGCTGCTGTTTAGTTATTTGTTACTTGTGTTTTTTATTTATCTATTTTTTACTTAACACTTATTTTTCTTAACTGCATTGTTGGTTAAGGGCTTGTAAGTAAGCATTTCACTGTTATGTCTACACCTATTGTATTCGGTGCATGTAACAAATAGAATTTAGATTTTGATTTGATTTATTTTTCCACTCCTCAATTGTCCAGTGTTGGTGATGGCCTGCCCACTGGAGCCCTTCTTTTTGTTTTTAGCTGATAGGAGTGGAACCCCGTGTGGTTGTCTGTTGCAAAGGAACGACGCGTTGTGCTTTCCGAGATGCGGTTCTGCATGCAACTGCTTTACTGCGCTGTTATTTTCCTGTTTGTGACCTGCCTGTTAGCTTGCACAACTCTTGCCATTCTCCTTTGACCTCTCTCATCAACGAGCTGTTTTCACCCACAGGACTGCCGCTGACTGGATGTTTTTTGTTTGTCGCACCATTCTCGGTAAACCCTAGACAGTCGTGCGTGAAAAGCCCAGGAGGCCGGACGTTTCTGAGATACTGGAAACAGCGCGCCTGGCACCGACGATCATTCCACGCTCAGGTCACTCGTTGGGCCATTTCTAATGTTCAATGGAACAGTAACTGAATGCCACGATGCCCGTCTGCCTGCTTTGTGTAGCAAGCCACAGCCACGTTACTCACTGTATGTAGGAACAAACCATTTTCATGAACGGGGTGATGTACCTAATAAACTGTATCATAAGGATGTGGTACTGGTGACGTAAAATACTTCTCCAATCGTTGTTGAGATCTGATATTCTGCACAGAGCAAGTCGAGACGTAGGCCAATGTCATATCGTCAGCCAATCACATTTGTCAAACCTTTCGGGCTAAATTTCAGCTGAACTTGGAGTGGACAGTTAACTATTTACAAAAAGCATGCTCGTAACGAAGAGCTACAAAGGTAAGTAAAATAGCTGTTTTAGACTGAAATATATAAGGTAGTTCAGCTAAACTTGTGAGGCTCTCCCTGCTCATTAGTTGCTCATTCAACACTTGATGTCGTTTTTAAACGTCTCCTTTCCTAACTGTTGTACATTCCCGGAGACCAACCAGAAATGTTTCCTTTGCCAAATATTCACATATTTTCATAAAATCTTTAGTTTCTACATAACCAAATTTTGCGCACGGCAGTAGAGTAGGCTAATTGTCTTTCGATCAGCTTGCTCAGTGCAGCGGGAGAGGGATTTTTGTTTGTGTATTTTTATTAATGTAGGCTACACTGTCCGGCGAATGTACTGCAAAATCATTCCGTTGTCCCGCATTTGGGTATTTTAAATGTGGTCACCCTATCCCTCAGCTGTTAATAAAGTTTAACCGTTTAAAGTTTATATCGTATTCTTGTGGCTTTTCCCACAGTTCTCTCCATTCAACCAGACCGTGTTGGCCTCCTGTTCCTATGACTTCACAGTCAGGTAAGACATTCTAATCATGACTCTGTCATTCTTGTTCAGCTTGTAATGCAAACTGAGCAATAATATCCCACTGTGCATGAACAATGTTTAAAGACAAACGCCATAAACAAGATTTCATTTGTGAAACCTTTACTAAAACCCATTGGAGTCAGTGAAGCGTGATCACTAGATGATACTGTTTCCTGGAAGAAGGGCAATCTCCTTGAATTATTTAAAAGAATTGACCTCCAGGAACACTCGTGTTTGAGAGGTCTGTATAAAGATGTGTAAAATATACATGCAAGCAATGGAAATACCAACCACAATCGTACTATGTTGAGTAGGGTCATAAAATCTGTCATTTCAAGGTAGACTGGTTTATTTTTATTTGGCAATGCGTATTCTCCATCTCAGAGTTTGAATATGTGAGCCTAATTCCCAAACAATGCCGTCAGTCAAGGGTGTGTTGTTTAGTGTCATGCATCCACCAACAGACCCCCCTCGCATAATCAGAGCAGCGACAACATGACCCATAAATCGCTTTTGTGTACGCTGTCGTCTTTTAGAATCATTCCTTGAGACAGAATTAAAATCGTCCTATGCTATCCTGTACTGAGATCCTATTCTATTCCTCCAGTTTTTTCCTTAGATCTATTTGAATAATGTTAATGATGCGTGTTGAGGTTGATGCAGGAAGTTGGGTTTTAAGGTAATGTGTCTGTATCGGCCCTTTAAGATCTAGGTATCGCCGGTCCTCCAAAGAGAGGGAAGGTTGTCTTGTAGTGATGGGGGAAAAGAATTGATACAGTTACATATCGGGACATTTATTTTTGATGCTACATCGTATTGTTTTGCACTAGTTGGCTGTACCTGCACCAAAACCAGTATATTTCCTTCATAGCTTGTTCTCCATCTTTAAAAAAAGAATATGGAGCCAATTTGTTTTCAGCACTTTTATTTCCATGACTGATCAAATTTTGTTTTCTCATGGTTCTCTCTCATCTCTCTGCAGCAGACATATGGTGAGCAATATGTTTGGAACATCGAATGGCAATAAAATCACAGTATCGGATCACAATACGTATAGAATCGTGAGAATCACATATCGTATCAGCACCTAAGTATCGTGAGGTCCCTGGCAATTCCCAGCACTATTGTCTTGTATCTCTACAAGTTCTATTGTCACATACACTGCATAGATGCAGTGAAATGTGTTGTTTTACAGGGTCACCAATCATAGTGTGACACCCTGGAGCAAAGTAGGGTTAAGTGCCTTCCTCAAGGGCATATCGACAGGCCATGTCGGCTCAGGTTTTCAAACCAGCAACCTTTCGGTTGCTGGCCCAACGCTCTAACTGCTTGGCTAATTGGCGCTGTTTACAGTGTAGTGTGCAATGCAGTGCAGTGTTCAGTGGGCTGGTTGGCTGCTGAGGTTTGGACCAGTGCCAACCTGACTTTTATTGATCTGGCCTGGGGCAAGACTGCCTTGGTTAATTCAGGCAGATTACTGTGGTGGTGTATTTCATTAGAAACTATCGCTGACTACACATAGGCATTTTATGCGACACCAGGCTTCTTCATGCCCCTCCAAGGCCAGCCGTATCTTGTTGTTTGAAGTCCGAAATCGAGTCAATTGCTTTCATGTGAAAAAAATAAACACTATTTTTTTTTTTTTGATTCTTGGTGTTTTTCTCTGACTCTGTGGGGAACCTGGTCTCTTTGTTGACGACTTGGCTGCATCTGTCTGGCAGAAAGTTATGCCATGTTATGCAAGTACCCTTAGGTAAAACATAAGTAACACACTTGCCACTGATCGGAATGAGTCATTTTTGGGAGGTTTTCTTCGGCATTGCCTTCACTGGATTACTGTCATACTGTTTGCTAAAGGCCTACCTGAACGATCTATCTCTGTTCTAGCTGTTGTTCACTCTTCACTTCCCTTGACTTGGCTTTTTGTTTCTGATGTCACGTGAAAGTCAGTGGCTATGGGAAAGCCCCTCTCTGTATATTTTACAAGCCCTTGTCTCACACTGGTGCCTCTGTGCTCTTATAGGCCTAGACACACAGAGCAGGATCACGAGTCTCTCACAGAATTTCAGCCTCAAGACTTTTGAGAAGTGTAACTTGGTCAAAAAAAGTTTGATTTTTACATTCTCCCATCTCAAGAGGTTATTAAAAAAAGTGCCTATTAAGTGCCAAATAAAGTAATAGTAACAGAGTTGACGATTTCTTCTGAAATCAGTCACGAATCCCCTTTTGACAGGGGGAATGGAAGCTTATTGTGTGCAAAGGGAAGTGGCAATTGAATGCAAGCTTCATAAAACAAATGTTTTAAGTTCCCTTAAATTTAAATTTAAATTTAATTTAACTTGGCAAGTCAGTTAAGAACATATTCTTATTTACAATGACGGCCTAGGAACAGTGGGTTAACTCCCTTGTTCAGGGGCAGAACGACATCATTTGACCTTGTCAGCTCGGGGGTTCCATCCAGCAAACTTTCGGTTACTGGCCCAACGCTCTAACCACAAGGCTACCTGCCTCTAACCACAAGGCTACCTGCCTCTAACCACAAGGCTACCTGCCTCTAACCACAAGGCTACCTGCCTCTAACCACAAGGCTACCTGCCTCTAACCACAAGGCTACCTGCCTCTAACCACAAGGCTACCTGCCTCTAACCACAAGGCTACCTGCCTCTAACCACAAGGCTACCTGCCTCTAACCACAAGGCTACCTGCCTCTAACCACAAGGCTACCTGCCTCTAACCACAAGGCTACCTGCCTCTAACCACAAGGCTACCTGCCTCTAACCACAAGGCTACCTGCCTCCCAATTGAGGGACGTAAATTAATCACTAATCACATAAAATAAATAATAATCTTCAGAAATTACTTTGTCAAAGCAACAAAAAAACGAAGGCTTTACAATGATGAAACTTGGAGACATTTTTGGATTTAAAATATTCCTAGAAGTGACACATGGTTGGGGGACATGTCAAAATGCAGAATTTTGGCACTTTACCAATATTTATTTATATTTATGATTTATATAATTTTCCATATGGTCTATATTAAAAGGCACTTCATTTAATATAACAGTCTTTTAAAATTCAATATTGGCGCACAATTTGTAGTTAAAATATCATAGGCACTGTTTTCATGTAACAACCCAATTATGTTGTGCTGGCCTGTACACATTTGGGAGAAATTAGCAGTTATCATTCAGATTTATATATGATATTGGTTACTGAACGGATATTTAACCAGAATTGTCAGTGCAACTCAAGCCCACGTTAGCCTACAGAGCTAATAGCCTAACTCTATGTACATATGACTGGGTAAACTCATAGGTCAATACTGTTTTTGATGTGGAGCATGTTTAGCCATGGGGTTGTGTCATATTCCATGAAGAAACCAGGTAATTATTTCTAGCACTGCACTGCATCGATCACCTATGCTTTAAAGGTAATCAACGGAAATGATTTTCCTTAGATCGTCATGGCACTGCTGAACAAAAGGTTTGTTTTCCTATGTACTGTCCATTCATTACAGGCATGGGACTGGGTAGAGGCAATTGCACCTGTTGTAACATAGACCTCATCCCAGGCCTCTGTTTACTCACTCCAAGTTACGTTTGGGTGTCTTTAGAATTCTACCAGGTCCTGGTGTTTACATGAGATTAGGTGTCCTGTTTGATTCACAGCGCTAGGTGAGGTTGGGTTGCCATGGTGGGCTCTGTTCATTCAGGAGTGTTGGGACGGAAGGTAAACGATGCGCTGGCCGCTGCCACCTGTTATTGTAGGGCTAATTAGAGCAGGATATTGCCTCACCTCAATTAGCCGGAACGCTGGCTGGGTATTGTGGGAGGAACGAGAAGGAGAGCCATCTACAGGACCTGAGCTAGAGCGCGTCGCCACTGGGCCTGGATCTGACTGTTTGTTCCCACAGAAACGTACTGAGTGTGAGTTATGGAGATGGATCGTGTCGTCTTTTGAGTCCTACTGACACTACTCTTGAAGTGAATGGGGTGGTACACCTGCTCATCAAACATTTTATTCCAAAATCATGGGCATTAATATGGAGTTGGCCCCCTACCTGATGCTATAACAGCCTCCACTCTACTGGGAAGGCTTTCCATTAGATGTTGGAACACTGCTGCAGGGACTTGCTTCACTTCAGCCACGAGCATTAGTGAAGTCGGGCACTGATGTTGGGCGATTTAGGCCTGGCTCGCAGTCGGCATCCCAAAAGTTTTCGATGGGGTTAAGGTCAGTGTTCTGTGCAGGCCAATCAAGTTACTCCACACTGATCTTGACAAACCATTTCTGTATGGACCTCGCTTTGTGCACAGGGACATTGTCATGCTGAAACAGGAAAGGGCCTTCCGCAAACTGTTGCCACAAAGTTGGAAACATAGAATGTCTGGTATACTGTAGTGTTAAGATTTCCCTTCATTGGAATTAAGGGACCTAGCCAAACCCATGAAAAACAGCCCCAGGCCATTATTCCTTCTCCACCAAACTTTACAGTTGGCACTGTGCATTCAGGCAGGTAGCATTCTACTGGCATCCGCCAAACCCAGATTCGTCCGTCTGACTGCCAGATAGTGAAGCATGATTCATCACTCAAGAGTCCAATGGCGGCAAGCTTTATTCCAATCCAGCTGACGCATGGTATTGTGCATAGTGATTTTAGGCTTGTGTGCGGCTGCTTGGCCATGGAAACCCATTTCATGAACAGTTCATGTGCTGACGTTGCTTCCAGAGGCAGTTTGGAATTCGGTAGTAAGTGTTGCAACTGAGGACAGACGATTTTTACACACTACGCTCTTCAGCACTCGGCGGTCCCGTTCTTTGAGCTTGTGTGGCCTACCACTTCACGTCTGAGCCGTTGTTGCTCCTAGACGTTTCCACTTTACAATAATAGCACTTACAGCAGCTCTAGCAGGGCAGAAATTGTACAAACTGACTTGTTGGAATAGTGGCATCCTATGACAGTGCCATGTTGAAAGTCACTAAGCTCTTTAGTAATGTTTCTATGGAGATTGCATGGCTGTGCTCAATTTTATACACCTGTCAGCAACTGGTGTGGCTGAAATAGCTGAATCCACTAATTTGAAGGCATGTCCACATACTTTTGAAAATATAGTGTACATACTGTAGACACTAACAGCCTTGTTCTCTTTGTGGATTTGTTTTATTCTTCTGTTGGACACTGATGTATCATTTAGACTAGAGAACAATCAACACATTCTATTTTTCGAGGCTAATTTCCGAGTTTGTTTTCATCATCCGCATTGCTTTCCAAACCTCTTATTTCCTTTTGACTCTAATGGTCTAAGTGGATTTTGTCTTGAATGCAATCCTACCTGTTAACATCCAATGGGCTTCAGACCCACAATGCAGTTGCAGTATGGGAGAGGCCTATTGCTGATTGGCACTAACAGCTCTCTTTCTATAATAACTCTAAATGACTAACTCCCCTGGCACACATAAATAGGCCCGGAATATTTTCAAAAGAAATCATTTAATTACATTTGCTAAGTGGTTCAGTCTGGCACGCGCTGCGTCAGGGCTTTGGGCCATCGCCGGGCGTCAGAAGGGAAGAAACGGCGTTTCAATTAGTGGGATTGCCTCATGTTGCGTCTGCTTCCACAGGCTCTGGGACTACTCCAGGACCGAGCAGCCGCTGCTGGAGACCCTGGAGCACCACTCAGAGTTCGTCTGTGGCCTGGACTTCAATCTGCAAATCCCCAACCAGGTCTGTCTTACTATTGTCTAACTATCATCGCACTGGCCCATGTATTTATCTCAGCCACAGGGCTCAGCCATTGGACCCAACTTCTGTGGGGGAAAAAACGCTTCTAGGGGTTCCGACACAGCGACATAACACAACAGTGGACACTTACCCCTGCAGGCCCAGCACGTTCACTTAGAGAAAACACTACTTCTGCCTTTTCCTGAGGTATATGTTGTACTGAAGAAAACCGTTGCATAGAGTAAATGTATCCTTAGATAGAACAGCACTGCAGTGGACTTTATATCTATCCATCTGCATTACAGTAGCCAGCATCACATTCTCCCTCACAAAGTGTTTGATATCAGTCCAGCTATCAATCTAGCTGAGGAGCCATATAATTGAAAACGTCACTCTCAGTTCTTCTTATTCCTAACCCGTACCTAGCCTCTACTGTTAGGTCTCTCATGGCTGTTTACATTGTTCAGCCTGAGAGGACTGGAAAATTGACTGATAGGATGTAATACGCTCTATTGTAAAGGCTAGTCATTACTGGGGTTGTCATTTTTCATATGACACTGATAGCCTTCCTGTATTATTCTCTGGAAAAAAACCTGTCACGCACAATTTGGCATAAACACGACTGTGGGTATACAGTGTCCATGGAGCCTGTGGATCTACACACACATACCCACATCGAACAAACACACCCACATTCCTGGAAACTTTCAAAGTTGACCAGTAAACTACCAGAATGTTGGTATCTTTCAAGGATTTGATGTAATCTATCACACGACATCTAGTGGCCCTTTAGGGTACTTCAGATGATCACAGGTGTCGAATAATATCTAGTCCTCTGTGTGGCTTTATCACCTATTAAATAAGAAAACATTTAAATAAAGAATGACAAAGCTGTAAAAACATATATATATAAAACATATATATACAAAAAAATACAGTTTTATATCTTTATGTTTGAAGCCTGAAATGTGGCAAAAGGTCGCAAAGTTCAAGGGGGCGAATACTTTCGCAAGGCACTGTATACACACACACACTACCGTTCAAAAGTTTGTGGTCATTTATAAATTTCATTGTTTTGAAAGAAAAGCACACAAAACATGTCCATTAAAATAACATCACATTGGATCAGAAATACAGTGTAGACATTGTTAATGTTGTAAATGACTATTGTAGCTGGAAACGGCAGATTTGTTATGGAATATCTACATAGGCCCATTATCAGCGACCATCACTCCTGTGTTCCAATGGCACGTTGTATTAGCTAATCCAAGTTTATCATTTTAAAAGGCGAATTGATCATTAGAAAACGTGTTTGCAATTATGTTAGCACAGCTGAGAACTGTTGTCCTGATTAAAGATGCAATAAAACTGGCCATTAGACTAGTTGAGTATCTGGAGCATTTTGATTACAGGCTCAAATGGCAAGAAAAATAGCGCTTTTCTCTGAAACTTGTCAGTCTATTCTTGTCCGGAGAAATGAAGGCTATACCATGCAAGAAATGGCTTCTGATAGGCTAAGTGACAACATTTGAGTCAATTGGAGGTGTAATTGTGGATGTATTTCAAGGCTTACCTTCAACCTTAGTGTCTCTTTGCTTGACATCATGGGAAAATCAAAAGAAATAAGCCAGAAAAAAATTGTAGACCTCCACAAGTCTGGTCCATACTTAGGAGCAATTTCCAAACACCTGAAGGTACCACGTTCATCTGTACAAACAATAGTACGCAAGTATAAACACCATGGGACCATGCAGCCGTCATACCTCTCTAAAAAGAGATGCGTTCTGTCTCCTAGAGATTAACATACTTTGGTGTGAAAAGTGCAAATCAATCCCTAAACAACAGCAAAGGACCTTGTGAAGATTCTGGAGGAAACAGGTACAAAAGTATCTATATCCACAGTAAAATTATTCCTATATCGGTATAACCTGAAAGGCCGATCAGCAAGGAAGAAGCCACTGCTCAAAAACCGCCATAAAAAAGCCACACTACGGTTTGCAACTTCACATGTGGACAAAGATTGTACTTTTTTGAGAATGTCCTCTGGTCTGATGAAACAAAAATATAACTGTTTGGCCATAATGACCATCGTTATGTTTGGAGGAAAAAGGGGGAGGCTTGCAAGCCGAAGAACACCATCCCAACCGTGAAGCACGGGGGTGGCAGCATCATGTTGTGGGGGTGCTTTGCTGCAGGAGGGACTGGTGCACTTCACAAAATAGATGGCGTCATGAGAGAGGAAAATTGTGGATATATTGAAGCAACATCTCAAGACATTAGTCAGGAAGTTAAAGCTTGGTCACAAATGGGTCTTCCAAATGGACAATGACCCCAAGCATACTTTCAAAGTTGTGGCAAAATGGCTTAAGGACAACACAGTCAAGGTATTGGAGTGGCCATCACAAAGCCCTGACATCAATCCTATAGAAAATTTGTGGGCAGAACTGAAAAAGCATGTGCGAGCAAGGAGGCCTACAAACATGACTCAGTTACACCAGCTCTGTCAGAATGGACCAAAATTCACCTAACTTATTGTGGGAAGGGTGTGGAAGGCTACCTGAAACGATTGACCCAAGTTAAATAATGTGAAAGGCAATGCTACCAAATACTACTTGAGCGTATGTAAACTTCTGATGTAAACTTCTGGGAATGTGATGAAAGAAATAAAAGCTGAAATAAATCATTCTCTCTACTGTTATTCTGACATTTCACATTCTTAAAATAAAGTGGTGATCCTAACTGACCTAAGAAAGGGCATTTTTACTAGGACTACATGTCAGGAATTGTGAAAAACTGAGTTTAAATGTATTTGGCTAATGTGTATGTAAACTTCCGACTTTGTGTGTGTGTGTACAGTGCCTTCAAAGTATTCAGACCCCTTGACTTTTTACACATTTTGTTACGTTACAGCCTTATTCTAAAATGTATTCCATTGTTATTTTTCGTCATCAATCTACACACAATACCCCATAATGACAAAGCAAGTACAGGTGTTTAGAAATGTTTGCAAAAAACAAAATTGTTAAATGTACACAAGTATTCAGACCCTTTACTCAGTACTTTGTTGAAGTACCTTTTGGCAGCGATTACAGCATTGAATCTTCTTGGGTATGATGCTACAAGCTTGGCACACCTGTATTTGGGGAGTTTCTCGCATTCTTCTCTGCAGATCCTCTCAAGCTCTGTCAGGTTGGATGGGGAGCATCTCTGCACAGCTATTTTCAGGTCTGTCCAGAGATGTTTGATCGGGCTCTGGCTGGGCCACTCAAGATCATTCAGAGACTTGTCCCGAAGCCACTCCTGCGTTGTCTTGGCTGTGTGCTTAGGGTCGTTGTCCTGTTGGAAGGTGAACCTTCGCCCCAGTCTGAGGTCCTGAATGCTCTGGAGCAGGTTTTCATAAAGGATTTCTTTGTACTTTGCTCTGTTCATCTTTCCCTCGATCCTGAGTAGTCTCCCAGTCCCTGCCACTGAAAAACATCCCCATAGCATTAGGCTGCCACCACCGTGCTTCACCGTAGGGATGGTGCCAGACGTGACGCGTGGCATTCAGGCCAAGGAGTTCAATCTTTGTTTCATCAGACTAGAGAGTCTTGTTTCTCATGGTCTGAGAGTCCTTTTGGTGCTTTTTGGCAAACTCCAGGCGGGCTGTCATGTGTCTTTTACTGAGGAGTGGCTTCCATCTGGCCACTCTACCATAAAGGCCTGATTGGTGGAGTGCTGCAGAGATTGTCGTCCTTCTCCCCAGTAGGTGGGCCTATGCCCTCTAAGGCCCACCCATGGCTGCGCACCTGCCCAGTCATGTGAAATCCATAGATTAGGGCCTAATGAATTTATTTCAATTGACTGATTTCCTTATATGAACTATAACTCAGTAAAATCTTTGAAATTGTTGCATCTTAAGTTTGTATTTTTGTTCTGTATATTATTGTAAAAAAAATAACAATCAACTTAGTGAATACCATTGGTGTTCATGAGGCTTTCAGCATGAAATAACCGTAATATTTTGACCATAGTTACGATAGATTACGATAAAAACATTTTTACATTTTCTGTTAATTACCAAATTTCCTGAAGATTCCGGTAACTTTAGTAAATGACCATTCAGCTTTGCAACCCTACACACACACAGGGTATGGCCTGTGGTGCAGTCTGCGGGGTCTGGACGGTAGTTTCCACAGTCAGGCCTGACGTCAGCACATAGTGATGGATGAAAGACAGCAGGTCAGAACTGTCAGTGAGACATCACAGCCAGGCTGTGACTCAGATAACAGCAATCAACTACTGCACAGTTCACTTCTCCACCTACATCACACACTAATACAGGGTACCTCAACTGTGCATATATTAGTAAAGGAATTAGACTAAGACATCTATATTTGTTCAATGTTTGTGTCAGCATATCCTTTTTGGATTACCTTGTGGATGATCTTGAAGTATTTTTTTCCCCTTCTTCTGGCAGAAGTACATTTCGTAGAAAAGTAGATGGCATTTAACATTCTCTTTTTATGCAGTGGGTATGGCATCTCAGTCATCCATTTAGGTCTTGTACTTTACATAATTTCAGTTAACCCTGTAAAGTTGTGTAAATGTAAACATTTTTTAAGGATATGCCTTAACTTGGAACAGCAATCAAAATTACTCAGATACACCGCTTCTAATTATTATGAATGATGACGTCCCCTGAGCCAAACTCGTCTGGGGGCTGAAAATCTCTTTCTGGCAGATGTTTGCCAGTTGCACATCTACTGCTACCAATGGAAGTCGTGCCTACCCAGCACGGCTACACAAAAGCTTGCTTGGCACTCCAATCAATTTGTTGGGATAAGTGTATTTTTTCAAGCATCAATTTTTCCTAATTTATTCTTTCAGGCACAGGTTTGTCTGTTGCCAACCTGCGGGGGTGCAGGAGGGTACGGTTACCTGTGCCAAGAAGAGGGAGCATGCAGTATCGGAGCGGGGGAAAACACCTACAGCAGTGTTTCTCTCCCGCCCCCCCACTAATGGAGAGAATAAACCGTAGGCTAACGCACACAACCTCCATCTCAACATGCCAAGAAGATACAGCCTTGACACAGCCCACTACCCTCTCCAGTCTCCACATGACTGGAAGTCTCCTACAGTACAGCCCGCAACTGTCTCCCTCTACCAACACACAGCACATCACTGCACACACCCCCATCCCCTTACCCTCACCCCAGCTAATGTGCAGAGTGGTCCCCCACCCTCCCACAGACTAATGCTGCATGCAGTCACACGTGTCTGATTGATCCCCTCTCTCCAGGTTGTGCTAGCCTCTGACCAGCTCTATTGTCGTTGTGCTGTGAAGCGCACCACACCACACAGCACAGCACAGCAGCCTCCCCTGCATAGACCCTCCAAACTGCAGCAATTACATGTTAACAGCTCCTTACAGAGGAGCAGGAGTTAAGCTGCTTGGATGCCAGGCAGGGGTAATATATCATTAGAGGGGAGAATAGGACAGATATTCTAACATCCAGACAAAATTCAGGGAGATACTCAAAGTTTTCCTCCCCTAGAATAGGTTGGAGAAATCCGGTTTTGGAGAAAGTTGAAGTATAGGATTGGACCTCTCCGTTCTCTGCCACCCAGCAGGGACTGGGGACAGGGACACCCCTCAGAGGTCATTCCTCCTCCTCTTACTCTTTTACCCTCCAGACTGCTGCAGCGCTGGCCTCTCTGTGGCTTTCACTTTGTTTTGCAGTAAAGTAATTAATGGAGGACATTTTTTTCCTTCAATGGCTGAGTCACGGGCTGGTCTGCTTGGCAGTGAGGCAGATTCTCCTCTGTAGTACTCAAGAATAATGAATTCCCCCCTCCCACCAAGGTACGGAGAGGAGAGGAAAGAGCTAAATGAAGTATGGCGCTCTGTTGGAGACATATTTCTTCAGAGCTAAATCTTACTGGCAGAATTCTATAGCACCGTGTTTGTTATTTTATGACCCTCCATACTTTATTGTTCATAAAAGCTAAATAAACTTAGCCTTTTATTTAAATATATGTGGACAGATAGGCCAGTATATAATTTGTGGTGTGTGAAGACTTTTTTGACTGCCATGCCACGGAGCTTTCGGTCTGTGGAGCTAAAAAGCCCTGATCAATTTGCCATGCTATTAAATAGCATTTTTATTGTCTTTATAAAGACTAAATGAAAGTGGACCGTGTGTAATTGAGTTGATAACCATGACATTCTGTACTTCTGATAGAGTTCAAACTAATAACGAACCCCACTAAGGCTCAAAAACATGTCTCCACATTGTTGAAAAAGCACTTTAACGCCTTTTGAGGCGTCAATGCAATGACTGCTTGAAAAGCCAATCTCCACTCAGACACTGTACTCGCAGTATACAGAGTAATATTGAAAATGTCTAAACAGTATGTGCAATTCTGTCTGAACAACAAAAAATGGTGTCCTCACACCTAGACACCATAAAATGTTCACTGCTATTATAGGAACAGCAGACAATTGTGGACCAAAACTACCCTCTACACTCTCCATCCAACTCTGAAATCCCGCCCATTGTATGAATGTGACTGACCATACAACAAGTCACATGCATCCTAATATATCATAGTCCTCTGTCTGACTCCAGTTTGAAACCCAACAAAGACACATTTTCTTATCATGTGAAATCACATGAGGACGTCATCTCCATCACTCGGATCACGTGGAATCTAATTTTGATTCGTGCAATCTGTCTTTGTGTCCACAGGTGGTGGACTGTTCCTGGGATGAGACGGTGAAAATCTACACACCTCTATGCCTGGCTGCCCCTCCGCCTAGCGCACGGTAGAGAGATCATAATTGCCCTGCCGCAAGGAACAGGAGAGAGGACTTTTAGGACGGCAGTGGGTTTCAATCATGGCCGTGGTGTTTGCCAAAGCTTCACTGCGGCTTTCATAATGATTCTACTAAAAGGGGGGCTGTGGGAACGCGTCATCCTAGCCCGCACACACAACAGAGTCTGAATACAGATGGGAAAGCGGGGATTCCTCCCCGTCTGAGAGAGAGTTTTATATGAAGGTTGCTCAACTCAAACACGTGCCAACAAAATGCCTGATGATCTGCTGTTTGTCCTTATTGTTGGTAGAATGTATGGTCATATTGGTGTATTTAGTGATAGTGTACTGATTTAGTGAGGGGTTGAAATGCATTTGATTATTTACTTAATTTCTCTGGGTCCTCGACCAAGGAGGAACAAACCTGGCCATATAACTCGACACACAGGCTTGAACTCTATCCATGATCTTGTCAGACTTTCCATTGCATTAAAATGTTCATTCTACGGATATGAAAGTAAATGTCATGAATCTGACAGAATGTTCTCTGTGCCCTGGTGGGAGAGGTGAGGGGAGAGAGCCCTAATTTAGCCCTCAGCAATCCCAGCTTTATGCTGCTTTATGCATATGAGTTGGGCTGCCGATTGGTGCAGCGTTCTAAGGCACTGCATCTCAGTGCTAGAGGTGTCACTACAGACCCTGGTTCGATTCCAGGCTGTATCACAGCTGGCCGTGATTGGGAGACCAATTGGGTGGCGCACAGCAGCCTTAGAGTTTGGCCTTCATTGCAAATAAGAATTTGTTCTTAACTGACTTACCTAATTAAATAAAGGTTCAATAAAAAATAAACGCTGTTGAGGCCTGAACCAAATGTTCTCTGGAGACTGTTTTTTGTGTGTGTGTGGTGTGTGTGTGAGTACATTTCATAATAAAAGTGACTGCACACAGGCGAGCTGTCTGGCATTGCACCAATCTGAAATAGGCTCCAACCCTCTTGGAATTAGTATTTTGCAATCTTCTTTGCTATTGCTTCTTTTTTTGCATATAGACTGAATTCATTGTCTTTCACCGGTTTATTATTTTGCCTATGGGCCTACGTTTATTTTAGTGTTTGTTTGTTTTAGTTTCTTTATGCTTGTCTTATCAAGATTTGCTTAGCGCTATGGACTAAATGGCAATCACACTGGATGCATTCTTATCACACATAATTCCTACTGGTCGATATGGGAAAACTTACAAGGGAAATATATAAACAGAGTGTGCCTTTCTTTGCTTAAAATTGTATTTAATCATGAAACATACCAACTTTATGCCTATTTTATTTTAATGATCCTCCATCATTTGGATTTTTCACACTGGAAGCTGAATTGTCGTGGTCAAAATCAATCTACAGAGATATATTTTTTTAAATACACCAGAGACAGTAATGCATGGTTGAGGTAACACTGTAGAGAAGGGTTCCCCTCAACTTCATGTCCCTTGAAGAAAATTAACTGGGTCCATGTGCCCTGGTCCCCGTTCATCGTGGCACTACAATTTAGTCTAATTTACGCCGATTTCATGCGTTTGCAAAGCGTTGTAATTGGTCCGAGGACTGCAATATGTAAATAAAACAGACTGGTAAAGTCCTTCAAAGTAAGTAGGCTGGTTCCTACGTCCGTTATTGTGGGTAAAAGGCAACCAACCACAGTTGCGGCAAATGTGTTATTCAACGTGGCAACTTAAGCGCTCAAGTGTTGCGCTCATGCAGCTCTGTTCTAGAGGTAATATACTGTCGGGTTTACCCATATGCACTGTAGTTTAGTTCTTTCACAACAGCTCACCTCGCAGTCTCTGTGCTGTATCCAACAGCATGTGACACCAAAGTAAGTAAGATAGAACCTCACGAACAGAAAAGGTGATTTAATTGATGAAAAACGCATATTCAAACATTTGCGTCAACATTCCCAAGCGTTTTTATCTTCAACGTTTTGGGACCAGCCTCTATTTGTTTTACGGACCCGTTGTATTGAAAGGTCCTGCTTGCAATCGATTTTTTTCTTGACATTAATAACTTGGACATTTACAGCTGTGCTCTCAAGGAGAAAGGCTGTACAGTATACACTTTATTCAAAGGGACTAAGCGCACAATAAGGACTCACCGTTATTTTTCTTGCTCTTGCGTAAAGGGAAATTCAAGGCAACCATGGAAGTTTGTAAAGGTCGTTTTCTTGGTATCTCCGTCGCTGTTGCTCATGGATTTTTCTCGGGATCGTTGAACATTTTGCTAAAATTTCTCATCACGACTTATAACTTCAACTACCTCACTCTCATCCAGTGCCTCACCAGCACATTGGCGGCGGTTACACTTGAGATACTAAGGAGACTGGGAAAAGTAGACATACCCCCGTTCAGCCTCCAACTAGCCAAAGTCTTCGGAAGTGTTTGTATTCTGTCCACATTACAGTCCACTCTGACACTATGGTCTCTCAGAGGACTGAGTCTACCCATGTATGTGGTTTTCAAACGTTGTCTACCGTTGGCCACCCTGGGTATCGGCGTGTGCATTCTGAAGAACGGAACCCCATCAGTGGGGGTCATAACGGCGGTGCTCATCACTACCGGAGGAGCAGCTTTAGCTGGTAAAATTACACGTATTATTATATTATACTTATACATCAAGTTAAGTAGGAACGAAACATTATGATGTATTCTAAATGCCTATCCATATGGTGCATATTACGCAGTTAAAAGTGGTGAGTCTTATGGGCTTCAAATTACTGCATACAAGCGATAATTCATCCTAGAGCCAATATTACAAATACACCAACCTGCCCACTGGGCACAGACGTCATTTCAAGGTTTTGTTGTGATTTAAGTCTGGTTGAGTTCTCAACTAACTTGAGTTCAAGAAAAACACAAGTCACTATGTCATTGGATTTATATATATATATATATATTAATCAAAATTCCCTTTTCAGTTGATTACTTTTTGCAAATCCAATCAGTTTTCTACGTTGATTCAATGTCATCACATATGTATATCGTTTTTTTTTTAATGACGTGGAAACTTGATTCAACCAGTTTTTGCCTACTGGGGATTACAACAAAAAAACAAGTTAAGAAAGTGATTCGTGTTTTCTAAAAAGGTGCCATTGTAAAGTATACAGATGCAGAAGTTCTGAATGTTGCTGATACTGTGAGGAAAATGCGCCACCTTGCTCTGTCCCCATTGCGCCATCATATGGATAGGATGTGTTAAAGATGTCTCCACACTACTTTATAATAACTTTCAGAAGAGCCATTACATCCGCACCGCAAATTGGCCAGTGTTACCTAGTGTTGGTTTTTCAGTGTAAAATTTCTAGACTTGATTCAAGAGTTATCTGTGGAGTTGGACTTATCACACCCGTTATTACTGAGATGGTTATTCCAGTTTAGATGGTTTAGGTAGTCTCATTGAGCAATCTTCCTTACCTTGGCAGTCATTCTGAATGCAGATTCCAATAGGAATTACATATCACTTTACAAGCCAGCATAAACTTGCCTGATTTGGCCTCCAAACAAGGAGTTTCAGACCACTGCGTTAGGCGTCAAAGTAAGGTCTTATGATATATGTAATGTGTTGCTATAAAGAGTTTAATTTCAATGATAACATATTCACACGGGCACTGACTTGATGAAGGCTACAGGACTGAATGCCATGGAATGCAATAACCATGTCACTATCAAACACAGTCATGGATGGTACTGGTAACTCCACAATTCATGGAAAGGCACACTGGGAAATATGCAAATAAGGCTTTACACCCTACAGTGTTAAAGCAACACCCAAAAACGAGTTACTACAACACTACAGGGGTTAATTCTCTAACACTGAGAGTAATAGCATTAGCTCTAAGCAAAGTGTTAGTAAAGTGTGGACCCATATAGACTGAAAAAGTGTTATATTTAACACTCAGAGAGCTGATTAAACACTAGATAATTTTTGACAATAAGAAAGTTTTGAGAAAAAAAAGTAATCGCGTATTTTCTTTTGCTGTTCTCTCACCACTGTGGTTCTTATTGTGACACGGTGTCTGTGTTAACTCAGGGTCTGGTGACGTGACGGGTGACCCGTTTGGCTACGTGACGGGCGGCCTGGCTGTGATCATCCACGCCTCCTACCTGGTCCTGATCCAGAAGACCAGCATAGACAGTGAATATGGCCCCCTCACGGCCCAGTATTCCATCGCCATCATGGCCTCCCCAGTTCTCTTAATCTGCTCCATCGTCAGCATGGACTCCATCAACATGTGGAGCTACACGGGCTGGAGTAACCCCTTCATCTCTGGCATCTTCTCCATCTGCATCATCATCGGCTGTGCCATGAACTTTACCACGCTGCAGTGCACCTACATCAACTCAGCCGTCACCACCAGCTTTGTGGGCGTGGTAAAGAGCATCGCCACCATCACAGTGGGCATGGTGGCCTTCAGCGACGTGGAGCCCACCAGGCTGTTTGTGGCCGGCGTGGTGGTCAACACGGTGGGTTCGATCACCTACTGTATCGTCAAGTACTTTGAGACCAGGAGGAAGACCCTCTACCAGGACCTGGAGGAGCAAAGCAAGGACGAAACTCTGCCTGGACAGCCTTACATCGAGAAGAAGCCACCCAACGGAGACCTGGAGCCCCTGCCCAATGGTCGCAGAGGGTCTGACGGAGGATTGATCGAAGGATCTATCCCCACACAGGAGCACCTACTCAATGATCAGCGCCTCAGTGACTACCCACCTCAAGACACCAGCAACAGTATGGAGTTTGTAGAACTCCAGAGAGAGGCCTTCCATAGCGAGAACCGGGCCAGCCCGTCTGTGAGTGACAGTTACGTGGGGGTGTGGAGGTCCATCCGTAACCTGAAGTTCTTCAAGAAAGACACCTTAATAGATAATATGGAGGTGCAGAGCCCTTGATGGGGAATCTCTATTTTCAAAGGATGCATGTTTTGTCAGTCCTTTATGTTTCTATTTATTTGTAAGACTGCTTTGACATTGCACACTGATGAATGTTTTTGAGATCCGTTTTTTTTTTTGGCAAACATGCTCTTATGGAAGCAAAAAAATATTTTTAAGAAGACGGAATGTTCATATGAACTGGATAAAAATACTGACTATTCTTTAAAAAGAAACATTTGTTTTAATGTTTTATATTGATTTTATCAGTTATATTAATAACAGGTGAATAATTGATAGTACATCGTGTAAGGTTGAAATTTATATGTTATGACATGTTATAAAAAAAATATGAATAATTTATTTGCACGTAATGTTACTGCCTGTCCTGATTCTGTAAGGTCCATGAATTGTGATGTTTGGCAAGCGAAAAGCAATAGCAACTGCCATTTGCATGAACAATGCAAATGTCAATTTACACCATTTTTATGAGACTGTTCCACTGGGAAGTTGGCTTCTTCTTTATGATAAAACCATTAGAGTGAAATGCATGGTAATTGTTTTAGCCATATTGCCTTTCCATTGAGGAATCTTCTTGAATTACCAACAATAGATAGCTGTTGTGATAAGGTTCACTTATTATCAACGCTATATAGGCGTACTGAAAGCGTCTCCCAGGGGCAGATTGTGAGGACATCATTATGGGTAGACCACATCGATCCTTAATGTCAATATTAGATTGGAAAGAGAATTACTTCTGTCTCTACAGAACACATGGCTCATTAGTCAAAGTAAACCACAACAATTCCCGTAGAGAAGATCTGAGCTGTTGAAGAAAACACAGCTATTTCACATCACCCCCAAGGAGGATTCCTGTGTCGTGATTCAAAGTAATACTGTATACATATCTGAAAGCTAATGCATTTTCCAGCATGTTTTAGAATACTTCCTTATCTAAATGCATGCAGTGAGAGGATGTTTGTGTCCTTCCAGAGTACCTGCAGTGGAGAGGAGAGGGAGAAGCGTGAGCAATCTGTCCCCCTTACCAACCAGAAAGAGGCCTGCAGTCAGCACTTTAGCTGCAGGAAAATCCATCCCAAAGTGCCTTTGAAATCCTTCAGTGGGACTCTGGAAGTACAGATAGACCAGGGGAAAAAAATAACCGGACTTGGAAAATAAAAAATAAATAGGCGATTCTGATTGAGAAAGGGGAGTTTTTTCCACATCCTCTCATTTTGGGGGGAAATAGAGATGAATTCAGACAAATGTACAGGAAAGGAAACAACATGCACACATCGGAGTGGTTTTTGAATTAAACAATATTCAACATTGGATCGTCTGCTGCACTCCAGTATTGTCTACTTTCAATTATGTTATCTAGGTGTTTCTCTATGTAGACCACTGATTGTGGAATCAATCACAGAGTGATAGTTAAACACCTCATTAACCAAATCTGCATGGATTCTCCATACAATCCATACCATACAGCTACACTTTCTAATGTTGGCCTGCCCATCAACACAGCCTCTGTCTCATCCTCATTTATGTGATAAGCAAAAGGTACTTTAATAAAAATGCCATCTTTTTAGGAGACGTTCATTCCCATTTCCCATTTTTGCTAGCAAAAAGTTTACTGAAAGTATTTTACTAAGAAATGCCATGGTAGAGAGAGAGGGGGAGAGAGAGTCATATTTCCATAAAATGGAAAACAAAGCCTGTAATGACACAATTTCTGGTGAATTCAATAAATGTGAGATTGAACATTACACGCTATTGCAATTATTCAGGAGGAAGATATGGCTGAGAAACATCAGGCGTAGGGACTTCAGTCTGCAGAAGTCCTTTGAGGACCTGAAGAAAGGGCCATTGTGCTGTGTGTGACGAGCACTTTGAAGAGTGTTTTATTCTGATTAAGGTACGATCTATCTTTGTCAATGAAATACATTTCAGTGAAATGATACTGAACTTTTCTGGTAAAAAATGTCTCTTTCAAAAGGGTTCACGGAAGACACTGTCCTCAGAGGCAGTACCTACCAGAATAAATAGCTGGAATCCACCCCCTCAATCTGCAACAGATGCACGACGTAGTCTAGAAAGAAGTAAGCCAACTACAAAGTTTGTAGGTATAAAGTCTTGAACAGGTATAAAGTCTTGGTATATTTTTGAAGGAGAGGACAGGGAAGCAGATATATGAGTTTTAGGTGAGAAAGAGAGGGTAGACCCAGCTCCAGCAGAGGAAGCAGCAGATGCTGAGTTTAGTTCAGCTGGTCTGCAGGAGGTGGTCTGTCAGGGGACAGAGGTGGTAGAAGGCATCCTCACGAGCATACAGGAAGCTCAGGTGTCAAAGGAAGCAGCATGTACCACAGTTGTCATGCAGGAGGGGGCCTTCATCCAATTGAAGGAGGTCTACAGTATAATAATAATAATAATACATCCACAGTGGTTAATTGCACACACATTGAAACAAAAATATCACAGATGTTACTTTTTTAAGAGAATACAGTTCCTGGAAAATAAGCTGTTAAAATCACACAAAAACAACCGCCAAAAGCAAAGCAGGCATGCCACAAGACTAAGAGCCATCAAAACCAAGTATGTCGTCATCTTAAAGATTGGAATAACACACATTTTGACTTCTAATAGACAACAGTAGGATTGATTATACAATTATATGGTGATTTCATCATGCATATATACTCTTTATAATTTGTAGAACAAAATAAGATCCAATGTTGGAGGGCATGGAGTCACTACCTCCACATCTAAAGGACTACTTCAAACTACATTGCAGTGTGCAGAGTTATAAGAGAGGGCGGAGGTTCTCTGTGGAGATTAAACAACTTAGAATACAGCTGTACCACAACAGTCCTTCCATTCCTGCAGGAAAAATTATCCTGCCATCCCTAGTACCCTCCATTGGTACCTTGCCCGCACCATTGGTTGTTTCGCTATATTGGATCACTCCAATATATTGGTATCACTCCGCAGCGGAGGGATACATCCGAGGTGAGGATTTACTTCCCTGTACACCTGTGTCACGGCTGGGTCCGCCCGTATATATATAGACCCCATGGCGACGACACAAGGTTCTCTTTCTTTTTCTCGGCGGACGTCCGTATGGTTTGAGGTACAAACTTTCTGAAGTTTGCTTGGTAAGTCACTGGTAAGTCTAATATATTGCGTGGAAGTATACTCACTGGCTGTTTGCAGTCTGGAGAAGCTGGCCATATGGGCAGCCCCTCCTTTTGAGTGCTCCACTCTGCGCTGGTTGATCTGTATTTTCCACCCGTGGTTTTGTTAGCGTTACACTACGACTCTGTGTGCAACCATTAGCATGGTGGCTCTTGCTGCCACAAACTATCATTTATTTTACACAACTTGCCAACTGACTTGTTCTATGTGTGTGTTGTGAATTGCTTTAACATGCTGTTGTTCTTTCACCTGCAGAGTGTAAGAGTAGAGTGGTGGGCTTTCCACTACATTGAGACATTCACTTTGGAGTTCCTTAATGTAGTTACTCCATCATATGGTGCTGTTTTCACTGCTTGGATATTAAACCAGTAGGTAATATTGCAGTTGGCGTAAAACAAATCAATCAAATCCATTACCTGGTTGCAGTTTTTTTGTCTGCCTGCTTTCCCACACGGGTCCCATTTTTTGCAGAGGTACTGGGTAATTTATCCCTCACCAGGTTCCTATTCCTCCAAGCGGGTCACTTCATAAGCTCTCCCAGGGCATCGGACCCCTGCTCCATGGCCTTGTTGGCTTGACTGAGCTTATGGCTTCCCTTTGTGGCAAGTGTGATGTAGGCATCCCCCCTGGGGATCTGCATACCTCGTGTTTGCACTGCCTGGGTTTAAGCCACGTGGAGAGGGCGGTGGAGCGCCCTACTGGATGCCTATTTTGTGTGGTGTTCTCAGAACGCCTGCGCCTGGCGTGATTGGAGGCCATGCACAAGTGGGTCGGCCAGGCTCAGGCTCACCTGGGAATGAGTTCCCTCCCTCAGGAGTGGTGTGCCAGCAAGCTGTTAGTCCCTCTACTGGGCCCAGTAACCCTACCAGGAAGTGTGGCTGGAGCCACCGCCCATCTGCTGCCAGTCCTGAACGGGGGCAGGAGTCGGACCGCTGGAATCACCTTGAATGGAGGGCGCATGCCCTGTGTCAGGAGGTTGATAGCTTCAATAGCGACGACAGCTGTTCCCTGTTGGCCAGTGATAGGCTGTTCCTGGGCGATGATGCTGGCACTGTTCCCCACCATGAGCGGGGCTGACAGGTCATCAGGAGCCTACTCACTCGGGTAGCCACTGCACTGGACATCAAACTGGTGGACAGTGATGACTCTCCATCTGTCCCCATCCCTGCTGAATTCCGTGCGGCCTTGCAGGAGAGCTGGGCCTCTTCCAGGGGGCGCTTCCGACTCAGCAGAGAATGGACCATGGAGCTATGTTGCGGGCGCAGAGTCACTCTGCCTCAGGGAGTACCCAACCATGGACACTATGATTGCTGCCATTGTCCTCCAAGGACTGGGAGATTATAGGGCGGAACCCAGAACTGAAGCCGGGATCCCCCCAGAGTCTTTGATGCAGACTTGAAAGCCACATTTGGGTCTCTCTGCTCTCTTGGCCACCTTACCAATGCAGCCATGCTGCTGCAGGCCTCCCCCCATCTCACTATCCTGGTGAGGAGAACAAAAACAAACAGAGAAAAGGAGAGTCATACAATCCCTTTATCCCAGGGATCATCAACTAGATTCAGCCGAGTGCCTTTTGTTCTTGAGCGGAGGGCCAAATAAAACCGCCCATGGGCCAATTTCATCCCGCAAGTTGGGGGAACCCTGCTTTGTCCTCACTGTCACTCAGAAACTAATTCCAATGTCTGCCTGGAGATGATTCTGATCAAAACAAAACGATTGTAAAATAATTTCAGTTCCAACACCTGGTTCTAGCTCGTTTGAAGTGTAACCATGCAGCACATTAATTCATGCAAACTCTGTTCGTATATGCTCATCCTATACCATATGCTAGCTACTGTTTGCTATTTTTCTGGCACGTGCAGAATCTGATTTATTGATCTACAGTAGCTAGCTAACGTTAGCAAGCGAATCGCCATTTTGCAGAAAAATATAAAATATACTGTATGTATCGAACTAGCTACTATTTCTCTCTTGCCCATGTGAAATTATAAAATGTATTAAGAGAACAGTAATGGGTTAGCTATAGTTAATAAACTAAATTATATTTTTTGCAAAGTTAGCTTAGCCATATCGCGCAAGTTGACTGCTCCATTGCTCCCGTTCTTTGGATTGCATCTTCCCAGGTCCCGGTAGTGTAAGATAAACTCTGTGTTGTGTGTATTGTCAGTCTGCCACCAACAGTCTGTGACCTGTGGGTCAGAGCGTGAAATTCACCGTCCAAGTCTGTGTGACAGCTTTCCCCTACCTATCCCTTTTATCATAGGATATTGGTCTTCCTTGTCTTGTGCTGACTTAGCCCACCAGCTAATGTGTGTGTGTGTGTGTGTGTGTGTGTGTGTGTGTGTGTGTGTGTGTGTGTGTGTGTGTGTGTGTGTTGGCCACATACTCCAGTGCAGACCATGTCAAAATATCAATCAATCAAATGTATTTATCAAGCCCTTTTTACATCAGCAGAAGTCACAAAGTGCTATACAGAAACCCAGCCTAAAACTCCAAACAGCAAGCATTGCAGATATAGGAGCACGTGGCTGGGAAAAACTCCCTAGAAAGGCAGGAACCTAGTGTTGTGTCTTTGGCTATGCCGGATTAAGTGATATTACATGCTATTCTATAAGATTATTTCTCCATAATTAATATCACCTGATTGAGCTAATCATGTAAATGTAATTAACTAGAGAATCGGGCACCACGAAGGAATATTTATAGAGCTGCCCGCCTGTCCCACATCACTACTCTGGACGGCTCTGACTTAGAATACGTGGACAACTACAAATACCTAGGTGTCTGGTTCGACTATAAACTCTCCTTCCAGACCCACATCAAACATCTCCAATCCAAAGTTAAATCTAGAATTGGCTTCCTATTTCGCAACAAAGCATCCTTCACTCATGCTGCCAAACATGCCCTTGTATAACTGAGAGAGAGAATTAGAGGGAGCATACTTAAATTCACACAGGACACCAGATAAGATAGGAGAATTACACCAGATATAACAGACTGATATCAACAGACTACAAACTTAGTACCCTGAGACAAGGTGGAGTATATCCAAAATGCTTTTGCGTTCTGAGTTGGGGCCATCTAGCACTCCCTCCAACATGGGGGATGCAACAACGGACTCAGATAGCCGTGATGATGACCTGATCTCCACTCTGGCATCCAACCAGCACTTTAGTGACCAAGGTGATGAGATGCCCAACATGGTGAAGGAGGTGCCAACCAATGTTGTGAACCCATTCAGTCTCAACGCTAAAGATGGGTCAGAGGAGTCATTCCGAAGTTCTGATCACACGGAGTCAGAAGAAAGCTCTGCCTCACTACGTGCAGCCCTGAGTGCAGCCTTAGCTAGGATAGAGCTTGATGACCCTGCAGCTAACCTGTTCTTTTAGAAGGCTGTGGCAGCTATATTGTTCAGTGTGCAACCTTCACCAGCTTTTCTTACAGAGCTTCAGAGATACTGGGCCGACCTGCAGGCTCTCACCCACCACGGCAAGGATAGTAGTACGCTATCTGACATGTGCGATGCATAACAACATGGGCTGGACCATATGCCTAAGGTGGAGGAATGCATAGCAGAGCTGATGCTCTTCCCAGATGAACCCCTGAAGGATGACATCCGCTGCCCCAGATGAGCTGCCGTCACATTTGGAAATCCCTTTCAGTGCTCATGCTAGCACAGAACAGGATGCTCCAGCCGGAACACGCAGTCCTGGATCTCTGCAACCTGAAGGATGCATCTCTTCAAGCGTTTGCGTTCATGACCAGAGCTCTAGGCAGAAGTCCACCCTAGTTGTGACTCGTCGCCAGGTCTGGCTTGCCCGAGCCCCAATGTCCTATGACTCCAGTCGGACGCTGAGAAAGCTCAAAGTAGTCCCCAGACTGCTCTTTGTCCCTGCAGCTGAGCGGGCCATTGAACGTAGAAAACAGCTGAGTCAGGCTACAACGCTGTGGAACCCACAGTCCAGAAACCAGGCATCGCAGAATCGTGGCAGAGGGAGGCCTGACGGCCGTGAACATCACCACTCTCACTTTGCCCAGCCCTACACACGCCCTTGGCCCCACCACCAGGCTACAAAGGTGTTCGCCAGCCCCAGATGGCGATGCAGCTACCCCAGCCCCCCAAGAGGCCAGGGCCATGGTCACCCCCCACCAACCCCACAAACAGGCGTGGAGGCAGAAAGGGAATGGCGTTGTTGGCCAAGTTACCCAGCAGCACCTGGCCTCCCTACAAGCCATTCATCTCCCAGGCAAGGTGAACGAGGTGGTGTTCTTCTTATCATGCCAGAAGCCTCCTGGGGGGATGGAGACTTCATCCGCAAGTAGTGAAGATGATATAGCAGCAGTTTGGACCAGCACACCTCAGAGCAAACATCACACTGCTCCCTCTGGTTCTCTCCCCCTGGGCATGGATGCCTTAGCCCACACATGGCCAGAGGGCCTACTGTATGCTTTCCATCCGACCCCCCTGATCTTAGCAACGCTGCACAGGGTCTCTCAAGCTCAGCACAGGCTGCTGCTTGTAGCCCCCAGATTTCCAGCGAGACCCTGGTTTCGAACCCTCCTCAGTCTTCCAGAGGAAGAACCTTGGCAGCTCCCTCACAGACAGGACCTGCTCTCACAGTTGGATGTCAGGATATGGCATCCCAGACCAACTACAGCTATGGGTGTGGCCTCTGAAGAGCCCAACCCTCTACAGATTGGCTGCAATCCTGCTATTATCGAGATGTTACAGAAGGCCAGAGCCCAATCAACCAGGATTATGTATGCTGGTCGCTGGAAGCTCTTTACCGAATGGTGCTCTAATAAGGCGGTCTCTCTGCCTCGAAGATGTATGCCTCAGCCATATCGGCTAACCATTTATGCATTGATTGAAAATTGGCAGGGGCCCACTACATCATCTGACAATTCTTACAAGGTGTCCACCGGCTGCATCCTTCCAGGGCCGTCCGCGGAGCATCCTGGGATCTGCCACTAATACTTGAGGATTTGACACAACCTTCCTTTGAGCATACGGATGAGATGGACATAAAATTGTTATCTCTGAAAATGGTTTTCATCTTAGCTATTTCATCAGCGAAACGTGTGAGTGAGTTCCACATGCTCTCTGTGAGTCCAGTCTGCCTACGATGGAAGGCAGACGACCTAGGCGTGACCTTATGGCCCAATACAGCCTTTTTACCTACGGTTTTATCAACCCTTCACATCAATCAAGCCATCGAACTGGCGGCTTACTGCCCCCTCCTTTCCAGAATGCGGAGGAGGAGCTAGCAAATGTCCTGTGTCGAGTCCGTTCCCTCAAACACTACATGCAAGCCTCGGAGCACTACAGGAAGTCAGACCAGCTGTTTCTGTGGTTCGGTGGGAAGTCAAAAGGCCTTCCATTGTCCAAGCAGAGGCTTTCACACTGGGTTGTGGATATCATCGCTCAGGCCTACAAGGGTGTAGAGCTCCCTGTCCCAGAACGTGTGATATGTCGCCACATCCTGGGCTGCGCTGAGAGGCATCCCCCTGAATGAGATATGCGCAGCTGCTACCTGATCGTCGCCCTGCACGTTTTCAAAATTAAACAAGGTTAACGTCACATCCTGCCACACCTTGGGCTCTGCCATTCTTCGAGTGGCACTGGCACATTAATCAGAGGTTAGTAGTGCTATTTCTCGCAACCTTGATGGTATGAGTCATCCATTCTTTCAACCGTACTGGCGGTCTGAAAGGTATGAAGTAGAAC
The DNA here is from genome assembly GCF_018296145.1 of Oncorhynchus tshawytscha. Classification (NCBI taxonomy): domain Eukaryota; kingdom Metazoa; phylum Chordata; class Actinopteri; order Salmoniformes; family Salmonidae; genus Oncorhynchus; species Oncorhynchus tshawytscha. The sequence goes on along the minus strand of NC_056446.1, from coordinate 15,043,035 downwards.
GGAAGTTACGAATATAACTATGGTTCTATGAATACCTGGAAGACAGTCAGTACATTCCTGTCACTCTGAATCTTTTGGCGAAAAGATTCTCTGTACTCCATACATTTTCCCTGAGACCCAAAAGTACTCGTTACATTTTGAATGCTTAGCAGGACAGGAAAATTGTCAAATTCACACCCTTATCAAGAGACCGTTCCTGGTTATCTCTAATGCCTCTGATCTGGCGGACTCACTAAACACAAATGTTTAATTTGTAAAGATGTCGGAGTGTTGGAGTGTACCCCTGGCTATCCGTAAAAAAAATTCAACGGTGCTGTCTGGTTTGCTTAATATAAGGAATTTGAAATTATTTATACTTTTGATACTTATAACCAAATACTTTTAGACTTTTACTCAAGTAGTATTTTACTGGGTGACTTTCACTTTTACTTTAGTAATTTTCTATTAAGGTATTTTTTACTTTCATTCAAGTATGACAACTTTTTCCACCACTGTATATAGCCTGCCTAAATAGCTGCATGTAGGCAAATTCCCCTCCTGAAAAAGGTACATGAAATCGCTAGACTACCTGTTCTCGTGCTTATGTTTTCTTTGATTACTGTTACAACTGAAAAAGTACTACGTTTGTTTGAACAAGCGGTAGCAGAGTCATGGAGTGAGTAGCAGCTGGAAGGCTGTAAAGTGTAAAGTACTTAAGGGAAATTCTTTAAAGTAACCACCAACGTTTCTGCATCACTGTGCCTTCTCTTTGTTTTCATAGCTTATGGTTTATTCACCATTAGTCAGCACATCTACACTAAATCATTTTCTCCAGCTCATGCTTTTTGTTAGACTTTTATATTTTTGACAACTTTTACTTTTACTCCGCTACATTCCTAAAGAAAATATGTACTTTTTAATCCCATACGTTTTCCCAGACAACCAAAAGTACACGTTACATTTTGAATGCTCAGGCAGGACAACAATGTGGTCCAATTCACGCACCCATCAATATAACACATTTTTATCTCTACTGCTTCTGATCTGGTCGGACTCACTGAACACATAGTGGGTTTGTAAATTATGTCTGAGTGTTGGACTGCCCGTCTGTCATAAGAAAAACAAAACAAAAATTGTGCAGTCTGGTTTGCTTAATTTGACTTTTACTTGAGTCCTTTTTCATCTTTACTTTTACTCAAGTATGACAAGTGGGTACTTTTTACATCACTGCTTAGGGTCATGTAAAAAAAATGCTGGGTAGGCCGTTATTTTGTGCTAATATTTTGGCTACCATGGCTATGCCCTCATAGCAGTGGCGACCCGTTATTCAGGGTTTTGCGCCCCACACTTGCCTGTGTTGTTTGATATTTTGGCATTAATACGTGTCACATATCAGTTTGCAAACAATGTAAAAAAACAACAACAACAACATGTAACTGAGTTAATAAAGCCACATACCAACATGGTCTCTTTTTTGCTTTCTTATGTAAGGCAGCTCCAAAATGCAGGTGTTTCAGCCTAGCTCAGTTCTTTCTGTGGTGGTGGGGCTAGCTAGCAGAAAATACAGAGCGTTGCGCCTGTTTAGCTGTTGTCTGTCATGATTGGCTCCGTTTTCTGTCACTCATGGGACAGTACGTCATCCCCAATTCTAAGGTTAGAGCTCAAAAATGTTAGCCCCTTAGGTTCTGTCAAAGAGTTATATTGGAAGTGCCCATCCAAGAAGGCTCAATGTCATTGGCCACAGATAGAATGATATCAAATCACGTTATATGTACAGTAGCTTTGATTGGACTGATCATGTCAACATCATACTTTCAAAATCTAGCAAGATAGCAGTTGTCACACATTATATAGGATGCCAGCGAGATATGTATACTGTAGCTAAAGTAATACATGTGTATGTGTATGTTGTGTAGTAAGCTGTTAGTAGCCCATGTGCCTCACCCCAATAATTTGGGACAATTTTCACCAACGTGGTATTGTGAACACATGGTTCGTGGCCGGTGTGTGCTCTCATACCGTCCCTGGAGGGGGTGCGTCACCTGAGTGGGTTGATTCACTGATGTGGTCATCCTGTCTGGGTTGCCCCCCCCCCCCTTTGTGGGCTATACTCAGCCTTGTCTCAGGATGGTAAGTTGGTGGTTGAAGATATCCCTCTCGTGGTGTGGGGACTGTGCTTTGGCAAAGTGGGTGGGGTTATATCCTTCCTGTTTGGCCCTGTCCGGGGGTGTCCTCGGGTGGGGCCACAGTGTCTCCTGACCCCTCCTGTCTCAGCCTCCAGTATTTATGCTGCAGTAGTTTATGTGTCGGGGGGCTAGGGTCAGTTTGTTATATCTGAAGTACTTCTCCTGTCCTATTCAGTGTCCTGTGTGAATTTAAGCGTGCTCTCTCTAATTCTCTCTTTCTCTCTTTCTCTCTCTCGGAAGACCTGAGCCCTAGGACCATGCCTCAGGACTACCTGACATGATGACTCCTTGCTGTCCCCAGTCCACCTGGCCGTGCTGCTGCTCCAGTTTCAACTGTTCTGCCTTATTATTATTCGACCATGCTGGTCATTTATGAACATTTGAACATCTTGGCCATGTTCTGTTATAATCTCCACCCGGCACAGCCAGAAGAGGACTGGCCAGCCCACATAGCCTGGTTCCTCTCTAGGTTTCTTCCTAGGTTTTGGCCTTTCTAGGGAGTTTTTCCTAGCCACCGTGCTACTACACCTGCATTGCTTGCTGTTTGGGGTTTTAGGCTGGGTTTCTGTACAGCACTTTGAGATATCAGCTGATGTACGAAGGGCTATATAAATACATTTGATTTGATTTGTTTGCCTATAACCGGGTTTAAAGAAATGTAATCACTGAATATTGTAAGAGCTTTCATTGTCTGTTTATATGTAAGAACGGCCCATGTTCTGAATTCTGTCGCTGTACATTTTAAAAGTGCTGAACAAAAAGTTATATTGACTACGTCAGTCGCCTCTCGCTCGTTAATGTCTTAATCGAAATTACGGATGGCCTCTTATCCGCTTGTACAAACTATGGCATAAGGGGACGACATCTCAATTGTCAGTAGAAACCACATTTGTTTAAGCAAGTCAGCCATATCAGCTATGTTTGTTTTGTAACACAGTAAATGAGGCTGAATGAACTGTAGCAGAGGTAAGGTGTTGGGACTCTGCTTTTGGGACAGCTTTATGTAGGCCCAAACAGTTTGTGGTGTCACACCTGCTCCTGCTCCTGCTCTCCCTCCCTGGCGCTCGAGGGCGTCAGGCTTCCCAGCATTACGCACTCCTGCCACCATTATTACGCACACCTGCTTCACTCATCACGCGCATCAACGATTCATTGGACTCACCTGGACTCAATCACCTGTGTTATTACCTCTCCTACATTGTTACGTTCCACCGTGTCTGTGTTGTGGTTTTGTTTGTATGTGTGTGTTTCAGGATGGCTTCCTGAAATTCCCCCAAGCAGCTTATTGGTCGGCCCCCATTGATGATTGGAGCTGACCCCGCCCCCTCGTCAGAAACAGCTGTCTTCAATTACAGACTCCTTCTGAAGTAATATAAGCCAGTGTTCTGTTGCTCAGAAAAGAGATGATTGCTGAGAGAATAGAGCTGAGGCTTATATCATATGTTGGTTGTTGCGAAGAGAGCTGATTGTTATGTTCTGTGTTAGTTTGTTGCTCAGAGCGAGAGAGCTTCTTTAATGTCCTTAGTTATTTCTCAGTTTTTGTTGTGAAATAGTTTGTATTCTGTTTCATTTGTTCCTGAAGGGGAAGGCACCTAGGGAGTGCTTAGGCAAGAGACCTGCGAGCATACATAACCTGTAGGATTTACTGTCTATGCACACTAGGTAAGACCTGGGCAGACCACCCCCTGTATTTTGGCTAGCGCACCAGGTGGTGCTAAAATAGGTAAGTAGTGGGTAAGGTAAAGTAGGAGAGGGGTCTTTGACATTGACTTTCTTTGCTTTGGTTCCGTCCAGCCCCTTTTCCCCAAATTAACGTGTGATAGAATAACTTCTCTGTAAACGGTACCAATCTCTGCCTTTGTCATCCTTACTCGCACCTACAGCCCCATACTTCTTTTACTCCATGGGGAGTAGAGTTGTAGCAGGCGTAGGTATCATACATTTGTCTGTTCCCAGTTTCTGCATTAATTGTCGTATGTCGTTGTGTTACCCGGTTCTGACACTGTTCCTGTCTGTGCAAAATTAAATGTAGCTGTCTATTCACCACCAACAACTGATGTTGGCACTAAGATAGCACTCAACAAGCTCTAAGGCCATAAGTAAACAAGAAAATGCTCATCCAAAGGTAGCACTCCTAGTGGCCAGGGATTTTAATGCAGGGAAACTTAAAGCTGTTTTTACCTCAGTACTTCCAACATGAATGTGTAATCGGAGGGGGAAAAAACTCTGGACCACCTTTACTCCACACACAGACGTGTACAAAGCTCTCCCTCCATTTGGCAAATCTGACCATAACTCTATTCCCTTGAGTCCTGCTTACAAGTAAAAACTAAAGCAGGAAGTACCAGTGACTCGCTCAATAAGGAAGTGGTCAGATGGTGCAGATGCTAAGCTACAGGAATATTTTGCTAGCACAGACTGGAATATGTTCCGGGATTCTCCCAATGGCATTGAGGAGTACACCACATCAGTCACTGTCTTCAATAAGTGCATCTGACGTCGTCTACACAGTGACCATATGTACTTACCCCAACCAGAAGCCATGGATTACAGGCAACATCTGCACTGAACTAAAGGCTAGAGCTGCCGCTTTCAAGGAGGGGGACTCTAACCCGGACGCTTATAAGAATTCGCACTATTCCCTCTGACAAATCATCACAGGCAAGCATCAATACTGGACTAAAATGGTATTGTCCTACCCTGGCTCCAACGCTAGTCTGATGTGGCAGGGCACAGCTGTGAGCTGCCCAGTGACACGAGCCTACCAAACGAGCTAAATAACTTCTATGCTCGCTTTGAGGCACGCAACACTGAAGCAGGCATGAGAGCATCAGCTGCTCCGGACAACTGTGTGATCACATTCTCCATAGCCGATGTAAGACCTTTAAACAGGTCAACATTCACAAGGTCGCAGGACCAGACAGATTACCAGAACGTGTACTCTGAACATGCACTGACCAACTGGCAAGTGTCTTCACTGACATATTCACCTGTCCCTGACCGAGTCTGTAGTACCAACATGTTTAAAGTCCCTGTCCCAAGAACATCAAGGTAACCTACCTAAATGACTATAGACCTGACTACAGGAAAAGGAGGACGAGCACGCCCCCATTCTCATCGATGGGGCTGTAATGGAGCAGGTTGAGAGCTACAAGCTCCTTGGTGTCCACATCACCAACAAACTATCATGGTCCACATCACCAACAAACTATCATGGTCCAAATGCACCAAGACATTTGTGAAGAGGGCATGATAACCCATATTCCCCCTCAGGAGACTGAAAATATTTGACATGGGTCCTCAGATCTTGAAAAGGTTTTATAGCTGCACCATCGAGAGCATCCTGACTGGTTGCATCATCGCCTGGTGTGGCAACTGCTCGGCCTCCGACCGCATGGCACTACTGAGGGTAGTGTGTATGGCCCAGTACATCATTGGGGCCAAGCTTCCTGCCATCCAGGAACTCTATACCATTGCCAAAGACTCCAGCCATCATAGACTGTTCTCTCTGCTACTGCACGGCAAGCAGTACCGGAGCACCAAATCTATTTCCAAAAAGCTTCTTAGTAACTTCTACCCCCAAGCCATAAGACTCCTGAACAGCTAATCAAATGGCTCCCTGGACTATTTGCACCCCCATTATCCATGCATAGCCACTGTACCTCTATCTACATGAACATATCTCAATTTCCTCGATTAACCTGTGCCCCCGCACGTTGACTCTGTACTGGTATCCCCCGTATATAGCCTCGCTACTGTTCTTTTATTGTTGCTCCTTAATTTGTTTTTTTTTCAGTTTATTTTAGTAAATACGTAACACTTTTTTTCTTAACTGCATTGTAAGGTCTACACGTTGTATTTGGCGGATGTGACAAATACAATTTGATTTGATTTACCAGTACAATGGGGCTTCACCTTTGAATCCGTGGCTCATGAAAAGTTAATGCTATCTTTATGCACTGAAAGATGTCATTTACCAGATGATCAGACCAGTGGAGGCTGCTGGGGGGGGGGCTCGGCTCGGCTCATAACAATGGCTGGAACGACACAAATGGAATGGCATCAGCGTTTGATGTATTTGATACGATTCTACCTATTTCGGTCTAGCCACTACCACGAGCCCGTTCTCCCCAATTAAGGTGCCACCAACCTTTCTGTGGATCACACACTAAGTTTATTTTATAGCAGAAATATACGATTAAAATGCCTCCCGAGTGGCGCAGCAATCTAAGGCACTGCATCGCAGTGCTTGAGGCATCTACATACCCGGGTTCGATCCCAGGTTGTGTCGCAGCTGGCTACGACCGGGAGACCCATGAGACGGCACACAATTGGCCCAGCGTCGTCCGGGTTAAGGGAGGGTTTGGCCAGCTGGGATGACCTTGTCCCATCGCGCTCTAGCGACTCCTTGTTGTGGGCCGGGTGCATGCACGCTGACCGTTTTTCAGTGTTTCCTTCCACACGTTGGTGTGGCTGGCTTCCAGGTTAATTGAGCAGTGTGTCAAGAAGCAGTGCGGCTTGGCAGGGTTGTATTTCGGAGAACGCACGGCTCTCGACCTTTGTCTCTCCCGATTCCATACGGGAGTTGCAGCAATGGGACAAGACTGTAACAACCAATTGGATACCACAAAACGGGGAGAAAAAGTGGTAAAAAAATCTCACTTTTTGCAATATAAAATTATTCACTGTTTGGCAGTTAACATTAAGACAAACTTAAAGGTAATGATCAGTTCACCATATTTCCATTCATACAAATGGCTCTCAGAACATTAAACATGCCCTCATGCGGGGACATTTCTATTGAAATTGTTGACGTCGCATCCTTTGATGTTCTGTTGTGTGAACACTTCTCATCATGTGATTCTGTTGACTCCTACTGGGAATATAATATGAAGGTGTTCCAAGGTGTTATATCCAGCAATAACAGCCATGATTCAAAGCTAATGTATGACGGTCCTTGTCAGGTTATGAGTCAGCTGCCATTGTCCCCATTCTGTACTCCAATACCGCACTATCCTACCGGGGACTAGAGCCTACAACCTTCTGATTTACACTAGGGAAGGTTCCAAGCTGTTTTATTGCCTAGACTGGCCTATAGATCATCTATCAGCATTAAGCCTTAAGTGCTTTGTCCATAGCTGTCTATTAACCAGTTTTGCTGCAAATCTGGATTTCCTTTAAAGAAGAGCACAATGACAGACTGGGGTCATGAATCTCTGATATGATCATTCACCAACCATAAAACCTAGTTCCCTATAATGAAAGGGCTTTGGAGCAGCTGTGTGATATATTCAGCTCAGACTTGTACAGTATATTACCCCATGGGTCAGGCCGGGAGGATGACAGAATTGGAAGCTTGGACTGGTGAAGATCCGCTGCAGGCGCACGAGGCAATTGTGCAGAATTTATGTTTAGTCTCAGCACTGTATTCAATATCACCCCACTAACCCCTCGTTTGTGCAAAATAAGCACTATGACAAACAGGAAAGTGCTCCTTAGTCTTCCTCAAAAGAGTGTGGCTGGCTGTGAGAGGAGTGTGTGATTACTTTACTTTGATGGTGTTTGCCGTGGGTGGACCAATTGGAAGCAGAGCCTACATATTTGAGCTCTGTGTAATTCTGCATATCCACATTTGCCAGGCTTATGAGATGCAGCAGAGCTTTTCTAAATCGGCTAAATAGGATCTTCCTAGGTTTTTCTTAATAAGCATATGAATTATGTTTTCTGCATAAGTCAAATGAATGCTCAAAGAGAAACAAACCTTAAATACAACCTGTGTTTGAAAATCAAATATTGAATGTGGACAGAGACAATGAGATAAGCTTGCCTTAAGCTATCACATTTGTACAGAAATGACACTTGCAGAGCATGAAATTGTCTCTCAGTAGTGCACCTTCCAAATCCATATCTTCCAATTCACAGTCAGTACAGATGAAAGACTACCAGCCTGGTCTCATAGACTAGACGTAACATAGTAAATAAAATCTGGGACACTCCAAATTATTTTATTGTGATACGTTTGGTATGGTTACATAAGACCGATTGGTTACTGAAGGCAAAAATGAAAGTAGGGTGGTTGGTCTGGCATTTAGCAACCCAAAGGTTGTGAGTTCAAATCTCATCACGGACAACTTCAGCATTTTAGCGAATTAGCAACTTTTTAACTACTTAGCATGTTAGCTAACCCTTCCCCTAACCTTAACTATTCTAGCTAACCATTCCTCTAACCCTAACCATAACCCTTTAATCTAACTCCTAAATTTAACCTGACCCTTAACCCTAACCCCAAGCCTACCTAATGTTAGCCACCTAGCTAGAATTCATAACATATACTTTTTTCATTTTTGTAACATATTGTAAGTTTTGCATATTTGTAAATTCGCAGCATATAATATGAATTGTAATTCGTAACATATCATACGAAATATAACAAACTCTGCAAAAAAGAAACATCCTCTCACTGTTAATTGCGTTTATTTTCAGCAAATTTAATGTGTAAACATTTGTATGAACACAACAAGATTCAACAACTGAGACATATAAACTGAACAAGTCCCACAGACATATGACTAACATAAATGGAATAATGTGTCCCTGAACAAAGGGGGGTCAAAATCAAAAGTAAGTCAGTATCTGGTGTGGCCACCAGCTGCATTAAGTACTGCAGTGCATCTCCTCCTCGTGGACTGCACCAGATTTGCCAGTTCTTGCTGTGAGATGCTATCCCACTCTTCCACCAAGGCACGTGCAAGTTCCTGGACATTTCTGGGGGAAATGGCCCTAGCCCTCACCCTCCAATCCAACAGGTCACAGACATGCTCAATGGGTTTGAGATCTGGGCTTTTCACTGGCCATGGCAAGACATTCCTGTCTTGCAATAAATCACCCACAGAACGAGCAATATGGCTGGTGGAATTGTCATGCTGGAGGGTCATGTCAGGATGAGCCTGCAGGAAGGGCACCACATGAGGGAGGAGGATGTCTTCCCTGTAACGCACAGTGTTGAGATTGCCTGCAATGACAACCAGCTCAGTCCGATGATGCTGTGACACACTGCCCCAGTCCATGACGGACCCTCCACCTCCAAATCGATCCCGCTCCAGAGCACAAGCCTCGGTGTAACGCTCATTCCTTTGACGATAAATGTGAATCTGACCATCACCCCTGGTGAGACAAAACCGCGACTCGTCAGTGAAGAGCACTTTTTGCCAGTCTTGTCTGGTCCAGCGACGGTGGGTTTGTGCCTATACGAGACGTTGTTGCCGGTGATGTCTGGTGAGGACCTGCCTTACCACAGGCCTACAAGCCCTCAGTACAGCCTCTCTCAGCCTATTGAAAACAGTCTGAGCACTGATGGAGGGATTGTGCGTTCCTGGTGTAAATCGGGCAGTTGTTGCCATCCTGTACCTGTCCCGCAGGTGTGATGTTCAGATGTACCAATCCTGTGCAGGTGTTGTTACGCGTGGTGTTGTTACGCCTGTCTCCCTGTAGCACTGTCTTAGGCGTCTCACAGTATGGACATTGCAATTTATTGCCCTGGTCACATCTGCAGTCCTCATGCCTCCTTGCAGCATTCCTAAGGTACGTTCATGCAGATGAGCAGGGACCCTGGACATCTTTCTTTTGGTGTCCTAAGTTTTCATAACTGTGACCCAAATTGCCTACCCTCTGTTAGCTGTTAGTGTCTTAACGACTGTTCCACAGGTGCATGTTCATTAATTGTTTATGGTTCATTGAACAAGCATGGGAAACAGTGTTTAAACCCTTTACAATGAAGATCTGTGAAGTTATTTGGGTTTTTACCAAATATCTTTGAATGAGTGGGTCCTGAAAAAGGGACATTTCTTTTTTGCTGAGTTTATACTGAATGGAGTGTTACAAATTTACGTACATAATGATACGAAATGCTCTGAGACCAGGTTGACTGCAGATGTGCCTTTATAGGAAAAGAGACCCATCTAGTGTACATCTATGATTCTGTTTTGATGATAGATATGAAGTTTTCGTTTCACTTGTAAGCAACAGATTGAGGGCATTGATGTGTACAGTAGCCCTGTGTTACATGCATTTATTAGCTCAACACTGAGCTAGTGCTAATATTTAAAATGTTACAATTTCAAGAATGTCTGAATAATGGGGATAAAATACTAACATCCACTCAGCTCCTCTTTTCTTAATCCTGATTGGTGCATTTTGGGCGACTAAAAGGCGAGAGTAAGGCCACGCAGTGTAAACAGCACAACACAGTTAATAATTAATTAGCACCAACCAGATGACGTTAATCCTTCCTTTTTTTCAGTTCCTCTTTTCAAAATCTTTCATCACGAAAGAGTGTGGCTTGCTTGTGTTATACCTCACAATGAACAACCATTATGCTTCAGGTAGTATGTTCCATGTTTTTTTAATACTATAGAATATGTTGTAGGCATACATCATTTAAATCTTTTTTTATTGAGAACAACAATCAAGCATTGCTTTTGTGCACACAATGATGTATGATTTAACTTCTCAGTCACACACAGTCACACAGACACCAGTAATTACACTGAACAAAAATATAGATGCAACATGTAAAGTGCTGGTCCCATGTTTCATGAGCTGAAATAAAAGATTCCAGAAATGTTCCATATGCAAAAATGTGTTTACATCCGTGTTAGTTAGCATTTTGTTCTTTTAGGTGCTGAGGAGTATTTCTGTCTGTAAGAAAGCCCTTTTGTGGGGGAAAACTCATTCTGATTCGCTGGACCTGGATCCCAAATGGGTGGGCCTATGCCCTACCAGCCCCACCCATGGCTACGCCCCTGCCCAGTCATGTGAAATCCATAGACTAGACTGATTGATTTTAATTGACTGATTTCCTTATATGAACAAGTGCGGCTTGGCAGGGTCGTGTTTAGGAGGACGCATGGCTCTCGACCTTCACCCACCTCTCCCGAGTCTGTAGTGAAATTGCAGCGATGGGAAAAGACTAACTACCAATTGGATATCACAAAAAAATCAAGGCAAAGGGTGGCTATTTGAAGAATCTCATAAAATATATTTTGATTTGTTTAACACTTTTTTTTGGTTACTACATGATTCCTTATGTGTTATTTCATAGTGTTGATGTCTTCACTATTATTCTACAGTGTAGAAAATAATAAAAATAAAGAAATACCCTGGAATGAGTAGGTGTTCTGAAGCTTTTGACCGGTAGTGTATGTTTAAATCAGTGATTTTGTTATTTCAGAAGGAATTGGCCATATATAGACCCATAATACTGAATTAGTGTGGATCTGGTTTATATTAGTGTTGGGACTCGGTCAAAGGTGTAGACCTGATTTGTAGGAGTACTGGAGCTGAGGTGCAGGGATAGACCTGGTTTACAGTTCAGGCTTCAACACATTTAGACCTGGCTTAGTTGACTAATTGAGTTCAAGCATAGGTGCAGACTTTGTAGGTATGTAAATTGCATCTGAAGTACAGGTGTAGACCTGGTTTGTATGTCTGAAATGCAGAAGTACACCTATTTCTATGACACATGGGGCTGACATGTAGCAGTAGACTTTTTGTTTTTCAATATTGGGTTAGACTTGCAGGTGTACACCTGGTCTGTAAAGAATACTGGGTTAGACTTGCAGGTGTACACCTGGTCTGTAAAGAATACTGGGTTAGACTTGCAGGTGTACACCTGGTCTGTAAAGAATATTGGGTTAGACTTGCAGGTGTACACCTGGTCTGTAAAGAATATTGGGTTAGACTTGCAGGTGTACACCTGGTCTGTAAAGAATATTGGGTTAGACTTGCAGGTGTACACCTGGTCTGTAAAGAATATTGGGTTAGACTTGCAGGTCTACACCTGGTCTGTAAAGAATATTGGGTTAGACTTGCAGGTGTACACCTGGTCTGTAAGAATATTGGGGCTGAAGTACAAGTGTCGACCAGGTTTGTATGAATGTTTGGGCACTGGGGTAGACCTGTTTTTATATGGAGAACCCATGTATCGATCTGGTTTATATGAGTCATGGGGTGTAGAGATACACAAGGCTCAATTCAGGTAATGGGTCTGGATGGACCTCTATTGCCCATTTAAAATCCTTTCTGGCAATAATTTTGTGGTAGGAAATGATTAGCGTGTACAGGTTAAGGTCGTAGGACTAAGATATGCAAATGACAGGGTTGGGATGTACAGCGACTAGCTTGATAGGTTACTGTTGGTGACGTGGGGAATACAGGCCAAATGAAAGTGGGTAACATGGCTGAGATAGGCAAGTAACATGGATGAGGTGTATTGGCAAAGGAACTGGGGTCTATGAGTAACAAATATGGCATTTGGGGCTAGGATATGGGTACTTGATTGTATCAATATTAGGGTATTTGTCACACCCTGACCATAGTAAGCTGTGTTATTCTCTGTGTTGGTTGGGGTGGGATAGTGACTTGGGAGCCTCATCTAGGTGAATTTGTATTTCTATGGTGGCCTGATATGGTTCCCAATCAGAGGCAGCTGTTTATCATTGTCTCTGATTGGTGATCATATTTAGGTAGCCATTTCCTCATTTATGTTTGTGGGATCTTGTCTACAGTTAGTTACCTGTGTGCACACAAGTAGCGTCACTGTTCGTTTGTGCTTTATTATTTTGTTTGGTGAGTTTCAATGTTTTAAATATGTGGAACTCTACGCACGCTGCGCCTTGGTCTACTCATTATGATGATCGTAACAGTATTGGCATGTGGGTGTTAGGTTTTGGACAAGGGGGTAACAGGGCTGGTTTGTGTGGGTAAGTAAGGGTGGCAGTAAGATTGGCAGGTTGCCCCTAGCGGTTAGAGCTTTGGGCCAGTAACCGAAAGGTCAATGGTTTGACTCCCCGAGCCGACAAGGTGAAAAATGTGCTCTTGAGCAAGATACAACTATGGCTGACCCTGTAAAAACAACACATTTCACTGCACCTATCTGGTGTACGTGTCAATAACAAAAACACTTTTTAAGAGGTGTATATAGATATTGGGGCTGAGAAAAATGGCTAATTGTTTGTTTGTTTTATTATAGGCAAAGCACAGTATGTTCCCATCGGTCACAATTGTGACCAAGAATAAAACAATTTTTAAAAAAAGATACTTTTCAATAAAAACTTTTTTTTTTAAACAATCTGGATTAGAAGTTAGGGTTACTAGTGGTATAACATTGCATAGTGGCGTGCCTGAGAAACAATGTGGGAACAAATGGGTTAACGGTAATTGTATGACATCGAAGTGTCAAAATATTTGAGGAAAAAACTAATGCATCCTTCATTTGCATAGACAGGTCAGTCCAACGATTTCCCTGAAAAGCTTTGTCTTCATAGTCAGAGGGAAGTACATATTGTACATAATGTACTCTGCAGGTGGAGGACAGTAAGCTTTAGTGTGTTATAAAACAACATGGTTAGAGACCATTACAGCCACACTCCTTCCTGGTTGTTAATCATCATGAGGTAGTGACATTGCATGTGCACTCAATTAAATGTTGTATGAAGCTGTACACAAAAAAAGCTATCTGGCAATATATCAATCGTAATAAGTAAGTAGAAAAGTATGGATAAAGTACAAAGTAAAAAATAAACTCTCAAAAATATGTTAGTTACAATCACAGTGCTAAAGCAGTTAAGTGTTTCAGATGAGTTTTAAAAAATTCCTTCATTTGATTTGGCAATTTTTCCACATACGGTAAACATAAACAAATTGCCATTATGAATAGCTATACCACTCTTTAGTAGTGTGTCCCCCAAAACCCAGTGTAAATTCCCAATAGGTTATTCTTCCATGTTGATCACTAGGCTCCAGTTGTTCTGTAGTTCAGTCAGATCACTCTCACCCTCACACTCCTCTGACTGCCTCACCACCACAGAGGGTAAGATCTCCACCTGCTCTAACTCCCTGTTCATCTCCACCTCCACCTCTGGAATAGGCTTGGAGAGCAGAGGGATCTGGAGGATCCCTGTTGTAGGGCTCCAGTCAACACAGTTACCGCCAGATCCATCCTCTTCCTCAGACTCCTGTGGAAACAGCGTATGCCTCTGGGTTCTGTACAGGTTGACCTGGGATAGCCGCAGGGGCTGAGGACCCCTCCTGTTAGACTGTGTCTCGTACTCTGAGGGGTAACTTTGGGGCTCCTCAGCCTTGTCTTCCCAAAAGTCCACCTCAGGGGTCTCTCTGACTGAGAAGTGCTGCGGTGCGTAGGGACCCACCCGATCAGGCTCTTTGTAACTCGTGCTCTCCTCCCCCATCTTTAGACCAGACAGCAGTGGAATTCTAAAGAGCCCTTTCTCCACAGGCCCCTGTGAACATGGCGCAGATCTCTGTGTTATGTGCGTATTGACCTGGCTGAGATGCAGCAGCAGGGTTTCCTCACTGTGAGATGCCTCACTTTCCCTCATTTCCGGAATCTTTGGGGACGCTCCAATGAAGCCGTATTCTAGGGGCTCTGGTTGGGCCTCCCTGAAGTCATCTTCCCATGATCCCTCCTGACAATCCTCTCTGCCAGGGGCTTGCTGGGCAGCGTAGGGTAGTATGGGCTCCCCCTCTGAATGTTGGATGAGGGCAAGGATAGTGTTGGGATTTATGGGCATCATCTCCATGGGCTTGGCCATGTTGACCAGTACCACGTTCACTGTCACAGCTTGCTCAGGACAGAAGGTCCGCGGTGGGTTCGGAATGTCCGATATTTCCTGAAACAGGAAAAAAGTGGACATGCATTTTAGTAAACTGCACTTCATAGCCATTGTTGAAGTCTTCTATTGGTCACATAAGTCACACAATTCTTACCAGGAAAGGGGGGCTTTTCTGTTTATTACCACAGACAAAGTGGTAGACAAGGCATCCGACCAGGATCAGCATGAAGAGGCAGATGACTGATGGGACAACGGCTCCCAGCAACATCAGTAGCAGCTGGCCATAAAAGGGATCTGTAAAGACAGTGGTGAGGTAGAGGTAAAATAAGACAGATCTATACAGTACACAGCCGTTATAGGAAAGGGAAAGCCCATAGGATAAAGCTGAGAAGACAAACCCACACTCATTCACTAGCACACGCACATACAGACACACACAAACACCCCTTGAAACATCAACATAATTCCTTCTCTAACAGGAAGAGAAAATACACCCTGGGAAAACACCTCAAGTTGTCTCATTCCTCAAGTCCTCTCGATTGTTTTGTCGTGCTGTACCAAAACCTGTTGAGTAGACTTATCCTGACAGATAGCAAAGAACACTGCACACTAGGTCATTGGAGCAAGATTAAATCGAGTCTTATCTTACCCTTTGGGGTTGTTAGGCACTGCCATTCAGATGCATGACAAGCAAAAAGAAGTGATAGGACCTGGGCCTTAGCAGAGAAACAATACTGGGTTTCAAAGGCAAGCAGCCTATATTCAAAGGATCTGTTTTCCACAGTGAAGTGTTGCTGAAAGACAAAATGTATACAGAAAGTTAAAATACACAATATAAAACTAACAATCATAATTAATCTTAGATAAATATATAATTGTAGATCACAATCTATTAATGCAGCAACTTTCACTGATTAAAGTCCCTGTAGACAGTCCTACATATTATGTAATTTAATTCTTTACACAGAGTTACAGTAACCTAAGTAACACCAACCGTTTTGTTGCTTGTGTTGTCGTACACAGACAGGTTGTAAGTCATCTGAGGGTAGAATTTCAACAAGGAGTACTCTTTTGTCATATTTCCAGTCTTCCATCTCATTGGACCCTTCAGCTTAACGGTAACACTATTCTCCTTCACCACAAGTTTGACAAGTGGAGGTCCAAAGGTTGCTGTTTGAGAAAGGTATAAAAAATGTCCTATCATATGTGGCCTGACACATTCTCTGATTGAGTGTTTCACTTTGGCTCCTCTTTCATAGATAAGGAAAATGATCTTTGAACAGGATCTCAACTTACTGTCAGCTTTGGGTTCAAAACTCTTTGCTGTGAGTGTCCATTTAGAGGATCCATTTTTGCCCAAAGCCTTGACTCTGGCAAAGTAGCCTTCATCCAGGTCAGTTGTCTCATTGGATAGATCACACCAGGTCTGAGGGATGTCTCTGCACTTCTTCTTCACCCTCCAGCGCACCCGTCTCGCTCCACCATCAATGCGGTCACCATAGCTAGGAGACAACAAATAAACACATAATGAGATGTGTCCTTAAATCCATGGATCATGGACATTTATTTACAAGTAGTTCATGGAAAGCTCAGTCTCTCGTGACAAAACCAAGTAGCTGATTTGGTTCTGGGTGCCGAGATCGTGATAAAGGCTAAAGTGTCCTCACATTGCATATTCCACTGTGTAGTTGGTGTCATTTGGTGCGTCTTTCCCAGGATGCCACTTTACAATGTTCCTCAGGTTCATGGAGTTGAAGTGTACTCCTTCGGGACGCGCTACAGAGGTAACGTCTGAGACCACTAGGAAAGGAGAAAGAGCAGAAAGCAGATGATCAAGGTCATTTCAAAATGACTGCTGGAGCATCAGTCCTTCAACAGTAAACAGTTCTAAAATAATATCATTATATTATAGAGAAATAAAGAGAGCGATTTAGACCCTTCTTTTGGAGACTGAAAATATATTTTTTTATAGAACAGGATTCAACAATAAAAGATTTCATAAACCCTCAAAAAGACACCCTGCTTTCCCTCTGACTGTACGAGACCACATCTTTGTTTCCTGTGTGATTCAGAATACCACACGAGCACGTAATTCAAGGACATCTCATGATTAGATAAAAGAAAATGAACCCTGTTCAGTGCATCATAAATGTCATTGAGCGCTCTTTTTCTGTATGCATGCCAACAACCTTTTGAAATAGCTTTGATCAATGCCTTGAGTATCAACTTATCATGAAATGTAACACGTTCCTCTACCATTTCAACTCACTATCTACATCTGCTGGGTATGCTGATGGAAAATACATTTAGAGTGAGGTTCCACATCAAGCACAAGTAAAGTGAGTGAAAACAAAAGTAAACCAAAGTAAATGCCACCCACATAACGATGAACGTGTTTGGGTGAGTTCCAAAGTAACAAAAAAGTATTGCATTGGTTAAACATGCTTAAAATGACTTTTTAAAGGAGAAAGGGGGAAACAAATTGAACAATGACAGCTGAACAATGATAGCTGAACTATTCCTGTAGCTTGACAGTTGCAACTACAATGTATCATTTGCTAAATATTGAGTATACTGTCTATAGGGCATAAAACCAAGCCAACGGTGTTCTCACAAACATTGCCAGGTGATATGTGATCAACTGGACTGCACAGCAGTAGTAAACATGTTCTTAAATGGATTATGAGCTGCAAATGAAAATTAAGCCTACCTGCGGTCCATAGAGAAATAATGTAGAGATATTTGACCATTCTTTCGCGTAGAATTGTTGGTAAATAGTTTATAACATTGTCATAACAAAAGTTTTGACACCTTTAAAAGGAGGTTTGAGCTCATGGACATTTCAACCGATAGGCTAAAGTAAATTATTCAGTTCTAGGATCTTGTTCTTCCACTTCGCTTCCATGTTGTTCACGCAGAGTGGTATTCTTATCTGATATACCTTACACTGGCCAGGTCGCTTAGTCAAGTGACATGGGCGGAGTTATTTACTGTAAAATATTAGGAATTCGGAACACTAGCACATGTGCACATGGGGAAATAAACTAGGCCTAGACGTTACAGTGTTTTTCCATATATTTTTAAACCCAGGTTATGGGATGATAACTTTTGATTTGATATGATTCAATGTTTTAACATTTAAAGTATGGATATGAAAAACACTTGTTCTGGTAGGGAACATCTGTCAGATTTGTGTAAAATGTTGTAATAACTTGTACATATTTGTTTGTGTTCATCAATGAGGTCGCTCTTGCTGCTGCTGAGTCTCTGATCCACCTCTACACAGACAACACCATTCGGTATACTTCCGGCCCTTCTTTGGACACTGTGTTAACAAACCTCCAGGCAAGCTTCAATGCCATTACAACAACTCTCCTTCCGTGGCCTCCAATTGCTCTTAAATACAAGTAAAACTAAATGCATGCTCTTCAACCGATCGCTACCTGCACCTACCTGCCTGTCCAACATCACTACTCTGGACGGCTCTGACTTAGAATACGTGGACAACTACAAATACTTAGGTGTCTGGTTAGACTGTAAACTCTCCTTCCAGACCCATATCAAACATCTCCAATCCAAAGTTAAATCTAGAATTGGCTTCCTATTTCGCAACAAAGCATCCTTCACTCATGCTGCCAAACATACCCTTGTAAAACTGACCATCCTACCAATCCTCGACTTTGGCGATGTCATTTACAAAATAGCCTCCAATACCCTACTCAACAAATTAGATGCAGTCTATCACAGTGCAATCCGTTTTGTCACCAAAGCCCCATATACTACCCACCATTGCGACCTGTACGCTCTCGTTGGCTGGCCCTCGCTTCATACTCGTCGCCAAACCCACTGGCTCCATGTCATCTACAAGACCCTGCTAGGTAAAGTCCCCCCTTATCTCAGCTCGCTGGTCACCATAGCATCTCCCACCTGTAGCACACGCTCCAGCAGGTATATCTCTCTAGTCACCCCCAAAACCAATTATTTCTTTGGCCGCCTCTCCTTCCAGTTCTCTGCTGCCAATGACTGGAACGAACTACAAAAATCTCTGAAACTGGAAACACTTATCTCCCTCACTAGCTTTAAGCACCAACTGTCAGAGCAGCTCACAGATTACTGCACCTTTACATAGCCCACCTATAATTTAGCCCAAACAACTACCTCTCTCCCAACTGTATTTAATTTTAATTTATTTATTTATTTTGCTCCTTTGCACCCCATTATTTTTATTTCTACTTTGCACATTCTTCCATTGCAAAACTACCATTCCAGTGTTTTACTTGCTATATTGTATTTACTTTGCCACCATGGCCTTTTTTGCCTTTACCTCCCTTCTCACCTCATTTGCTCACATTGTATATAGACTTGTTTATACTGTGTTTGTTTTACTCCATGTGTAACTCTGTCGTTGTATCTGTCGAACTGCTTTGCTTTATCTTGGCCAGGTCGCAATTGTAAATGAGAACTTGTTCTCAACTTGCCTACCTGGTTAAATAAAGGTGAAATAAAAAATAATAAAAGTGTTGGGTCACGATAGCATAGCACTTTTGACAGGCCCACAACATTCTTGAGATGGCAGTGCAGTGATTAATGTACTTGTATAGGCCACATTGCAAATATGTCCATGTTTGAAGACTTGTTTGACTGGTGTGAATAGTTTATTTAATTGTCATAGATCACCACCTTGTGGCATAAATGCTAACTCTCCACTTGAGGTTATTGATGACGTTGACGTTTTACATTATGATTTTGCATAAGCACGTTTACTTAGTTTAAACTGATCTAGACATATTAAATGTATCAGTATGATTAATAGTTTCATTTTAGATATGCCACAGACCATTGAAACGTAGATCGTATTGTTTTATTAAACGAAATGGCACCACAGACATGGAACAATGTACTGTGTCATATCGGTTTGTTTTTAAGGCTGCACCAACTTCCGGTTAACAAACGTTAGCCTTATAGCTGTAGAAACCATCCATAATCATTGAATGGAGCAAAGTGTCTATGTGATTTCTGACATGAATTGGTAAATTGTAGTGTTCATCGTTGAAGCATGGCGATTTCAATGGAAACCCAGCTCCAGAGTATATTCGAGGATGTAGTGGTATGTGCATTCTGTATCAGACAGACTTTAGATAGCCAGCTGACGTTAGCCACTTACCTTTTGTTAGCAGCTAACGTTACTAGTTTAGCTAGCTAGCTTTTTTTGCTAATTCACTTATGGCCGAATAGTTTTTGGTTAGCCACATTTTACAACAATCTCAGCATGCATTCTACTTAGCCTAATATTTGCTGCCTCATGTTGATCAAGCTAATGATATATGTTAATAGCAATGCCAAAACCCGCTAGCTAACTTTATACAACATTTCTACTTTAGCTATATAACGTTAGTCTATGACAACAGGGGTGTAATCATTATGCTGATTCTGTAGCAAAACCCGAAAACGAGAGGTTATATTTGACATTCAGGTAGGTCCCTCCCCGTTTAGTTCCGTTTTGCTCTTAAACGGCAAACGGTTTCCGTAATGAATACATCCTTAGATCGTGCACGTTTTGTTAGGTCATTAACTCTATATGTGATAGCTAGCTAATTTGTCGAGTGTAACATTCTAACCATTACTCCATTGATTGTCTATTCACTGAATGCATCATTTTCTTTTTCAGAAAACAGAAGTTATTGAGGAAGCCTTTGCAGGGTATGACTTCTGAAGCAGACTTGTTTTCTGAAGACATAGCTAGGCCAGATGTGCACTGTCTGCATCCCAGTTAAAGATTAAGTGCAGTATAAAAAACACTTCAGTGTCATACAATTTGTTGTAGTACTTGTGGAGGAGTTATGTTTTCATAGTTGTCTTTAATGAATTCGCATTTGTCTTCTCAGCATGTTTATGGACACACCTGAGGATGAGAGAACAAAACTTATCAGTTGTCTAGGTGCCTTTCGTCAGTATTGGAGCACTCTTCCTCCGGTGAGAGAGATGCCCAAGATTTGACACATGCAGCATCAAACATCATTCAAACCTTATACATTGCACTTGTTTCTGTAATTCCTCAGTAGTAACAAGACAGTTTGCTGCTTTTTTTCAGGATTCCCATGACCAGTGTGTGCAGTGGATTGTCCGATTCATTCATGGCCAGCACAGCCCCAAACGGATCTCTTTTCTCTACGACTGCCTCGCCATGGCAGTGGAAACCAGTCTGTTACCTCCCAGGTAAGGATGTGTTTTTCTCTGTGAGATAATGACTAGTGTTGTGTATTGTGCTGCGGACAGACAAATTAAATGTCATGTTTTCTCAGGATGGTGTGTCAGGCTCTCATAAGCTCAGATAACCTGGAGTGGGAGCGGACACAGTTATGGGCCTTGACTTTTCGACTCATACGAAAGATCATCGGTGGTGTGGATTACAAGGTAAGAAACAATGCACTTGGAGAGGCGCTGTTGGAAGCCAAGGATGTAAAACGTGTTTCCCTATAGCTCCTGAGTTAGTGACCAAATGTATATATTTAACCTTGCAAAATTGTATATATTTTTGTTTGGCCAGCCGTCTGAAGAGACCCGTAAACAATTCAGATCAAGTTTGAGAACTTTAAGTTTGTAATGTCGTCGACCCGGAAAAAAACGAAGTCTGCAAGAGCAGGCCACAGCAAGCCCGCGCCCTCTCCTGATTCGCCACCGGACGCTGCTAATGCCGGCCCCACGGAAACACTGACTGTGGAGATGCTACAATCCGTGATAGGCACCCTCAAAACCGATATTTTCGGCAAAATTGACTCTCTCTCTACCAATCTCAGGTCAGAGATATCAATGGTCAAAGACGAGCTTAAAAAATCTATTGAGAGTATAACGTTACAGAATAAGCTCGACGCACACGGAGTGGCCTTATCGGATTTGGAACGAGATGCTGCAGACCACAGCACTCGCATTAGCGAGCTAGAGGCTAACGTTGGCTCACTGACAACTAAGGTGGCATACCTCGACAATAGATGCAAAGATATGGAAAGTAGAATGCGGAGGAACAACATTCGTCTACTGGGAATACCGGAGGGAGTGCAGGGCCCAAGACCAACGGAGTTCATGGCCCAGCTGCTTCAAGAGCTGCTCGTTCTGGAGGAGAACTCACTGTTAGACCGGGCCCACCGCACTCTGCGTAGCCGACCACGGGATGGAGAACCCCCGCGACCATTAGTCATCAGGGTGCCTTTCTTTCACGTTCGCAATGACACACTGAGGAGATCGGGAGAAGCATCCCTTGTTGTACCGCATGGTGTGGAACAAATGGTTGGTTAGCTGATATTGTTAGCAGCCCGAATGGTTTGCTTATCGAAGCCAATTTTGCTGGGTTCATCGACATTTGAATGTCATTCTCTTTTTCATTTAAAAAATGTCTAACCCAGGTTGCCGCCTCTTTCAATATCTGTCTGTTTTCATGGTTCAGTCGTAGTTTTACCATCTGTATTGCTGTTAAACCGCTCTTAACCGAGGCTAGTTTTCCTTAGACTCTGTTGGGGGCCAATCTGTGTATGTTTGGCTTACTCTAGTTAAATGGTCACAAATCCCAGGTAGCACATGGTAACAGTTATCATGCTTTGCTCAACTTTTTTCTATTTAGGGTTTTGCTTGCATCTCAGTTGGGGAGATGCTTCTGGAAGGGGTTTTAACCTCTTTATTTGTATATAGTTTTTATGTCTTGTGCCTTGTCGTTTGTCTTTGTTCCTTGTCGTTTGTCTTACCTTTTTTACACTCTAAATAAATTCGGCTTTGGCTCCAAATTCATGGCTTGGATAAGACTTATGTACTCATCCCCTCAAGCCTCTGTCAGGACTAATAACACTCAGACTGCTTCCCTTTGCATCGCTCGACACGCCAGGGTTGCCCTTACCTTTTGCCCTCGCCATAGAACCACTTGCAATAACACTTCGCTCCAACCCCCTCATCAAAGGTATTGTCGGATATGGACATGAACACAAACTGTCTTTATATGCAGATTTATTATTAAAACTCATTCATAGGGCCCACTGGACCAAAGTAAGATTATCCAACATTTACACGGATGTGAACCCAAATTGTGTATGATGTAATCGGTCTCCTGCTAGTCATGTACACATGTTTTGGTGTTGCCCATCTCTTGTTGGTTTCTGGAAAGACATCTTTAACACACTCTCGGAATTAAGCGGCACACAGATTGAGCCAGACCCTTTCATTGCACTATTTGGGGTTTCCTTACCCACAATACAATTGACCAAAATGAATAAGGATGAAATTGCCTTTGTCACTTTGTTAGCGAGACAGTTAATTTTACTTAGATGGAAATCATCTGCAGCCCCTTCTCATGCTCTTTGCATTAAATCTGTTTTGAATTGCATAAAGTTGGAAAACATTTAACACACTCAATGGGTCTATAGACACATTCTATGCAATGTGGACTCCCTTATGTTAAACGAATACATTTCCCTGCAGTTCCAGAGTGATGTGTGTGTGTATATATACAACAGTGTAAATAGTTTTATTACATGTTTATTATAGGATATTATCTACTAAATAACATGAATGATGTGCTTCATTGTGTTCCATCACAGGGAGTTAGAGATCTACTGAAGGCTCTGCTGGATAAGATTCAGACCATCCCCAACACTGTTAGCTCAGCTGTGGTCCAGCAGCTGCTAGCTGCACGAGAGGTACGCCTCCTTTCCAGCCATAGGCTTTTTCACAAGAGTTTGGGGATTTCCTGTTGAAATAACCTGCTGAAATGTTTGTGTATCTCCTCGCAGGTGGTGGAGTACATCCTCGACAGGAACGCGTGCCTCCTGCCTGCCTACTTTGCCATTACAGAGATCAGAAAACTCTATCCCGAGGGGATGTTGTCACACTGGGTATGTTTTTAACCAGTTTATATTCATGTCATTTGTGTGGATGATGAATCGATTTGAACTGAGTTACATAGCATCTGAGCTGGTCAGTCTTTCACGCTATCCTTCTCTTTTATTCTAGCTTCTGGGCAGTCTCATGTCAGATTTTGTTGACAGTTTTCGACCCACTGCAAGAATTAACTCCATCTGTGGTAAGGCCACCATTTGCACCTAACCTGCCTGGTATTGAGCAATGAGATGCATATATTTATTTGGGACTATTGCTCAGAGACCTTTAAGTGACCTATCATATGTTTGACCTGTAGGGAGATGCAGCCTCCTTCCAGTGGTCAACAACTCTGGAGCTATCTGCAACTCCTGGAAGCTGGACCCCACCACATTACGATTCCCTCTCAGGGGCATGCTGCCCTTCGACAAGGTACTACTCCTAAACCTATCACCTCCATAGAAATCTTTTACCCAGACAGTGTAAAGCATGTTTTTCAAAGCTTTTGTCAAAGGATGTGGGTGTTTTTCCCCCAGGACCTGTTTGAACCACAGACAGGGCTGCTGCGATATGTGCTGGAGCAGCCCTACTCTCGAGACATGGTCTGCAACATGTTAGGGCTCAACAAGCAGGTACTTCTCCTCTCCTGCCCTGTCAGCTCTCCCCTTCCTCCTCTACCTCCCCCTTGCTCTTGGTAACACAGATACAGTACACAAGCCAAGGATGCTCCAGATGACCAGCCTATCACGTGAGGTGTCTTGTACTGTATTTAGTGCATCTGATTACCTGTAGAATCCAGATGAAGGCAAACAACAATGGTTTGCATTGCTTTGTTTCTATAAGGCCAGCCTCCAATCTATTCCCTGCCAATTCAGTGCTCTATGTTTACCCCCAGCCCTGCTTGGCAGCTCAAATCCACAGTGTTTCAAGTTCTGTCTGACTCTGCCCCTTTGGCCCAGGGACACACAACAACGAGTATTGGTGTAAGGGAATACACCAGCTAATATGCTCCGTCACATTCGCTTGATGTGTCTCTTAGGAGTACTCCGGCTTTACTGACTGACAGGGGAACTTGGAGCTGGCCTCCTAGTCACTGTTTTGTCTTCTCCTTTTTTCTTCCTTTCTTTTTGTTCTGTCCTGTCTTGCCCATCCTCCAATGCTCTAGACCTTGAACATTGCTCAGGTATGTTCACAATCTTCCTGTTGTATTGTGACTAACCAGTTACTGGACGCAGCTTCCTAGCTACACTGATCACGTCTAGACAACCCAAAAAATGACAAATAAAGCATAACATAGGGCTTGAAATTACCTTAGAGGCCAATGTCCAAGAGCATGTGAAAGAGCTGATATGACAATGCATCACATTGACAGGATGTGCAAGGGTCTACAGTTCAGCTCCCCTTGTTGGCCACGAAGTGTGGTCCGTAGATGTCACATCTCATTGGAGTTTTAATGCTGTGGCTGTTGCTGTCTGTCAAGACATCTCTCAAAGCTGTTTTGTAAGAACATACTTTCCCACAGATGCGTTGTGTTCGGTCTTGGGTTTCAGAATTCCATCTCCCGTCCCAAGATCCTGTATACAAGTCCAGAAACACAGCAGCTTGACAATTATTTTGCTTCTCTGTCTTTCATAGATTATTCTACTTCAAATTTTCAGTGTTACCTCTATACATAGCTAGACACAATTGAAACACTCTTTCAACTGCCTGTACACTGGCAAAATTAGTTAAGCGATTTACTTAGATTCTCATTTTATGGTGGCTAACTCCACTGCCCCTGTAGTCTCCCTGCATTAGACTATGAATTCATTTTGTTGAATTCATTTTGCAATTCTAAGAATGTGCAGAACAGCATTGTAAAAGCTCTCGTGAGATCTCAAGGGAAAATGATTGTAGTAAAATGTGAACAAATTGTATCAATTGCCACCAATTGATACAATTGCAAATTTGATATTATTAGAATCTACTTTGGTGTGTTATATTATTGAATACACTAGTTCCTTCCCTATTCCAATGTCCTTGAATTTAGTATCCTATATATATTAATTTTGAATGAAACAAAAGCATGTTACAAATCATTAATCATTTACAATTTCAAACATGCAACATTACCAAATCAGCAAAGAGGATCGGACATTTTCTGTTTGAAACTAGAGGTGTACGTACCTGAGAATGACATGTTAATTTCAAGCCCTGATCTGCTGCATGCCGGAATGTAGTATAGTCCTGTCTGTTTTCAACTGTGGTTCAGGTGTATCTTGACGTTTGCACTGCAAGAGTTTTCCATTTGAATGTTAACACTAGATAGGCTACGTTGTTTCAAGGTACTAGATTGAAATGCACTCCGGGAATGTCCGGAATTGACCATGTCTTTGTTCCCATAGGAGCATGATCAAATGTATCTTTTGCCATTGAGGTTACATTATTGGATTTTGACACATCCACCACAACAGGGATGATTTGGTTCAAAAGCTACTATGAATTGTGCTGACTGACTAATTACTTTGCTTTCACCATGACTTTTGGCAGACAATCTCCTGATTTTGAGTTGTTTTCCTAATGCAATGGGCTGAGCCTTACTAAAATTATCCTTATTATGTTTCATTAGAATGATTACTTGGACCTATCTTTGGTCCTGGCCCTCTATCGGAACATTGTACTAAAAGGCAGCAAAAAGGCTCAAAAGAACCTACTGTATACATAATTCCGTCGAAGATGGCTTTAACTCTTTAGATTCCATAAACCAATTCCATTGGTTAGACACCCATCAGACCAGCCTTAATCCAGTAAAGAAACCCCCATCTCAGAAGAGCATGTGTTGTGTCACTGTCTCCCCCTTTGCCCTTTGGAGATGATGCTACCCTCTGCTCACAGCGTGGTGTTGATGAATGGCAGTGTGTTCTATACCTGCATGTCACTTTCAGGGAGCAGCTGCAGTATATCAGAAAGAGCAAGTACTCTTTGTGGTGTCAGAACAGACTGGGTATATCGACGCTTGTTCTCAGTCTATCAGCATTGTTTTTCAGTAAACGTTTTGACCACAAGCCATTATTTATTCAGTGTAAGACTGATTTGTAAATGTGCAGAGCACCACCTGTTGAGTAAATATTGTCTTAACAGGTCATTTACATTGGATAGATTACTGAAATTACTTTTATCAATGATGGCAAAAGTGACCAATGTGGTGATATAGTGCAGCTACTCTGGGATCTGGGCTTTCATTGGCAGTGGTGTAGTCTTCATGTCATGCTCTGTTTTGTGTGTGTTTGAGTCAGTGTGTACCCTCTGTGTGCCCGGGACAAGCTCTGTTTGTACCCAACATTTATGAGACTCCCGTTTGAGCCAAGTGTCTAGAGTGATGTTGGTGTGAGACCGTGTTTGGAGTGGAGTAAGAGGGAATGGAACTAAAATGAAGCAGTCAATGAGGCTAGTCAAGGGCCCCATGTTTTTTTTTTTTTTTTTTTTACTCAACTACATTTCTGAATCCACTGTGCTGATTTCACTTGTTTTGGTGAGGTATGGGCCAGTGCTGAATTCCCTGTGTGAGGTACATTTGACTCTTTTTTTTTTGTATGAAAATGTTTACACACCACTCTGACAACGGTCTCTTTGGGCTCTCCCCCCCAGCACAAGCAGCGCTGCCCGGTGCTCGAGGACCAGCTGGTGGACCTGGTGGTGTACGCCATGGAGCGCTCGGAGACCGAGGAGCAATTTGACGACGGCGGCACCAGCCAGCTCCTGTGGCAGCACCTCTCCAGCCAGCTCATTTTCTTTGTGCTCTTCCAGTTCGCCAGCTTCCCACACATGGTGCTCTCGCTTCACCAGAAGGTGAGGTGGTGTTGAAACAGACAAAACTTTAATAGAAGTGGACACAGTCATTTGTCCTATTATCGTGAATGCTCTATTCTTGTTCTTGCTTCGTTTTTACCATTGACAATTGAATTTGCTCTTTTGTTCCACACTGCTAGTCTGTGAGACAGAGAGACTGTTATACAGATCATGTCTAAAATGTCTGTCTTGTGTGTGTTGCTCCTCAGCTGGCCGGTCGAGGTCTGATCAAAGGCCGAGACCACCTCATGTGGGTCCTCCTCCAGTTCATATCTGGCAGCATTCAGAAGAACGCCCTGGCTGACTTTCTCCCTGTCATGAAGCTGTTCGATCTTCTCTACCCAGAGAAAGAGGTAGCCACTGTGTGTGTGTGTGTGTCTGTCGTTTCAGCTCCTCCATCTGTCAGAGCATCGCTGCAGGAACCAGGAGGCTCCACTCTGAACTGCATCGAGAGCTGCTGTCTCCAAGGGGACGCAATGAAGGAATCTGCAGCTCCATCTCACCCCAATTTACTTCTAGCCAAGTCTTCCATTAGCATGCAAATACTGGATCTGTTTACTAACGCTGCGCTAACACAGAATCATGGCTTACTTGTCCCGCTTAGTCCAGAGCTAAGTGGATATTTATTAGCTTTCTGACCAATGATGATACAGCCAATTGTGAATGAATGAGTGAAATATTTAGTGACATAATACATTTTACTAGTCAGGTGATACAACCATTTACTTGGCGTCTACATAATTTAGAAGATATTGATATAAATTGAATGTTTATTGAAAGTTTTATTGGTATGACTGGCGACATCGTGATGTGTGTCTCTCTACAGTGCATCCCGGTGCCAGACATCAGCAAGCCCCAGTCGACCCACGCCTTCGCCATGACTTGCATCTGGATCCACTTGAACCGCAAGGCTCAGAACGACAACTCCAAGCTGCAGATTCCTATTCCCCACTCCCTCAAGCTGCACCATGAGTAAGAGAATGTCTCAATCAATCAAGTGTATTTTATAGAGCCCTTTTTACATCCGCAGTTGTCACAAAGTGCTGTACAGAAACCTAGCCTGAAACCCCAAACAGCAAGCAATGCAGGTGTAGAAGCACGGTGGCTAGGAAAAACTTCCTAGAAAGGCAGGAACCTAGAGAGGAACCAGGCTATGTGGGGTGGCCAGTCCTCTTCTGGCTGTGCCGGGTGGAGATTATAAGAGTACAAGGCCATTTAAGGCCAGATTGTTCTTGAAGACTTTCAAATGTTCATATATGACCAGCAGGGTAAAATAACAACCACAGTGGTCAACACCTCTGGAGGAAATGTCAGTTGCCGAGCATTCACTGGTCCAGGCAGCAGGTCCCACAGAAAAAGAGAATGTCAAATCAGCAGTTCTACCTTTAGAGGCCAGTATGTACTTAACACCAGCTCTTGTCTGTCATGTTGTCTACTAGAACTCTCATAAGGAATCACTTAGGCAGCCAGTCTAAAAGTGTTTGTAGTCAGTGGTCACCAACTTGCAATATAACTCACAGATGCATGATTTGTGATGCCTTTGAGATAAAAGCAACATCTCAAATCTGGGGTTCGATTACATTTAAACTGCTTGCCTCCCTCCTACCCCCTATAATATTTCACCTGTCCTTGTGTGTTTAGGTTTCTCCAGCAGAGCCTGAGGAACAAGTCCCTGGGGATGACAGACTATAAGATCGCCTTGCTGTGTAATGCCTACTCCACTAACTCTGAGTGCTTCACTCTGCCCATGGGCGTGCTTGTGGAGACTATCTATGGCAACGGCAGCATGCGCATCACCCTGCCTGGCACCAACTGTACCGCATCAGGCTCCGTCACACCACTACCCATGAACCTCCTAGACTCCCTCACCGTCCACGCCAAGATGAGGTGGGCTAGACTTACCACAGAGAGAGATACTGTATATCTCTATAGTCCCTACAACGACTACTACTGCTCCTTTCAATGGTGCTGTCAGGATATCACAGCAACATCACCAGTAATACTTCATTTAGTTAGCGCTCTTACTAGGGATTATTGAAGTAAGAATGGAGCATCCTCAGTCTTCCGAGGCTTACAGGAAAACTTGAGGATGCGTCCTATGATGTTTTTAATTAAGTAATTTTTCAAAAAAAATGCTTGAAATGCTGTGCTAAAAATAATCTACTTTAAAATGCATTATTTTAGACACCTGCCATGTTCTTTTTAAGGACACGCCATTTTGCAATTTTATTCACATTTATACTGCCCTATTTAAAATTCAAGAAGGCTTGGATAATTTGTTTTTTTATTTAAACATATAACATTTCAACTCTAGTCATCTTCCCTCGCTCTGGTTTAGTGTAGCCCAGGGTGTATGAAATGGCTCTGTGCTAAATTACAAAGAACAGATGAGTGTTGAAGCGTGGTGTCTCCTCCCTCTTCTGTTGATCACTGTTGTATTCTCCCTGCTGTTAGTTGCCATTTACAATCGAAAGAATGGAGAGTGATCATGAGTTTAAACGGCATCCACCCATTTCAACCTAAAAGATTTTTATTTTAAATTTTTTAAAATTTTTATACAGTTGAGTGGGTTTTGTTTTTTTGACAAGATGTTGTCGCTAATGAAAAATCATTTGCTCTAGCGGCTTTACAGTGGATTCAGTGCTTATTCATTTTACAATAAAGCCATCCGCAATTTCTGAGCCAATAATGCCTTGAACATTTGCACTTGCATAAGCAGTATTCTGACAGTTTAGTGATCAAAGCATAATATATAACGTGTGAACTGCATACATTGGTCAAGTCTCATTCACATTTCCCCTGTCCCCTGTACTTTTAAGCCTGATCCATAGCATCGCCACTCGGGTGATCAAGTTGGCCCACGCCAAGTCCAGCATCGCCCTGGCCCCAGCCCTGGTGGAGACCTACAGCAGACTGCTGGTCTACATGGAGATAGAATCTCTGGGCATCAAAGGATTCATCAGTAAGTCCTGCAAACTCTGAATCCCCTTACAGAGCTTATCAATCCCTGCCTGTATTTTTTTCCCAAAAGAGACCTGGCTCATGTTCCGAAAGGCACACCATAACAAAATCTTTTCTCCCTGCTGAACACGACCCTGGCCTGAGCGAGCAGAATGGCCAGATTAACTGTATTCCCAAATGCATCACAGATGTTCTAACTGCGACGACATGGTGTCTGTCTTGTTTTACCAGGCCAGCTCCTGCCCAATGTGTTCAAGTCCCACGCCTGGGGCATCCTTCACACTCTGCTGGAGATGTTCAGCTACCGTATGCACCACATCCAGCCCCACTACCGCGTCCAGCTGCTCAGCCACCTGCACTCGCTAGCCGCCGTGCCCCAGACCAACCAGAACCAGCTACACCTCTGGTCAGTAACTACAAGAGGAGGCACAGTCAGACACCATTTTTAGGGCCAGGTCCTGGTTGCATAGTAGAGTAATGGTTTTTCATCTGAAGCAATATGTTGATCCTGTTTTACTATCTCACAAAATAAATACGATTTATTTGACAAGATGATTAGTCAGTGAATCAGGCTGTCTCCGTGGTAACCAGATACTCTTTCTGCAGTACATGCTTTCAAACTACCATAAAGCCCCTTGAAGTGTGCCCTTACTTACGTAAGGTAATATTTTAGGAGCTCTATGCAATACCCTATTTCCCTTAGGTAAGAGAACATTATAATTCCTTAAGGGAAACACTTAAGATGTTTTATACAACCGTAATCTGACCAGGAAACACTCAACACCCTAGGTGTAGTCCTATACTATAACTAGAGGCCTGAATATTTCCTGGTTAGGTCATTTGACCAGTTAAAAACTCCTTCACCTACGTGGTTAGCACCACAGGGGTTACAGGCCCTTGAGCTCCTGCGCAGGCAGAGATGGCTCATTACAATCACAGATACATAAGACCAGAAAGGATTTAGTACTAGTCTATACTCTGGGGTCAAGCCAGTGCAAGCCAAGGTGTTATAAGAGGAATGATGTGCTATTGAGCGGACGTTATTCAATCATTGCCAATTTAATAAGAACGTTACATAGAAATGGGTCAGCGTTTTGCAAAGACGTAACTCTGTACATAACCACGAGCTTTCACTGTGAAATAAAAGTAACCTTTTTTTGTGTTTCTGTGTCCTCAGTGTTGAGAGCACAGCGTTAAGGTTGATCACAGCGTTGGGGAGTTCTGAGGTTCAGCCTCAGTTCACCCGCTTCCTCAGTGACCCCAAAACGGTGCTGTCAGCTGAATCTGAGGAGCTCAACCGTGCCCTCATCCTGACTCTGGCCAGAGCCACCCACGTCACAGGTCTGCCTCTATCTAACTTAGAGTACCAGTCAAAAGTGTGGACACACCTACTCATTCAAAGATTTTTGTCTTTATTTTTTACTATTTTCTACATTGTAGAATAATAGTAAAGACAATAAAACTATGAAATAACACATAGAATCATGTAATAACCCAAAGTGTTAAACAAATCAAAATATATTTTATATTTGAGCTTCTTCAAAGTAGCCACCCTTTGCCTTCAAATCAAATTGTATTTGTCACATGTACCGAATACAACACCTTACTGTGAAATGCTTACTTACAAGCCCTGAACCAACAGTGCAGTTCAAGAAATGGTTAAGAAAATATTTACTAAATTAAAAGTAACACAGTAGAATTACATAACAATAACGAAGGCTATATACAGGGGGCACCGGTACCGAGTAAATGTGCTGGGGTACAGGTTAGTCGGTAATTTGTACATGTAGGTAGGGGTAAGGTGACTATGCATAGATGATAAACGGCGAGTAGCAGCAGTATAAAAACAAAGGGGGGAGGGGTCAATGTTAATATACCGGGTGGCCATCTGATGATTAGTTCAGCAGTCTTATAGCTTGGGGGTAGAAGCTGCTAAGGAGCCCTTTGGACCTAGACTTGGCGCTCCAGTACCGCTTGCTGTGCGATAGCAGAGAGAACAGTCTGACTTGGGTGACTGGAGTTTTAGACAATTTTTTGGGGCCTTCCTCTGATACTGCCTGGTATATAGGTTCTGGATGGACTACACTCTGTAGCACCTTATGGTCAGATACCGAGCAGTTGCCATAACAGGCGTTGATGCAACTGTTCAGGATGCTCTCGATGGTGCAGCTGTGGAATGTTTTGAGGATCTGGGAACCCATGCCAAATCTTTTCAGTCTCCTGAGGGGGAATAGGTGTTGTCGTGCCCGCTTCACGACTGTCTTGGTGTGTTTGGACCATGGTAGTTTGTTGGTGATGTGGACACCAAGGAACTTGAAACTCTCGACCCGCTCCACTTCAGCTCCGTCAATGTATAATGGGGGCCTGTTCGGCTCTCCTTTTCCTGTAGTCCATGATCCTTTGTCTTGCTCACATTGAGGGAGAGGTTGTTGGCCTGGCACCACGGACAGGTCCTTGACCTCCTCCCTATAGGCTGTCTCATCGTTGTCGCTGATCAGGCCTACAGCTGTTGTCATCAGCAAACTTCATGATGGTGTTGGAGTTGTGCTTGGCCACACAGTCGTGGGTGAACAGGGAGTACAGGAGGGGACTAAGCACGCACCCCTGAGGGGAACCGGTGTTGAGGATCAGAGTGGCAGATGTGTTGTTACCTACCCTTACCACCTCGGGGCGGCCCGTCAGGAAGTCCAGGATCCAGTTGCAGAGGGAGGTGTTTAGTCCCAGGGTCATTAGCTTAGTGATGAGCTTTGTGGGCACCATGGTGTTGAACGCTGAGCTGTAGTCAATGAATAGCAGTCTCACATAGGTGTTCCTTTTGTCCAGGTGGGAAAGGGCAGTATGGAGTGTTATTGAGATTGCGACATCTGTTGGGCGGTATGCGAATTGGAGTGGGCCTGGGATTTCTGAGATGATGGTGTTGATGTGAGACATGACCAGCCTATCAAAGCACTTCATGTCTACTGAAGCGAGCTATGGGGCGGTAGTCATTTAGGCAGGTTACCTTCGCCTTTTTGGGCACATGGTGGTCTGCTTGAAACGTGGGTATTACAGACTTGGTCAGGAAGAGGTTGAAACTGTCTGTGAAGACACTTGCCAGTTCGTCCGCGCATGCTCTTATTACACGCTCTGGTAATCCGTCTGGCCCCGCGGCCTTGTCAATTTTGGCCTGTTTAAAGGTCTTGCTGACATTGGCTACGGAGAGCGTGATCACAAAGTCCTCCAAAACAGCTGGTGCTCTCATAAATGCTTCAGTGTTGCTTGCCTCGAAGCGAGCATAAAAGGCATTTAGCTTGTCTGGCAGGCTTGCGTCACTGGGCAGCTGGCGGCTAGGTTTCCCTTTTGTAATCCGTAATAGTTTGCAAGACCTGCCACATCCGACATTGTGCAAAGCTGTCATTCTTGGCATTCTCTCAACCAGCTTCATGAGGTAGTCACCTGGAATGCATTTCAATTAACAGGTGTACCTTGTTAAAAGTTCATTTGTGGAATTTATTTCCTCGTTAATGTGTTTGTGATGATGTAGATGTGGTATACAGAAGATAGCCCTATTTGGGAAAAGACCAAGTCCATATTATGGCAAGAACAGTTCATTTAAGCAAAGAGAAACAACCGTCCATCATTACTTTTGACAAGGTCAGTCATTCCAGAAAATTTCAACTACTTTTAAAGTTTCTTCAAGTGCAGTTGCAAAAACCTTCAAGCGCTATGATGAAACTGGCTCTCATGAGGACCGCCAAGGGAAAGGAAGACCCAGAGTTACCTCTGCTACAGAGGATAAGTTCATTAGAGTTAACTGCACCTCAGATTGCAGCCCAAGTAAATTCTTCAGAATTCAAGTAACAGGCACGTCTCAACATCAACTGTTCAGAGGAGACTGCGTGATTCAGGCCTTCATGGTCGAATTGCTGCAAAGAAACCACTACTTAAGGACAACTAAGAAGAAGAGACTTGCTTGGGCCAGGAAACATGAGCAATGGACATTACACTAGTGGAAATCTGTCCATTGGTCTGATGAGTCCAAATGTGAGTTTTTTTTGGTTCCAACCACCATGTCTTTGTGAGACACAGAGTAGGTGAACGGATGATCTCCTCATGTGTGGTTCCCACCGTGAAGCATGGAGGAGGTGGTGTGGGGGTGCTTTGCTGATGACACTGTCTGTGATTTATTTAGAATTCAAGACCCACTTAACCAGCATGGCTACCACAGCATTCTGCCACGATACGCCATCCCATCTGGTATGCTCTTAGTGGGACTGTCATTTGATTTTCAACAGAACAATGGCCCAAAACACACCTCCAGGCTGTGTAAGGGCTATTTCACCAAGTAGAGTGATGGAGTGCTGCATCAGATGACCTGGCCTCCACAATCACCTGACCTCAACCCAATTGACATGGTTTGGAAGGAAAATCTACCCATGCTAGATTACGGAGATGTAATTTATAAATCAAATCAAATTTTATTGGTCACATACACATGATTAGCAGGTGTAAGAATGCGAACAGCATTCGGTATTATTTTTGTCCAGATGGGATAGGGCAGTGTGATGGCGATTGCAATTTATAGATCGGCAGGGTGCTCTCGAGCTGCTAGGTGTTCTTTAGCATTCAGCCATCAGATATGCCACCAATGCTCCTTCTAGGACACATCACTGCACTCTATACTCCTCTGTAAACTGGCCATCTCTGTATACCTATCGCAAGACCCACTGGTTGATGCTTATTTATAAAAGCCTCTTAGGCCTCACTCCCCCCTATCTGAGATATTTACTGCAGCCCTCATACAACACCTGTTCTGCCAGTCACATTCTGTTAAAGGTCCCCAAAGCTCACACATCCCTGGGTCTCTCGTCTTTTCAGTTCGCTGCAGCAGCTCGTTCCAGTCGTGAGCAACACACTCAAACTGGACAGTTTTATCTCAATCTCTTAATTCAAAAACTCAAACATGGACACTCTTACTGACAGTCGTGGCTGCTTTGCGTGATGTATTGTTGTCTCTACCTTCTTGCCCTTTGTGCTGTTGTCTGTGCGCTATAATGTTTGTTTTACCATGTTTTGTGCTGCTGCCATGTTATGCTGCTACCATGTTGTTGTCATGTGTTGCTACCATGCTATGTTATCTTAGGTCTCCCTTTATGTAGTGTTGTGTGTTGTTTCGTCGTGGTATATGTATATATATATTTTAATATTTTTTTTATCCCAGCCGCTGTCCCCGCAGGAGGCCTTTGGTAGGCAGTCATTGTGAGTTTGTTCTTAACTGACTTGCCTAGTTAAATACAAAATAATGTTTTTTACAAAGCAGCCAACAAGAGCTCAGCATATGTGGGAACTCCTTAAAGACTGTTGGAAAAGCATTCCCCATGAAGCTGGTTAAGAGAATGCCAAGAGTGTGCAAAGCTGTCAAGGCAAAGGGTGGCTACTTTGAAGAATCTCAAATATAAAATATATATCTCAAATATGACACTTTTTTGGGTTACTGCATGATACCCTATGTGTTATTTCCTAGTTTTGATGTCTTCACTTATTCTACAATGCAGAACAACCCTTGAATGAGTTAGTGCCAGTCAAAAGTTTGGACACACCGTGTCTGATAATGCCTGTGAAACTCATCATAGCTCAGCGTAACGCTGACTAGTAGGTCAGCATTAACAAAACGTTCACCTAACCCAAGACTCATTTTCCTTCCACTGCTTTCTCTGATCCAGATTTCTTCACGGGCTCCGACTCCATCCAGGGTACGTGGTGTAAGGACATCCTGCAGACCATCATGAACTTTACTCCTCACAACTGGGCCTCTCACACCCTGAGCTGTTTCCCTGCTCCTCTTCAGGTACGGAGAGAGAGAGAGAGGGAGTCAATTTGGGAATTTGGGCTTATTTCTACAGGGGGCAGCATAGAGAATTATTGACTGAGAGAATCCTATTTCAAACGCAACATATCACGACGGTACCGCCCCAACCCGGCTAAAGTGAATATGTTATATTAACGGTACCTACACACAGACTGAGCCCATTCATATTTTTCAGATGAGACGGACACAAAGTCCCAGTGGAACATATGAGTATTTATCCTTTTACACAGAAGGAAAGGAGAGAGAAAAAGACATCTGTGTGCGTGTTCCCTCAGGCGTTCTTCAAGCAGAACAACGTTCCCCAGGAGAGCCGCTTCAACCTGAAGAAGAACGTGGAGGAGGAATACAGGAAGTGGAAGAGCATGACCAACGAGAACGACATCATCACCCACTTCTCCATGCAGGGATCGCCGCCCCTCTTCCTGTGTCTGCTGTGGAAGATGCTGCTGGAGACTGACAAAATCAACCAGATCGGCTTCAGGTACACCACAAAGTATTCACTACTTTTCTATTCTACGGTTGCACAACACTTAACCATTTTATTTGTGCATTTATGAAATGTATTCGACAGGGACAGTGCACATGAATCAACGTTTCCGGTTCAACATCAGGCTATCAGTTCCTATTTTAACGGTAGCAGGGCCACGTCCTGTGCATTTGTTCTCATTATCCTGATGATTTTATATGGTCATTAATAAATATTATAAGGTAACCTGGGACTGTTTTTAAGGAGGTCAACATTCTGATTGGCTGAGCCCTGTGAATGTTAAGTGGGTGGGGAACAGAGGGGTGTGGCTTCCCTGGGGTGCAGCTGCTCCTTCTCCAGACAGAGGGCAGTTGTGTGGATGGAGATGCCTGACCCCACACACACGTCCCACTTGTCATTCTAGTCACGAGCGCTGAGAGATAATGATCTTTACACTACCCGCACGCTCCGACAGCACCAATACAGCTCCGCTGCCGCTATCATCTCGTCTTTTAATTTATTTCTCTGAGCTCCCCCCCCAGACACAGTCTGTACCAGCAAGGCAGTTTTTAAAGTGCTTTCTGAAGCAGAAGTTGTGGCGACTGCCTGACGACCTGTAGCCAGTGCCCAGCTGATAAAGTGCTGTTGCTGATTCCATCTTGGTGTAGAAATCAGCACAGCCTCACAACCAATCCCTTGAGCCGGATTGCGGGTTATGTGCTGAGTGCTGCTGTTCCGTAAAGGCAGAGCTCTTCTAATTATCACCAGGCGGGAGGGGTGAAATGGCTGTGAAGGGCTGCTGTTTGCGTAACCCTCCGGAGGGAGTCTCTGTGAAAGTTCTTAAACACTCAATGACTCTCTCCCAAGCACCTTCTATACCC
Organism: Oncorhynchus tshawytscha; assembly: GCF_018296145.1. Lineage (NCBI taxonomy): Eukaryota > Metazoa > Chordata > Actinopteri > Salmoniformes > Salmonidae > Oncorhynchus > Oncorhynchus tshawytscha. Next base: position 15,005,398 of record NC_056446.1, on the reverse strand, counting down.
CTCTCTCTCGCTCCCTCCCTGACACTTTCTTTCCAACTCTCCCTCTTTCTCTCTCCATCTCTTGTCTGTAGGAAAGAATCTATGGCCTCTCCCCAACAGAGTTTGAGTGTGAGGAATGCGAATAGGCTTGTCTACTGTAAACCTGCCTCCGGCTCTTTACGTCACTACCCAGTGGAGAGTGATGGCTTTCCTTGAGTAGGCAGTCATGCACCGCACGCCACCGTTTGTAATATGATTTACCGCCAGTGAAAGGTATTTTGCAACGGGGCTTTTAAGAAGTGACTAAGGACTTTGCTTTTGCGGTAACTGGCTGCTGTTAATGACAGCCTGTTAACGCAACCGAGCCGGTACAGTAAAACTGCTCTCCTTCTGTCCTCTAAATAGGGCCTGTCTGCTAGGAAGCCAGAGTCTGGGGGATTGGGAGAGAGCAGTTGTGGTAGGGCCAGGTGGGGTGGTAGGAAGGCTGCCACAGGGGGCCACTACCACTGGGAATGGCTACTGTGGGCCCTAGGCTTGGCTCTCAGCTTCTGGATGCTGTTGAGAGGAACACACTGAAGCAGATGGTGTCAGAAGGCTGTTTGCTGGTGTTTGTGTTGATGATGGCTGTAAAGGGTGTTGATGGTGTTTGAGAACAGCTTTGCATTGAATCATGAAGTAATTGTGTTATTGACAGATGGCCTTTTGAATTCAGAGGAATAAATGCTCACTCGTTATAAAGACTCATGGTAAATAAGCAATGGTACTGTACATTATGTCAATTTGACTTGTGCGTGACTGTGCAGGTGTCTGTGTGTTGTAACACAAGGCCATCCTCCTGACCAGCCGTGTGTCCTGTCTTGCCCCAGGGTTCTGGAGAGGATCGGGGCGCGGGCGCTGGTGGCCCATGTCAGGACATTTGCAGACTTCCTGGTCTATGAGTTCTCCACGTCGGCCGGTGGCCAGCAGCTCAACAAGTGTATCGAGATCCTCAACGACATGGTGTGGAAGTACAACATTGTCACTCTGGACAGACTCATCCTGTGCCTGGTAAGGATGAGATGAAACTATGGGCCAGTCATATGGTTCACCTCAAATGAAGCCTTTGAAAGCTTCAATCACATTATGAATAATTAGGTTTTCAGATCAGACATTTAATATCTCATTGTTCAATATGAAACTGGTTGAGGTGTTCGATAACAATGTTTAGTTCCCTACTAATCTCTCGTTCCCATCGCTTCCCTTGCTCTGATCTCCCTCTCCTCTCCAGGCCATGAGGAGTCACGAGGGTAACGAGGCCCAGGTCTGCTACTTCATTATTCAGCTCCTCCTCCTCAAGCCCAACGACTTCCGCAATCGCGTCTCTGACTTCGTGAAGGAGAACGCCCCCGAGCACTGGCTGCAGAGCGACTGGCACACCAAGCACATGACCTACCACAAGGTACCGTACTGGCCCCTGACCCTGGAGCTCTGACTGACAGCTCCAGCACGGAAAGAACAGCTCTGCCCTAAAGACAGTCTGAAAGGAACCAGAGAGGGGCTCAAGGCGATACGAATGGAAATGTCAACGGGAGGCCACTATATATCAGCCTGCACCGTTGCCTGTTGACATTTGGCCCTTTTTTAAATGTCACATTTACATTGGCTGGGCTGGGATCTCAACTGAGCTTTCTGTGGTGTTAGCTGTGTTAAGTCTCCATCTGTTCTGCTGTGGTGATTGACCTCCACTCACTGTTTCACGGCTCCCAAGCTTGCTCTTTCATTAAAGCTTGCAGGTGATACAGTTCCATTTGACTTGGACTCTTGTTTTCTTCCCTATTGTAACAGAAATACCCGGAGAAGCTGTACTTTGAGGGATTGGCCGAGCAGGTGAACCCGCCCATGCAGCAGCAGTCCCACTACCTGCCCATCTACTTTGGTAACGTCTGCCTGCGCTTCCTGCCCGTCTTTGACATCGTCATCCACCGCTTCCTGGAGCTGCTGCCCGTCTCCAAGTCACTGGAGACCTTACTGGACCACCTAGGAGGACTCTACAAGTTCCACGGTGAGGAGAGGGTACAAGACCACGGGGACGAGTTCTGGTCTGTTGCTTTGATTGTCCATACAGCCTGGAGGTATACGGACATCACGAAAGAGCCCTGATAGAAAACCCCCTTTATGAGTCAATGTTACACTTGCACTTGAAACATTTGGAATGATGTTATGTGACGAGGTCAGTTCAGATGGACAGTCTAATTGAACTGAATTTTGTGTTTCTCTGTGTCGTCTCCAGACCGCCCGGTGACCTACCTGTACAACACGCTCCACTACTACGAGCGTCACCTGCGCGACCGCACCAACCTGAAGAGGAAGCTGGTGCACGCCATCATGAGCTCTCTGAAGGACAACCGGGCGCCAGGCTGGTGCCTGAGTGAGACCTACATCAAGTGTGGCATGAACCCCCGCGAAGACAACGTCTGGATCCCCGATGACACCTACTACTGCAAGCTCATCGGACGCCTCGTTGACAATATCCTTTGCTGCAGTTTGTTCCCGAGCACATTTGACCTGTCCAAATCATTATCAGACACTTTTCTCTATGTCTCTGTCCTTCTGTGGGGATGTTCAGATCGATGACAGTAGTCTCGTGACATCTACGAGGGAATAGTTGACGTGCTAGGTTGCTAGAAGGTCTTTCCTAGAATTAAAGTCTATGATGTGTTCACACACTGTTGTGTAGCTGGTGTATCATCCTTGACCTGCTGTCTCACCGATGGCTGGCAAGTCCCCCGGGCCGTTCCCAAACTGTGACTGGAGGTTCAACGAGTTCCCCAACCCGGCCGCCCACGCTCTCCACGTCACCTGCGTGGAGCTGATGGCCCTGGCAGTGCCCGGCAAGGACGTGGGCAACGCCCTGCTCAGTGTCGTCCTCAAGAGGTCAGAATGGGGTCATAGATCAAACGGGGGGCAGTAAGCAGCCAATTAGAGGGGAGATTGAAAGGTCTCTATGCTATGTAAACGAGCACAGTCTTGTGTGCTCTCGTGACGCACGTGTAAATGTGTCCATTTTTATGCGGAAGTTCTTGTGCGAGGAATGGACGATGAGTCATCTTGAAGTGGTGCTGAATCAATGCAGTGTGTTAGCTTTCTGCAGAGCTCAGTTAGACCTGTGTGCCCCTCTGCATGACAGCGGCTGTATCTGTATGGTGTTGTGATTGATTGTCCTCCTGATGTCATGTGAACTCCCTCACAGCCAACCGCTGGTGCCTCGGGAGAACATCACCGCCTGGATGAACGCCATCGGCCTGGTGATCACCGCCTTGCCTGTAAGACTCCTCTCTGTTCACACACACATATCAGTTAAATATCAGCAACTTATTGCGCCAGAAATCTCAAGTTCGCGGCACACAGCAAACCTGTTTTTTTTCCATTCGCGTGGTCAAGTTTCCACTATCCATGAAAAACAAGGTTCATAAATTGTTGTTCTTACTGCTCACAGTGTAATTCTGGGCAGCCAGACAGTAGTGACAGCTTTACCCAAATAAACATCTATTTCATCCTTCAGCCGTCCTGCAGACTCCAGAGAACTGTCTGAGGTCTGACAAGTCAGCTAAACGGTATGCGTGTCTGTCTGCCTGTCTCTCTCCTTTCTCTAGGAGCCTTACTGGGTGGTCCTGCAGGACCGTATAGTGAGTGTGCTGGGCAGTCCGTGCTTCACCACAGAGACTGAGTGGGTGGGTTACCCCTTCGCGCTGCTGGACTTCACCGCCTGCCACCAGTCCTACTCTGAGATGTACTGCAGCTACGTGTTGGCCCTGGCCCACGCCGTGTGGCACCACTCCAGCATCGGACAGCTCTCCCTCATCCCCAAGTAAGAACCAACATTAGTCCCCCAATTTAGCTGTTCTCCAGCCTTCTAGTCCTGGTCCACCAGCAGTCCCCTGATTAGCTTTTCTCCAGCCTTCTGGTCTACCAGCAGTCATCTGATGAGCTGTTCTCCAGCCTTCTAGTCCTGGTCCACCAGCAGTCCCCTGATTAGCTGTTCTCCAGCCTTCTAGTCCTGGTCCACCAGCATCTCCCTGTGGTCGAGGAAAGTGTTAATTCATTAGTAGGTGAACGGAAGAGTGTTCTCCCCTCAATAGCCACCTTTCAGCGAGGATAGTCATGTATATCCTACTGCAAGAATATTTTTTACATTTGCCACACCCACTTTGAATCAGCTTTTGTTTTGTCAGAAGGAGAAAACATGCCCTCTTTACAATAAAACAATAAGTAGCATATCGTTTCTATCTATAAAATATCTGGAACAACTAACCTCATTTGTTTCCATCACTTTCCACATTTATATTGGGATCAGCCCTTGTAAACGTAATTTTCCTAACGACGCGGAGAAGGACCCATCTCAATTCAAGCAAGCGTATTTTTGTCCACTCTCAGCGACTCTTCTCGATTAACTTTGACCTTCAAAGGAAGGGATAGAGGACGCAGGAGGTGAGCAAATCTAATTGACAAAAGGCCATTTACTTTCAAATGACTGAAGGGAAGTGAACAAGTGTACAATTTGGGAGGAAAGAGCCCCTCTAGCCTGCTCCCTCTTGCCTCCCTCCATCCCCACCATCTTGTCTCCTCCCTCGGCCCAAGCTGCTCACTCCTGACTTATATCAGATGGGGTTTTGTTAAGAATTTGTCTGCTTCACGCCTACCCTGTGTTTTATCTGGACACAGTGGGATAGTCTTGCTGCCTCCCAGCTCAGGCTTAGCTTAGCAGGCCTTCTCATCTAGCCTGGGAATATCTTCCCCTATAACGCTGTGTGTTCAGGCTTCGCTTAGTAGGCCTTCTCATCTAGCCTGGGAATATCTTCCCCTATAACACTGTGTGTTCAGGCTTCGCTGGACTTCAAGCCCAAATAGTTATGCTCCCTGATGTGTCAGCAAGTGCCCTTGTGCTCCTGTGTGTCTGCTGGACTGTCATGTGAAATGACAGCAGAGCCCTGGCCTGCTGGGATTACATTACAATGAAGCAGATGGAAATGCCTTGGGATGAGACCGAGAAGTACAGTACACTATGTACTGGGCTGGCTACAGCTTTCTGACATTATTCGATGCTACTGTTTAAGATTAGTAATGTGCCCGTAAATTGGACTGGGCATGGGGATTCTAATTTCAGGAATTGGTGCATATATGCCTTCATACTCTTTGGTCCAATAACATTTCTGTACATGTTCTACTTGCATAGTATCTCAGATTTCACTGATGATTAAATATTGTAACTTTTTATCCCCAATTTTGTAATATCCAATTGGCAGTTAGTCTTTTCCCATCGCCCCACGGCCTCACGGGAGAAGTGAAAGTTGCGAGCCACATGTCCTCCGAAACGCGACCCTGCCAAGCCACACCCGCTCTAGCCGGAAAGCCAGCCGCACCAATGTGTCGGAGGATACACCGTCCAGCTGGCGACTGGTGTCAGCTTGCAGGCGCCCAGCCCGCCACAAGGAGTCGCTAGAGCGCAATCGGACAAGGATATCCATGGCCGGCCGAACCCTTCCCTAACCCGGATGACGCTGGGCCAAATGTGCGCCGCCTCATGGGTCTAACGGTCATGGCCGGCTGTGACAGTCTGGGATCGAACCCGGGGCTGTAGTGACCCCCTAGAGCGCTGCGCCACTCGGGAGGCCCAATATTGTTTATCTTTGAGATTGAATTTGAAAAGCAACCAGAAATACTACGAAAGCAATTTATATTCAAAAGCTCATCAGTATGAGTGGGCAAGATGTATACGATGACCTCTCCTTGCCAGACAGTCATTGTGATGGCTCTCAGCCTGTGTTTGTGTTAGTGTGGAAGCGCTATCACATTATTGTGACGGGCAGGTTGCTGCTATCCCCAAGCTGTCTTCATCAGTTTGGACCGTGACGCGTGGGAGCGGGGCGCGTGGGAGATCTCAGCAGGCGTCACGGCGTTCTGACAACCGAGCCCGGTGACGAGACGCACCGCCTGTGGCTCGGGCAGCCGAGTGGGTACGCCTCACGCTGAAGCTTCTGGAACACAGATCACACATGACAAGATTCCAGTGGGATCCATCTTGTCGTCTACAAACACAGAGGCTTTGGTCCTGCTGTACCTGGTTTATATTCCACTGTCTGTTCATTCAGAAAAACCCTGTCAATTATCATTCAAGTTCAGTGCCTCCACTGTCTTCCCTCCATTTGCATACAGCTCTCACAGTTAGAGCCTTAGTCACTTTTGAACATCGGGTGCTTGGCTTTACAAATCACTTTCTTTCATTTCTGGGGAGATTTTTCAGTCCTTTTCTCCTCCATCCCAGCATGTCTTTGAACGAGCGCAGTCCGTCTTCTCCTATTCAGTCTGTCTCTTTACGAGAAGTGTAACATTCTCTCCCCTCCCTCCCCAGGTTCCTGTCTGAGGTGCTGAAGCCCATAGTAAAGACAGAGTTCCAGCTCCTCTATGTGTACCACCTAGTGGGGCCCTTCCTCCAGCGCTTCCAACAGGAGAGGACCCGCTGCATGCTGGAGGTACTGACTACTTCTGTCAATATATGCCCCCCCCTCCTCTCCTCCTCCATCTCCCAGTACAACCCTATTACACCATACAATCCCACACAAAAGGCCTGTCAATTAAATTCCCTTTCACACTCCCTTGACCATTAAAGAGGATAGAACTGATTGATTGTGTGTGTGTGTGTGTGAAAATGGACAATAGCTGGTTAGGTGGCTCACTGAGAAATCCTGTTATTTGTGGAGAGGGAGAATGAAGGTCCTTGGTCTCCTCTCCCAAGAGGCAGTGGCTCTGTGCTGGGGTTGTGCTGTGGCTTCCCATGGACAGCTCTAATGAATCTGCAGTTCTGCTGTTGACCAGCCTGCCACCCCCCTGGAGCGGCTCTGACCAAAAATATCCGTTCTGAAATAGCCATTCATTCTGTTTTTCAGTCTGGCTTTGTGTTAATCAGATGTGTGACTCACCATTAATCAATGACTGATTTTTGTCTGTGCCATTTCTTAACGATCTACGCATTTATGTGTGTGTGTCGTGAACTGCAGATTGGAGTGGCGTTCTATGAGATGCTACAGGCTGTGGACCAGCACAGTCAACACCTGTCCTACATGGATCCTATCTGTGACTTTCTCTACCACATCAAGTACATGTTCACCGGGGACAGCGTCAAAGACCAGGTTCGAGAAATACTCAGGGGTTAATGTTCTTCGCCACTCTGGTGTTCAGATGAAGGGATTGAAATAGTCTGTAATGCGCACCACTGCAGCGCTTAAGTCAGTCTGCTGTGTGTAGCTTACTTTAGCTGCCGGCAAAGTTATTCAAAGCGTATACTCTATCACTCAGGATTTAACTTTCCACTTCAACAATTTTTTTCCATGTAATGTTATTTAAGCCAAAATCGGACAAGCCCATAGTAGAATAGTTCACCTATTTACCTAGTCAGCTTGTGTGTTCTATGCCAGATAAATATTCCTCTTGAGGCGCATTCAGGTTGCGAGGGCCATAGGAGGGAATCTGGTAAGCAGTTGACGCACAGCAATTCTTTATGCAGTCATGGGGAAACACTTTTGAAAGAAGTTTTGGCAAATATGTTTTGAAAGCAGTTTAGACCTTTTTAAGAAAGGGTGGGCTCCCTGTTTTCCATTGCTGCCACATTTATTTCTCTACTCCTTCCTTTGAGCGTGTGGCATCGTTTACAAATGCAGTTTTTACAACCGGAGTCTAAAACATGGTTTAGGCGCAGCTGCGCAACAGAGCTCTTAAAGGTGCAGTGTCGTCTTAAAAGATCAATTACATACATTGTAATAGAAACCTATTTTTCGAGTGAGAAAAAATTCATAATTATTTATGTATTTATAATAAAATATTCATTATTATTAATAATAATAATAGCAACAACAACAATCAGGATGTTGTTCTGTGGGGTAAATGCAGATGGACATTCTTCAAGTGCCTTCAGAAAGTATTCCTACCCCTTGACCTATTCCACATTTTGTTGTGTTACAGCCTGAATTCTAAATGGATTCAATTGATGAGCGAGAACATGTTTTTGAAATGTTTGCGCATTCTTTTAAAAATTATTTTAAAAATTCTTCAAGCTCTGTCAAGTTGGTTGTTGTTGAAAAAGAGCCAAGTCTTGCCATAGATTTTCAAGAAGACATAAGTCAAACTGTACCTCCGCCACTCTGGAACATTCAATGTCGTCTTGGTAAGCAACTCCAGTGTATATTTGGCCTTGTGTTTCCTGCTGAACGGTGAATTTGTCTCCCAGCGTCTGTCGGAAAGCAGACTGAACCAGGTTTTCCTCTGGTTTTCCTCCAGAAAAGATAAAGCATTGGATTTGCTCCAAACAACGCTTTGTGTTCAGGACATAAAGTACATTTCGTTGCCACATTTTTTTGCAGCTTTACTTTAGTGTATTTTTGCAATCAGAAAGCATGTTTTGGAATATATTTTTTTCTCTTTACCAATAGATGCCCTTCCTTGTGAGGCATTGGAAAACCGCCCTGGTCTTTATGGTTGAATCTGCGTTTGAAATTCACTGCTCGACAAGGGGCCTTTACAGATAGTGTGTGGGGTACAGAGATGAGGCTGTCATTAAAAAAACCATGTTAAGCATTATTATTGCACACGAGTCCATGCAACATATTATGTGACTTGTTAAGCACATTTTTAGTCCTGAACTTATATAGACTTGCCATAACAAAGGGTTGAACTACTTGACTCAAGACATTTCACATTTTCGTTTTTTATGAATTTGTAAACATTTCTTAAAACAATTCCACTTTGACATTATTGGGATACTATGTGTAGGCCAGTGACACAAAATCTCAATCATCTATTTTAAATTCGGGCTGTACCACAACAAAAAGTCAAGTGGTGTGAATACTTTCTGAAGGCACTGTACATTTTATAGTCACTATGCTTCATCAGTTGTGCTACAGGCGATAATGTTTTTTGCTAATAGCACATCCTGATAATATAGACCGTGCTTAGGCTATAAGATTGTTCCAATGTGTTAATATTTTTTACTGAATTATTACAAATATGTTACTGGGCCCATTTCTGGAGGTGGAAATTATATTTAAGATGCTGTCAGCAGCATTTTATTTTCATGTCCTTTTAAAAAGGTCATAAGTCATGCGGCTGGAATTGTTCAAATCACAGTTTAATACATGTACAAAATGATCCTCTCTCCCTAAAAGCATGTTGGTCATGACTTTCTTACATGACAAGGGGAGGTTAACTTGGCCCCAGACAATCGATCTGAGATTGACAAAAGTTTCAGTTGTGGGATTTTTTGTTGTTGCTTTAGCCCCTAAATAATGTATACTTTATGCCTTTCCTTGACCTCAATGTTTGCTCATTCGGTTTTCTGTCATGTCCTGCATTGGTATTCTGCGCCTCCTCTCCTCCTCTAATTATATCAACACACCCTGAATTTGAAATTCTAATTTGTTTGTCCTCCAAACATTCCCACTTTTACTTTTGAAGTCACTTGCTGCACGTCCCACTTCATTTCAGGGTCTGAGGCTGAAGTTGGCTTCTCTCCTCAGTAGTACAGAAGAGATTAGTTGAATTCTCCTCCCAGCTTATCCCTAGTCTCCCCTAGTGTTGTCTAATGGTGTGTGTATTCCCAGGTGGAGAAAATCATCCTGACCCTGCGTCCGGCCATGAAGCTCCGTCTGCGTTTCATCACCCACACTAGCAAGATGGAGCCTGCAGCCACCAGCGTCCCCCAGCCCTCCTCCTCTGTGTCCTCACCCGCCCCACAGAGCAACCCTGGCCCCTCCAACCTCCCCCTGTCTGGGGCCCAGTAAAACACACACACACCAAGGAAGGAGTCTCAGCCCCATGGCTGTGGTCCCACTGTCACCAGCTGGAGTATTGAGATGGACACACTCCACGAATGTTTAGGTCAGGGTCGAGACAGACAAGATGACCCTGAGAGTCTGGTCTCTTGAGGCTGACATTGCAACGCCCCAGTGCTGTGGTGTGTTCCAAAGCTTTAAACAGCCATTCAGTCCCGAAAAGCAGCATAGAAGAAAACAGACATGAACTGTTACACAACAGACATTACCTTTTTATAACCTTTAGCTTTGTAGTGCTTTTTATTGTTGAGTGTATTGGAAAAAGACAAGTGTTTCTGCAATCATTGGTCTGCTGGAGTATGTATATAAAAGGAGTTGGTGGCGGCTCATTCTGTTGTTGCTCTCCCTTTGTCATAACATGAGATGGTCCAGTGCCTTGCGACTCCCCACTTAATCATGAGAGGCGATTTATGTTGTGTTTTTCACACAAAGTAAAGAAACAATAAAAACGCCTTTAGTATTCTGTGTTGGTTTGTCGTCTTGTCTGATCTCCTGCTGTTCTGCTCTGTCGAGAGGACCTGTATTCTGTCAGCTCAGGACCTCTGCCAGGTTTCTGAATGTTGTTATGGCTGCACAAACACTAAGGTCAGAACAGGGTCAACAACTCCCAACTCTTTAAACACAAACTGGACTGGAGCTGCGTACGGAGCTTAAAACACTATCTCTACATGGTGTGAAAACATGAGCATGGATTTTTAATGAGGACGGGTTGACAGGCTCAGAGCAGCGTTTCTTAAACCCCACCCCCCTTCCCATTAATTTTTTTTTGCCCTAGCACTACACAGTTGATTCAAATAAGCAAAGCTTGATGAGTTTGAATCAGCTGTGTAGTGCAAGGGGAAGGGGCAGGACTGAGTTTGGGCACAGAGGACCCTCTAGAACTCCTCAAGCAGAATAAGAACCACTGAAGTGGATATGAATTAATTATTATATTTACCCTCTTGTGGATTCCCTTCTCTTGTCCTTAATATTCTCCCTTTATGAATATAAAACATACTGTATTGTTAGGGGATGACTGCCAATGTTTTTATTTATTTACCTGTTATGATAAGTGGCTAAATCAGTAGAGTTTAGTTATGTAATTTGTGTTATTATGCAAAGCACATGCCTTCACATCTCCCATAAATTCAAGTATAATTTGGCTATAAAGGACTGAGTCAATCATGCCTTCAAAATCAAATCTTCCCTGCTGCTTTCAGTGCCGGCAGCTTTCAACAATTTTTCAGATATCAACAGTAAATTAGGTGTTGCTGCTAAAGCAGTCTCATAAGACATTACCAAGTTGTAGAGTAGTCTCTGGCAAACAGCATTACCGCACTAGTAGTCAGTGTGGGAATGGGTGATTTCACATCGGCGGTGATGCAAGCCCTGTGCTAACTGGCAGTGGTGTAATGTAAAAATTCTTTAAAGTACTAAAGTTGTTTTTTTTGGGGCTATCTGTACTTTAGTATTTCTATTTTTGACTACTTTTACTTCACTACAGTCCTAAAGAAAATATTGTAGTTTTTACTCCATACATTTTCCCTGACAACCAAAAGTACATGTTACATTTTGAATGTAATGAGCAGGACAGGAAAATTGTTAAATTCAAGAGAACACGTGGTCGTCCCTACTGCCTCTGGCCTGGCGGACTCCATAAACAATATTGCTAGAGGTATGATAGCAAATACACCCCCAGTTTTCATCATTGCATGCGTACTGCACCAGAATTACAATTACTGTACATTATAAACTGGGTGGTTCGAGTCCTGAATGAGAATTGGCTGATGACAAAACATTTATTTTTACTGCTCTAATTACGTTGGTAACCAGTTTATAATAGTTAAGGCACCTCGGGTGTTTGTGGTATATGGCTAATATACCATGGCTAAGGGCTGTATCCAGGCACTCCGTGTTGCGTCGTGCGGAGGAACAGCCCTTTGCTATGGTATATTGGCCATATACCACACCCCCTCGGGCCTTAATGCTATTATAAACTGGTTACCAATGTAATTAAAGCAGTAAAATGTTTTGTCATCAGCCAATCAGCATTCGGGGCTCGAACCACCCAGTTTATAATGTACAGTAATTGGAGTGTGCAGGCAATGACACGCTAATTCAGAAATGTGCCTGATGGAAAAACTGGGGCAGTGTATTTGCTGTCTAGCAATATTGTTGGTATAAATTTAGCTGAACATATACGTTTGAATTTTTTCTCTCCCATCTATTCATTTTTTTTCACTGGAGAATTACATTAGCCTAGACATGTGGACTTTTCAGACTGGAAGATAGAATCACCTCTCTGGCCCCTATTTGACAGTTGGGCTGCTGCTCAGCTCTAGACATTGGGGCAGCTGTGTCTTCATCTGTCATAGATTTAGGATGTGGGAAATTGACTCAACACTTGAAATGAATCAAGTAGTTGCTGAAGCTCAGTAAGATGAATCTGCTGGGTGACATTGATAGGAGGTATTCTCAGTATGATAAAATACAATGCAGAAATGCATGGTAAAGGCAACACAGGCCGTGGATCAAATAGAATGAGAATAGATTTTATGTTCGGTTCAGATTTCTACTTTATGGGTTTATGTAAAGAGTGTCACTTGTCTAATAAAGAATTACACAAAGGCTTCCAGTAGCAGTCCTTACTCTCCGACACAACCAGGTCTCCAGAACAAATCTATTACTTTACAGAGAGTCATGACTTTGTTACTGTGGAGAGACAGGGCCATGTCTTCATCTCCCACTGCAATTTTTTGAGAAACCCACCTCACCTCTACTTCCTGTTAACAGTCCCAAGGACCTGCAATCTGTGGTCTGCTGATGATGCGGTTGCCATGGTCACTGTGACCAGCCAGACCTCTCAGACCAGACCAGAGATAGCATGTGACTCCAGGGGACCTGGGGGAGTGGGCAGGGGAAAGGCAAAGATAGGGATGGAGGGGGAAGAGAGGGAGGGGGTGTGGACTGTCTGGGTAAGGCGCTTTGCTGATTCCTGTGTCCAGAGGATCAGGCCCTCTCAGTAGGGTTGCATGGCCGCTACATTAAGCATGATTGCTTTCAGTAATCCCTGGCTCAAGTCGAGACATTCCATTAAAACAAATGATGCTCCTTGTACAAGGGTTGAACCTTTCTGCTCTGTTGAAGGGAACAGGCTGAACATATAGGAGAGTAATTTTAACATTTTTAATCCAAAATGCAATACGATCATTTGCGTTTCTGGAAATGCATGCTGTGTCTGATGTTTGATTGTAGGTTGCACTGTAATTGCTGCTATTCCACCCACCTATTCAGTTTCTGTTGACAGCTACATTATTTCCCTTGCGATATGCCACTTTTATTCTCTCAAGTGGGTTTATTTGTTCACTGCTCTGAAAATGCCATGCGTTCTCAGTCCTTGATGTTCTCCCAGCAGGGTACAACAAGCCCTCTCTCGAAATGCCACACTCACTGGTCTAAGAATGAATTATACAGACCTGTTGGTAATCTGCTCAGATGGTCAGGTGGGGCATCTGTGACAGACTGACTTGTCTGTCTCTTCCCAGCCCCCCAGAACGTCCACCCCAACTCCCCTGTCTCTCAGTCCCTCTGCCTCTCTGTTCCTCCAACCCCTCAGCCCCCAGCCTTCCTCATCCTCTGTGCCTAGCGTTCTGCCCCTGGGACTCCTAATGAAGAGTAATCAAGCCAGAGCTGTCATTAAGACTGAAGAGACAGACAGCCCTGCTCCGGATGACAGGGGAGCAGCCATGAACTATGTGACAAGGAAAACCTCAGCACCACAGTCATGAATGGCACAAGTCAATGAGATTTTTTTCCCGACCATACTAATCTCGCTGAATGTAATAGGCGCATGCATTTAACAAGTTGACTTGATACAGATAGTTGATATGCAGTCGCTACTTGGAATAGAGTCTAGACTTGATTCAATTATTAAGCCTCTGCGAGAGAGGCACAGTTGTCATGTTTGTTTTAAACTGATGTCTTATAATCTCCCCTGATGACATTACAATTGCAGAAAGAGACACATCTGATGTGAACAATTGAATTTTTTTGGACAGACTAAGATGAATAGTGTCTGAGCGCGTGATGTCACAAGATTCTGCTCTCTGAGGCTACAGTGTGTCTCAGTGATTCAGGGGTGCCTGCCTCGTCGTTGCACATTAGTCGGTCGTCTCAGATTGCTGTTCCTGTGTTACCTGGCAACGTAAATGTAGACTGCACCCTGAAAAGCCAGATTCTGCCTTTGTCAGAGACTTCATGCCCTCACAATTCAACAGTAACTATATTTCCATTTTAGGATCATGTAAGTTCATGAAAGTTCACACACTGAGTCGTAGTTGTATACATTTTTATGATGGTCTTAAAAGTAGCCTTAAGTAGCCTTTTGCATCAAAGCAGGGACCGAGAGACTGAAAAACAGCTTCTATCTCAAGGCCATCAGACTGTTAAACAGCCACCACTAACATTGAGTGGCTGCTGCCAACACACTGACTCAACTCCAGCCACTTTAATAATGGAAATTGATGTAAAATATATCACTAGCCACTTTAAACAATGCTACTTAATATAATGTTTACATACCCTACATTACTCATCTCATATGTATATGTATATACTGTACTCTATATCATCTACTGCATCTTTATGTAATACATGTATTGCTAGCCACTTTAAACTATGCCACTTTGTTTACATACCCTACATTACTCATCTCATATGTATATACTGTACTCGATACCATCTACTGCATCTTACCTATGCCGTTCTGTACCATCACTCATTCATATATCTTTATGTACATATTCTTTATCCCTTTACACTTGTGTGTATAAGGTAGTAGTTTTGGAATTGTTAGGTTAGATTACTCGTTGGTTATTACTGCATTGTCGAAACTAGAAGCACAAGCATTTCGCTACACTCGCATTAACATCTGCTAACCATGTGTATGTGACAAATACATTTGATTTGATTTGATTTTACACTGTTGCAACCTAAAGGTTTCATGATCATCTCTGTCTCAGAAAAAAAAGAGCTGCGTCGATTTGTATTCTGTCTGAATAGCTTTAGCCATAATGACCGAGCCGTCGACCTGATTCCATCTCCCTGCCTGCCCTTGTGACTGTCCTGTATAAACACTTAGGGAGTAGGAACTGCATACCTATTAAAGCAAACCCACAACTCATTTACTTTTGTCTCTTTTTGATAATGTGAACTGAGGTAACCAATTTCTACTTAACCTGATGGAACATTTGCCTCTCCCCAGGAACAGATTTGCCTTCCCCGCCATCCAGTGCCTGGATACAGTTCGCTATTTTATTGAGAAAGTTGAATACTTATCTAATCAAGATATAGTAGTGTTTTATTTTTCATTCATTTGTAATAAACGTAAGAATTGTAACATTACTGAGTATTTTGTGTAGATCGTTGACCAAAAATGAAGTAGAGCCAGTTCAGAAACTAAACCCAAACGCCCCGCCTCAGGCAGACGCATCAGCTGAGATGGCATCAATTAGAGGCTAATATCAATCACGCCTACCTTATTTGGTGGTCTATTTAAGCTGAGTGGGTCTGCTCACTCATCCTGCTGCCTCTATGCGTTGAGTGCTTGCTTCAACCACCACCTGTAGGAGCAGAGCCTATAGCGCCAAGACTTGCATTATTCATTGCTTAATTAATGGTTAAACGTACTGTATTTCCCCATGGCGTTTTCTTTCTGAAATGACAGTTAAATCCATTTTTATCCTACTTTGTAACACAACAAAATGTGCAAAAAGTCATGGGGTGTGAATACTTTCTGAAGGCACTATAAATCCATCCACATATGTCTTTGGCCTCTAGTCAACTCCAGTCATGTGCAGTTGAATAGGAAACTGCATATTTATGCCGACATCCTTAGTGCTCTATTTTCTCACCGCCAGCCAGGGTTTCCATGGTAACGGGGTGCATCGAGGGGGATCGGTGTCTACCTGTTGTTTGTCTGTCTATCATTGCCCCTCCCCCCCGCCCACCTAATCTGCCCTACCGTGTGTCTTGTTAAACTGCCTCATTCGCTTTTCATTACTTCTGCTACAAGCACTCAAATCAGCCTCCTGAGGACGAGAAGGAGACAGACGAGACCCCTCGCGCCAACCACAGGCTTCTTCAGTCCAGCGACAAGAGCCTTTATCTCTCCCAGCCTCCCTCACCCTCTCCCCAAAGAGCAGCCTTGGCCTGGAGATGTGGGCTGCTGTCCAGAGATATTGTGTTTTGGAGGAGTGTGTATTTGTCCACGTGTGAGTGCTTGTGTGTGTCGAAGAGAGAAAGATAAGAGAGAGCGAGATAATGCAGTATCTCATGAACAACGACATAGTTCAATCCACAGTGGGGACAGTGTAATGTGGACAAGAGGTAGAAACAAAGCCAGAGCAAACCGAGTTCATGCCTTCAGAATGGTCACACCAAAGTCAGACGGTCAAAGCTACCTGGTCACAAAGCAGTGTCACAGGGATTCAATAGACATGCCCCACCGGGCACACCACGTCAATTCAACGTGGATAAGTTGGTAATAATTGGTTGAGATGTTGATCAATGACATGAACCTATATTCACCTACTCAAATAGACAGCAAAAAGTTTGTGATAACACATTGGAAATCCAGCTATCACTATCAGATCACGTCTCTGTTCCTTCAAGCAGCAACTCAAGAGGAAGCCACCAACACAATGAGGCCTGGACAAAGGAGACAGACTCAATGCTGCAGGAATTTTGAGAATACTGATTGCATTATGTTCAAAGAATCGTCCACCCAGGACTCCTCCATCAACATCGACAAATATATATCGTCAGTCAGGCTTCATTTGGAAATGTGTTGATTTTATACCCACAATAACAATCCGAACAAAGCCCAACCAAAAACCCTGGATGAACAGATATCCATACCATGCTGATAGGCCGTACTGCAGTATTCAATGTCAGCAGAGCGAATCCCGATGACTCGGTGGCACGCAACGCGTACAACAGCTGGCGGGTATCATCAAAGCTGTCATCGAGGCAAAGGGTGTCTACTTTGAAGAATCTCAAATATATTTTGATTTGTTTAACACTTTTTTGCTTACTAAATGATTCCATATGTGTTATTTCATAGTTTTGATGTCTTCGCTATTATTCGACAATGTCAAAAATAGTACAAAAATTAAGAAAAACCCTTGAATGAGTTGGTGTCTCCAAACATTTGACTGGTACAGGATATATATTTTATATTCAGATCCCCATTATCAATCAAATGCATTTATAAAGCCAATTTTACATCAGCCGATGTCACAAAGTGCTATGCAGAAACCCAGCCTAAAACCCCAAACTGCAAGCAATGCATATGTAGGATAAACTCCCTAGAAAATCATGAACCTAGGATGAAACCTTGAGAGGAACAAGGCTCTGAGGGGTGGCCAGTCCTCTTCTGGCAGTGCTGGGTGGAGATTAGAACAGTACATGGCCAAGATGTTCAAACGTTCATAGATGACCAGCAGGGTCAAATAATAATAATAATCACAGTGGTTGTAGAGGGTGCAACAGGTTAGCACCTCAGGAGGAAATGTCAGTTGGCTTTTCATGGCCACGCATTCAGAGTTCGAGACAGTAGGTGCGGTAGAGAGAGAGTCGAAAACACCAGGTCCGTGACAAGGTCTTATTCTCCTCAATTAGGTTGGAAAAATAGGATGATCAAGCAGCGGTGAGGGCTCTTCGATATTACACGGTACTGTCTTCCCAGGCTAGTCAGAAGACTTCCAGTTTGGTGGAGCGTCATTTCCATCCCAATTTTCTGGAAGCTTGTTTCTGTTAGGCGGAGCGACACAGGGGAACCCAAGAGCAGACTCAGGTGAGGAAACAGGGATGAATGAACCAAGATATTTAGTGTAACACAGGGAGATATGGAGTGCAGATCTGGGGAAACTCAGATGAGTTGTAGAAAACCAGATGTGGAGACTGAGGTTGGACCGGGTAAACAGGTCCGTAGGGAAATCCAAGGTAGTGGTGGTGAGCTAAATCCAGAACAGGGTAGTAGGGTGGTGAGATGTGGAACGGTAGACAGAGATAGAGCGGTAAACTGCAATGAGAGGATAAACAGTGTCAGGCAGGGAAACAGGCACAGCAGAGTATCAGGACCTTGAATACTCATAAATAGCTAGAACCATGAACTGACTGAGCAGAGATTAGGATCTGGCAGAGTGGAAGTGGCAGGACTGAGTATTTGTAGAGGTCTTGATTATGGAACGAGTTGCAGCTGGTAGGGTTCTGCTCTGACTCCAGCACACCTGTCTCCAACCACACAATCACACAGAGAGGGTGAGGGAGAGAGAGAGAGTGTACTGGGGGAGTAACTGCAGGTCAAGAAGGCACCGGATGAATACAAGAGGGTGAAGCAGGAGCAGATGTGACAGCTTCAGGGTTTGGGTATTTTCTGTATACCAGGGAGCTAGTTTCTTATGACAAATGTTTTTTGTTTTTCAGGGGTGTGAATGCATCTAGGGTATTATGCAAGGTTAAATTGAGCTCCTTGGTTAGGTGGGTAACCGATTTTTGTACTCCGATGTCCTTGGGTAGGTGGAGGGAGTCTGGAAGGGCATCTAAGAATCTTTGGGTTGTCCGAGAATTTATAGCATGACTTTTGATGATCCTTGGTTGGGGTCTAAGCAGATTATTTGTTGAGATTGCAAATGTAATAAAATGGTGGTCCGATAGTCCAGGATTATGAAGAAAAACATTAAGATACACAATATTTATTCCACGGGACAAAACTAGGTCCAGGGTATGACTGTGGCAGTGAGTAGGTACGGAGACATGTTGGACAAAACCCACTGAGTCGATGATGGCTCTGAAAGCCTTTTGGAGTGGGTCTGTGGACTTTTACATGTGAATATTAAAGTCACCAAAAATGTGAATATTATCTGCCATGACTACAAGGTCTGATAGGAACTCAGTGAGGGAACTCAGTGGATATAAAAAGTGATTGAGTAGGCTGCATAGATTTCATGACTAGAAGATCAAAATACAAAAACTCAAAATTTGGCTATCGGAAATGTTAGCAAAACCTCTGCATTTGCGGGATGCGCAAGAGATACGGTCACTAGGAGATGAGAGGCCTCATTTAACACAGTAAATTCATCAGGCTTAAGCCATTTTTCAGTCAGGCCAATCACATCAAGATTATGATCAGTGGTTAGTTCATTGACTAGAACTGCCTTGGAAGTGAGGGATCTAACATTAAGTAGCCCTATTTTGAGATGTGAGATATCACAATCTCTTTCAATAATGACAGGAATGGAAGAGGTCTTTATTCCAATAAGATTGCTAAAGCGAACACCACCATGTTTAGTTTTGCCAAACCTAGATCAAAGCACAGACACTGTCTCAATGGGGATAGCTAAACTGACTACACTGACCATGATAGTGGCAGACTCCACTAAGCTGGCAGGCTGGCTGACAGCCTGCTGCCTGGCCTGCACCCTATCTTATTGTGCAGAGAGAGGAGTTAGAGCCCTGTTTATGTTGATAGACAAAGGGTAGAGCTGCCGCGTTCAAGGAGCGGGACTCTAATCCGGAGGCTTATAAGAAATCCCTCTATGCCCTCCGACGAACCATCAAACAGGCAAAGCGTCAATACAGGACTAAGATCAAATTGTACTACACCGGCATCCGACACTTGTCGGATGTGGCAGGGCTTGCAAACTATTATGGACTACAAAGGGAAGCACAGCCGAGAGCTACCCAGTGACACAAGCCTATCAGACTAGCTAAATAACTTCTGTGTTCGCTTTGAGGCAAGTAACACTGAAACATGCATGAGAGCATCAGCTTTCCCGGATGACTGTGTGATCATGCTCTCCGCAGCTGATGTAAGTAAGACCTTTAAACAGGTCAACATTCACAAGGCCGCAGGGCCAGACGGATTACCAGGACGTGTACTCAGAGCATGCGCTGACCAACTGGCAACCTCTCTCTGTCTGAGTCTGTAATACCAACATGTTTCAAGCAGACCACCTTAGTGCCCAAGAACACTAAGGTAACCTGCCTAAATGACTACAGACCCATAGTACTCATGTCTGTAGCCATGAAATGCTTTGAAAGGCTGGCATGGCTCACATCAACACCATTATATCAGAAACCCTAGACCCACTCCAATTCGCAAACCGCACGAACAGATCCACAGATGATGCAATCTCTATTGCACTGCACACTGCCCTTTCACACCTAGACAAAAGGAACACCTATGTGAGAATGTTATTCATTGACTACACCTCAGTGTTCAACATCATAGTGCCTTCAAAGCTCATCAATAAGATAAGGACCCTGTGACTAAACACCTCCCTCTGCAACTGCATCCTGGACTTCCTGGCGGGCCGCCCCAGGTGGTAAGGGTAGCTAACAACACATCCGCAAAGCTGATCCTCAACATGGGGCCCCCTCAGGGGTGCGTGCTCAGTCCCCTCCTGTACTCCCTGTTCACTCATGACTGCACGGGCAAGCACGACTCCAACACCATCATTAAGTTTACTGATGACACAGCAGTGGTAGGCCTGATCAGCGACAACGATGAGACAGCCTATAGGGAGGAGGTCAGAGACCTGACTGTGTGGTGCAAGGACAACAACCTCTCCCTCAACGTGATCAAGACAAAGGAGATGATTGTGAGCTACAGGCAAAGGAGGACCGAGCACGCCCCAATTCAGGTTGAGAGCATCAAGTTCCTTGGCGTCCTCATCACCAACAAACTAACATGGCCCAAGCCCACCAAGACAGTCAAAAGAGGGCACGACAAAACCTATTCCCTCTCAGGAGACTGAAAATATTTGGCATTGGTCCTCAGATACTCAAAAGGTTTTACAGTGCACCATTGAGAGCATCCTGACGGGTTGCATCACTGCCTGGTATGGCAACTGCTCGGCCTCCGACTGCAAGGCACTACAGAGGGTAGTGCGTACGGCCCAGTACATCACTGGGGCCAAGCTCCCTGCCATCCAGGATCTCTATACCAGGCGGTGTCAGAGGAAGATCCTAAAACTTGTCAAATACTCCAGCCACCCAAATTATAGACTGTTCTCTCTGCTACCGCATGGCAAGCGGGACCCGGAGCATCAAGTCTAGGCCCAAGAGGTTTCTGAACAGCCTTTAGCCCCAAGCCATAAGACTCCTGAACAGCTAATCAAATGGCTATCCCCCTCTACGCTGCTGCTACTCTCTGTTATTATCTATGCATAGTCACTTTAATAACTCTACCTAAACTCAGCAAAAAAAGAAACGTCCTCTCACTGTCAACTGCCTTTATTTTCAACAAACTTAACATGTGTAAATATTTGTATGAACATAAGATGATAATATAAATGGGTGAGGACCTGCCCTACAACAGGCCTATAAGCCTACAAGTCCAGACTCTCTCAGCCTATTTCGGACAGTCTGAGCACTGATGGAGGGATTGTGCGTTCCTGGTGTAACTCGGGCAGTTGTTGTTGCCATCCTGTACCTGTCCCGCAGGTGTGATGTTCGGATGTACCGACCCTGTGCAGGTGTTGGTACACGTGGTCTGCCACTGCGAGGACGATCGCCTGTCCGTCCTGTCTCCCTGTAATGCTGTCTTAGGTGTCTCACAGTACAAACATTGCAATTTATTGCCCTGGCCACATCTGCAGTCCTCATGCCTCCTTGCAGCATGCCTAAGGCACGATCATGCAGATAAGCAGGGACCCTGGGCATCTTTCGTTTGGTGTTTTTCAGAGTAAGTAGAAAGGTCTCTTTAGTGTCCTAAGTTTTCATAACTGTGACCTTAATTTCCTACCGTCTGTAAGCTGTTTGTGTCTAAACAACCGTTCCACAGGTGCATGTCCATTAATTGTTTATGGTTCATTGAACAAGCATGGGAAACAGTGTTTAAACCCTTTACTATGAAGATCTGTGGAGTTATTTTGGATTTTTACAAATTATCTTTGCAAGACAGGGTCCTGAAAAATGGATGTTTATTTTTTTTCCAGAGTTTACATGTACATATTACCTCAATTACCTCGACACCGGTGCCCCCGCACACTGACTCTGTACCGGTACCCCCTGTATATAGCCCCACTATTGTCATTTACTGCTGCTCTTTAATTATTTGTTATTCTTATCTCTTACATTTTTTTTAAAACTGCGTTGTTGCTTAAGGGCTTGTACGTAAGCATTTCACTGTAACGCCTACACATGATGTATTCGGCGCATGTGACAAACAAAATTATACGATTATACGATACGATGAGTCCATCACTCCTCAGCAGGCCAGGCTTGGTCCTGTTTGTGGATGAGTCCCTCTATAAATTATATATTTTGGGAGGGGCAGAAAACAGTTTTCAACAATCGATTGAGTTGTGAGACTCTGCCTGTCAATCACTCCCCCTAACAGAGACAATTAGCTGTTGAAGAAGCTGTTGAAGATACAGCAGCTATTCTTCCTGGGATCCACGCAAAACATAGAACATGACAAATTACAGAATACAAATTCAAACTAAGAACGCCACGACCAAAAACCTACAGGACTAGTTAAAAAAATAACAACAACAAGAAAGAGAAAACAAAGAAAAACAAAGAAATTCAGAACACTATTCTCAAACATTAAAGTGCTTTGATATGTTGACACTTTAGGCTGTTGCAGTGTGTGTGTGTGTGTGTGTGTGTGTGTGTGTGTGTGTGTGTGTGTGTGTGTGTGTGTGTGTGTGTGTGTGTGTGTGTGTGTGTGTGTGTGTGTGTGTGTGTGTGTGTGTGTGTGTGTGTGTGTGTGTGTGTGTGTGTGTGTGTGTGTGTGTGTGTGTGTGTGTGTGTGTGTGTGTGCGTGTCTCTTCACAGTCAGCATTGTTCCTTGATGTGTTGTTTTATCCGGGGTTTTTTAAATATTAATTTGTAGACTCAGCAGATCTTTTGCATTGTTCAGTAGTTGCTGTGGGAGGGTCAGAGTCTGTAGGGTGGAGGAGACGACTGATGGTGGAAAACAAGGTCCTGGGACTTCCTCGGTCGTTGTCTATAATGGCAGATTCAAATCAAATCAAATCAAATCAAATTTTATTTGTCACATACACATGGTTAGCAGATGTTAATGCGAGTGTAGCGAAATGCTTGTGCTTCTAGTTCCGACAATGCAGTAATAACGAGCAAGTAATCTAACTAACAATTCCAAAAAAAAAAAAAACTACTGTCTTATACACAGTGTAAGGGGATAAAGAATATGTACATAAGGATATATGAATGAGTGATGGTACAGAGCAGCATAGGCAAGATACAGTAGATGATATCGAGTACAGTATATACATATGAGATAAGTATGTAAACCAAGTGGCATAGTTAAAGTGGCTAGTGATACATGTATTACATAAGGATGCAGTCGATGATATAGAGTACAGTATCAACGTATGCATATGAGATGAACAATGTAGGGTAAGTAACATTATATAAGGTAGCATTGTTTAAAGTGGCTAGTGATATATTTACATAATTTCCCATCAATTCCCATGATTAAAGTGGCTGGAGTAGAGTCAGTGTCATTGACAGTGTGTTGGCAGTAGCCACTCAATGTTAGTGGTGGCTGTTTAACAGTCTGATGGCCTTGAGATAGAAGCTGTTTTTCAGTCTCTCGGTCCCAGCTTTGATGCACCTGTACTGACCTCGCCTTCTGGATGACAGCGGGGTGAACAGGCAGTGGCTCGGGTGGTTGATGTCCTTGATGATCTTTATGGCCTTCCTGTAGCATCGGGTGGTGTAGGTGTCCTGGAGGGCAGGTAGTTTGCCCCGGTGATGCGTTGTGCAGACCTCACTACCCTCTGGAGAGCCTTACGGTTGAGGGCGGTGCAGTTGCCATACCAGGCGGTGATACAGCCCGCCAGGATGCTCTCGATTGTGCATCTGTAGAAGTTTGTGAGTGCTTTTGGTGACAAGCCGAATTTCTTCAGCCTCCTGAGGTTGAAGAGGCGCTGCTGCGCCTTCCTCACGATGCTGTCTGTGTGAGTGGACCAATTCAGTTTGTCTGTGATGTGTATGCCGAGGAACTTAAAACTTGCTACCCTCTCCACTACTGTTCCATCGATGTGGATGGGGGTGTTCCCTCTGCTGTTTCCTGAAGTCCACAATCATCTCCTTAGTTTTGTTGACGTTGAGTGTGAGGTTATTTTCCTGACACCACACTCCGAGGGCCCTCACCTCCTCCCTGTAGGCCGTCTCGTCGTTGTTGGTAATCAAGCCTACCACTGTTGTGTCGTCCGCAAACTTGATGATTGAGTTGGAGGCGTGCATGGCCACGCAGTCGTGGGTGAACAGGGAGTACAGGAGAGGGCTCAGAACGCACCCTTGTGGGGCCCCAGTGTTGAGGATCAGCGGGGAGGAGATGTTGTTGCCTACCTCACCACCTGGGGGCGGCCCGTCAGGAAGTCCAGTACCCAGTTGCACAGGGCGGGGTCGAGACCCAGGGTCTCGAGCTTGATGACGAGCTTGGAGGGTACTATGGTGTTGAATGCCGAGCTGTAGTCGATGAACAGCATTCTCACATAGGTATTCCTCTTGTCCAGATGGGTTAGGGCAGTGTGCAGTGTGGTTGAGATTGCATCGTCTGTGGACCTATTTGGGCGGTAAGCAAATTGGAGTGGGTCAAGGGTGTCAGGTAGGGTGGAGGTGATATGGTCCTTGACTAGTCTCTCAAAGCACTTCATGATGACGGATGTGAGTGCTACGGGGCGGTAGTCGTTTAGCTCAGTTACCTTAGCTTTCTTGGGAACAGGAACAATGGTGGCCCTCTTGAAGCATGTGGGAACAGCAGACTGGTATAGGGATTGGTTGAATATGTCCGTAAACACACCGGCCAGCTGGTCTGCGCATGCTCTGAGGGCGCGGCTGGGGATGCCGTCTGGGCCTGCAGCCTTGCGAGGGTTAACACGTTTAAATGTCTTACTCACTTCGGCTGCAGTGAAGGAGAGACCGCATGATTCCGTTGCAGGCCGTGTCAGTGGCACTGTATTGTCCTCAAAGCGGGCAAAAAGTTATTTAGTCTGCCTGGGAGCAAGACATCCTGGTCCGAGACTGGGCTGGGTTTCTTCCTGTAGTCCGTGATTGACTGTAGACCCTGCCACATACCTCTTGTGTCTGAGCCGTTGAATTGAGATTCTACTTTGTCTCTGTACTGGCGCTTAGCTTGTTTGATAGCCTTGCGGAGGGAATAGCTGCACTGTTTGTATTCAGTCATGTTACCAGACACCTTGCCCTGATTAAAAGCAGTGGTTCGTGCCTTCAGTTTCACACGAATGCTGCCATCAATCCACGGTTTCTGGTTAGGGAATGTTTTAATCGTTGCTATGGGAACGACATCTTCAACGCACGTTCTAATGAACTCGCACACCGTATCAGCGTATTCGTCAATGTTGTTGTCTGACGCAATACGAAACATCTCCCAGTCCACGTGATGGAAGCAGTCTTGGAGTGTGGAGTCAGCTTGGTCGGACCAGCGTTGGACAGACCTCAGCGTGGGAGCTTCTTGTTTTAGTTTCTGTCTGTAGGCAGGGATCAACAAAATGGAGTCGTGGTCAGCTTTTCCGAAAGGGGGCGGGGCAGGGCCTTATATGCGTCGCGGAAGTTAGAGTAACAATGATCCAGGGTCTTTCCACCCCTGGTTGCGCAATCAATATGCTGATAAAATTTAGGGAGTCTTGTTTTCAGATTAGCCTTGTTAAAATCCCCAGCTACAATGAATGCAGCCTCCGGATAAATCGTTTCCAGTTTGCAGAGAGTTAAATAAAGTTCGTTCAGAGCCATCGATGTGTCTGCTTGGGGGGGATATATACGGCTGTGATTATAATCGAAGAGAATTCTCTTGGTAGATAATGCGGTCTACATTTGATTGTGAGGAATTCTAAATCAGGTGAACAGAAGGATTTGAGTTCCTGTATGTTTCCTTCATCACACCATGTCACGTTGGCCATAAGGCATACGCCCCCGCCCGTCTTCTTACCAGAGAGATGTTTGTTTCTGTCGGCGCGATGCGTGGAGAAACCCGCTGGCTGCACCGCTTCGGATTGCGTCTCTCCAGTGAGCCATGTTTCCGTGAAGCAGAGAACGTTACAGTCTCTGATGTCCCTCTGGAATGCTACCCTTGCTCGGATTTCATCAACCTTGTTGTCAAGAGACTGGACATTGGCAAGAAGAATGCTGGGGAGTGGTGCACGATGTGCCCGTCTCCGGAGTCTGACCAGAAGACCGCTTCGTTTCCCTCTTTTCTGAGTCGTTTTTTTTTTTTTTGGGTCGCTGCATGGAATCCACTCCGTTACACTGGTTGTAAGGCAGAACTCAGGATCCGCATCGCGAAAAACATATTCTTGGTCGTACTGATGGTGAGTTGACGCTGATCTTATATTCAGTAGTTCTTGTCGGCTGTATGTAAAGAAACCTAAGATGACCTGGGGTACTAGTGTAAGAAATAACACGTAAAAAAACAAAAAACTGCATAGTTTCCTAGGAACGCGAAGCGAGGCGGCCATCTCTGTCGGCGCCGGAAGTAATCCGGCGCCGAAGGTGGAGGTGAAGGTGGAGCGGGCTGCTTTTAAAGCCTGGTGGTCCTTATACGCCTGCAGGTGGACAGTTAGGCCAGTACTTCTCCACAGATGCTCTAGCTTACAGTCATGTGTCTTCATGCTGCACAGCTTCTTTGTGAACCATGGGGAGGACCATTGGAAGGATACTTTGCGTGTTTTTTTCGGGGTCAAGGCTGTTTAAGGTGTTCCTTAGAGTGCTTTTATACAGGTCAACCACCTCATCATGACAGCTTGTAGGGCAAACAGACTCCTTTGAGACGGTTATGTCAAGGGACTTGATGTTTCTGAATTGAATTGCGCGCTTGTAGCGGAGCTGAAGTGCAGGCGTACTCACAGACATTGTTACTGCCCTATGGTCAGATACACCTATCTCATGTACATACAGGACAGAGGCAGCAACTTCTCCAGTGATGATGAGGTCTAGTGTATGTCCACGATTGTGTGTGGGGACGTTGACTTGCTGTACCAGGTTGAAACAGTCAAGCAGATTCAGGAAGTCAGTGGCAGAAGAACATTTTGTTGAATCAATGTGTATGTTGAAATCACCTAGGATAACAACATTGGAGAGGGTAGGGCACAGAGAGGTGATCAGCTTAGAAAACTCTGTAGCAAAAGAGACAGTGTTTGTTGTAGATAAGTATCACAGTGAGGGGACTGGGAGACTTCATTTTAAAAGCATTGCACTCAAATGATAAGCCAGCATGGACAAGCAACATTTTCAGTTCAAAACAGTCTTTGTGGAAAACAGAAAGACCACCAGCCGTGCCATTTTCCAGATATTTATAACCAGGTGGAGCTGTTTCATTGTGTAGATAGAAATCACAATTTCTGGCAATTGTTACTGATTAACTCTTGTAATAGTAGTCTTATTTGTTAGAGACTGTGCATTAAACAGTCATAAAGGGGCCTCAGTGAGAGGTGGAACTGACTTTTTTTAACTGGCTGAAGAGAGACTCTTTTGGCTTATGAATCGCTGTCCTCGATGTTTAAGCTTTTTCCATAGGATTCCAAGTTGAAGAAGACCTTTTTTGAGCTCCTTACTCAAGGTTTGTTTTATCCTCTTAAAACTATGAAGGAATCCTCGTGTTCCCCATTCCTGTGCTTTGTAGTCCTTTGTTGTCCTCCATTAGATAATAGGTAAAACTCTTCAATGCAGGTATTCAAAAGAAAACAATCAGCTCATTATACTTTTGTTGGTAACCGAAAAGTCAAATTTCTTGTCCAATTTCAGGTAGAAAAAATATTAGATCAAAATTATCAATACTTGACAGTAAGCAAGCTAAAAACAACAGGTTATTCAAGAAAAATGCACAATAAAAAACACTTAAAACAAACAATTGTAATTAAAATAGCAGAGCAATCAGCCTAGGCTTTTCCTGGTTAAATAAAGGGACTGGGGGGCAGTATTGAGTAGCTTGGATGAATAAGGTGCCCAGAGTAAACTGCCTGCTACTCAGGCCCAGTTGCGAATATATGCATATCATTAGTAGATTTGGATAGACAACACTCTGAAGTTTATAAAACTGTTTAAATGATGTCTGTGAATATAACAAAACTCATATGGCAGGCAAAAATCTGAGAAAAAAACCTGACCAGGAAGTGGGAAATCTGAGGTTTGTCGTTTTTCAAATCATTGCCTATCAAATATACAGTGTCTATGGGGTCATATAGCACTTCCTACGGCTTCCACTAGATGTCAACAGTCTTTAGAACGTTGTTTGAGGCTTCTACTGTGAGGTGGGGGCTAATGAGAGCTGAATGAGTCAGAGGTCTGTCAGAGTGGCATGAGCTGATCACGCACGCTCACGTGAGAGTTAGCTGTGTTCCATCGCATTTCTACAGACAAAGGAATTCTCCGGTTGAAACATTATTGAAAATTTATGATAAAAACATCCTAAAGATTGATTCTATACTTCGTTTGACATGTTTCTACGAACTGTAATATGACTTTTCATCTGAACTTTTGCCTGGACTTGCCCCCGCGTCGTTATTTTGGATTGTGTACTAAACGCATGAACAAAAAGGAGGTATTTGGACATAAATGATGGACTTTATCGAACAAATCAAACATGTCTTGTGGAACTGGGATTCCTGGGAGTGCCTTCTGATGAAGATCATCAAAGGTAAGTGAATATTTATAATGCTATTTCTGACTTCTGTTGACTCCCCAACATGGCGGATATCTGTATGGCTTGTTTTGTTGTCTGAGCGCTGTACTCAGATTATTGCATGGTGTGCTTTTTCTGTAAAGGTTTTTTGAAATCTGACACAGCGGTTACATTAAGGAGAAGTGGATCTAAAATTCCATGCATAACAGTTGTATCTTTTAGCAATGTTTATTATGAGTATTTCTGTAAATTGATGTGGCTCTCTGCAAAATCACCGGATGTTTTGGAACTAGTGAACGTAACGCACCAATGTAAACTCAGATTTTTGGATATAAATATGAACAATATCGAACAAAACATACATGCATTGTGTAACATGAAGTTCTATGAGTGTCATCTGATGAAGATCATCAAAGGTTAGTGATGAATTATATCTCTATTTCTGCTTTTTGTGACTCCTCTCTTTGGCTGGAAAAATGGCTGTGTTTTTCTGTGACTAGGTACTGACCTAACATAATCGTTTGGTGTGCTTTCGTCGTAAAGCCTTTTTGAAATTGCACACTGTGGCTGGATTTACAACAAGTTTATCTTTAAAATGGTGTAAAATACTTGTATATTTGAGGAATTTTAATTATGGGATTTCTGTTGTTTTGAATTTGACGCCCTGCAATTTCACTGGCTGTTGGCGAGGTGGGACGCTACCGTCCCACATATCCCAGAGAGGTTTTAAATAAGTAATGGCGCAAACAATATGTTGGATTCACATCTTCATATCAACCAAAAATCTAAGTTAATGAATAGGACTAAATCAAAACAAATCTATCTTTTAAATGCACTTTAAGTAAAGTTTGATTTGATTTAGTCCTATTCTTTAACTTTTATTTTTGGCTGAGATGGAGAATCCAACATACAAAATTAATTAAAATCAAATGTTATTTGTCACATGTGCCGAATACAGCAGGTGTAGACATTACAGTGAAATGCTTACTTACAAGCCCCTAATCAATAATGCAGTTTTAAAAAATACAGATAAGAATAAGAAATAAAAGTAACAAGTAATTAAAGAGCAGCAGTCAAATAACAATAGCAAGACTATATACAGGGGGCTACCGGTACAGAGTCAATGTGTGTGGGCACCGTTTAGTTGAGGTAATATGTACATGTAGGAACAGTTATTAAAGTGTCTATGCATAGACGATAACAACAAAGAGTAGCATCGGTGTAAAATAGTCCGGGTAGCCATTTGATTAGATGTTCGGGAGTCTTATGGCTTGGGGGTAAAAGCTGTTTAGAAGCCTCTTGGACCTAGACTTGGCGCTCCGGTACTGCTTGCCGTGCGGTAGCAGGGAGAACAGTCTATGATTAGGGTGGCTGGAGTCTTTGACAATTTTTAGGGTCTTCCTCTGACACCGCCTGGTATAGAGGTCCTGGATGAGGCTGAGCAATTGCCATACCAGGCAGTGAGGCAACTCTCGATGGTGCAGCTGTAGAACCTTTTGAGGATCTGAGGACCAATGCCAAATCTTTTCAGTCTCCTGAGGGGGAATACGTTTTGTAGTGCCCTCTTCAAGACTGTCTTGGTGTGCTTGGACCATGTTAGTTTGTTGGTGGTATGGACACCAAGGAACTTGATGCTTTCAACCTGCTCCACTGCGGCTTCGTCGATGAGAATTGGGGTGTGCTCTGTCCTCTTTTTCCTGTAGTCCACAATCATCTCCTTTGTCTAGATCACGTTGAGGGAGAGGTTGTTGTCCTGGCATTCATTTGTAGACAAACTGGAATTAAAGACAAACACAATTCAATATCACTAAATATACTTACATTTTAAATCAACCAGAGCTTGAAACCCTATTCTTATTCTACTGTCAATTTTTTTCTGGGTTGAATTGAAACAATAGCTGTTGATGAATTTGCAAATGCTATATAGGCCTAAATAGCATCATTGATGTTACTGTATATGAGTGGTCACTTTTCATTTTCTCTGTTAAACCTACCCTTTGGAATGACACCGATAGCAAGTAAATAGATTTATTTTGTTTTTAAGTGGAGATTTGTCAACAATCATAGCCAATAGCTATTTTCTGATAGTGTATATACTGTAATGTTGAAGATCTGACGTTGTTTTAAAGGTACAAATTCAACATATTTTATATAAGGTTTTTCTATGTTGAAATGAGGTTACCATGATGACATAATCCTGTGGTTGAAATTTAAACTTTAAAACAACAGTTTATGTCGATAACTTTTTTCAATTCCAATATATTTTCTACGTAGATTCCATGTCGCAATAAGTTGACAAATTATGCTGAAACAACGTTGATTCAATGAGTTTGTGCTCAGTGCGGCAGTTTAATTCAATTCAATAGATCTTTATTGTTCCCGAAATACAATTCTTGATATTTCTTCCCATTGTAAAAAAAGGTTACATACTGGCAGGTGCAGTTATATCAGGCAGGCACACTGTAGTATAATGAGGCATGTAGGAGGAATAACAGTATGATTATGACATGGTGGATCTGTTGAAGAAATACTCCTCCAACTCATACACAGTGTGGCATCCATCATTGCTACCGGGACCACAGTAATTGTTGATGTAATATAGGCTTAATTTTTTCACAATTGAATAGACATCAGGTGATTAGGCGGGCCAGCCACTCGGGCAGGTCTGGAGGGTTTGTAAGGGAATTAAATTGAGGTTGAGAGGAGTTTTGGGGGAGCGTTCGAGATGACAAACCCTCATTTCGGTCATCACACTTGATGAATAGAGCCCAGTCCACCCACACACATCTTATCAAGACAGAGAGGCAGCCAACGCAAGGCTGTTGGAAAGGCACTTGCACCTCTCATGGACAAAACAGAACAGTCCTGGGGAAATAGGTGGATCCGGGATCCGTGTGCTTGATTCCAACTGAAGGTTGCTTTTTCTTACCATGAAAGTGATGCTTTTCCAGATGAACATAAATCCGTGCAACAGTATATGGCTCTAAGCTTTCTGTTCATTGCAATCCCTCAAATTGGGTTTAGGCATTGCCTCGGGGGGGGGGGAAGCTGAAAACTTGGCCCTGTCTCCCACAATAACCAAGTCAAGACATTCTCTGCAGATGAAGACATTTTGTTCTGCCATCCTGGTTGTTTGGGAGAAAGTAAACTCTGCTACTTGGAGGCCCGAGCAAATCGAGACCAAGTCAAGACCGAGACTGCAAGGGGTGCGTGTGGGGTCCAAGACCGAGACCAGAAAATGTCCACTTCAAGACCATGATTGTAATTGTGTCAAATCGCCAACATAATAAGAGTTGTTGTGTTTCTGTGTTCATATTTCAGAAGAATATATGGATGGTTTAGATCAAGGATGGGCAACATTGATGGGGGGGGGAACAAAACATCTGAACTCACCACCACAGTGGCTTGCGGGTCTGCGTACCCACATCCTTAACACAGCCAACCCTAGCCTGTTGGCGGTCATAAGCCCAATTTTGTTGATGTTACGATTAAAGTAGGAAGCCCAGGTTTCAATTTTATTTTATTTATTTATTTAACCTTTATTTAACTAGGCAAGTCAGTTAAGAACAAATTCTTACTTACAATGATGGCCTACCCCGGCCAAACTCTAACCAGGAAGATGCTTGGCCAATTGTGCGCTGCCCAATGGGACTCCCAATCACGGCCGGTTGTGATACAGCCTGGAATTGAACCAGGGTCTGTAGTCACGCCTCTAGCACTGAGATGCATTAACTTAGACCGCTACACCACTCTCAATAGGCAATAAGATATTTATGTGTCATGAAAGGAGTGTAGATATTTGTCCTGGCGAATCGGTTTTATACGCTGACTGAATAGAAGCTGACAATTATGATATGTTTTCCTCTGCTGGTCTTGGGAAGAAATGATGTCCTCACTGTCTGAGACCGAGTCAAGACCGAGTACATATATATCTGACACAGAGACAAGTCCAAGACAATGTGTGGTCGAGACCGGACTCGAGTACTACAACAATGCTTTATGTAATTATTTATTAGACAATAACCCCATCTTTGTATCATTAAAGTCTAAAGATAAATTATATTTTCATGAGCTTGATTAATCATGAACTAAAAGTTTATTTTATTTGTAAACCTACAGTGTCTTGCGAAAGTATTCACCCCCTTGGCGTTTTACCTATTTTGTTGCCTTACAACCTGGAATTAAAATAGTTTTTTGGGGGGGTTGTATCATTTGATTTACACAACATGCCTACCACTTTGAAGATGCTAAATATTTTTTATTGTGAAACAAACAAGAAATAAGACAAAAAACCTGAAAACTTGTGTGCATAACTATTCACCCTCCCCAAAGTCAATACTTTGTAGAGCCACCTTTTGCAGCAATTACAGCTGCAAGTCTCTTGGGGTATGTCTCTATAAGCTTGGCACATCTAGTGCCCATTCTTCAAGGAAAAACTGCTCCAGCTCCTTCAAGTTGGATGGGTTTCGCTGGTGTAAATCATACCACAGATTATCAATTGGATTGAGGTCTGGGCTTTGACTAGGCCATTCCAAGACATTTAAATCTTTCCCCTTACACCACTCGAGTGTTGCTTTAGCAGTATGCTTAGGGTCATTGTCCTGCTGGAAGATGAACCTCCGTCCCAGTCTCAAATCTCTTGAAGACTGAAACAGGTTTCCCTCAAGAATCTCCCTGTATTTAGCGCCATCCATCATTCCTTCAATTCTGACCAGTTTCCCAGTCCCTGCCGATGAAAAACATACCCACAGTGTGATGCTGCCACCACCATGCTTCACTGTGGGGATGATATTCTCAGGGTGATGAAAGGTGTTGGGTTTGCTCCAGACATAGTGCTTTCCTTGATGGCCTCAATTTTATTCTCATCTAACCAAAGTACCTACTTCCATATCTTTGTGGAGTCTCCCACATGCCTTTTGGCGAACACCAAATGTGTTTGGTAATTTTTTTCTTTAAGCAATGGCTTTTTTCTGGCCACTCTTCCGTAAAGCCCAGCTCTGTGGAGTGTACGGCTTAAAATGGTCCTATGGACAGATACTCCAATCACAGCTGTGGAGCTTTGCAGCTCCTTCAGGGTAATCTTTGGTCTCTTTGTTGCCTCTCTGAGTAATGCCCTCCTTGCCTGGTCTGTGAGTTTTGGTGGGCGGCCCTCTCTTGGCAGGTTTGTTTTGGTGCCATATTCTTTCCATTTTTTTAAAGAATGGATTTAATGGTGCTCTGTGGGATGTTCAAAGTTTCAGATATCTTTTTATAACCCAACCCTTATCTGTACTTCTTCACAACTTTATCCCTGACCTGTTTGGAGAGCTCCATGGTCTTCATATTGCCACTTGCTTAGTGGTGTTGCAGACTCTGAAGTGTATACAGGTGTATATATACTGAGATCATGTGACAGATCATGTGACACTTAGATTGCACATAGGTGCACTTCATTTAACTAATTATCTAACTTCTGAAGGTAATTGGTTGCACCAGATCTTATTTCTAAGCTTCATAGCAAAGGGGGTGAAAACATATTCACACCACTTTTCCATGTTTTCTTTTTAAATAAGTTATTTTTTGCATTTCACCTCACAAATTTGGACTATTTTGTATGTCTATTACATGAAATCCAATACAAATCTACTTAAATTACAGGTTGTAATGCAACATAATAGGAAAAATGTCAAGGGGGGGGGTGAATACTGTATGTATCATCATGATGGTTTTGTGTCTCCTCAGAGCTTTAAGGATAAGTGTCTGAACTGTAATTTGGGAGGTAATATCACGTGGATATCACAGCTCCTGCAGGAGTAGCACAATCCCACAGGAACAGCACTGATTCAAATGATAATGGCATAGGTTATAGGGTGCACTGAGCTATTGAATAGATACCGCTCCCACATTCACACCTACACACACAGTGAAACACCACACTATGCTCATCTGCAGCACACCATGCCTGGTAGATATCTGGCTGCCTGTGTTGTGTCACCCTGTTGGAGCGATGCTATGCTGTGGATTAGTTATGCTGTAGGATGATAAAAGACACATCTTTAGACGGTTTGACGAGGCATATGAGACTCGTGCATGTATTACTGAGCCTGCGGTGTGTCAGAGCAACACAGTTGAGGGAGGCAAGCTTGCTAGAGTCGTGTGGGCCTCAAATGCTCTCCTCAACATCATTATTCTAATGAGAGATAGAACAGCCTCCCTCCTCCCTCTCTCACAACATCCCTCCTTTCATTATAATGTGGACGGCTGGACTCCCAGCTAACAATTCTAAGGAGAGAGAAAGTTTTTGTACTGTTATCCATAATGTTCCCCCAGATGTTTGAGTGTCCACTTTTCCGTTAGTTTGGGGAACTTTCTGTGTATGTTAGCAAAAACCTCATGAGAACCTGTTATTATTGTCATTGGAGTTAGGGGAACATTCCCTACATGTCAAACAGAACTTACCCAGAAAGTGGTTGCCATGTTCTCATAAAATCTAATATTAATGTTTAAGACACGCTTCATGGGAATGTTGCAAGAACATTCCTGTGCCCAGTTTTCCGAAGGTTAGGAGAATATTCCATCAATGTCCCACCAAACACACACACACACACACAGAACATGGTTGACATGTTCTCAGAATATAAGATACTAATGTTCTAGACACTTTTCATGGGAACGTTGCAGGAACATTTCTGTATATCAGTTGTCAGGACGTCACCCGATGGTCCCAAAGAAACATTCCCCCCTCCCCCGTAAATATTTTCCCTTACACATCACACCTTATTACTGAGCCCATCAAGGCCCTGATTGGTGAATCACTAATCCATTCACAGCTCTTTGTCTGTTGGCAAGGTTAGGGACACACAGTGCATTTAACATAGTGTTTTCAAATGACATATTTGACATGATTATGTTGTGCATGTTCAATTATACAGTAATTATTTTTCATTTTTAGGGCTTTCTGTATAGGGATCTGATGTTGGTGGGGCATTTTACCCTGTTTTAATGTTACTCCTGAATCACTATATGAAATAGTTTTTCTTGATTGTACTTTTAATAGAGCTGAGATTTACTTTGAAGTGCATTCACCCTATTGCTTACACCTATACAGTTGGTTCAGATTGACACAAGTGCATATGGGGAAGAGGTTAGGGTTTGCTTCTGGACAGGGCCTAATTATACTGGCCCTGTCCTGTGGTGGATGAGTGACTCAGGCATCCACCGTCAAAAAGAGCAGGCGGATCACCACTGCAGTGAGGCTCCCATGTCCCATCCTGGTGATTGCGTCTGGCTCTCCACCAGGAACCTCAGTTCCGCCTGCCCTGTAAGAAGCTGAGTCCCCGGTTTGTGGGGCCGCTCAAGGTCCTCCGGAGGGTCAATGACAATTCCCCACTAACTACCGGATCTTACCATCTTCCATGTTTCCCTCCTCAGGCCGGTGGTTCCTGGTCCCCTGGCTGATGCAGTCCCACACGACACCCCTCCGCCTGCCTTGGGCATTGAGGGGAGCCCCGCCTATGCCGTTAGATCTCTCCTGGACTCCCGGCGTTGTGGGGGTCAACTCCAGTACCTGGTGGACTGGGAGGGGTATGGTCCAGAGGAGGGGTGCTGGGTTCCGTTGGATGACATTCTAGATCCCAACATCATCCAATAATTCCCCCTTTGCCTCACCCTCGGGGCCGTCCTCCTGCCCGGCGTCGTGCTCCTGGCCGGTCTTGTCCTGCAGCTGGAGCCCCGCGTCAGGGAGGGGTACATTCACATCTACTCTCACTCCCCCTCTATACGGCGCTCGACATCGCTGGTCTACTAACCACCAGTCCTGGCAACCCATCATTACGCACACCTGGCAACCCTCATTACGCACACTTGCGCCCCATCATGAAGCTCACCTGGACTCCATCACTACCCTGATTACTCCTCCTTTATCTAGCATCACTCTTCAGGCAATATTGGTTATGTTTCCTTGTCAGACGTTTCTCTTGTTTTGTAATGTTCTACGTTCATTATTATTAAACTCACTAACTGCACCTATTTCCTGAATCCCGGAGTTGACGTTACGGACGTTGATGGAATTAATATTTTCCTGACCCTCAGAAAACGGGGCACATCAATGTTCTTGCAATGTTCCCATGAAATATGTCCAGAACATTAATTTCACATTCTGAAAACATTGCAACTATGTTCTGTATTTGTTTGGTGTGACCTGGATGAAATATTGTCCTAACCCTTAGAAAACTGGACACGGGAATGTTCTTGCAACGTTCCCACGAAACGTGTCTAGAACAGTAATATTCAATATTCTGAGAAAATAGTAACCGTGTTCTGGGTAAGTTCTGACATTAAGGGAATGGTCTCTTGGAAACAGTCATTGCACGTCACTGGGGCATTCCTATGAAAACTTTAGGTAAGGACCTAATGAGAGTCTTCAGGAAATGTTCTCTAAAGTTGTGGGATCGTTTGTTGTTAACGAGAGACAAAGGGCTGTGAGACATGGGTTTGACTCTGGACACATGAAAGGTGGGATGTATACGAAGGGCACGGGGCAACAGAAGATGAAGAGCAGAGGGGTTAATGATCTTGGAGATGGGGAACGGGCCGATAAACCAGGGGGAGAGTTTGCGGAGGGGCAGACCCAGAGGGGCAGATCCTTGGTGAATAGCCATACCTTCTGCCCAAGACGATACCAGGGAGCTGGAGCCCGAGGGCGATCCGCTTGTCGTCGATATCTGGAGATGGTCTTGAGGAGGGCTGACCGGGCTCTCCTCCAGGTACAATGACAGCGGAGGACAAACATCTAGGCAGAAGGTATACCGACCTCCTCTTCCTGCTCAGGGAAGAGCGGGGGCTGATACCCCAGAGAACACTCAAATGGTGATAGGCACGTGGCAAAGCAGGGAAGGGTGTTGTGCATGTATTCCACCCACACCAGCTGCTGGCTCCAGGTGGTGGGGTTGGCGGAGACCAGGCAGCACAGGGTGGTCTCGATGTCCTGGTTGGCTCGCTCCGACTGACCGTTAGACCGGGGGTGGAAACAGGAGGACAGGCTGGCCGACGACCCAATGAGGGTGCAGAATCCCTTCCAGAACCGGGACAAGAACTGAGGGCCGCAGTCCATGGATCCGGAAGACGTGCTGCACCATGAGCTGGGCTGTCTCCTTGGCAGAGGGTAACTTGGGGAGAAGAATGAAGTAGGCGGCCTTGGAAAAGCGATCCACCATGGTCAGGATGGCAGTGTTGCCATCAGATGATGGGAGACCCGTGACAAAGTCCAGGGAGATGTGAAACCAGGGGCGATGAGGGACTGGCAAGGTTGGAGAAGGCCAACGGGCATGACCAGATATTCGTAGTGGCCGCTGGTCGTGTTGAAGGCGGTCTTCCACTCGTCCCCCTCTCGTATACGCACCAGGTGGTAGGCGTTACATAGATCCAGCTTGGAGAACACAGTGACTCCCTGGAGCGGCTCGAAGGCTGAGGAAATGAATGGTAGTGGATAACGGTTCTTTACAGTGATGTCATTGAGTCCCCGGTAGTCAATGCATGGGCCAGCGGGAGAGGAAGAGGGATGGATAAATCCAGTAGCTAGGGAGTCCCCAATGTAGTGTTCCATAGCCTTGGTTTCAGGTCCCAACAGCGAGTACAGACGCACCCGGTGCGGAGTTGTGCTTGGGAGAAGGTCAATCCTGCAGTCATAGGGGCGGTGAGGCGGAAGGGAAGTGGCCCGGGACTTGCTGAACACCTCCTGAAGATCCTGGTACTCCACGGGAATGGCGGAGAGATCCGGAACCTCCTCAGAGTACACAGGAAGAGGTTCCAGGGCAGGTTGCGCCGACTTCAGACAATGGACGTGGCAGAATGGACTCCAGCCCATGATGGCACCCGTCGACCAGTTGATGAGTGGGTTGTGTCGCTGGAGCCAGGAGAATCCCAAAACCACGGGCGTCTGGGGGGACTTGATAAGCAAGAACTGAATAGTCTCGCTGTGATTCCCTGACACACGTAGGTTGATGGGAGTGGTGTTATGGGTGACCCAACCTATAGAGCTCCCGTCCAACACTCTAACATCCATGGGAATGGAGAGGGGCTGAGTGGGGATGTTCAGCTCGGAAGCCAGTGTGGCGTCCAAAAAGCTCTCATCGGACCCAGAGAGATTTGGACTGGTTTCCCCACAGCAGAATGGCATGAAAAGGGGTGCGAGTAAGGGAAGCAGAAAAGTTCCCCATATGGCCCACCAGAGTATTTGCTCCTACCGGTGAGCCTGGTCTTTTACCGGGCACGAGGACACAAAATGACCAAAAGACCCACAATACAGACAGCTCCTTGTGCTGATCCGGTGTTGCCGGTCCACTGGCGACAGCCCAGCCCTGCCTAGTTGCATGGACTCGCATAGTCGGCCACAGTGCCTGACACACTTTTCACTTTTCAAAGATCCCTAGAAATGTACATGTTTTGAGCTCTTGTTGGAAGCAATCGCTCCCCTATTGCTGACTACAAATGATCTATAACTGGGATATTTACTCACTAACTAGCAAAGGATATGAACAATATGTGCACATGTGGCTACATGCATCTTTTGCTTAAATCTCAAAACAAGAGCATCTACTCATGACCTCTCATGCTGTAAACACAGTCCAGTTCAAAGTAAAGGGCACAGATCCATATATGGCAATAGTCTGTTTGCATATAGGCCTACTGCAGCACTGATTGGTTATGCCGCACTGGTCTGTGTAGAGAACGGGCTGAGTAGTGTGTGTGTCAATATAATAGAATCCTATTCTGATGCATTCTGCCTACAACAAAATCTCTTGCATAGCTTTTTGTTTCAGTATGTTTCATTGAAAGTGGCTAATATTGCACTGATTTATCAAAATTGCCACAGTAAACGGAAACGTTGATAGTGTTAACAGGGAAAACTCTAGAACAGTGGTCACCAACCATTTCTGAGTTAAGATCACTTTATGAGTCAAAATGTAAGCAGCTCAGTTTTTTTTTAATATGACTTAAAAAACGTAAGCTTATGCAACATTAACCAATTCAAAACAGTACTGTAGCAAGGAGATTTGTGCAGTAAGCTACAGGCCCAATACATTATCATAGCATATTGGCTTTGCTTGAATTCCCCTGCCAATGCATTGTTGTCCAGGCCATTTTTTTGCAATTATATAAAACAATTTGAGGTAGGCTACATGATCACACTGGTAATATATTCAATGTATTACTTGTGAGGCACAGCTGAGTGAGTATACATTTAAATAATTTGCTTTTTATTTTACCGGGCTGATGGTGCCTGCATCTGATGGTCAGTCTTAACGGAGGGAGAGAGAAGCAGAGTGAGGGTCCTCTGCCTATCAGCATCCCACCGCTCTCCCTTTCCTCCACTGACACTGACCAAAAAGGGACACGGTCTTCCAGCTGATGGGGAAACTCGAGTCACAATGCATTATTTTTGCCTCATGCACAAATTCATGGTGTTACTCCTATGAACAGAGAAAGTGAAATATTCCTTGATATAAGGGGGGGGGGGTGAGTGTACAGCTTGTATAACAGTGTAAATTTGCTGTCTGAGACCTTGTAACACTAACATGACACCAGGGAGGGAAAATGACTAATTGGGCCCAATTTGGACATTTTCACTTAGTGGTGTACTCACTTTTGTTGCCAGCGGTTTAGACATTCATGCCTGTGTGTTGAGTTATTTTGAGGGGACAGCAAATTTACACTGTTATACAAACTGTACACTCACTACTTTACATTGTAGCAAAGTGTAATTTCTTCAGTGTTGTCACATGAAAATATACACTCAAATATTTACAAAAATGTGAGGGGTGTACTCACTTTTGTGATATACTGTATGTACACTCTGAGGTGTGTGTGTGGTGGGGGGTGGGGTGACCTCGTGCCCCAGAGCAAGGCTGAAGGCCTGGGCATTCAATTGCAACTGACTAGGTATCCCCTTTCCCTATCTCCTGTGTGTCTCCATCATGTCTTTTCAGACCTCTCAGTGGGAATGGGCAAATGTCCCCCACCCCCGGAGGTAAACAGATGCATAAGGTGATGTTTGAATAAATGAATTCAGATGAGGCACTCTCTTAATCATGTTATCGGGTTGCCGTGGAAACAGGAGCCATACCAACTGCTAGCTTAGATCACGGGGATATGTCAGTCTGCTGTGGCATGGCTGCTGCCTCTATCCCTCCTCATTACTGGACTGGGTAGAGATAAGAGGGAGCGGGAGGGTTCCGTGTTGCTTTATCTTCTCAGGGTCGTCAGGCTGTGGAGGCAGTGGCTGGTGACACAAGGCTAATGGACATGTCGGAGCAGTGGTAACATGGGAAAGCAGTGGCTTTTCTTTTGCTTCTCATCCACCACTACAGCCCAAGGACATACGCCACAGGTCAGAATGGATGGGTGGAGCACTGAAGTGTTCCCAGAGATGTGAGAGGTCAGGATCAAACAGGGGGATATATATTTCTCCTGTTTCACACTATACGTGGTGTGAAATGGAAATGGGTATTTTGCATATCCCCCCGCCCGAGACACCCTCGGAGAGTGGAGTCACAGCCAGGGATCAGCCATTATTGACGGCAATCCCGGAGTAATTTGGTGCCTTGCTTAAATTAAGGGTAGATCAACAGATTTTTCACCTAGTCGGTTAATTGGCCCAACACTTTCACCGCTTGGCTACTTGCCCGGGGGCTTTCATTGTGTATTAGCCTAATTTTAGGGTTCCCATGATCTAGAGAGCTTTGTGAGAGCGAGGGAGAGGGTTTACTACAATGCCTGCAAGAGTAATGTCAGACCTCTTCAACTGTTGAAGGGGAAGAATTCACACACCCAAGAAAGTAAACATCATTTTTTATAATTTCGCTACCATCAGGCATGGTATTTCAAGACCATCATACAGAACGCTATTTCATGGATATAGTCACTGCAAAACAACACTGTTTTCAGCCATTATTCAGCCTGATGTGTGCAAGCTGCAACTAACTGACAATAATCTTTCTCTCTGTGGTCAGAAAGCATCAACAAAAGGACAGACAAAAATGTCAGGAATGTGGGGAATAAAAAGGCAGAAAACTTGCTGTTCGTGATTTATTTCTGAGGATTGGGTGGTGTGTGTGTGTTTCTCGAGTCCTGAGGTTGACACATGGCATTATGAGGCAGATGTATGCACATCCTGGGGGGATATGACTCGAACAGGGAAAAATACACAAACCCAATGCCAACAAGAGACCACAAGCTTTTAGCTTTCTAATGAAAGAGAGGAAAAAGTTGAAAACATATGGATAGAAAATGTGATAATTGTACTTCATGTATTGGCAAAATCATTAGTAGCAATAGGAAATTGATAGAGGTAGAAAAATAACAGCTCTGCCCTCATTTAATACAATTCAAACAGCCTCATGCAGGGTCATTATGCAATGTCAATATTTATGTTCTGTTTTCTTGATAGAAAATGAACTCTGCACAATCAATTTATAGATCTTCGTCGTTGCTGTGAAAACAGCAGCATTAAAAAAATGTACAGCTGGGAAGTGAAAATGCCTTCATTATCTATGGGGGACGGGAGGGTTTCCCAGGGCCACTATGGCTTCCTTATCCATGCCATGGAAAGACAAACGCTACCTTACTTTATGCACACATAATGAGGCATGATGATGATTCTGGGGCTATCGGTTGACCATCACAGAAAAACCAAAAGCTCTAACAACTCTAATCTCTCACAGATCGGTTGACCATCACAGAAAAACCAAAAGCTCTAACAACTCTAATCTCTTCCTCATTTAGGTCCATTAGTCCAGAATAGATTTGACGCCATTCCTTGGTTTAATAATTAACTGTTTATGAATATGTTATGAATGGAATGCAGACATTGGTGATATATGAGCCAAAGTTCAATAATGCTCCAAATAGCAAAACATATTCACATTGCACTACCTCACCTACCTCCCAGTGAAAACAATAGTCAAATATTAAAGATGCTTTCTGCTAGGAGAGTGAACCTGCATTCTGCGATTGTCTATGAATACTTGTCAGGATTTGTCATGAACAATTAAAATCATTCAAGGGATTTGTGGTGACATGGTCATGGAAACACAAGTAAATTTGGGATACAAAGTACCGTATATTGGATACAGGTGATTCCACACAGGTGTGGATCCAGAGTTAATTAAGAAATTAACATCCCATCATGCTTAGGATCATGTATAAA
Organism: Oncorhynchus tshawytscha; assembly: GCF_018296145.1. Taxonomy (NCBI): domain Eukaryota; kingdom Metazoa; phylum Chordata; class Actinopteri; order Salmoniformes; family Salmonidae; genus Oncorhynchus; species Oncorhynchus tshawytscha. Next base: position 14,962,719 of record NC_056446.1, on the reverse strand, counting down.
AATGCCCAGTTGCCCATTATTTTGGCTACCATGGCTAGAAGAAGATATCTCAATGACTTTGAAAGAGGGGTCTCAAAGGAACATAGGGGGTTTAAAGGGTGCGTGTCTCAGTCACCAGATCTCAACCCAATTGAACACGTTTTCCACCACCATCAACAAAACACCAAACGATGGAACTTCTCGTACAACAATCGTGTGGCATCACTCCAACAGAGTTCCAGACACTTGTAGAATCTATGCCAAGGCACATTGAAGCTGTTCTGGTGGTTCGTGGTGGCCTAATGCTCTATTAAGACACTTTACATGGGTGTTTCCTTTATTAGGGCAGTTACCTATATAACGTTTAACTATGTTGTCAATCACATCTGCATTTGACATTACACATTAATGTCCTGCAAATCACATTGACTTTCATCAGAAGTTTCAGAGTCTGATAACTATAGAGATATGATAGAGGTGAGGATAGAGGTGACTTTTCAAGCATGGAAATTAGTTTTTGGACACATGATTGACAGTTTACATAGAGCACAGGTGTAGCTGCACATGGTCTCTTCCACACAGGGCTGGAAAGCAGCCAGCTAGAGCATCATACAACACCATCTTGGAGAAGAGAAGTCGAGAGCAAAGGTCTGCTATATAATTTACAGTGGGGCAAAAAAGTATTTAGCCAGCCACAAATTGTGCAAGTTCTCCTACTTAAAAAGATGAGGCCTGTAATGTTCATCATAGGTACACTTCAACTATGACAGACAAAATGAGAAAAAAAATATCCAGAAAAATCACATTGTAGGATTTTTAATGAATTTATTTGCAAATTATGGTGGAAAATAAGTATTTGGTCACCTACAAACATGCAAGATTTCTGGCTCTCACAGACCTGTAGCTTCTTCTTTAAGAGGCCCCTCTGTCCTCCACTCGTTACCTGTATTAATGGCACCTGTTTGAACTTGTTATCAGTATAAAAGACACCTGTCCACAACCTCAAACAGTCACACTCCAAACTCCACTATGGCCAAGACCAAAGAGCTGTCAAAGGAAACCAGAAACAAAATTGTAGACCTGCACCAGGCTGGGAAGACTGAATCTGCAATAGGTAAGCAGCTTGGTTTGAAGAAATCAACTGTGGGAGCAATTATTAGGAAATGGAAGACATACAAGACCATTGATAATCTCCCTCGATCTGGGGCTCCACGCAAGATCTCACCCCGTGTGGTCAAAATGATCACAAGAACGGTGAGCAAAAATCCCAGAACCACACGGGGGGACCTAGTGAATGACCTGCAGAGAGCTGGGACCAAAGTAACAAAGCCTACCATCAGTAACACACTATGCCGCCAGGGACTCAAATCCTGCAGTGCCAGACGTGTCCCCCTGCTTAAACCAGTACATGTCCAGGCCCGTCTGAAGTTTGCTAGAGAGCATTTGGATGATCCAGAAGAAGATTGGGAGAATGTCATATGGTCAGATGAAACCAAAATTTAACTTTTTGGTAAAAACTCAACTCGTCGTGTTTGGAGGACAAAGAATGCTGAGTTGCATCCAAAGAACACCATACCTACTGTGAAGTATGGGGGTGGAAACATCATGCTTTGGGGCTGTTTTTCTGCAAAGGGACCAGGATGACTGAAAGGAAAGAATGAATGGGGTCATGTATCGTGAGATTTTGAGTGAAAACCTCCTTCCATCAGCAAGGGCATTGAAGATGAACCGTGGCTGGGTCTTTCAGCATGACAATGATCCCAAACACACCGCCCAGACAACGAAGGAGTGGCTTTGTAAGAGGCATTTCAAGGTCCTGGAGTGGCCTAGCCAGTCTCCAGATCTCAACCCCATAGAAAATCTTTGGAGGGAGTTGAAAGTCCGTGTTGCCCAGCAAAAGCCCCAAAAATCACTGTTCTAGAGGAGATCTGCATGGAGGAATGGGCCAAAATACCAGCAACAGTGTGTGAAAACCTTGTGAAGACTTACAGAAAACTTTTGACTTCTGTCATTGCCAACAAAGGGTATATAACAAAGTATTGAGATAAACTTTTGTTATTGACCAAATACTTATTTTCCACCATAATTTGCAAATAAATTAATAAAAAATCCTACAATGTGATTTTCTAGAATTATTTTTCTCAATTTGTCTGTCATAGTTGAAGTGTACCTATGATGAAAATTACAGGCCTCTCATCTTTTTAAGTGGGAGAACTTGCACAATTGGTGGCTGACTAAATACTTTTTTGCCCCACTGTATATGACCCCAGTATCGACTTCTCCCAGCAGACAGTGGAATTTAGTCACCAGATGATGAACAATGAAATACTCAACTCTGACATCAAACATGGATTACAAATATACTGAAAGCTCTGGGCCTGATATCATGACACATTTAACCTTTGTGTGACTGTTATGTCTTCACTATGACAGATGGTGGCTTCAATGCAGTGGTCATATACAGGTAGCTCCGTGATAAGTATAGTTTCAGCCCACGACCGCCAATCCTGCTTCGATCTCTGGGCAGCATCCACTCCCCCTCTCTCTTTGTCCCCCCCCCCCTCTCTGCTTGGGCAGATGGTGCCAGGCGAACGGGAGCTTCGAGGGCCAAGATCCAAAAATGGAAGAGAAAACATGTAAAAGTACAGTGCCTTGCGAAAGTATTCGGCCCCCTTGAACTTTGCGACCTTTTGCCACATTTCAGGCTTCAAACATAAAGATATAAAACTGTATTTTTTTGTGAAGAATCAACAACAAGTGGGACACAATCATGAAGTGAACGACATTTATTGGATATTTCAAACTTTTTTAACAAATCTAAAACTGAAAAATTGGGCGTGCAAAATTATTCAGCCCCCTTAAGTTAATACTTTGTAGCACCACCTTTTGCTGCGATTACAGCTGTAAGTCGCTTGGGGTATGTCTCTATCAGTTTTGCACATCGAGAGACTGAAATTTTTTCCCATTCCTCCTTGCAAAACAGCTCGAGCTCAGTGAGGTTGGGTGGAGAGCATTTGTGAACAGCAGTTTTCAGTTCTTTCCACAGATTCTCGATTGGATTCAGGTCTGGACTTTGACTTGGCCATTCTAACACCTGGATATGTTTATTTTTGAACCATTCCATTGTAAATTTTGCTTTATGTTTTGGATCATTGTCTTGTTGGAAGACAAATCTCCGTCCCAGTCTCAGGTCTTTTGCAGACTCCATTAGGTTTTCTTCCAGAATGGTTCTGTATTTGGCTCCATCCATCTTCCCATCAATTTTAACCATCTTCCCGGTCCCTGCTGAAGAAAAGCAGGCCCAAACCATGATGCTGCCACCACCATGTTTGACAGTGGGGATGGTGTGTTCAGGGTTATGAGCTGTGTTGCTTTTACGCCAAACATAACATTTTGCATTGTTGCCAAAAAGTTCAATTTTGGTTTCATCTGACCAGAGCACCTTCTTCCACATGTTTGGTGTGTCTCCCAGGTGGCTTGTGGCAAACTTTAAATGACACTTTTTATGGATATCTTTAAGAAATGGCTTTCTTCTTGCCACTCTTCCATAAAGGCCAGATTTGTGCAATATACGACTGATTGTTGTCCTATGGACAGAGTCTCCCACCTCAGCTGTAGATCTCTGCAGTTCATCCAGAGTGATCATGGGCCTCTTGGCTGCATCTCTGATCAGTCTTCTCCTTGTATGAGCTGAAAGTTTAGAGGGACGGCCAGGTCTTGGTAGATTTGCAGTGGTCTGATACTCCTTCCATTTCAATATTATCGCTTGCACAGTGCTCCTTGGGATGTTTAAAGCTTGGGAAATCTTTTTGTATCCAAATCTGGCTTTAAACTTCTTCACAACAGTATCTCGGACCTGCCTGGTGTGTTCCTTGTTCTTCATGATGCTCTCTGCGCTTTTAACGGACCTCTGAGACTATCACAGTGCAGGTGCATTTATACGGAGACTTGATTACACACAAGTGGATTGTATTTATCATCATTAGTCATTTAGGTCAACATTGGATCATTCAGAGATCCTCACTGAACTTCTGGAGAGAGTTTGCTGCACTGAATGTAAAGGGGCTGAATAATTTTGCACGCCCAATTTTTCAGTTTTTGATTTGTTAAAAAAGTTTGAAATATCCAATAAATGTCGTTCCACTTCATGATTGTGTCCCACTTGTTGTTGATTCTTCACAAAAAAATACAGTTTTATATCTTTATGTTTGAAGCCTGAAATGTGATAAAAGGTCGCAAAGTTCAAGGGGGCCGAATACTTTCGCAAGGCACTGTATATGAGTAAAACAACTGCTTGAGGCAGATGCTTTTAAAATACAGGAACTACCCACTGACCCATCTGTTGTGAGGAAATTCCAATGAGGTTGCATCACAAAAGGCTCTAGACCTTTGCCTTGAACCATCCCCAAAGATCAACACCATAGATCATTCAAAACACCCTCAAGGCATCAGTCAACCTGACAGGAAACAAAGTCTGTTCGATCGATTTTCATATCCTGATTTATTTGTATTTTTTATTGTTCATTGTGGCTAGACATGACACACAAAACTGTCGTTGACATCTAGCAAACCTGGTACATAGAACAACCTTTAAGACTGTGGAGACCATAAGCAAGGCAGCAGACAATGCTGTAGCATCCCATGACACATCTGTGACACAAAGCATATGTTAAGGTTCTGGTGAATTTATGCAAAAGCTGAATATAGACATAAACAAAACACAAGCCTCCAAGAGCAAGGTAATAATAAATCGAGGTCTACTTCACTTCAGTCATTATTAAGGCCAGTTCGGATGTGGTAATTTAAGCATCTACTTCGCTAACAGCATGTAAAATAAAAACTGAAATTCATCAGTTGTCCTTTTTTCAGCCAACTATTTTTTTCCTACTCATTTCAAAATTACAAACATCTTTTTTTTGTAGTAATGTAAATAATATACAAAAAAACCTTCCACTATGACAACTGGATGTACTTTCTGTTGTGTTTGTACTGTGGTGTCTCTCTCCTGTGTAGTACAGTAACCTACTCTTACAGTATGTGTTACAGTAACCTACTCTTACAGTATGTGAAGTTCCTTGGTGCTGTCGCCACCCTGGAGGCGGGCACTGGGAGTGTTCAGTCAGTCAGATGCAGATGGACCCTGTCCTCCAGAGATCTTCCGGCGGATGCTAGCCTGGACAGCTGGCTGGGATAAAAGCTCCTTTATGTCCTGTAGTTTCTGAGACGGACACTGGTTCTGTGTGTGAAGGGGCTTCCCAACCAGGTCTGCTGCATCAACCAGCCTCTTCTACAGGGGACAAACAAAACACACAAACAAACTAACAGACACCCAATGTGATCCTCATCGCCAGTAGGTCAACCTTTTTGGCTGTGTATATTCATTAGATTTTAAAAAGCAGATTTTTACCACGGGTAGGTCATGGGACCCACTCTACATTTACCCTTCACGTCTTAACCACATACAGCACAGATGAGACAGGATCACGTAAACATAGTTCACAGCATATTTTCTAACTGCATAGTCCAGCTCAATTCCCTTGGCCTCAAGATTTTGAGTTGCAGTTCATTTTGTAGTGATGTTTTGTTTTAGCTTTAGTAGAAAGACGGTGATTGTCTTTGCACTGACCGCACCTTGCGGCGGGCCGAGGTTTAGCCCAACCTAACCTCAGGTCCCAGATCAGTCTGTAGTGTGTGTCGTGACACGTCAGCTCAACTCTGAATGTTGGGGCGACCTTTGGCAGCCAATAAATCAGAACAGCAATTTCCTTCAAAAGGGAAACTCTTTATAGGAGGAAAGAATGAAGGTCCAAACTAGTCAGACAGTTGGGCAGACAGACACGACAGAAGCTTGTTTGGAGGGAGACTGCTGAGAGTAGTGGGTGACAGAGTTAAAGATACACAAAAAGCTGCATAGGGATTCCACGATCAATTCAGTGTCCTGCCCCAAAAAGCCCACCTTCCTTGTCTAGTAAAACCCCTCAACTGCCCATTGGCTCCTGGGCTGGCTGACTGCCTGAGTTCCTGCCTGGGCTGGTTAGTGTCCAGTGCCGCCTGGGGGAATTGTCTGTGGTCACTTGCTGCTGGCGCTGGTGTCGGTGGTGGTAGTGTTGACAGTGTTGACAGTGTTACTGTTGAGGTTGTCGGAGGGCCGCGCCAGGTCAGATGACGCGGCCCCGTTGTGCTGAGTCTCATCCATGTACTGCTGCACGGCCCGCAGCACGGCGTCCTCCACCAGCCTCTTACTCAGGCTCACCAGCTCCTCATCGTCAGGCTCCGGACCCCTCTTCACACCTACACAACCAATGACACCACAACAGCAAGCGTCACTACTACACCCGGTCACTACTCACACCATGCAGCCTAGCAGCTCTGAGCTACATGACCTTTACCCTATTCCAGCTCAGTGTCAAGTTCTGTCAACACAACACGAGCCCCTTGGTTAAAGGCTCTTCAAGCCTCAAAGCTCAGTGATGGTAAGCTCATACAGTGTCAATTAAGTACATTCCCAGAGGAGTACAATTCACATTTTGAGCACTTAAGTGATTAAGGTAAGCTATGAATTTACTGTGGCTATAGTTTTAGGAGAAATATGTTGTGCCTGCAGTACAGATCTCTTGTTAGCTACTGTATCAGTGACAGTCTGCCAGTATTAAAGTATGTTCGAGTTGGAGGGTGCATTAGAGTGACAGGGGGATTTGGCATTAACAGTGAGAACACTGAGGAGCCGAGGCTAAAAACAAGACAAACACTGGTGTCATCCTTTCACGCTCTCGTTCCAGTATGGTTTAGAGTCAAACAGTCTGCTAGTTACACAAGAACATGTCAAAAGGAGGAAGTCCGGGAGAGTACAGTGCTTTAAATGAAATGGTGCTTTGGGACTCAGAGAGCCCACTGAGAGACAGAGACACACGTACTTGTCCGAGCAGCCCGGGGCCCGCTCTGAAAAAGATCTGCAAGACAAACAATAGCCGTTTAGCAACAGAACACTACTTCAACACAAATCAGACTCCATTTTCCCACAATCAGGGGCGGTTGTGTGGCGATTAGCCTATTCTTTATTTTGATTGGCCATACACATTTTTGATCGACTGAGAGCATACCTTGATTGCAGTGCTGAATGATAGGTTTGGTGAATTTCAACACAGTGATTTAGGAATCTCACACATTTTGATTTCTGTGGTGTTTTATGGTCTCGTACTCAGAGGACCACTGCATTGCAGAATCAAGTAGTCAGATTAAGAAAGGTTCATCAGTGTTAAGTGTATTTCTCTCAGGGATGAGTCTCTCTCCAAAGACATTTAATGAATACTTACAGCAGAGGGGGAGAAATAAATAGCTTTCTTCACACAGCAAAGTAATGACCTTTATTATACCTTATAGTATGCAGATTAGAATGACGCGTGTGCTGCGATACGAGTGACACATGGAGAAGTTGGTTATCAGAAGTGTGAAGCAAAACATGTCAACTCAATCAAGGCAGGAGTGCACTTTGTACCATGGAAGTCCACAGAACAAAATGTGAGAGAGTGTGCAGTACATAGAAGGGCGTGCATACATCCACGGAACTAGATACTAGTAATTCTATTTCTATGTCTGCATTTGCCACGTGAGGGGGGGGGAACTCACAGAGGAGACAGACCCCTTATGGGTTGACAGACGTCAAACCCGAACATTGTAGACTAGAGAGACTCTCTATCTCGCTCTCTCCCACTCTCACGAGAACAGTGAGCAGCGTGAAGGTAAACTCTAGTCCATTAGTTAGTGCTGTGGCTCAGAGAGAACTTTATGAGAGCACTAAACGCTCCATCCACACCGGTAATAATGCAGGAGAGATCAGGCTGACAGATTAAGAGCTAGCCAGCAGGGTGCACCTGAGAGACAAGTGAAGTGGTTCACCTTTTTGTATTGGACTGAGAAAAGGGAAGCCAAAACCCAGACTAGCATACGTAGTAGTCAAGGCGAAAGCATTAGAATGATTTTGAGAGTATTAAACTATGCAAGTATCGAACAGCACTCTCTCTCTCCGCCTCTACTCCACTCCTGTGCCCAGACATTTCATCAGACGTGGTATCAAACGGGGCGGCAGGTAGCTGGTTCTAATCCCCGAGCCGACTAGGGGGAAAAAAATCTGACGATGTGCCCTTGAGCAAGGCACTTGACCGTAATTGCTCCTGTACGTCGCTCTGGATAAGAGTGTCTGCTAAGTGACTAAAATCTAAATGTGTGTGGTTTTCCTCCACCCCTGGAAGGGGGAGTGGTGCGGTGGAGTCTGCTTGGAGGTATTTCCTGAGGAAACGGCAGCTCCATTAGGGAGATCCTGAGAGAGCTCCTCCTAAACCACCAGGTCATCTGAGGGAAATGAGGCGAGGAAGGATCTTTTTTAGCTCTGCTCGCTCTCTGCTGTACACACACACACACACACACACACACACACACACACACACACAGGGACTCAACCGCTGCACTGCACCTCATCAACCAGCACACTAGATTGAATATCTCATGGATAATGGATAAGCCACATTCCAAAACAAAAATGAGTATTCACAACACAGCAACTAGGATATTCTCCAACAAGATAAAGTGATGCATCAAATGAGCCCGTACAGTGGGTGTGTGTGAAAGTCATTGCATGCTGAGCCTAGCGCTTCTGGACCTTCTGCAGTCATATATCACAGGGCGCTTGTCTCTCCGTCACTATAGGGACCTAGTGCTGGTGGCCTGACAAGGTTGCCATTGGGTCCCAGCTCCAATCTGTCCTTGAACGGGGTTAGAATAGGCCGTGTGTATGTGTTTTCCCATGACTGTGCACTGCGTGTGTGTGTGTGTCTGTGTGCATGCACATGTGGCTGCATAAAAGCAGACCGACAGGAGTGCAGACAGGCAGCAACAACACAGCGCGCTCTGCCAGTCATGTATCTTACTCATCAGACACACAAGCAGGAATGTGCTACACACCTCAGGCTGACATGATGCCATAGCAAGAGAACAATCAAGTGGTCTCTTCCAATATGGATACAGATCACAATGAAGCCTCTGCTTGAATCAGCAAACCTAACTAGCACTGTATGTGTCTGAGTGTGTTCTGAGGCCCTCTCCCGTCTTTTCTAACTACACTGGGAATAACAGGCAGACAGATCGGCTTTAGCTGGTTACAACTACCCGTCCCCCCCTCCTCTCCCCTCCCCCCTCCACTCCACCATGCTGCCTTTTAAAATTCCAAAGCTATTATTTAGCGCTGTTGGGGTTGTCAGATGCTCAGGGCTCACAGTTTGTGCCCGTGGAAGAACAGACGGTCTCCCTTTTCCGTGGAAAACACAGACACCCTTTCACAGTATTCACACGGCCAGCCAGCGGCCAAACAAGGACACGCTCCTCGCACCCAGCTGGGCTCACGAGGCGTGGTGACAACACAATCACATCACCCAACGAGCATCTGACCTCTCATGACAAACCTCTTCACCCTTCTCTTTCTTTCCCTCCCTCCCTTCCTCCCCACCCCTCTAGTTTCCCTCTCACTCCTACTCGCTCTTTCCCTCCACCAAGCTAGAATTAAAAGTAGGGCAAACATGCTCTCAGAAAAGGCAGCTCTCTGATTGCAGTGTTTCAACAGAAAAAGTCCCCCATCGAGTTGGAGACAGAGAAACAATGCAGAGAGAAAATCCTGCCAAATTAAACAAGACTAGCTTTGCCAGACTGGCAAGAGCTTTGGACGGATTTATAATAGAGAAATGAAAAATAAATTGTTTGGCAGCATGGGAGCTTCCAGGGCTGAGTGTGCTGTATTGCCAATTGTTGGAGAGGCTGTTGGCACATAGCAGCTCCAGAAAAAGACACAGGCACTTTGACAGACAGCCCCAAGTTCAGATTTCAGTACACTGGTGACAGAGACAGGAGCACGAACGTTTATGGCATGTGCACGTCGTTTATAGTGGACTATAAACTCTTCCGCAATGCCAAGATAAGACCTAAGGAACAAATACAAATACACAAACAAAAGCACATACTTACCCACACACACAATAATGGACACCCGGATACAAACACACATTCTCACAGAGACATACAGTAAAATGATAAGCCCCTTTCTTTCTCCCATTGATCTGAGTCCCAGCCACAAGCAAACCAGAAGACAGAAAGACCACCCACACCCAAGGACTTACGGATCTTCTCCTCTGCTCGGGAGAAGGGAAAGCAACACAACTGCCCCATAGCCGCACTGCTCCTCTGCCCCCTGTCTCTCTCTGTCTTTATCCTCTCTCTATCACTCTCTGCTCTACCCCGCTGCAAACAGATGAGTAGTAAAATCCAACACGGCTTCCACACTGCCTGAGATGGAGTGAGTGAATGAGGGAGTCAACTAAGAGGCTGAAGGCTGCGTTCACTCTTTGACAAAGAGGGGAGGGGTGTGTGAGTGTGTGGAAAGGGAGGGGGTTACTCAAGCTCCACCCTCTTCCCTTTCGCTGCCTTGGATAACTGCTTTGGAATGGCCGGCAGCTGACTGCCGTAGTTGTGTGTTCTGCTGTGGGTGTGTGTGTGTGAGTGTGTGTGTGTATATATATGTGCGTGGTCTCCGAAAGATGTGCCAGTTTTGATTATAGCTACAACTGTCCCAGCTCCCCGGTTAGGCAACTTAGGATGACCAGTGGGAGACAGAGATTTTCATTTTAGTACCACGCTCAAGACAGCCGGCATTGAAACAGGAAGTAATGGTGGAAGTGGTTGCATCATCAGCGATGCGCTATCACACAGTTGGGAAGTCCAGGTTGGAGGATTGTCCTTGTAGGAAGACTCCATTGGTGAGTTGTGTTGAAGTGGTGCAAAGTTCTTCTGACCGGTTGTCTCTCTGCATCTCCTTGTTCAAGTAAAGCACCGACTGTGTTGGGGGGTTTGAGATCCTCACCAAGTACAGCCTGTGATTGGGGTGACCAGGTCACATGACTCTAGCCAGGGAAGAGTGTTCTGGAAGGACCCATGGCAACCCCCTAGCTACAGAGTAGCCAGGTCCAGAGGTGTCCGAAAGTTTGCGTCTAACTCCCAGGACCAGAGAGAGAGTTTTCAACAAGACCAAGGTTACTCACCTCGCCAGCTACTCGGCATTCCACACAAAGACGAGCGATCATTAGGAACCAACTGAGACGCTAATAATTCAAAGCTGTGTAGGCACTATGACTGTCACTCACAGCTGGCAAATTCTGTTTCCATTTAATGAGTTAACCTACAGGTCAAAAAGATACAATAAAAATCAATCAGATCTGAGATGAAAATGTCGACCCGCAACAGAATGCAGTAAGTGAAAATCCAATCCTCCTTTTTTACAATTCAATATTTGAACAATGGTAATTGCCTTTAAGAGAGCAGCTTTCTACTGAGAATAGAAAAAACGACATTAGGCAGAGAGCCAGGGCATACAGAGCCTATAGAAAGTCTCCAAGTCCCCCTTGGATTTCTTCACATTTTATTTTGTGTTACAATGTGACATTAAAAAGGATTTGTCATTTTTTGTCAACGAACCACACAAAATAATATGTTATGTCAAATTGGAAGAAAAGTTATATATTTAAAAAAATGTTTTAATTAAAAATAACACTTTAGTTAAGTATTCACCTCCCTGAGTTAATATATGTTAGAAACATCTTTGGCAGCGATTACAATTGTGAGTATTTTTGGGTAAGCCTCATAAGAGCATTGCACACCTGTATTGGGCATTATTCCCATTATTCTTTTCAAAATTCTCCAAGCTCTGTAAAAGGTGTGGGGATCATAGCTAGACAGCAATTTTTAAGTCTTGCCATAGATTTTCAAGCAGATTTCAGTCACAACTGTAACTTGGCCACTCAGGAACATTCACCGTCTTCTCGCTAAGAAACTCCAGTGTAGATTTGGCTTTGTGTCATATGTCATTGTCCTGCTGAAAATGTGAATTCCTCTTCCAGAGTCCGGTGTAAAGCAGACTGAAGCAGGTTTTCCGTTAGGATTTTGCCTGTGCTTAGCTCCATCCCCTTTCTTTTCATCCTGAAAAACTTTGCCAATGTCAAGCATACCCATACCATGATGCAGCCACCACCATCCTGAAAATAAGGAGGCAGTTATTTCAGTGATGTGTTGTGTTTAGATTTGTACCAAACATAAGGCTTTGCATTTAGGCCAAAAAGTGTCTTCCTTTGCCATGTTTTTTTCCTTCTGTATTACTTCAGTGCCTTGTTGCATACATATGCATGTTATGGAATATTCTGTATATTTGTATTCTTCTTTTCACAATTCGGTCATTATTGTAGAGTCACTACAATGTTGATCCATCCTCAGTTTTCTCCCATCACAGCCATTGAACTCTGTAGCCGTTTTAAAATCACCAATGGCCTCATGGTGACATCCTTAAGCAGTTTCCTTCTTGCCCTGCAGCTCAGTTCAGAAGGACGACTGCATCTTTGATGTGTTAGGGTGGTTTAATACATCATCCACAGCATAATTATTAACTTGACCATGCTTGAAGATACTCAATGTCTGATTTGTTATTGTTACCCATCTACAAAACACATACCGTTTTTTTTTACGAGCTCCCAGCTCTTTGAAGTTTAATCTATTCTTGAAATTCAATATTTGACTGAGGGACCTTACAGATGTAGTATGTATGGGGGACAGAGGAAGGGGTAGTCATTCAAAATTCATGTCGACCCCTATTATTTCACACCGAGTGAGTCCATAAAACTTGTGATTTGTTAAACCAAGTTTTACTTCTGAACTAATTTAGGCTTGCCTAAACAAATGGGGCGAATACTTACTATATTTAAACATTTGTAGAATTTTCTTTTCACATTCACATTATGGAATATTTTGTGTAGATCAAAACATGTAATAAATGAAATCGATTTCAATCCCATTTTGTAACGCAACAAAATGTGAAAACAGTTCAAGGGGGTGTAGACTTGCTATAGCCTAGCCCTAACCCTAACCCTCTGTATAGGCCTAGCTAGAGTTAATGATATGAATAAACACCATCTCATCTCCGATGACTCCTTCACTATTAGGTAGTGGAAAAATGTGTAGAGTGAGTCAACGCAGTCTTAATATCTGATCTGCCAGAGAAACTCTGACTACTAGTGATGCGCGGGTTGACTTATAGCCCACAGCCCCCACGGTTATATCCGCGGGCGGGGTGGGTTTAGGGTCATGACATATTGAGTGGATGAAGGGTGGGTGGATGGATTAAATAAAGAGAAAATACACTTATGGATTTAAATAAAATGTATCATCATTCTTGTGCAATTTATATCTATCTGCCATGAGTGCGTAAGCCTAAGCTTTAGGGCCTAACTGTATGCGCGCCACATAGCCAACATGCCAATCGCCAAATGCTTTTGTGGACAATGTCGGAGTTTAATTCAATAAAGAGAAAAGCTGTGAAAAGGAGAGTTGAAAATAAAGGGAAGATCCAGAAAAGCCACTTCAAATTTGGTGAAGAGGTAAAAGAGGATGAGGGCAGTGCTGGCTTTGTTATGTGCGATGATTGTGAGGCGCTATAGAAGTTCGACAGTCACAAGACGGGGAGGGGGCGTCAAGTAGACTGTAGCCTACTGTTCAGATGGGTTAAATGGAAACTCTGACTCTAGGTCTATAAACCTCTCAAGTAGCCTTAATATTAACTATTTTAAATAAAATAATGCTATTGGTCACATGCGCCGAATACAACTGGAGTACACTTCACCGTGAAATGCTTACTTACGAGCCCATTCCCAACAATGCAGAGTTAAAAAGGAAGAATATATTTGCTAAATAAAAAAGGAAATAGTAACACAATAAAATAACAATAATGAGGCTGTATACAAGGAGAACCAGTAACGAGTCAATGTGCCGGGGTACGAGGTGAGGTAACGCAGGTGGGGTACAAGGTGAGGTTGAACCGATTAATCGGAATGGGCGATTTCAGGTTTTCGTAACATTTGGAAAACTGTATTTTTGGGTGGCGTTTTTTTTTATTATACACCTTTGTTTAATCTTTATTTAACTAGGCAAGTCAGTTAAGAACACATTCTTATTTTCAATGACGGCCTAGGAACAGTGGGTTAACTGCCTTGTTCAGGGGCTGAACGACAGATTTTCACCTTGTCAGCTCGGGGGATCCAATCTTGCAACCTTACAGTTAACCAGTCCAATGCAATAACGACCTGCCTCTCTCTCGTTGCACTCCACAAGGAGACTGTTACGTGAATGCAGTAAGACAAGGTAAATTGCTAGCTAGCATTAAACTTATAAAAAAAACAATCAATCATAATCACAAGTTAACTACACATGGTTGATGATATTACTAGATATTATCTAGCGTAATCTGACTGAGCATACAAGCATCAAAGTATCTGACTGAGCGGTGGTAGGCAGAAGCAGGCACGTAAACATTCATTCAAACAGCACTTTCGGGCGTTTTGCCAGCAGCTCTTTGTTGTGTGTCAAGCATTGCACTGTTTATGACTACAAGCCTATCAACTCCCGAGATGAGGCTGGTGTAACCGAAGTGAAATGGCTAGCTAGGTAGCGCGTGTTAATAGCGTTTCAGGAGCGAGGAGAGGGACGGAAGCTATACTGTTACACTGGCAATACTAAAGTGCCTATAAGAACATCTAATAGTCAAAGGTTAATGAAATACAAATGCTTTAGAGGGAAATAGTCCTATAATAACTACAACCTAAAACTTCTTACCTGGGAATATTTAAGACTCATGTTAAAAGGAACCACCAGCTTTCATATGTTCTCAAGTTCTGAGCAAGGAACTGAAACGTTACCTTTCTTACGTAGCACATATTGCACTTTTAATTTCTTCTCCAACACTTTGATTTAGCATTATTTTAACCAAATTGAACATGTTTATTATTTACTTGAGGCTAAATTGATTTTATTGATGTATTATATTAAGTTAAAATAAGTGTTCATTCAGTATTGTTGTAATTGTCATTATTGCAAATAAGAAAATGTAAAAAAAATGTGGCCGATTAATCGGTATTGGCTTTTTTGTGTGTGGGGGTCCTCCACTAATCGGTATCGGCGTTGAAAAAAATCATAATCGGTCAACCTCTAGTATGTACATGTAGGTAGGGTTAGAAGTGACTAGGCAATCAGGATATACTGTATACTAAACAGTGTGAAAGAGTGGGTGTTGTGTGGCATCAATATGCATGTGTGTGAGCATGTATGTAGGAGTGTGTGTGTGTGTGTTTGTGTGTGGGAGTGCCAGTGTAGCATGTGTGAGTTTGCATAGAGTTTTTCTTTCTTTCTTTGAGAGGATCTTGAGAGAATGTGCAATTAGGAACCGCCTGTAAAGGTACTATGTTTATCAGTATCATAAAAGCTGATTTTATTTCAACCACATAAAATATGCATTCATGCCAAACTGAAATCTTAACATTTTGGGTCGTTTTTACAGCTTTCTATTTTTTTTTACAACTGGTCAAACTGATGTCATGTATTACATTTTTACAGAAAACATTTCCTGTTTTAAAAAACAAAATGTATTACATTTCTTAATGGTCCCTAAATGTCTTTGCTCCGCGAAAGAAGCAGAGACGACAGAGAAAAATGTAACGATGTCAACTACAGTAGATTGAAGCATTCGTTCTATCCATTTATGACATTCTAGTGAGAAAGGGTTTTTATTTTGTCTTCTAATGACAAAAGAGAAGCTGAATGTATCTAATTATAGACAAGTTGACTAACAAATAGCTGACCAAAATGTTGGATATTCTAGGCAGAAACCTATCTAAATTAGGGCCCTTGTAGCAGTCCACTCGTACGGACAAAGATTCAGCAGGAGGCAGGCAGGTCGAGCTGTAAATGGTGGTTGAATTTATTTACACAGTGATGAATTTACAAATACAATATTCACATCCCTAATAAAATTTTGTCAAGTATTCATCCACTTTTTTATGGCAAGCCTTAATAAGTTGCATGGATTCATTGTGTTCAATAGTGGTTAACATTTTTTCATGATTACCCCATCTCTGTACCCCACACATTCGATTATCTGTAAGGTCCCTCAATCGAGTAGTGAATATCAAGCACAGATTCAACCACAAAGACCAGGGAGGTTTTTCCAATGCCTCGCAAATGTTTTTAAATTATACATTTAACTAGGCAAGTCAGTTAAGAAAAAATTCTTATTTACAATGATGGCCTACACCGGCCAAACCCGAACGATGCTAGGGCCAATTGTACGCCGCCCTATGGGACTCCCAATGATGGCTGGTTGTGATACTGTCCGGAATAAAACCAGGGTGTCTGTGGTGACGCCTCTAGCACTGTGATGCAGTGCCTTAGACCACTGCACCCCTCAGGAGCCCCAAAGGGCACTGATTGGTATTTAAAAACCATAGGCTGAATATCCCTTTGAGCATGGTGAAGTTATTAATTAGGCTTTGGATGGTGTATCAATACACCCAGTCACTAAAGAGCTATTGACATCCTTCCTAACACAGTTGCCAGAGAGGAAGGAAACTGCTCAGGGATTTCATTGCGAGGCCAAGACAGTTACAGAGTTCAACGGTTGTGATAGGAGAAAAATGAGGATGGATCACCCTTGCAGAGTCATGTGAAATACATAGATTAGAGACTAATTGATTTATTTCAACAGGCTTAAAATCTATGGCAAGACCTGAAAATGGCTTTCTAGCAATGATCAACAACAAACTTCACAGAACTTGAAGAATTAAAAAAATACAAAATGGGCAAATATTGTACAATCCAGGTGTGCAAAGCTATATAATCAAGATACACAGAGTGTAGAAAACATTAAGGACTCCTGCTCTTTCCAAGAATTGAGACTGTTCTGAGGGGGGAGGGGGTTGCAACTCAATATTAGGAAGGTGTTCTTAATGTTTTGTACACTGTGTATATTTAACGAGGAATTGATCAAGATTGACAAACAAATAGCAAACAATTGACACAATTAATAGCCTGTTCAAAGAGTGTTACGTTACAGCCATATTCTAAAATGGATTAAGTAGTTTTTCCCCCTGATAAATCTACACACAATAGCCCTTAATTCGAAGGCGAAAATAGGTTTTAAAAATATTTTTGTAAATGAATATCCTGTTTCAATTGATCATTCTCGAGATGTTTCTACAACTTGATTGGAGTCCACCTGAGGTAAATTCTATTGATTGGACATGATTAGGAAAGGCACACACCTGTCTATAAAAGGTCCCACAGTCGACAGTGCAAGTCAGAGAAAAAACCAAGCCATGAGGTCGAAGGAATTGTCCGTAGAGCTCTGAAACAGGATTGTGTTGAGGCACAGATCTGGGGAAGGGTACCAAAAAATGTCTGCAGCATTGAAGTTCCCCAAGACAAAGTGGCCTTCATCATTCTTAAATGTAAGATGTTTGGAACCACCAAGACCCTTGGTCAGGGAGGTAACCAAGAATCCAATGGTCACTGACAGAGCTCCTCTGTGGAGATGGGAGTACCTTCCAGAAGGACAACCATCTCTCCAGCACTCCACCAAATCAGCCCTTTATGGTAGAGTGGCTAGACGGAAGCAACTCCTCAGTAAAAGGCACATGACAGCCCGCTTGGAGTTTGCCAAAAGGCACTTAAAGGACTCTCAGACCATGAGAAACAAGATAGTCCTGTCTGATGAAACAATGATTGAACTCTTTAGCCTGAATGCCAAGTGTCACGCTGTGTGGATGTTTTTCAGCGGCAGGGACTGGGAGACTAGTCAGGATTGAGGGAAAGATGAACACAGCAATGTAGAGAGAAATCCTTGAGGAACACCTGCTCCAGAGTGCTCAGGACCGCAGACTAGGGCGAAGGTTCACCATCCAACAGGACAACGACCCAATGCACACAGCCAAGAAAATGCAGAAGTGGCTTTCTGGACAAGTCTCTGAATGTCCTTGAGTGGCCCAGCCAGAGCCCGGACTTGAACCCGATCAAACATCTCTGGAAGGACCTGAAAATAGCTGTGAAGCTACAGTCCCCATCCAACCTGACATAGCTTGAGAGGATCTGCAGAGAAGAATGGGAGAATCTCCCCCAAATACAGGTGTGCCAAGCTTGTAACGTCATACCCAGGAAGACTTGAGGCTGTAATCACTGCCAAAGGTGCTTACACAAAGTATTGACAAAAGGGTATGAGTACTTGTGTAAATGTGATTTCAGTTTAAAAAAAAACATTTTTGCTTTGTCATTATGGGGTATTGTCTGTAGATTGATGAGGATTTTTAAAAATTAAATTAACTTTAGAATATCGCTGTAACGTAAAAATGTGGAAAAAGTCAAGGGTCTTAATACTTTCCGAATGCACTGTATATATACATATTTTCACGGACCCCTGCAGTACCTCCGTGGCCCACTGGTTGAAATCCCCCGAGTTAGCTACAATGGAAGTAATAGCATGACTACATTTTGTAAACAATTTCATCAATGACGACCACTTCGTTATTAGTTTGGCTGCTACGCAAAAAATGTGACGACAACATTAAATGGTCAATAAAGAAGTGAAATATGGAGCCAAACTGCCAGAGAACTGACTACATCTCCATGTTAGAGCAGTAGAGTGGAAAGACAGCCAGGATCATTCAGATGATGAAGTGAGGCTAGACAGAGCATGTGTATGTTATGACCCAGTTGGCACACACTGCTCTGCTCTGACCCCACTGGCCCAGGTCCTCCTCTCACCCACTCTACACTATCACCACCTCTCACCCACCATCCAAGGCACACCAGACAGCAGCGTTTGTGAAATACTATGCCAGGGTGACTACTGTCCTCTCCTCTACTTAACCCTCGAAATATGAGATTCAATTAGCAGCCAACTCTGGGCTGTTGGTATTCAAAGCTGCTGTGGCAGACTTTGGCCAGACTGGATGAATTGGTAGGGCATGAACGTACGCATGCACACATCTCGGTGTGCAGAAAGACTATGAACTAGATGTACCAGGCAACATTCCTGTTGCTCTCCTAACCTTGGCTGTGACAGCGTGACGCCTGCTTAGAGCTCAATGACATAGAACTGCTCTCTGGACGTCGGCACTGTTAGATGTCAGATAGACAGACCAACATAATGCTTGCTGGCTGGCTGGCTGTCTGTCTGTCGACCTTGTCTAGATGACTGTGCTGATATCAGACACAGCTCTGTTATTGTTTTCGGGTAATAAACACTGATAACATCAGAGCTCTTTTCACCTCCCTGACCAAGGCCCATCTCCCCCAACTGCTCAGTTTGGCTGGGTGGTCAGCTGTTGGAAGAGCCTTGGTGATTCCAAACTTCTTCCATTTAGGAATGATGGAGGCCACTGTGTTCTTGGGGACCTTCAATGCTGTAGACTTTTTTTGGTACCCTTCCCCAGATCTGTGCCTAAACACAATCCTGTCTTGAACCAATACAGACAATTCTATCAACCTCATAGCTTGGTTTTTGCTCTGACACGCACTGTCAACTGTGGGCCCTTACATAGACAGGTGTGTGCTTTTCCGAATCATGTCCAATCAATTGAATTTACCTCAGGTGGACTCAAGTTGTAGAAACTTGAATTGAATGTGATGAAAGACATAAAAGCTGAAAGAAATCCTTCTCTACTATTATTCTGACAATTCAAATTCTTAAAATAAAGTGGTGATCCTAACTGACCTAAAACAAGGAATTTTTACAAGGAATAAATGTCAGGAATTGTGAAAACCTGAGTTTAAATGTATTTGGCTAAGGTGTATGCAAACTTCCGTCTCGAACTGTATCTCTCTCTAAACAGTATATTATATCTATCTATATTCACACTACCGGTGAAAGGTTTTAAACCCTTCAATGAGTAGGTGTTTTCTTTATTTTTACAGTTTTCTAAGTATGAAACTATGAAATAATACATGGAATCATGTAGTATTTTTTGTAATAAATGTGCAAAAAAAACAACAACTGTTTTGCTTTGTCATTAAGTGGTATTGTGTGTAGATTGCTGAGATTTTCTTTTTTACATCCATTTTAGAATAAGGCTGTAACAAAATGTGGAAAAAGTCAAGGGGTCAGAATACTTTCCGAAGGCACTGTATTAGAGGTCGACCAATTAATCGGAATGGCCGATTAATTAGGGCCGATTTCAAGTTTTCATAACAATCGGAAATCGGTATTTTTGGAGATAAATTATTATAATATTTTTTTTTTCACCTTTATTTCATCTTTATTTAACTAGGCAAGTCAGTTAAGAAAACAGTCTTATTTTCAATGACGGCCTAGGAACGGTGGGTTAACTACCTTGTTCAGGGGCAGAACAACAGATTTTTACCATGTCAGCTCGGGGATTCAATCTTGCAACCTTACAGTTAACTAGTCCAACGCTCTAACCACCTGCCTTTCATTGCACTCCACGAGGAGCCAGCCTGTTACGCGAATGCAGTAAGCCAAGGTAAGTTGCTAGCTAGCATTAAACTTATCTTATAAAAAACAATTAATCATTCAATCATAATCACTAGTTAACTACACATGGTTGATGATATTAGTTTATCTAGCGTGTCTTGCGTTGCATATAATCGATGCGGTGTGTATTCGCGAAAAAGGACCGTCCTTGCTTCAATGTGTACCTAACCATAAACATCAATACCCTTCTTAAAATCAACACACAGAAGTATATATTTTTAAACCTGCATATTTAGATAAAAGAAAGCCAGGTTAGCAGGCAATATTAACCAGGTGAAATTGTGTCACTTCTCTTGCGTTCATTGCACGCAGAGTCAGGGTATATGCCGCCTAATTTGCCAGAATTTTACGTAATTATGACATAACATTGAAGGTTGTGCAATGTAACAGGGATATTTAGACTTATGGATGCCACCAGTTAGATAAAATACGGAAAGGTTCCGTATTTCACTGAAAGAATAAACGTCTTGTTTTCGAGATGATAGTTTCCGGATTCAACCATATTAATGACCTATTGCTCGTATTTCTGTGTGTTATTATGTTATAATTAAGTCTGATTTGATAGAGCAGTCTGACTGAGCGATGGTGGGCACCAGCAGGCTCGTAAAGCATTCATTCAAATAGCACTTTCGTGTGTTTTACCAGCAGCTCTTCGTTGTGCTTCAAGCATTGAGCTGTTTATGACTTCAAGCCTATCAACTCCCGAGATTAGGATGGTGTAACCGATGTGGAATGGCTAGCTAGTTAGCGGGGTGCGCGGTAATAGCGTTTCAAACGTCACTCGCTCTGAGACTTGGAGTGGTTATTTCCCTTGCTCTGCATGGGTAACGATGCTTCGAGGATGGCTGTTGTCGATGTGTTCCTGGTTCGAGCCCAGGTAGGGGCGAGGAGAGGGACGGAAGCAATACTGTTACACTGGCAATACTAAAGTGCCTATAAGAACATCCAATAGTCAAAGGTTTATGAAATACAAATGGTATAGAGAGAAATAGTCCTATAATAACTACAACCTAAAACTTCTTACATGACCTGGGAATATTGAAGACTCATGTTAAAAGGAACCACCAGCTTTCATATGTTCTCATGTTCTGAACAAGGAACTGAAACGTTAGCTTTCTTACATGGCACATATTGCACTTTTACTTTCTTCTCCAACACTTTGTTTTTGCATTATTTAAACCAAATTGAACATGCTTCATTATTTACATGAGGCTAAAAATCAGCCAATTAATCGGTATCAGCTTTTTTTGGTCCTCCAATAATCGTTATTGGCGTTGAAAAATCATCATCGGTCGACCTCTACACTGTATACAAAAGTATGTTGACACCCCTTTACATCCGTTTCTGACAAGTGTATGAAATCGAGCACAGCCATGCAATCTCCATAGACAAACATTGACAGTAGAATACCCTTACTGAAGAGCTCAGTGACTTTCAACATGGCACTGTCATAGGATACCACCTTTTCAACAAGTCAGTGTGTCAAATTTCTGTCCTGCTAGAGCTGCCGTTTCCATGGCCGAGCAGCCACACACAAGCCTAAGATCACCATGCGCAATGCCAAGTGCCAGTGGAGTGGTGTAAAGCGTGCTGCCATTGGACTCTGGAGCATTGGAAATGCACTGAAGTGATGAATCACCCTTCACCATCTGGCAGTCCGACTCTCAAATCTGGGTTTGGCGAATGCCAGGATAACCCTACCTGCCCTAATGCATAGTGCCAACTGTAAAGTTTGGTGGAGGAGTAATTATGGTCTGGGGCTGTTTTTCATGGTTCGGGCTAGGCCTCAGTTCCAGTGAAGGGAAATCTTAATGTTACAGCATACAATGACATTCTAGATGATTCTCTGCGTCCAACTTCGTGGCAACAGTTTGGGAAAGGCCCTTTCCTGTTTTAGCATGACAATGACCCTGTGCACAAAGCCTGGTCCATACAGAAATGTTTTGTCGAGATTGGTGTGGAAGAACTTGAGTGCCCTGCACAGAGCCCTGACCTCAACCCCATCAAAAACCTTTGGGATGATTTGGAACGCTGCGAGCCAGGCCTAATTGGCTAACATCAGTGCCCGACCTCACTAATGCTTGTGGCTGAATGGAAGCAAGTCCCCGCAGCAATGTTCCAACATCTAAAGCCTTCCCAGAAAAGTAGATGCTGTTTTAGCAGCAAAGAGGGGACCAACTCCATATTAATCCCTATGATTTTGGAATGAGATGTTCAATGAGCAGGTGTCCACATACTTTTGGTCATGTAGCATATCTACTGGCGTGTCTTGAAATCCAAACTCACCTGGGCGGGCATTACTTTTAATGTCGAACAGCGTGAATATGACAGATACTAAATTCATAAAGAGAGACTTGTTGTGCAAGAAACAAATACATTTATTAATTCCGACCGTGCAGACTACTGAGACTTAGATCAGAAATGTGTCTGCCTGCATTAAATAACAATGAATTATATTACATTAGCTACATATTTCATATCGATTTAGCCTAAAACAGAATGAATCCCATTACCTTCAAACCCTCTCGAACCCTTTAGCTTAGCCACTGAAGAGCACTCTATTGGATCGTTATCTAAACACTAACTGTGTGTTATATCCAAGACGATAGCTCATCACCATTAGATTAAAAAGGCAAGAGCAAATGACTGCAGCCTGGTTTACTATAGATTCCCTCCTTGTGTGTGAGAAGAGAATCAAGCCCATTAAAGGTGTCTGAACAGTGGCTGGCGACGTCCACAGAATGAATAATCCAACAACAAACAGCATCAAATCAATAGAACAGCATGTTTCATATCTACAGCCTCAGAGAGCAAGCAGGGTGAGGCTATTGAGTGACACTCCATAGCAGGGGGTGGGGGGTAATGGTGACCATCGTGCGTATGACTCGCAAACAACACCATCTTTCATCCACTACTTACTAGGGATGCACGATATAAAAATCGGTAAGCATATCGGAGTCGGACAATATTAGCTAGAAAGCCCAACATCGGTATCGGCCCGATGTCTAGTTTAACGCCGATGTGCAAAGCCCATGTCAAAGCATACCTATGAAATGTAGGTAGCTGTTTGAAAGACGTCACAAAAAATATATAGTGCTAAATGTGCAACACGACATTCCTAACCTAGCCCACAATGTCTGCTGTGTAGATCAAACAGTTAACACGTCGAGCAGTCATTTGAAAGAGTAATACAATTTCAGTGAGACAACACAAAAAGGCCAAATTCATTAATGCCAAGTTAATGGGATTCATTGCCCTTGACAATCAACCTTTTCTCTGTCGTGGATGATGTTGGCTTTCGCCGACTGGTCAAGCAACCGGTACACACTACCAAGCACGCGCTATTTTTCAAATGTTGCCCTTAACTTCAAGACTGACATTTGGACCAGCGATGTCAGCCTCATGAGCATTATGAGTCTGATAGCACAGTGGGTCGACAAGGATTTACTACTGAGGAAAGCCGTATTGCATGCTCGAGAATGTGCTGGTTCTCATACCGCAGCTGCCATTTCAATAGCATTTGAGAACATGTTTGAAACTTAGAACAATGAACACTCCTAGCTCCATTCCAACAACTGACTCGAGAAATAAGCTCAACTCCGCCTGCAGCAGACGTGATACCCTGTCATGGCATTAAAACGCCTGCTCAACAAAAATGCCAACACAGACCGTTGGCCTAACTTGGAAAATTACTCTACTAGAGGCTGTAAACAAGCGATTCGGTGGCATTCGCTGAGCCTCTACTGTGTCGCCACCATGCTCGATGCTAGGTACAAGGACTGTTACTTCGACGCAGACAAGAAATAGGGTAGGGTTTACGTGAAACGTTAGACACACCTGGAAACGTACATAGTGACAGTGCACACCGGGAAAGAGAGGCCACGAACAGAGAGCTGAAACTTCCCTGCTTGACATGTATGATGAAATCCTGGTTGAGACTGAACAAACAGCACAGCAAGTCAGTGAAATTGGTTTTTATTATGTTTTATTGGTAATGGGGACATAAATAAATGCCAACAAAATAACCTTTTGGTCAGTGTGTGTTTCAACTAAACTCAGCAAAAAAATAAACGTCCTCACTGTCAACTGCCTTAATTTTCAACAAACTTAACATGTTATGTTCATACAAATATTTACACAAGAGTCAACAACTGAGACAAACTGAACAAGTTCCACGGACATGTGACTAACAGAAATGGAATAATGTGTCCTTGAACAAGGAGGGAGGGAGGGGGGTCAAATTCAAAAGTAACAGTCACTATCTGGTGGCCACCAGCTGCATTAAAACCTGTTAGGGATAGGGGGTATCATTTTCACTTTGGATGAATTGCGTGCCCATAGTAAACTGCCTCCTACTCGGTCTTAGATGCTAATATATGAATATTATTATTACTATTGGATAGAAAACACGCTCAAGTTTCTAAAACGGTTTGAATTATGTCTGTGAGTATAACAGAACTCATAGGGCAGGCAAACTTCCAAACAGGAAGTGGAAATTCTGGGGCTGGTTGAATTTCAAGTCATCGCCTATTCACATCCAAACAAGATATGGATCTCTTCGCACTTCCTATGCCTTCCACTAGATGTCAACAGTCAGTAGAACGTGGAATGAAGCCTCTAGTGTGATGTGGGACCGGATGGGAGGGGAATGAGTCTGTCAGAATGCCAGTTCCTGGTTGAGCATATTACTGTTGATATAGCCTTGCGTTCCATTACTCCGTAGACAAAAACGAATGCGCCAGTTGGAACGTTATTGGATAAATATATAAAAATTAACATCCTGAAGATTGATTCTCTACTTAGTTTGACTAGTTTATTCGACCTGGAATATAACTTTTTAAAGTTTTCGTCCGAGTTCGCCTGGACCAGCGCCAGCTTTTGGACATGTGAACTAACCGTGCAAGCAAAAGCAGCTAATTGGACACTAGTAATGGACATTATGGAACAAAACAACCATTTATTGTGGAACTACGACTCCTTGCACTGCATTCTGATGAAAGATCATCAAAGGTAAGGGAATATTTATGATGTCAAATCAAATCAATGTAATTTCGTATTTCTGTTGACTCCAACATGGCGGAGAAATATTGTTACGTCTTAGCACCGTTTTAGATTTAGATTATTGTATGCTTTTTTCGTAACGTAAAAAATAAATATCAGCGGTTGCATTAAGAACCAGTGTATCTTTAATTATATGTAAAACATGTGTCTTTCGTCAAAGTTTATGATGAGTATTTCTGTTATCTGGCGTAGCTCTCTGTAATTACTCCGGATATTTTGGAGGCATTTATGAACATGGCGTCAATGTACACTGAGATTTGTGGATATAAATATGCATATTATCGAACAAAACATAAATGTATTGTGTAACATGATGTCATATGAGTGTCATCTGATGAAGATTATCAAAGGTTAGTGATTCATTCTCTAATTCTGCTTTTGTGACTATCTTTGGCTGTAAAACATTTTAAAAATCGGACACGATGGATAGATTAACAAGATGTTTATCTTTCATTTGCTGTATTGGACTTGTTAATGTGTGAAAGGATGAGCCTGCAGGAAGGGTACCACATGAGGGAGGAAGTGTTCCTTGTAACGCACAGCATTGAGATTGCCAGAAATGACAACAAGCTCAGTCCGATGATGCTGTGACACCGCCCCAGACCATGACGGACCCTCCACCTCCAAAATGGATCCCGCTCCAGAGTACAGGCCTCAGTGTAACGCTCATTCTTTTGACGATAAACGCGAATTCGACCATCACCCCTGGTGAGTCAAAACCGCGACTTGTCAGTGAATAGCACTTTTTGCCAGTCCTGTCTGGTCCAGAAAACGGTGGGTTTGTATCCATAGGCGACTTTGTTGCCAGTGATGTCTGGTAAGGACCTGCCTTACAACAGGCCTACAAGCCCTCAGTCCAGCCTCTCTCAGCCTATCGCGGACAGTCTGAGCACTGATGGAGGGATTGTGCGTTCCTGGTGTAACTCAGGCAGTTGTTGTTGCCATCCTGTACCTGTCGGTGTGATGTTCGGATGTACCGATCCTGTGCAGGTGTTGTTACACGTGGTCTGCCACTGCGAGGACAATCAGCTGTCCGTCCTGTCTCCCTGTAGCACTGTCTTCGGCGTCTCATAGTACGGACATTGCAATTTATTGCCCTAGCCACATCTGCAGTCCTCATGCCTCCTTGCAGTATGCCTAAGGCAAGTTCACGCAGATGAGCAGGGACCCTGGGCATCTTTCGTTTGGTGTTCTTCAGAGTCCGTAGAAAGGCCTCTTTAGTGTCCTAAGTTTTCATAACTGTGACCTTAGTGTCTTAACGACCGTTCCACGGATGCATGTTCATGAATTGTTTATGGTTAATTCAACAAGCATGGGAAACAGTGTTAAAACCCTTTACAATGAAGACCTTATTTAAATTTTTACGACTTATTCTTGAAAGACAGGGTCCTGAAAAAGGACGTTTCTTTTTTTGCAAATTAATTACTTAAAAATCATACAATGTGATTTTCTGGATTTTTGTTTTAGATTCCGTCTCTCACAGTTGAAGTGTACCTATGATAAAAATTACAGACCTCTATGCTTATGCTTTGGAAGTAGGAAAACCTGCAAAATCAGCAGTGCATCAAATACTTGTTCTCCCCACTGTATATACATACAGTGCATCTGGAAAGTATACAGACCTCTTCCCACATTGTTACATCACAGCTGTATTCTAAAATGTGTTAAAACAAAAACACACAATACCCCATAATGACAAAGTGAAAACAGCTTTTTTGAAATTGTATCAAATTTATTAAAAACACGAGGGAGTATTCAGACCTTTTGCTATGAGACTCACAATTGAGCTCAGGTGCATACTGTTTCTATTGATCATCCTTGAAATATTTCTACAACTTGATTGGAGTCAAACTGTGGTAAATTCAATTGATTGGACATGATTTGGAAAGGCACACACCTGTCTATATAAGGTCCCACAGTTGACAGTGCAAGTCAGAGAGAAAAACCAAGCAATGTGGTTGAAGGAATTGTCCGTAGAGCTCTGAAACAGGATTGTGTCAAGGCACAGGGTAGGGTACCAAAACATTTCTGCAGCATTGAAGGTCCCCAAGAACATAGTAGCCTCCATCATTCTTAAATGGAAGTAGTTTGGAACCACCAAGACTCTTCCTAGAGCTGACCGCCCGGCCAAACTGAGCAATTGTTGCTCTCGAGTGAAGCTGTGTTCTAAGACACTGCATCTCAGTGCAAGAGGCGTCACTGCAGTACCTGATTCGAATCCAGGCTGCATCACATCCGGCCGTGAATGCAAGTCCCACAGGGCGGCGCACAATTGGCCCAGCATCATCCAGGTTTGGCTGGGGTAGGCCGTCATTGTAAATAAGAATTTGTTCTTAACTGACTAGCCCAGTTAAATTTAAAAATATATATATACAAATCGGGGAAAAGTGCCTTGGACAGGGAAGTGACCAAGAACTTGGTCACTCTGACAGAACTCCAGAGTTCCTCTGTGGAGATGGGAGAACCTTCCAGAAGGACAACCATCTCCACAGCATTTCACCAATCAGGCCTTTATGGTAGAGTGGCCAGACGGAAGCAACTCCTCAGTAAAAGGAACAGGACAGCCCGCTTGGAGTTTGCCAAAAGGCACCTAAAGACTCTCAGACCATGAGAAACAAGATTCTCTGGTCTGATGAAACCAAGATTGAATGCCAAGCGTCATGTCTGGAGGAAACCTGGCACCATCCCTACAGTGAAGCATGGTGGTGGCAGCATCATGCTGTTGGGATATTTTTCAGCGGCAGGGACTGGGAGACTAGTCAGGATCGAGGGAAAGATGAACGGAAAAAAAGCACAGAGAGATCCTTGATGAAAACCTGCTCCAGAGAGCTCAGGACCTCAGACTGGGACAAAGGTTCACCTTCCAACAGGACAATGACCCTAAGCACACAGCCAAGACAACACAGGAGTGGCTTTGGGACAAGTGCCTGAATGTCCTTGAGTGGCCCAGCCAGAGCCCGGACTTGAACCCGATCGAATATCTCTGGAGAGACCTAAAAAAAGCTATTCAGCGACGCTCCCCATCCAACCTGACAGAACTTGAGAGGTACAGGTGTGCCAAGCTTTTAGCGTCATACCCAAGAAGACTCGAGGCTGTAATCACTGCCAAAGGTGCTTCAACAAATGTACTGAGTAAAGGGTCTGAATACTTATGTAAATGTGATTTCAGCTATTTTTTTTATACATTTTCCAAAATTTCAAAAAACCTGTTTTTGCTTTGGCATTGTGGGGTATTGTGTGTAGATTGATGAGGAAGAAAAACAATTTCATCCATTTTAGAATAAGGTTGTAACGTAACAACATGTGGAAAAAGTGAATACTTTCAGATTGCATGCATGCGCGCGCATAGATAGATTACTTGTTAGAAATTACTGCATGGTCGGAACTAGAAGCACAAGCATTTCGCTACCCTCACATTAAACATATGCTAACCATGTGTATGTGACAAATAAAATTTGATAGATCTCGCGAATCGCCCATAAGTTAGGAAAAAGAGAGATATGGCTTTTAGGCCCCCAGCACCCTAGCAATTCACGTTGTAGACAATGAGCTTCAGCCCCTCGCCATTTGATTGACAGCTAGCAAGATTCACACACAGCAGTGTGATAGAGAGAGCAATGACGTGGTACACATATCTGTGACGTAGTAAACAATTTTCGGGGAACACTTTTGGCTCGTGAGCGCTAATTACATAACTACTGGCTAAAAAGTATACAAAAGTACTGGAGAATAAAAAACAAATAAAATGATACTTGGTGTCACAGTATCGATATAAAATAGGAAAAAATTATATTGCAATACACTACTGTATGATTTCCCCTCCCCCCTATCCATATTTCTTTCTGGTTTTGAAGATGAAAGTACCAATACTATCCCTCCACTAGCTCATCATGAACATCCAGTCATGTGTTTTTGTACCCTGTAATTTTTGTCAATATCCATTGGAGGCACAGCAATTGGCATGTTCTAGCACCACAAATTGGGGGGATTATAGCAGCAGTCAGTTTAACAGTGTGTACATTGGGGTCTGTGTCCACAAGTGTGTGTGTGTGTGTGTGTGTGTGTGTGCCTGCAAGTGTGTGTTTTTTAGAGCAGCAGCTGTGTGAGTACCACTGCTAATGGGGGCTGGAGACTGTTGGCCCTCTTACACAGCTTAGGACAAATGTTTCTGTGTGTGGGGTCCTTCAATGGCCCGTTACAATGCCATCACACATCCCTAACGGCCTGACTGGGGTTTCATACAGCCTTAGAAGAATTGGCCACAACTCATCACAATTTTGAGCCAATCAGTTGTGCTGTGACAAGATAGTGGGGGTATACAGAAGATAGCGCTATTTGGTAAAAGACCAAGTTCATATTATGGCAATGAAGGTCAGTCAATACGGAACATTTTAAGAACTCTGAATGTTTCTTCAAGTGCAGTCGAAAATAAAACATCAAGCGCTATGATGAAACTGGCTCTCATGAGGACCGGCACAGGAATGGAAGACCCAGAGATACCTCTGCTGCAGAGGATAAGTTCATTAGAGTTACCAGCCTCAGAAATTTCAGCCCAAATAAATGCTTCAAAGAGTTTAAATAACAGACACATCTCAACATCAACTGTTCAGAGGAGACTGTGTGAATCAGGCCTTAATGGTCAAATGAAACTACTACTAAAGG